>NC_139541.1:12911616-13511616 GCF_965153285.1 Podarcis tiliguerta
GTGAGGCTGGGCTCCAGCTACCATCAGCATGACCAACACTGAGGGTTGTTGGTGGAAGTTGGCTCAGTGACATCTTAGAGGGTCAACCAAGTTGGTTGGTTGAAAGGAGGCAGGCAGAGATCTGTGTATCATCCAGAGACATAGCGGGTATCATCTTCTAAGAGTGGATTCTTCATACAGCATGGGAAATCTACGGCTACACTCACAGGCAGGTCAGTGATGCAGGAAGGTGGGGAGACCAGACTCATGCAGAGATGCAACAGGCACCTCCTCAGTAGGCTGTTTTGGGCTCCCATGAGCTTCCAGTTTCTACATTTCGCATGGCGATCCCCCTCCCTCGGGGGGGGGGGACATCTCACGACATCTGCTGCCTTGCCTTGGCGCAGAGCTTGGACATTACCAACACAGGCAAAGGTATTCCCCTACTGACTATTAAGTTTTTGCTGTTCTGCAACCTTTTGCCTTGGCAGGAGCCTCAAGAGAGGGGGAATTCTCAGAAGGGAGAGGGCAAGAGGTGTGGAAATGCTAACCTCCCCTCCCCCCAGCAGCCCAAACACCTTTCCCCTTTAATAAAGCCACTGCTGTTCTGATTGCTAAGTGATGCCTAGATCAGGCTAACCAAATGCCTGACCACGCTTTGGAATGCATTAATCCCCACGAAGAATGAATTTCCCCAGTCGATCCTGTTTGGCCTCCGTTTTCTACTGGAGTCCCCAAATCTAAGCTTCCCCTCCCCCTCCCCCTCAAAAACCCCCACAGAAGGAGAACCACCTGTTGAATATGTGTGTGTGTGTGTGTGTGTGTGTGTGTATACACACACACACACACACACACATATACATATATATATATACACACATTATATATAAATAGATATATACACACAAACACACACAGCTCACTGGGGCTTAATTTAGAGGCCCGACAGAGCCCCAGGACCCAATTTTCTTTGCCAGGTGTAAGGTAAAGGGACCCCTGACCATTAGGTCCAGTCGTGGCTGACCCTGGGGTTGTGGCGCTCATCTCGTTTTATTGGCCGAGGGAGCCGGCGTACAGCTTCCGGGTCATGTGGCCAGAATGACTAAGCCGTTTCTGGTGAACCAGAGCAGCGCGTGGAAACGCTGTTTACCTTCCCGCCGGAGCAGTACCTATTTATCTACTTGCACTTTGACGTGCTTTCGAACTGCTAGGTTGGCAGGAGCTGGGACCGAGCAATGGGAGCTCACCCCGTCGCGGGGATTCAAACCGCCGACCTTCTGATCGGCAAGTCCTAGGCTCTGTGGTTTAACCCACAGCGCCACCCGCGTCCCTGTGTAGTCCCAGGTGTAGAACCCCACACATTAGTAGAGTCACAGAACTGTAAAGTTGGGAGGGAGCCCAACCCGCTGCAATGCAGGAATCACAGCTCAAGAATCCCTGAAGGAGAGACCGCTGATTCAGGCCAATGCTAATCTAGTCTGCTATCCTGTCCTCACAGTGACCAGCCTGATCCCTGTGGGAATCCAACACGCAGGGCACAGGCACAAGGAGAACTCTCCCATCCTGTGGCTCCCGCAGAACTGGTATTCAGAAGCATCTATGGATGGGACTCGGGTGGCGCTGTGGGTAAAAGCCTCAGCACCTAGGGCTTGCCGATCGAAATGTCAGCGGTTCGAATCCCCGCAGCGGGGTGCGCTCCCGTTGTTCGGTCCCAGCGCCTGCCAACCTAGCAGTTCGAAAGCACTCCCGGGTGCAAGTAGATAAATAGGGACCGCTTACTAACGGGAAGGTAAACGGCGTTTCCATGTGCGGCTCTGGCTCGCCAGAGCCGCGATGTCACGCTGGCCACGTGACCCGGAAGTGTCTCCGGACAGCGCTGGCCCCCGGCCTCTTGAGTGAGATGGGCGCACAACCCTAGAGTCTGTCAAGACTGGCCCTTACGGGCAGGGGTATCTTTACCTTTTTATGGATCAGGCCAAAGGGGGTTCCATCTACCCCCCCCCCCAACATCCTGTTTCCCCAGTGGCCAACTAGGTGCCCCGAGGGGAATTCCGCAAGCAGAACCCCCCAGCACAGAAGCACTGTCTTTCCCCCCCACGGCAGTTTCCAACAACTGGTACTGGGAAGCTCTGCGGGCCAATGTTACGGGTCCGTCCAGGCCTCTCGTGGGGAAGCCAAGCTGAGATCTCGTGGAGACAAGCAGTGAGAAACTCGCCTGCTCCATCCCGGATGGTGTCGGCGGAGGTGTGCGAGGGGCAGGGTGGGGGGAGATGGGGAGGGCGGAGAAAGAGGTGAATGGAGGAGAGCCAGAACAGAGCAGTCCCAGCCATTCCCAGAGGCCGAGGCTGCGCTAATGAAACCGCTGATGGAACGCAGAAGCGTGAAAGGATTCCTAATGGATGTGACAAGTCTAATAAGAATTTTCGCCTGGAAGGGACCCCCCTTTGGGGCAAGATGCTGACAGGATGCTGATGGCTGAAATTTGTTTACCCGTTGGCACCAATGGTGCCTTCCTTGCCAGCGTTGTATTAATCTAATTTGT
Organism: Podarcis tiliguerta; assembly: GCF_965153285.1. NCBI lineage: Eukaryota > Metazoa > Chordata > Lepidosauria > Squamata > Lacertidae > Podarcis > Podarcis tiliguerta. The sequence goes on from NC_139541.1 coordinate 12,914,138, forward strand.
GACATTAGAATGAGGGGGGTGGGCACAGAGTTTGACTGAAGCACTGCTAATCGGGAGTGTCAGTTACTTACTCATATATATATATATATATATATATATATATATATAAACTTTCACTTGCCAGTCTTCAGAGAATGGTGGATTTGGGGTCTTCCAGCCAAGTCTAAAGCACGTCACACAATTCCGTTTACAGCCAAGAAATCTATTGAGCTTTTATTTTTATCCTTCTCCCGCAAACTAACTCGAGGTCTCAGGACGGGCTCTTGCCGTGGCACCCAAATTTTCAAGTGCAGGATGAGGGCACAGGATTCCGCATGCTGGACGGATTCTGGCTTTCTTTCTTTTTTTCAAAAAAAAATTCAACCAAGTTTCTAGGTCTCTATATTAATAGAGTCCATGTGTTTTGACTTTTGAAAGCAAGATGACTTAACAATGGAAAAAGCGACACTTTGGGGCAGCCAAGGGGGGCTTATAAGTGTGTGGATGGATGCCAAGTGAAAAATCAGAAGCCATGGCTTTTTAAGCGTGTTTGTGGGAGGTGGGGTTATTGGTTTGAGTTTGTTTTTCATTATGTATTTGTATTCTCATTTTGCATTTTTCTGTCATGAACCACCATCAGATATCCGGATGAAGGGCAGTGTACAAATTTTAATAATAATAATAATAATAATAATAATAATAATAATAATAATAATAATAGGATTTCAGAAGTTGTGGGGTATGGTGTTGAGGACTAGCTGCTTACTTTAAAAAAAAAAGGCAAGAATTTCTATCCCACTTTTCCAATACATAGGCATTACTCAGGGTGGCTTCTAGTAGCTAAGAACACAATATTATAATAAAATACAGTGGTACCTCGGGTTAAGTACTTAATTTGTTCCGGAGGTCCGTTCTTAACCTGAAACTGTTCTTAACCTGAAGCACCACTTTAGCTAATGGGGCCTCCTGCTGCTGCCGCACGATTTCTGTTCTCATCCTGAAACAAAGTTCTTAACCCGAGGTACTATTTCTGGGTTAGCGGAGTCTGTAACCTGAAACATCTGTAACCTGAAGTGTATGTAACCCGAGGTACCACTGTAATGCAAAATGCATCAGAGAGAGGCATGGCAGATGAATACCATGTTTTAAAAACTGCAGCTGCGAAGCCCCATGGTGGGTGATGAGACAAACATGGGCTGACTGGCCTCTCCCATCTTTATCTAGGGTGTGTCTTTGTAGAACTGTAAACGCTTCTTCTATAGCATTATTCACACTTTACCTCTTCCTCTGTCGTTTACTCCTTCTCTTCCTTTCCCCAGCCGCAGTTGACTATCTGACCAAGAACGTGAGCCTGTCCACACAGCGTAGAATGAAGCTTGGGGAACATTCGGCTGTGCTGGGTCTCCTACCAGTTGAAACAGGCCAAGCTTACTGATGGATGCGGCCACATGACATCGCCTACATTGATAGTCGACCACCAATGAGACACAAATGAAAAATGGAAGGAAAAAACCCCACTTCTGCCACCAGCCTTCCAAGGACCCAGCTCTGTCAACGCCCTTCTACTTCTGGGACCTTAAGCAGTGAACCTTCCAAATCTCGCCTGCTCCTGAAGGACAAAGACAACTGAGGAAGGAAGGGAGAATCTTCCACTAATCCAAATTCTTACTGTGCAGACCTGTTAAGAAAGCGCTCGCCTATGGTGACTTTGACCCCTTCAAAGGCCAGAGACAATGAGTGTGATCCGATGTTTATTTCCCCCCTGATGTTCAAGCCCTCCTAGCCAACGCCGTAAACAACCAACAGTTATGGACCTTCCATTGATGTGGCCTCTGGGCTTAAGTCACTGTGGAACCTGTTTTCTTCGTAAATATATAGATAGATAGGTAGATTCTTTTCGTCTGTCTGCCCCCCAGGCCCATTTAGTTATTGTACATGATCGGCATTGCCTGTGGAGGAGGAATCCTGGTGATTGTTAAGTGTTGATCTTGGGACCAAATGGGAAAATGTTTGGACCAAAAATGGAGAAGGTATAGCAAAAGGGGGTGAGGTTACAGTGCATCTCAATTCAATGTGTTGGGGAGAGGGAGATTTGATGTATATTGTAACTTTTTTTTTCCAGTTTGGGGACCACTAATTCTGCAGGCAGTTGAGACAGAATCTGAGGAAGCTGGAGGTTAGATGCATGATGAATACCACACAACTCTGTTCGCCTATGGCGTTTTAAAATTGCCACGTTCTAGCAATCTAGGGAGCCAAGTATATTAACAAATGCAAGGGACCCCTTGTTGAATAGGCTGTCAAAAATCCCACACACCCTGGCTTCAAAGTTGCATTGGGTCCTGTTGGATGAATCTATTCATCTACAAGTCCACCACATGGTGACAATGAAGATAGGGGGAAACTCTTCATTTTCTTCACCCTTCTGGTGGATTTTGACTGCTATACAGTCAGCGGCACCCAGCTTGCAAATGGAAGTCTTCTGTGGGAGGTGCTTTTATTAAAACTAGGTATTTAAAAGATTCAGGAACTGGCCCATGCGACACTAATTTGCAGAATGTTTCCATATGCACATTTCCACTGTTGCTGATGCGGTTCAGAAGCCCAGCAAGGTCTGTATGGACCCACATTCTTTACCCCTAGTGCAAATGCAAATTTGGGCTGGATTTCAGAGTGGGAGGCAGGAATCAATGTCTGCCAGGGCTCACTCTGAGCTGTGGGGTACCAGCAGGGTTTTCTGGGCCCACAAATGGATTGGGACCTTTGACCTCCCCCACAACCTGTTGGCAAGGTCTGCTGCCTATGTGCACATTGAAACTAAAAGAAATGCCTCTGGGCATGTGAAGATGGCAGAATTTCGCGGGCAATGTACTCTGTAGTGCCCCCAGTTGCCTTGTTACAAAGTGGGGGGGGCAGGGAGCAGGTCATCTGGGTCATCTCCTAACAATACCCCTGGAGGAACTTATTCCAGGGGTGACCTTGTATATTCCGTTTGATGGAAAAAGAGGAGATGAGAAAGTTCAAGGACAGGAGAAAAGGACAGTCGAAACAATTGGCTGGCAGTGGTAGCCAACAATCTGTATTAGGATGGATGGTTTTCAGTGGTAGAGCAGATTCAAGACCCAATTGCATCTCCAGATAGGGTTGGAAGACACCCCCTAAATGAAACCTTGGAGAGCCACTGCCAGTCAGTGTCAACAATACTGGGCTAGATGGACCAATGGTCTAAGGCAGCTTCCTTTGCCTTAGGGAGCATTCCATTGCATCGGTGCTAGCCTTTCCTCTTGGGAAGTGTCTGCAGCTCAATTGCAGAGCAGCTTGCTTTGCACCCCAAGGTCACTGGTTCACTCTGTAGCATTTTGAGTTCAAAGCATATCAGATAGCAAGGCTAGACTCTCCTGATGTTCAGAATACCTCATGGGTGTTGCAAGGTCTTCATTGTGTGTGTCCACGAAGTCCCCACTCCCCGAAAACTCCCTTAAATCCAACAGCATTCACCAGTGGGCATGTGGTGGGTTTTTAAGCGGTTCCAAAAATTATTGCTTTCCAAAATTAGGAGAACCATGAGTGCAATGTCAGACAGGCAAACCTTCAAGCCAGGAAGTGGAAGAATAATGAAAATACTGTGGGAATGTTCAGGGGTGCAGGAGAGGATATATTGTGAGATTATATCCTAATCCAACTTGTGCTAACAAGTTCCCAAAATATCAGCAGAGTTTATAGACATTCCCCTTTAATTTCACAACGGTAACGTCTGCACAGGTTCGCTAGAACCACTATAATAATTAATCTGGTAATTTTCCCTTTTGTTCCCTCTTAAAATACAAGACACGACACAGTCTTTATAAAAGTATAAAAGAGTTTACTCACGTTCTGTTCACAGTATGATCCCAGAAGGCAGACAGCTTTAAAAAGGTTACATACACTTAGAATCTATCTTGTAGCAAGATAGTCCTTATCTCCTCTCTTGGCTGAAAGCCAAGAGAGCATCCTTAGATGTTTCCTCATCGAAGAAAGATGGCAGAGAGAGAGAGATATGGCTGCCTGACCTGTGCTTTTATCATTTACCTGCACAGGTGAGGCCACACCCACCTCTGGTCACATGCGGAGGAAGTCCGTCCCCAGGAAGTTTACCTGCTTGCTGGACTGACATCCCTCCCCATGTTCTAACATGTACACTCTAGGAATGTTGTCATTGACTGCTCCTGTGTTTACATCCCACAAATACAAGGTGGGAAATTAGGAAGAGCTGGTAGTTTTAAGTTCAGAAAAGTCATTCCATCTCTCAAATTCCTTTCAGCCTCGTTTAAAGCCACGGGTGACCAGTTTCCTTCTCTACTGCTTTCACCTTGACAAACCATCTACTCTGGATGGTTTTAAGAGTTTCCAAGATACGGAATTTACCTCTAGCTCCAGCCACAGTCCCGGCCCATCTACCAAAATTTCTCATCTCAAGAGTTCACAACTCTAAGGCGAATTCGCTCATATCACAGAAACGGTGCCAGAATTACGTATAAGCTAAACAAAGCTATAGATTAGGGCCCCACTCTCTTGGGAGGCCCCCCAAAAATTTAAAGGAAAAAAATTACTTTGATGAAATACATATTTTGTTATGGGCAAATGGCTTTAGATACCTATCAGGTCCATAAATATAGCATATATTCAACACAAAAAAGAACAACAATTTGTTGTTGACAAAAGGACAGCTGGACATATAAAGGACCCCATTACCTTCAGTAGCTTAGGGCCTCATCAAACCTAAATCTGGCCCTGCACAGAAACCATGTTTAGATCTCGGATTGTTTTTGCATATATATATTTGGGGGGGGGGGTGGGAGGGGTAGCTCAAGGGCAGCATTGAGTTCTCCCAATTCCATATACATATGCAAAATGCATAGTAACTCTACTTCAACCAAAAGTCACCAATGCCACATAAACAGGAAGTAGCACCGTTGGAAAACCCTGCTGCCTGTTTTCCACTCACTCCCAATTTCCGCATCGGTTTTTGCAATTGTACATATATAATAAAGCAGCACACACACACACCAGACTGTGACTTATCCCCAGCCATTATTCCTGCAGATCCCTGGATCTCCGAGTCCATCTGGGATGCTGGATGCTATGGAATGATGCTAGTGAATAGCAATGTTATTTGCCACTTCTCTTTGCCACAAAAGTGCACAGCCATCTAAGCCGCTGCTGTAAATATAGAGCTTAGAAGAGTATGCTGAAGAGGAGAAGCTCCTCAGCTCTTGGAGGTGGTACCTACGTACCTTAAGTGGAAACTCGGTCACGTGCTGTTTGTTTATAGAAAGTTGGCATTTCTCTTTCTTCTCTCTCTCTATATTACTAAACACACAGTGAGTGCTGTGGTAGTTTTTAAAAATACACATATATAAATATAAATAAATATATATATATATATATATACATATATATATAAAGGCTTGGGAGGCAGAACAGTGTAGGACCTTTTGCGTATTGTATGTTTTCAAAATACATTCCAATAACTTTTGGGGTTTGGGGTGAGTTTTGCTTTAGGGGGTGGGGTGGGGAATGGAAAGTTGCCTCTATCTTCTTTTTCGTGAAAGGAAATTTAAATTCATTGGTGGAAGAAGGACAAATACATTGGGGGTTGGTTTTAATTGATTTATTAGATGAGCAGCAAAAATTCTGGGGATAGGAAACCAGCAAAGGGCAGGTGGAAGGCAACACCCAAAAAGAAACACAAAAATTCAAGGTGAGCTGAAGGGGAGGAACCAAATGGTCGTGTTTACTATACTGATGGGCTGAGTTGCACTCAATTATTTTTATTTTACTTCCCCCACCTTTAAGCAACCTTCCTCCCCAGCCATCCTGCAAACAGATTTCGTAACCCCTTTGCTTTTGAATGTTAAGCGATGTGCATCACGGAAAGAGGAACATTCTTTGGGGCACACAAGCCCCAAACTTTGTGCCCTTCGATGTGAAGAACTAGTCCCTTTGGATTCCGGCTATGGCATTGGCCAACTGGAACCTGCACAGTATTGTACTACCATGGAGATTTAAATCTGAAATGCAGACATCTCCTGATTCAGTTATTTTTGTCCCATAAGGACTGTACCAAAACCCAGTTTTCCTATGAAGCATCCCGTTTCACAAACATCAGGGAAACAGCTTTTGCTTTCGGTGACTTTTTTGACACTTAACTGCAAACCGGCGAGTTTCGGTGCCCTGTTGATTTGTTGTTGATTATCATGTTATATAATACGTTGACACGCCTCGGATGTTTGTAAGCAAAGGAGTTTGTAAGCGAGGTTGCACCGTGGACCACGGCAAACCAGGTTGGGCATCAGTGTGGGCAAGTGAGGGCAAAGGACAGTGAGGGCAGAGGAGGAGGAGGAGACAGACAGCCAGGAGAGCTTTCAAAGCAAATCCTTGACAGCTGGAAATATTTGAAGCCCTGCGGTGAGGACGCGAAGTGATGAACTTCCTCTGCCCCTCATTGCTCTCCCCAAAGCTGCTCCTGAGAACCAGTACCACTGCATTGACACATTCCATGTTTCGCTGATCATTCCGGTGGGGGATTTTCCAAGCTTGGGTGGCCTTGCCCAGATTCCATATGTGCCCCACACACACAATCAATGCTCCTGAAAGCACAGACTTTCCTGTTCATCGCCATGGAGAGTTCCAATGTGCATTTGATGCAGAACACCCTGGGATTTGCTGAAATGTATGGGGAAAGTTCTCTCATTGGAGAGAATTTGGCACCAGAACTTCCCTGCCCAGCCTGCAAAGCAAAGGGCTGGATACTGATTATTTGGGGGGGGGAAGGGGGAGAAAGCAAAAAAAACTGAAATAAAGCACCTCCTCCCCACACGTTCTTTACCAAGTATCATTCTAACATCATCTTTGCATATTCTTTATTTTCTGCTCACCTTCCCCCACCCCCAAACCCAGCCAAATGCTCCTGTACCCCTGGGGGAAAATATATATAGATATCTGACCACTCAGAGATTTTGTGTATTTAATGTTTCTAACTTGTCACCCGCCCCGCCCCCTAACCAACTCCACATACCCCGCAAAACCTGGACAAATATTATCTGTAGAACATACCTTATTCCTAGTAATTGCAGATATGTTGCTTCTGTGTTCGAGTCATAGCTAATTTTTGCTCCATATGTACATGTGCGTGTGTGAGTCGGTGTGGGCGAGATGGTGAGTGTGTGTGTGAGAGAGAGAGAGAGAGAGAAAGAGAGAGAGAGATAGAGAGAGAGAGAGTGCGTGTGTATATATATATATAAATATAATCACCTCATAATTTATTCAGCTATATGGAGTAGTAGAGTAGAGAAACAGAACTGGTACTTGCTTTAACTACCTGCTGCCTGTAGGTGTCTCTCTTCTGTAACTCAGGCGTAACGGTTATACATTAAAAAAAAGAAAGAAAATGAATTCAATGCTGTTTGGGGTGTCTTCTTTTCCCCCTCCTTTTGATTCCACTCACTGGGCAATCTTTCACATCATGGGTAGGGAAGTTCAAATCTGCAAGGCAAGTGTGGCCCTCCAGACCTTTTCAATCCGGCCCTTGGACCTCTCCCCAGTCCATGCCCCCTTACCCAACCCTGCCGTGTGCTCCCTACTTTGCCCAGCTAGAATGTGTCCCTGAACTGTGGGTTGCATCCAACTATGTCCCACTTAAGAACCTGAGAAGAGCCAGTGGTCCATTGAATCCAGCATGCTGATCTCACAGTGGTCAACCAGATGGGAAGCCCACAAGCAGGATCAGAGCAGAAGAGCGCTCTTGCCTCCTATAACCTCCAGCAACTGGTGTTCAGAAGCATTGCTGCCTTTGACCAGGAAGGCGGAGTATAGCCATCATGACTAGTAACCATAGATAGCCCTCTTCATGAATTTGTCCAACCTTCTTTTGAAGCCCTCCAAGTTGGTGGCCATCTCTGCCTCCCGTGGGAGCTCCTTGGTTTGACAGCCTGAAGAAGTCCTCCCAGCCAGTGTGGTATAGTGGTTAAGAGCGGTAGATTCATAATCTGGGGAACCGGGTTCGCGTCTCCGTTACTCCACATGCAGCTGCTGGGTGACCTTGGGCCAGTCACACTTCTCTGAAGTCTCTCAGCCCCACTCACCTCACAGAGTGTTTATTGTGGGGGAGGAAGGGAAAAGAGAATGTTAGCCACTTTGAGACTCCCTCGGTTAGTGATAAAGCGGGATATCAAATCCAAACTCTTCTTCTTCTTCTTCTTCTTCTTTGGTTTGTCCTGAATTCTCAAACATTCGGCTTCATTGGGTGTCTGTGAATCCTAGTGTTGAGAAAGGAAGAAAACTCTTCTCTGTCCACTTTCCCCATGCCGTGTATAATTTTATGAACTTCTATCACGTCGTCTCTTGCTCGGTTTCTCTCTAAACTTGGGTTTCCCAAACTTGGGTCTCCAGCTGTTTTTGGACTACAATTCCCATCATCCCTGACCACCGGTCCTGCTAGCTAGGGATGGTGGAAGTTGTAGTCCAAAAACAGCTGGAGACCCAAGTTTGGGGAAGCCTGCTCTAAACCAAGAAGTCCCAAATGCTGCAGTCTGAAGCTTCATAAGATAGGAGCTCCATCCTCTGCATAGAGGAGTATACTCTCTATTCTGGGAATATGTTGGGGCCTGTCAGGAGAAGCTGTGGATTCACATGTGCATCAGCCCCAAACCAGGACTCCTCAGCAACAGAGTTCTCTCTGAGGAGGAGAAGGATTCATGTCTAGGTGTGTCCATGTGGTTCCATGAGCCACCACCCAAGGAGACACCTATGCCACCAGACTCTGATGACTGGTCCACAGACTCCGCAAGGGCTCAAGAGAACCCTGTGGAGTGATACCCACAGCCAGAAACCCAATTTATGTGAAGGGTGAGGGGAAGGCACCACCCATTATTAATTGGCCCACTCAGTGAGTAGGCTCCCCAGTCAGGGTCTACCCTGTTCTGCCATAAAACTCCGTCCATTTGCTCCAGGCTGAAACAACTTGGATGTCTGGCCAGAGAAGTTAGAGTACTGTCCAAGGTCCTGAAACCCCCTAAGGTTTGCCAAGCAGGAAACTGCTCACCACATCTTGTTTGGACCACTGCCCTGCCTCGGTGGTGGCCATCCCTGTAGCTCATGACAATAGGATCCATAGCCCCGACAGGCCCCTGCCATAGGGAAACATGACGGATCATTGCTGATAAATGTAGGAAGTGGGCAGAACAGACTTCTGGGTAGCCTGGTGCCAAAGTAACCCAGATTGGAAACCAACTGATTCGCATCCCTACTCACAGATCTATTCCCCTTTCAAGGGTGATGGAGAATTACTAGGTCATCAATCATGGCTTCTAGAAGAGCGAAATGACATTCTGCACTAGCATGACCCAAGATCCTCTTCCCGAAAAACTGGGTTCCTCAAGCTGTATAAATCATGCATTCTAGGGATATGGGAGAGATTTGATTCAGTTTGCATTTCCATCCAGGCCTACCTAAATCTCGCTTCCCGAAGCAATCTGGGAACTGAAACACAGTCCTCCTTTGAAATTTACACTTTTATGAGTTTTGCAGCCAAGTTGTGGGGGTAAAGTCCCTCTTAAAATGCACACACAAACACACACACAAATGCACCATATTAGGGGAATTTGCTTTGAAAAGAAATCAGAGTCAGGAAAATCTGCATTCAAAAATGTGTTCATAAGGAGAAATTCAGACTGGAACGACTTTTTAAAAAAAGGCAAACTGATGTGGAGAACTGAACAGATTGGAAAAATGGGAAACCAAATGTGATGGATCCGCTCATCCTTAATGCATTCTAATGAACTGGCAAAAATTCATGGTGCATAATTTCACCCCAGCCTCCCATCCGCTGTTTCTGGTAATTGTGCAAAGGACACAGGGGTAGTTGTGGCATATTGACACTCCACCTGAAATAGAGAGTTCGCTACACACTTTCAAGAACCAACGTCCACCATTCTTAAAGAACAGAAGTGTGATCTTTCCTTTTTTAAAAAAATACACACTTCAGGAAACTGAATGCTGGGCCGAGTACTATCTTCTATGCATCCATATATTAGTGAAAAATGACAGGCAAAAAAAATCATTATATTAAGGGGAATTCCTCTGCAAAAATGTGCATACAAGACAAAATTGTGTAACATGAAAGTGTATATCAAGAGAAATTCATGCTGAAATACAGACATTTACAAAAAATGATGTGGAAGTATGGGGGAACTTAACTTTAGACTTGGAAGAATGACAAATAGAGAGTATGGTAACTGATAGATTTGCCCCTCTGTAGATCAAAGCAGCAGAGGGGTCAGTGACTGGACTCCCATGGGCCAAATCTGCCTCCATCCCAGTTAACAGCTATGGAGCAGGACCATAGGTCCATTGCTGACCTGATCCAAGGAGGTTCCTGTATTCTTTTTCCTCTTTGTGGATAGGGAAGCATGGGATGATGTATTCTGACACTTTCTTAGACCAAGGATGGAGAACCTCTTAATAATCATCATCATCATCATCAACAACAACATATTTATTTACATCCATATTTCCCCCAGACTGGGACTCAAGGCAGCTTACACAAATCGAAACAACATGGACTGAATAATATAGAGCTGTAGAGTTGGACCCCAGGGCCTGCAATGCAGGAATCTCAAGCTCATCCATGACAGATGTCCATCCAGCCTCTGCTTAGAAATCTCCAAGGAAGGAGAGTCCATCACTTCTTTTGGGAGCCTGCTCTGCTGTCAAAACAGCTCTTTCAGAAAGTTCATCCTGATGTTTAGTTGGAATCTCCTTCCTTGTAACTTGAAGCCATTGGTTCGGATCCTGCCCTCCAGAGCAGGAGAAAACAAGCTTGCTCCATCCTCCTCCTCGAGATATTTGAGAGGAGATATGATAGTCATCTCCTCTTTCCCAGGCTAAACATACCCAACTCCCTCAACCATTCCTCATAAGGCTTGGTTTCCTTGGTCATCTTGGTTGCCCTCCTCTGCACATGTTCCAACTTGACGATATCCTTCCTTAAATTGTTGTTCCTGGAACTGGACACAGAACTTCAGGTATGCATAAAATGCAGAATCCTGAAAATATATAACACATCACTGTTAAAAGGTAATTAAACTATAATAGAATTAAAACAATATTAAAAACAAACCTATTAAAACGAAGGTATCCCCCTCCAGATGTTGCTGGACTCAGCTTCCCAGACCATTGGCTGTGGTGTGCTGCCAAATACAGCAGTTCTTTCCAAGGATATCAGGACACAGGGAATGAGGAGGTGGAAGGGGAACCAAAACAGTTTTATTAACAAATAAACAGCAGGCATGCAAAGCGTAAAATAAAACATACCCGACAGGGGCTACCCAATCTCCCCTTCAGCTGCCCAGAACCCCAGGTGGAGCAGCAGGAGAAAGAGCCCGACCATCAGTCTCCCAGCATCAGATCCTTTGATTTGGGTAGAAGCCCCCCCCCCCGGCCCCTCCCACCTATGGCTTTTATAGCCTGCCTTGATGTAATCAAGTGTACCTGGCATTACTCATGATTAGCCCAGGACCAGTGGCGTAGCGTGGGTTGTCAGCACCCGGGGCAAGGCAGGTAATTTGCGCCCCCCAACCCGTGGATTTGCGCCCCCTAACCTGTGGATTTGCACCCCCTAACCCTAACTCCCCGATGTTGCGCCCGGTGCAGCCGGCCCCCCCTGCACCCCCCACACTACGCCACTGCCCAGGACCCTTAGATGGAATTACCGTATTTTTCGCTCTATAGGACGCACCCGACCATAGGACGCACCTTGTTTTAGAGGGGGAGAACAAGAAAAAAAAATCTCCCCCTCTCTGCTCAGTGCCCCATCAGCGAAAAGGCAGGAGAAACGGAGCCCCTTCCATTTCTCCTCCCGCTTCGCTGAAGGGGTGCTGCGCAGCTCTCCCTCTCTGCTGAAGCCAGGAGAGTCTTGTTCTCCCGGCTTCAGCAAAAGGAACCCGAAGCCTTTGGAGCGCAGCGCGAGTTCCCGCTGTGCTCCAAAGGCTTCAGGCGGATATCCCTGAAGTCTGGAGAGCGAGAGGGGTTGGTGCGCATCAACCCCACTCACTCTCCAGGCTTCAGCTAAAGCAACGCGAAGCCTCCAGAGCGTGGGCGGAGCTCTCCGTCTGTGCTTCGGAGGCTTCGCGTTGCTATCGCTGAAGCCAAGGAGCCTGCATTCACTCCATAGGACACACACACATTTCCCCTTAATTTTTGGAGGGGGAAAAGTGCGTCCTATAGAGCGAAAAATACAGTAATACAGAGCGGCTGAGAGTCTCCCACTACCTGCAGCCGGGCAATCAGCCAGCACTTGCAACACAGAAGAACCCAAGAAACTCCCAACAGGTGTGTGAAATGCAAGAATCCAGCAGACCTCAAACTGGGGGTGTTAAAGGGAAAGGGACATGCCACCTAACTCCTCGAAATACAATTGTCTTCCGCATTTCCACTACATGTGGCCGGTGAGAAGCAGAGCCCAGCAGCATCAGGTGGCCACAAGTTCCCTACCTTGGCACACAAATCACCCTGTGATTCCTGCATCGCAGGGGGTTGGTCTAGATGACCCTTGGGACCCTCTTCCAAACCTACAATTCTATGAATTTAAGATACTGTCTTGGGGGAGGCCGGTACCTCACTGGTGGAGCATCTGCTTTGCATGCAGATGGCCCCAGGTTTGATCGCCAGGAACCTGGCTAGCAAAAGACTTGAACCCTGGAGAGCTTCTGCCAGCCTGTGCAGACACTACTGAGTTAGATGGGCCAATGGCCTGACTCAGTGGAAGGCAGCTCCCTCAGTTCCTGTGTCTAGTTAACACAGGATAGGACAGCTTCATTTTTAACTATTTTCAGAGGAAGCTTCTGGGCTGCCAATTCCAGCTTGGAATACTTTAGCATTAAAGCATTCCGTGATCAATTTTCTATCCGTATCGGCATAAAGCAGTCTATTACCGTAGGCTGTGGGCCTGCATAAAATAAGGACATTTTGGGCGTAATAAGAAGGAATATAAGGCAGGGCATTGCAGAGGTGTGTGGGGTGGGGAGAGAAAATTAGCTGAGGATATGATTAGAAAAATCCTATGCTTGGAAGAAAGAGAACACCTTACCTCATTTAGGCTAGGTGAGACAGCAAAACCTGGAATACTGCTATCAAAGGGTCAGTTCTTGGTTAATTATAATATTTTTACTGCCGGAAAGAGACACCATTTGAGTTGTTTTGCTATGCCATCAAATAATAGCAGGCTGCCTGTTCCTTTTTTTAAAAAAATGAACAGAACAAGAACGTTAAAAGAGCGGCCTGTAGGATTGAACACAACTATCCAGGTCTATGGGACACAGATGGCGCTGAAAGTTAAACCACAGAGCCTAGGACTTGCTGATCAGAAGGTCGGAGGTTCGAATCCCCGCGACGGGGGGAGCTCCCGTTGCTTGGTCCCTGCTCCTGCCCACCTAGCAGTTCAAAAGCACGTCAAAGTGCAAGTAGATAAATAGGTACTGCTCCGGCGGGAAGGTAAACGGCGTTTCCATGCGCTGCTCTGGTTTGCCACAAGCGACTTAGTCATGCTGGTCACATGACCCGGAAGCTGTACGCCGGCTCCCTCGGCCAATAAAGCGAGATGAGCGCCGCAACCCCAGAGTCAGCCACGACTGGACCTAATGGTCAGGGGTCCCCTTTACCTTTACCTTTACCCAGATCCACACTAAATAATCACAGGAGAGACACTGGTTTGAAAGGGAAGGCAAGCCTGCCCAAGACATAAGAAGACCTTTGCTGGTGTAGGCCTGTCGCCCATCTAATCCATTATCTTGTTCTCACAGTGGGCAACCCAGATGCCCCAATGGAAACCCAAAAGCAAGATCCAACCACAAAAATACTCTCCTGTGGTTTCCAGCAGCTGCTATTCAGAAGTGGCGCCGTGGCCTAAACCACTGAGCCTCTTGGGCTTGCCGATCAGAAGGTATGTGGTTCGAATCCCCACGACAGGGTGAGCTCCCGTTGCTTTGTCCCAGCTCCTGCCAACCTAGCAGTTCCAAAGCACACCAGTGCAAGTAGATAAATAGGTACCGCTGCAGCAGGAAGGTAAACGGCGTTTCCATGCGTTCTGGTTTCCGTCACGGTGTCCTGTTTCACCAGAAGCAGTCTAGTCCTGCTGGCCACATGACCTGGAAAGCTGTCTGTGGACAAACGCTGGCTCCCTTGGCCTGAATGCAAAATGAGCGCTGCACCCCATAGTCGCTTTTGACTGGACTTAACCTTCCAGGGGTCCTTTACCTTTTACCTTATTCAGAAGTATTTCTGGATGTAGAGCATAGCCATTGTGGCTACTAGCTCATGCTCTCCAACACTGCTCCAATGAAAATAGGAATAGCCTATTCCATCATCATCACTTTATTATTTGTGCCCCACCCAGCTTTATGTGTTTGTGTGTATACACATACACACACACACACAACATTTTTATTGGGTTTTTTAACATATCATTTCCAACAATCAAATAACATAACTTCTTATCTTATACAATATTTTAAACTTCCGTCAACACCTCTGATGATTTTTCGTTCTTTATCACTTATTCTGCATTTCTTAATTTCTCTATTACTCTTAATTATCATTAACTAACAATTCTTCTCATAGTCTTTCTTGCACTATTTCAAGCAGTCCTTCCTTACAAAACTTCTTGCAATCCTACTAGCATAATCTGTTCATTACCATTACTTTCCAAATAATTCATATATTTCCTCCAGTTTTCTAAGAATTTCTGGTCCCGCTGGTTTTGAATTCTTCCTGTTTATTTATCTAATTCTGCATAGTCCATCAATTTCGTCTGCCATTCTTCTTTCGTCGGTGGCCCACCAATCTGATTAGGTTGCCGCAGCCACTCTGGGTGGCTTCCAACATGGATTAAAACATAATAAAACTTCAAATAATTTTTTGAAAAAACTTCCCCATACAGGACTGCCTTCAGGTGTCTTCTAAAGGTTGTTTTGTTACTTATCTCCTTGGCTCGGGGGTCACATAGCTCCATTACCTCTACAATGAAAATAGGGATCAAATCAGAAACTGGTATGCCTTCTGTAAATCCGGGACTGTCCCTGGGAAATAGGGACATTTGCAGGGTCTGGTAGCTTTCATCTGCTCCATTAATTTGTCCAATCCACTTTTGAAGTCATCCAAGCCATCATTACATCCTGTGGCAGAGAGTTCCACAGTTTAACCGCACTGCTTGAAGGAAGAGTTTGTTTTATCTGTCCTGATTCGTCAGGGCAGCTCAAGGTCCTAACCGGGCTCAGGGCGGCTAACACCAATAAAATCATAGTAAAAACATAAGGGGTGGGGACCAATTTAAAATACAGGTTAAAATGCAATTTAAAATGCAGCCTCATTTTAAAAGTAGCCAATAAATCAAGACCATAAGGGGAGGGAAACATAAGGGTCAGACTGAGTCCAAAGCAAAGGCCAGGTGGAACAGCTCTGTCTTGCAGGCCCTGCAGAAAGATGTCAAGTCCCGCAGGGCCCTGGTCTCTTGTGACAGAGCGTTCCACCAAGTCGGGGCCAGTACTGAAAAGGCCCTGGCCCTAGTTGAGACCAATCTAACCACCTTGACGCCTGGGACCTCCAAAATGTTGTCACTTGTGGACCTTAAGGTCCTCCGCGGAGCATACCAGAAGAGGCAGTCCCGTAGGTACGTGGGTCCTAGGGCTTTAAAGGTCAAAACCAGCACCTTAAACCTGACCTGTACTCCACCGGGAGCCAGTGCAGTTGGTAAAGCACTGGATGAATGTGATCTCACAGCAAGGACCCCGTATGGAGCCTCGCCGCAGCATTCTGCACCCGCTGGAGTTTCTGGGTCAGCTTCAGGGGCAGCCCCGCCTGGAGCGAGTCGCCTCATGCCTGCTTTTTCTCTAAACTCTAAAGTTCCAAATACGAAAGAAGATTCTGCCTCAACCAAGGAGGAGTGGCAGACTAAATGAATGGACTATGCCAAAATGGCAAAACTTACTGGAACAGTAAGTAACCAAGAAGAACGAAATGTTATCAAAGAATGGCGGGAAATTATTTGAAAAGTTTTTGTACACAATTAAGCTCATTAGCAGGACTAATGTAAAACAAGCAGTTAAGCACAATGTTAAGGGGAAATTAGGGAGTAAGAAAAAAATGTAATACAGTGGTACCTCAGGTTAAGTACTAAATTCGTTCTGGAGGTCCGTTCTTAACCTGAAACTGTTCTTAACCTGAAGCACCACTTTAGCTAAGGGGGCCTCCTGCTGCTGCCGTGCCACCGGAGCACGATTTCTGTTCTCATCCTGAAGCAAAGCTCTTAACCCGAGGTACTATTTCTGGGTTAGCGGAGTCTGTAACCTGAAGCGTATGTAACCTGAAGTGTATGTAACCCGAGGTACCACTGTATTATAGGAGATGTAGTATTAAAAAACAAAATTGCAAGAAACCGCAAGAGGGGAGGATGGAAGTCAAAATACATATTTTTACTGTGAATTTATTAGATTTGTATGTTTGTAAAAAAAATCTAAAATTGAAAAATGAAATTTATATATTTTTTAAAAAGTCAAAACACTGCAATTTTTCTTCATACAAGGAGGTGCTCTATCACCTTGGTCACTTTGGGCTGCCCTATTCCGAACTGTTTCTAACTCTGCAATATGCTTTTTGAGGTGAGGCTACTGGAACTGTAAACAGTGAATGTCAAATAGGACATCAGGGTTTTGGACATGAAAAGGCAAGGTCCAGTCAATCATCTGATCATCATCAGGGAAGTAATAGTGCCACTGTATTCTGCTCTGGTCAGACCACACCTGGAGTACTGTGTCCAGTTCTGGGCACCACAGTTCAAGAAGGACACTGACAAACTGGAACGTGTCCAGAGGAGGGCAAACAAAATGGTCAAAGGCCTGGAAACGATGCCTTATGAGGAACGGCTAAGGGAGCTGGGCATGTTTAGCCTGGAGAAGAGGAGGTTAAGGGGTGATATGATAGCCATGTTCAAATATATAAAAGGATGTCACATAGAGGGAGAAAGGTTGTTTTCTGCTGCTCCAGAGAAGCGGACACGGAGCAATGGATCCAAACTACAAGAAAGAAGATTCCACCTAATCATTAGGAAGAACTTCCTGACAGTGAGAGCTGTTCGACAGTGGAATTTGCTGCCAAGGAGTGTGGTGGAGTCTCCTTCTTTGGAGGTCTTTAAGCAGAGGCTTGACAACCATATGTCAGGAGTGCTCTGGTGGTGTTTCCTGCTTGGCAGGGGGTTGGACTCGATGGCCCTTGTGGTCTCTTCCAACTCTATGATTCTATGATTCTATGATCTAAATCAATGTGCCTTTGGCCATGTGGTTCCATTATAAAAACTGCAATTACACATGGCGCTAAATAAATTATCCCAGGTATTGGGAAACCTCAAACGGTTTGGGTTGCTTATCATCAAACCATGGAATTATAGAGTTGGAAGGGGCAGCAAGGGTCATCCAGTCCAACCCCTGCAATGCAGGAATCTTTCGCCCCACACAGGGCTCGAACCCACAACCCTGAGATTCTTCTCTCATATTTGTTCCGTTTAAAAGGATGGGTTTTTGTATATCATCTTTTGTAGGTTGTTCTCTCTATAAATTACTTCGGGGCCCTTTCTAGGAGTGCAGCAATAATAATAATAATAATAATAATAATAATAATAATAATAATAATTTATTATTTATACCCCGCCCATCTGGCTGGGTTTCCCCAGCCACTCTGAGCGGCTTCCAACAGAATATTAAAATACAATAATCTATTAAACATTAAAAGCTTCCCTAAACAGGGCTGCCTTCAGATGTCTTCTAAAAGTCTGGTAGTTGTTTTTCTCTTTGACATCTGGCGGGAGGGCATTCCACAGGGCAGTGCCACTACCGAGAAGGCCCTCTGCCTGGTTCCCTGTATCTTGGCTTCTTGCAGTGAGCGAACTGCCAGAAGGCCCTTGAAGCTGGACCTCAGAGTCCGGGCTGGACGATGGGGGTGGTGACGCTCCTTCAGGGATACTGGGCCGAGGCCGTTTAGGGCTTTCAAGGTCAGCACCAACACTGGCACCATACTGGGAGCCAGTGTGCAAAGCAATGGATCTGCGAATGATATCATAGCACGGGATGATGGCAGCAGAGAGATGTCTCTCCCATACCAAAGCTTGCCGGCTTTTTAAAAGCAAAGGATGCTCAGTCGATTGATCTGAAGGTAAGGACAAGAAGCTGCCCTCGCTTTCAAAGATCTTCTTCGGCTTATGTGCAAGTGAGGCTGGCTTTGCATGCAGAAGGTTTCAGTTTCGATACTGAGCATCTGTAGGTAGGACTACCTGAACTCCTGGAAAGCCACTGCTAGCCAGAGTAGAAAATTCTGAGCCCGACAATCTGACAAAGGCAGCTTCCTGCTGAAACCAGTCCTGCTTTCGTTTTAGAGGAAAGGGCCATCGTGCCGTAGCAGAGGATCGGCTCTGGCTGCAGAAGACCCCCATCTCTCCAGGTAGAGCTGGAATTGTCCCCTGCCTGATACCCTGGAGATTCGCTGCCAGTCAGTGCGTCACAGAATTGTAGAATCTTGGAAGGGTCATCTAGTCCAACCCACTGCAATGCAGTGTGTAGACAATACAAATCTAGACAGACCAACTGCCCCATCCCTATGTTAAATGGGCGCAGGAGCAAAAGAGGGTTCACCCCCGCAAGTCAGTTGGCAACCCTTCTGCAAACGGGAGCTGAGATTTCGCCCGTCCATTTGGGTCTCCTTCCCTCTCTGCTAGTCGGTTCTACTCCTATAGCACAACGAATCTAATTGGCTTTATTTTCCCTGTAACAAGATTTTACAAGCGAGGGGGTGATGGAAGAGAAGGACTTATTGTACGGCCCTCCCCCTAATTCAGTTTCCGATTGTCTTGAAAATGTATCCCAACTAATTACTTGCATTAGGAGATACGGGTTTATTTCAACCAGGAAATAACTGAGAGGAGGAGGAGGTGGTGTTTTGTGGGGGGGGGGGGTGACTGGGGAGAGGAGAAGAAGGGGGAGAGAGAGAGAAAGAGAGAGAGAGAGAAAGGGGGGAAGGCGAAGGCTCAGAACGACAGCCACAAGAAAACTCTTCTCATTTCCCCAAGACGCCCACAAAGCTTTTATGAATATAACTGGATTTGCAACAAGCATTCCAGCCTCGTGGAAAGAGGCACTCAGACAAGGAGACAATTTTACTAGATAATAGACTATCACGCAGGATACAATTTAAATTAAAAAATGCAATTTTCACCTTGAAATGAACAAATGATTACAATTTCTATACAAATTAAGGCATTCACTCTTTCTTTCAGTAGTGGCATCAGTCCATGAAATATGACATAATTGGCATGAAATACATTTTCAAATATTTTGGTTTTCTCTGTGTGCACAAGGCAGTGTGTGTGTGTGCGTCTGCTGTGCATGAGGGTTTTTTTTTCTTCCTTTTTTTAGGGAGAAAAAACAGAAATAAAGAAAAAAGAAAACACGGTCCTGATGTGTGTGTATGTGTATGAGTGTGTGTCTGCATGTGTGTGTGTGAGAGAGAGAGAGAGAAATAGAGAGACCCCACTTTCTGGGGTGGGGTGGAGGGGGACACATTAAAAAGAAAACTACCCGAAGATTGAGCTTTTTTTTTTATTATTCCTCTTGCCATCCCCTCGCTCCCCTCCCTCCAACTTGCAAGATAAAATTGGAAAAAAAATGTATCAGACCGATAAAAAGAGTCTTGCAATGGAGGCTCATAATGCCTCCAGATTTATCTAATCTAAATTGCCACGCTTATCTGCAAAAATCACATCTGTTGGTTATCTACCAGCTCCGCAGATCTGCCTCTTCATCCCCTCCCTCCCCTTCGCCTTCAAATGATTATTTTTCCCCCTTATTCCTCAGTCTTTTATTTTTAATTATTTTTCCATTATGTCCTCTTTTTTTCATATAAAGCTGGAGTTTACAAGGGCTAATCGGGGAGATTATTAGGCGAGAATCAGAAAGGCAAAGAAACTACCCCCCCCCAACCTGGTTTAAAGAAAGAATGAAAGGGGGGGGAATGCATTATCTGATGAGGGGGGACATGAGGAAAACAGCACAGAGAGAGAGAGAGAGAGAGAGAGAGAGAGAGAGAGAGAGAGAGAGAGAGAGAGAGAGATTGGGCAGCCATCTTGAGCGGCCATCTTGATGGCAAAAGAATAGCAATGGGGTGGTTTGCTTGTGTAGGGGGGAAAAGTCTCTTCGAGCTTCTTGAAGCAGCTGCCGGGATCCTGGACTGGAACACGCAATGCCTAGAGGACTGCCAACTTTATCCCGGGCTCCTATTGCTGTTCCTTTAGTGACAACTTGATCTGTTTATGTTTATTGGGCACGATGTTCACCTCAGCGCTGTGAGGCACTCCAGCCCGGCTAGTTTTGAGAAGCTGAGCTGCCATGAAAAGCCTAGGATTGCTTTGGTGGGAGGGGTTCCCAGCCAGCTGCAACCCCAGGCACGATTCCCTCGCACCCAGAGCCAGAATCCCGAGCCCAAGCAACATAGAAGAACACCAGCGGCCATTCAGTTATTGATGTGTCTTGGTCTACAGCATAGCAGCGTTCCCCATTTAACCCAATGTCCTCTGTGAGGCTCACAGAGCTAAAAAACAGGAAGAGATCAGGTGCAAAACCTAAAAATGGTCAAAGTGGTGCAAGACTAAAATTTCTTGTTTAGTCGTTTAGTCGTGTCCGACTCTTCGTGACCCCATGGACCAGAGCACGCCAGGCACTCCTGTCTTCCACTGCCTCCTGCAGTTTGGTCAAACTCATGCTGGTAGCTTCGAGAACACTGTCCAACCATCTCGTCCTCTGTCGTCCCCTCCTCCTTGTGCCCTCCATCTTTCCCAACATCAGGGGCTTTTCCAGGGAGTCTTCTCTTCTCCTGATGTGGCTAAAGTACTGGAGCCTCAGCTTCAGGATCTGTCCTTCCAGTGAGCACTCAGTGCTGATTTCCTTCAGAATGGAGAGGTTTGATCTTCTTGCAGTCCATGGGACTCTCAAGAGTCTCCTCCAGCACCATAATTCGAAAGCATCAATTCTTTGGCGACCAGCCTTCTTTATGGTCCAGCTCTCACTTCCATACATCACTAAAGACTAAAATGGGGAACTGGAAATGGCAGTAGGAAAAAGAACTAGATGAGACTAGTGTCAGATCCTCACTAGGTCATGAGGCTCACTGAAGTCATACCCTCCAACACTCCTCAGATGAAAATAGGGACATTTCTCACACATGCACACACACACACACACACACACACACACACCGCCAACAAGTTCCCCACACTGTCCGAGAAACATACTATAGCATCCGACCAAGCACTAAACTGAAAAGAGCTAGCGTTGATCCTGTTTTGCTAGCGAGTCTTGTACAATGAGACCTACATTGGCTCCTAGTATGTTTCCAAGCACAATTCAAAGTGTTGGTGCTGACCTTTAAAGCCCCAAACGGCCTCAGCCCAGTATATCTGAAGGAGCGTCTCCATCCCCATTGTTCTACCCAGACACTGAGGTCCAGCGCCGAGGGCCTTCTGGCGGTTCCCTCACTGCGAGAAGCCAAGTTACAGGGAACCAGGCAGAGGGCCTTCTCGGTAGTGGCGCCCGCCCTGTGGAACGCCCCCCCATCAGATGTCAAAGAGAACAACAACTACCAGACTTTTAGAAGACATCTGAAGGCAGCCCTGTTTAGAGAAGCTTTTAATGTTTGATGCATTACTGTATTTTCATATTTTGTTGGAAGCTGCCCAGATTGGCTGGGGAAGCCCAGCCATATTGGTGAGGGTATAGATAAATTATTATTATTATTATTATTATTATTATTATTATTATTATTATTATTATTATTATTCAGGGGCTTCCTCCAATTTTGCACGCATATATACAAACAACTTCTGCCGGCAAAAGTCTCCTGCAGACCCCATCTCTACCTCTTTGGTTTTGGTTTGTTTCAGGATTTCATTGAATAAGTAAAAATAGAAAGTTGGCATTTGTCTCTTCCACAAGTCTCTCGAGAAACTTGGGATAAGTAACGTCTAACTGGTTGGGAAATAATTCTGAATGTAATACAGAGACTTTGATTCTTGGTACTCCTTGAACCCCTTACGGTTTCAATCATAAGTTTATTTTTCTATATATATCTTGCAATTCATGTGCCCCACACCTCTCATTCTCTCATTTCTTATTATGCTCTTTGCCACTGACCTGTTCATATCTCATCGCAAATATCTGGATAAACAGGTTTATCATTTCTTCTTGTGACTGCAGCATCCCATGCCAACTTTGATTGAGTCCAGCTGAGTTTTTACCTGTTTCTCTCATGAAGTTCTATTTTGTTATTTGGGTTATAGGGATAAAATTCAGTAAGAATACATTTTGGAAAATAAAAACAGGAGGCCTTTTGCTGTTATCCCACCTCCTCTTTGGAGTTCCCGTCCCCTTAAATGTTAGGCAGGCTCTGTCTCTGTTGACTTCCCAGTACCTGTGGAAAACCTTTGTTTTCCAATGAGGTTTTTAAGTGGATATCTTTTTCCCCATCTGCACCTATACTGGCACTTTTGAACCTGTACAGGGAAGCGGAACGGGATCTGAAAAATCAAGAACTTGCTTCTCATCTCTTAAAAGAAACCCAGGGCTGTATTGCCAAATTCTGGAAGACACAAGCGTTTGGCAAATTGTCCTCCTTGAAAAGAACTCTCATAAACCAAAGGTATCTAAAGGGCCAAGCTTGAACAACCTTTTCTTTTTTCATATATGGCAAGATTTTATTTCTTATACAAATACTGAGACACATGCAGTACCATCACTATATGCAAAGGTCTGGCTCATTTAAGACTATATTCTCAATAATGATGGAACTCATGGGTGCGTAATACTTTTATTTTTTATAAATCTTTACTATTTGTAAGGTGAATCTTTGTCCAGGTTAACACTTTATTCTCCCTTTTGGAGCTGCCTTACATCTTTGTACGTTTGTCCTTCCAGGTTGTGATGCTTTACGGTTTAAAATCTTGATTCGCAGAATCGTAGAATCTTGGAATTGGAAGGGGTCCCAGGGGTCATCTAGTCCAACCCCCTGCAATGCAGGAATTTTAACCAGATTGCACAGGACAGATGGCCATCCAATCTCTACTTTAAAATCTCCAAGCAAGGAGAGTCCACATCCTCCTGAGCGAGACCATTCCAATGTCAAACAGCTCTTACTGCTATTTAGTCGCAATCTCCTTTCTTGTAACTTGAAGTCATGGGTTCGAGTCCTACCCATCAGAGGAGGAGAAAACAAGCTTATTCCCTCTTCCATGTGACAGCCCTTGAGATATTTGAAGAAGGCTGGTGCTGTGGGTTAAACCACAGAGCCTAGGACTTGCCGATCAAAAGGTCGGCGGTTCGAATCCCCTTGACCGGGTGAGCTCCCGTTGCTTGGTCCCTACTCCTGCCAACCTAGCAGTTCGAAAGCACATCAAAGTACAAGTAGATAAATAGGTACCACTCCGTTGGGAAGGTAAACGGTGTTTCTGTGTGCTGCTCTGGTTTGCCAGAAGCGACTTAGTCATGCTGGCCACATGACCCGGAAGCTGTACGCCAGCTCCCTCGGCCAATAAAGCGAGATGAGCGCCGCAACCCCAGTGTTGGTCACAACTGGACCTAATGGCCAGGGGTCCCTTTACCTATGATATCTCCTCTAAGTCTCCTCTTTGGGGCTTTCTCTCTCTCTCTCTCTTTTCTTGATATGTTTTTTTAAAAAGAAAAAGGTCCTCATTAACACAACATCCTTCACGTTAATGGACTAACATCTTCGGGTGCAATCCTTTCCTCTTGTTTGTGGCTTGTTTGTGCCTGATTATTTATGGCCTAGGGTCTACTCTGAGTACAGCTTACCCCTACAGACATTCTCTGACCATGGCACTCGATCCGCAGTTTCTGTTTCCATGCATGCGGCTTTCCTCTCGACACGGAAGTCGTCCGAGCACAGAATGTGACTCGTGACCTCACCGGCGAGCCCAATTCCATGCTTACCCCAGCTCAGGGCCTGGGGGCCAAACATCACAAATGCAATTCGGGCATAACCCTCACCCGTTCTCGCTGACCCGTCGATTTCGGCCGTAACTAATTCGATGGGGAGGGGTAAAAAGGTACTGCACATCAAACTGGGGGGAGGAAGGTAAATAAACATATGGAATAAATTACCAGCACAAGCAAGAGGAGGTAAATGAGTTCAAGGGACACCTATGGTTTCATTTCTGGCTCTCCACCCCCACCGCACACACCCAAAAAAGAAAAACCAGGAGAATAATATTAAAGGAACCTGGGGGCAGGGAGAGAGAAAATGAGCAGGAATTTAGGATTAAGATCAGCCTGACGGTCTCTTCCTGTTCTTATCGGAGAGCAGGGAATTACAAGATTCGTTCTAGGGCACAGGCCTGCAAAAGGGGAAAGTCGGCACGGAAAGGAAAGCATCTCTTTGGAATGGTGAGCCAGCCTTGTGAGAGGGGCTCAAGCCCTTTTGACCCATAGGGTTAGGGGACAGGGGACAGGGGACAGGGGACAGGGCGGGAGGAAGAATGTGGGGACAGAGCGGGAGGAAGATAGCCCGAGTGGAAGGGAGCATACCGTCCAACATTTATCCGATGAAAATCGTTGTTGTTGTTGTTGTTTAGTCGTGTCCGACTCTTCGTGACCCCATGGAGCAGAGCACGCCAGGCACTTCTGTCTTCCACTGCCTCCCGCAGTTTAGACAAACTCATGCTGGTAGCTTCGAGAACACTGTCCAACCATCTCATCCTCTGTCGTCCCCTTCTCCTTGTGCCCTCCATCTTTCCCAACATCAGCGTCTTTTCCAGAGAGTCTTCTCTTCTCCTGATGTGGCTAAAGTATTGGAGCCTCAGCTTCACGATCTGTCCTTCCAGGGAGCACTCAGGGCTGATTTCCTTCAGAATGGAGAGGTTTGATCTTCTTGCAGTCCATGGGACTCTCAAGAGTCTCCTCCAGCACCATAATTCAAAAGCATCAATTCTTCGGCGATCAGCTTTCCCTTCCAACCATCACTACTGGGAAAACCATAGCTTTTCCTATATGGACCTTTGTCGGCAAGGTGATGTCTCTGCTTTTTAAGATGCTGAGTGGGTTTGTCATTGCTTTTCTCCCAAGAAGCAGGCGTCTTTTAATTTTGTGACTGCTGTCACCATCTGCAGTGATCATGGAACCCAAGATGAAAATAGGGGTGTCCTATTCCATTATTATGGGACGCAGGTGGCACTGTGGTCTAAACCACAGAGCCTAGGGCTTGCCGATCAGAAGGTCGGCGGTTCGAATCCCCACAACGGGCTGAGCTCCCGTTGATCAGTCCCTGCTCCTAGCAGTCCAAAAGCATGTCAAGTGCAAGTAGATAAATAGGTACCACTCCGGTGGGAAGGTAAATGGCATTTCCATGCACTGCTCTAGTTCGCCAGAAGCAGCTTAGTCATGCTGGCCACATGACCTGGAAGCTGTCTGCAGACAAATGCCAGCTCCCTCGGCCAGTAAAGCGAAATGAGCACCGCAACCCCAGAGTCGTCCGCACCTGGACTTACCAGTAACAGTCTGGGGTCCCTTTACCTTTATTCCATTATTATTATTATTATTATTATTATTATGACTCCCCCCCCCCGACTTTTTCTGGCCCACGTAGGACCAGTCTGGATAGTTGGCCTTGGTGAAGATTTGACATTTTCATCCCAAAAAAGTTTTTGATTTGAGTTTCTACTGAAATGAGTCTGCATTTTAATGTTGCACTTTAATCTAGTTTTTAAGTTGTATTTTAATCAATTGCTTTTATACCTGGTGTTAGCCGCCCTAAGCCATCTTGGCTGGGGAGGACGGGGTATAAATAAATATTATTTTTATTATTATTATTATTATTATTACTATTACTATTATTACTGCTATTAATACCCTGCCCATCTGACTGGGTTGCCCTAGCCACTCTGGGCAGCTTCCGACATACAGTGGTACCTCGGGTTAAGTACTTAATTCGTTCCGGAGGTCCGTTCTTAACCTGAAACTGTTCTTCACCTGAAGCACCACTTTAGCTAATGGGGCCTCCCGCTGCCACCGCACCGCCGGAGCACAATTTCTGTTCTCATCCTGAAGCAAAGTTCTTAACCCGAGGTACTATTTCTGGGTTAGTGGAGTCTGTAACCTGAAGCGCATGTAACCCGAGGTACCACTGTATAAGAAAAACATAATGAAACATTAAACATTTTTTAAAAAACTTCCCTATACAGGGCTGCCTGCAGATGTCTTCTAAAGGTTGTATAATTACTTATCTCTTTGGCTCAAGGGCTGCCTAACTCCATACCCTCCCAACATTTCTCTGGTGAAAATAGGAACGTCCTAAGGAAAAACGGGACATTCTGGGATCAAATCAGAAATTCTGCAAATCCAGGACTGTCCCTGGAAAATAGGGACACTTTGGAAGGTCTGAGGGAGGCAAGATGTGAATGTTTGACGACACTCGAAAGGTTCCAGGTTAAATTCAGGACAAACAAAAGGAAGTGCTTATTTACGCAGCACATGGTTAGACTGTGGAACTCACTCCCACAGGAGGCAGTGATGGCCACCAACGTGGGTGGATGGAGAAAGGGGCTATTAATGACAACCAACCACGATGGCTCTGCTCTGCCTCCGTGTTGGAGGCAGCAATGCTTCTGAATCGCAGTTGCTGGACACCACCGGAGGGGACAATTTTCTTAGAATTATAGAATTGTCATGAAAGGGTCCCAAGGGTCATCGAGTTCAATAGCCTGCAATGCAGGGCCTCATGGGGGGGGTGTAATCCACTGGGAGCAGTCAAATACAACATTCCTTGTTTTCCTAGAGTGGACATGCAAGGGGATGTTGGTCCAGCCAGTCAAAACTTCCTGTTCCTCCTGGGCTGAAGCATCCTTCGCTTGCCTATGACTAGAGGTGGGTGTGACCTTACCTGTCCAGGTAACAAAAGGGCAAGTCATGCAGCACTCTCTCTCCCCCATTTTCACTTCCTTCTTCATTGGACCAGAGAGCCAGCGTGGTGTAGTGGTTAAGAGTGGTGGACTCGAAATCTGGGGAACCGGGTTCACGTCTCCGCTCCTCCACATGCAGCTGTTGGGTGACCTTGGGCTAGTCACACTTCTCTGAAGTCTCTCAGCCTCACTCACCCCACAGAGTGTTTGTTGTAGGGGAGGAAGGGAAAAGAGAATGTTAGCTGCTTTGAGACTCCTTAAAGGGAGTGAAAGGTGGGATATCAAATCCAAACTCTTCTTCTTCTCCTTAGCTAGGAATGCTCTGCTAGCTCTCTCAGCTAGCAGAAGCACTGGGACTATTCCCCATATGGGGTAGATCCACATGTACATATTTGTAACTAAGTCTGCCTTCAGGAATCCAACTGTGAACTGATGTGAGTAAACTTCTTTTATTTACTTTAAATAAGGAGTGCCTGGCGTGCTCTGGTCCATGGGGTCACGAAGAGTCAGACACGACTAAATGACTAAAGAACAACAACAATGGCTTCAACCCTAAGCACTCTTACCAGGGAGGCAGCCTAGTTGAACTCAATAGGACCTGCTTTGGGGTAGAAACATTTCCACACACTACCCTTTCAACAAGCCTTCTAAGATCTTTATCCCGGTTGGCAGCTGTTTTGGATTTGAATTGATTTTTAATGTGTGTGCAGTTGCTACTTTACATTTTGTGTGCGTGAAGCCATTGTTTTAACTGTTGTTATATATGAAACTGTTGTATGGTGTGTGCGTGTGTTATTACATTTTAAATCGCTTCGGGATGCGTCACTGAAAGCAATTCATAAATGAAATAAATTACCATTGTTCATTATCATTCTTTATTCCTATTCTTATTTATTAAACTTATGACTCTTTTTATGAAAGTAGCCCATGCATTAAAACAAACATAAAGAAAAACAGAGAACAATCTAAATCAATTATTATTATTAATAATATTATTACTATTATTTAGATCAGATTAGGGATGAATAAATCTATCAGTTTGGGTCTTCTCTGTTTCTCGTTTTTCCAACTTTTAAGTTTAGTTCGACATGTCAGTTTCCACATTTATTTGCGAATTTTTCATTTTCGAAAGGTTCACAAGAAAACCTGCATACAGTTTTTTTGCATGAACTTCCACATTTGCCTACCTGCAATCAGTTTCCCCTAATATAATGGCATTTCTATATCTGCTGATCTCTACACTTCAGTGCCGAATTCTTTTCTTTGGATAAAATGCATTGCCAAATTTCGAGGGCTGCAATTTTCAAATGACGACGGCATTTCAAAGGATGGCTGCTGGGATAGCTCAGTCGGCAGAGCATGAGACTCTAAATATCAGGGTTGTGGGTTTGAGCCCCATCTTGGGACTAGATGACCCTCGTGGTCCTTTCCAGTTCTATGATTTTGGTTCACTAGCATGTGCGACTTAAACCCAAATGCAAACCAAACCAATTTCTTCCCCCATCCCTAAGAGCAGCACTTCCATGCAGCCAAGCTGGTCTTGCACACATGAAAATGCGGTTGCGTGGCGAGTTCCCGCCTCCCCCATAGAAATAAAGACATAGGACACAAGAATTCTGGTTAATGGGTCAAATTAGGCCACAACTTTATTGATTAGAGGAATTGAGCGGTATTGGCTTAGGCATTGGCCCTACAACTAACCGGCCTGGCCCGTGAGGGTTAACCACCAGTGGGAGGAGTCCTGCTGAGGCACGTCAACTAGGACCTTCCCCAGGGTCACTGCGTGGGGGCATGCCATGGGCCCACACCTCCATAGGCTTAGGACGAGGCCACGCCCCCCGGAATCCTTTACCAGACTACCATTTATTTGGGAGAAGGTGATAGCACTCCTTCTCCCCCTTCATCTGCATAACAATAGACTGTACCCTGACCAATGCCTACCGCCCATACCGTGAAGTTGTGACGGTTTGCTACGAGGTAGGCGAAAATCAAATGGCTGGAGCCAATCTGCCAGATGAAAAAATTCCTACCAGGCCCCTTGACGGCGACCAACCGCAGTTCATAGCAACGTCAGAAAACCTAGCCTAACGGGTGGGAGGGAAGGGAAAACCCGGTCAGCTGCGGCACAGGAAAGAGGGCGGTTCTTGGCCACGCCAGATCTAAGTAGGCGAGGCCACGCCCCCATGCCGCACGCCATCCGATTGGCTGGCACGGGGTATGACGCGGCCGAGGATTCCCAGCTATCGCGTGGGGCTGAAGCCAGCCCCCCGCAAGTGTGGGGAGGGGCGTGAAGCCCGCAACCCCACCTCCTCCTTAGCTCGGAAGTGGATAAATTGAAAGGGGAGCTTTTTATAGCAGAATCGCGCATTATGACCAATTTACCTTTGATGTTTCCACAATCAGAAGCGGGGAATCATTTTAATATTGTGGGTGAAGAAGAGACAAACAGGGATGTGGCCATTGTTGTTGTTTTATAATATATTTTACACAATTTTTCCAACGCAACATAACAAATCCTTGGCTGCCATAGCCTACAGCTTCCATCAACCCCTTCTAATGGTTTCCTGAATTCCTTTCTAATTATGCATTTTATTACTATGTTATTGTTTTAAATCCAGTCTTACATCAGCTAATCTTAATACCTCTCTCAATAATTTGCAATCCTACAAGCGATGTTAAGTAGTTACAGTTGTCTTTCAAAGACATAAATTTCTTCCAATCCCTTAGGAAAGTCTGGTTCTGCTGGTTTCAAATTTTCCCTGTAAGTCTTGCCAGCTCAACGTAGTCCATCAATTTTATTTGCCACTCTTCTTTTGTTGCCATTTCTTCTTGCTTCCATCTTTGAACTAATAGTATTCTTGCTGCAGTGGTCACATATAAAAACAGATTTTTATGAATTTCTGTACCTACCATACCCAGTAAAAGAGCTTCTGGGGTTTTTTTTTGAAATGTCAATTTCAACTTTTTAAAATTTCATTATAAATCATTACCCAGGAGTCTTTCACTTTTTTACATTCCCACCACATGTGGTAAAACGTGCCCTCTTTTTCTTTACATTTCCAACATTTATTATTCGTTTTATACATTTTGGCTAGTTTCACCGGTGTTATATACCATCTATGCATCATTTCCATTATATTTTCTTTTCATGCACTGCAGGCCGTAAGGGATGTCGCCATTGTCAGTCCTACTCAGAATTAGACCCACTGACTAATGTAGGTCCATCAACTTCAGTGGGTTTTAGTTAGATGCAACCCATTGAAATTGATGGACAGGACTAAAGTAGGCCCATCAATTTCAAAGGGCCTACTCTGAGTAGAGGTTAGTCGGAAGCAACGTTTGAAATTCATAGGCATAGCCAAGTTAGGTCCATCAAGTTAAAGGCAGAAATTAGATGGAACTCATTAAAATTAATGGACAGGACAAACTTAGGACCATGAGTTTCAATGGGTCTGCTCTGAGCAGGAAGTGGTTGGATGCAAGCCTTGGTCTTTTCTGGTGCAACCACAAAGACAGGCAGGCAGACAGACAGACAGACAGGCAGATAAAAGACAGATGCAAGCCTTTGGTTGCAACAGATTCCTTCAAAGTTGACCCCAGCTGGGCTAACCAGGGTTGTCAGCAGAGAGGACGCCAAATTAGACTCCTGCCGCCACGAGCCCAGATGCAACTCAGAGCAGCTTCTTTATGTATTCATGAATCGCTCGGAAGAGAAATAAAAGCATTCATTACGACGCAAAACTGTTACTAATGATATCTACCTGGCGCCCAGCACCTCTGGAAATTTAATGCGACACACTCGGGGTAGAAAATGTATTCGCTTATTCAGGGGGCCGGCGGTGAATGGGAAATTTCCCTTTCCTTAGCCCAACCTCATTCTGCATTCGCTAAAAGCAACATTTACAATTCTTCTGCCATTATGTCCTACCAGGGCCTCTGCGCTCGCTGTCACGACCTTGATATTAGCTGAAAATTGGAAATTCGATGGCGTGGCGGAGAAAGGGAGGGGCGTGGATGGGAGGGCTCTCTGCTTTCCTCCCCCCCCCCCCATCTCCCGGTTGCCTATGCTAAAGAAAAGAAAAGAAGATAATATTTACCACCAGGCCAGAGTCAATAGGATGCTCTCAAAGTGGGGGGGGGGCTGTCATTTGTCTTGCAAGAAAGAAAGAAAGATGGGTGGAAGGATGGGCAGATGGGACAATAATTTTTAGGAGAGTTGGAAGTGGTTTGAAAGATTTCCTCATCACCACTCTACATCTTTTCCTTAGTATCTCTGGCTAGCGATGGGCGAATATTTCAATTTTGACTTCTCTCCGTTTCTCCTCCTTCACTCTCTGCGTTTCTGCACCAGATTGCAATATTTAGCAGGTCCTTTTTGCAGGTTTCCCATAATCGGCATCTGGGTGGTCAGTGTGAGAAGCAGAATGCCGAACTAAGGTAAAGGTAAATGGACCCCTGACCATTAGGTCCAGTCGTGACCGACTCTGGGGTTGTTGCGCTCATCTCGCTTTACTGGCAGAGGGAGCCGGCGTACAGCTTCCGGGTCATGTGGCCAGCATGACTAAGCCGCTTCTGGCGAACCAGAGCAGCGCACAGAAACGCCGTTTACGTCCCCGCCGGAGCGGTACCTATTTATCTACTTGCACGTTGACATGCTTTTGAAATGCTAGGTTGGCAGGAGCAGGGACCGAGCAACAGGAGATCACCCCATCGTGGGAATTTAAACCTCCGACCTTCTGATCGGCAAGTCCTAGGCTCTGTGGTTTAACCCACAGTGCCACCCGTGGAGGGGCCTATATTTTTTTATC
This sequence comes from Podarcis tiliguerta, assembly GCF_965153285.1. Lineage (NCBI taxonomy): Eukaryota > Metazoa > Chordata > Lepidosauria > Squamata > Lacertidae > Podarcis > Podarcis tiliguerta. Next base: position 12,945,962 of record NC_139541.1, read on the forward strand.
TTGCATCTAAGTTTTTGTTTTTATTTTTTAGGATAAGCTGATAAATGGCTGCTAGTCATGGTGGCTTGCAGGATGAGAGGCACAATGTCTCTGAATAACACCTGTTGCTGGGAATCCCAATTGGGGAGAGTGGTCTTTTGCTCAGGACCTAGGTCATCTTGCCTTCTCCCGTAAATAAGTAAAGGTGGGCAGTCAGAGAGCAGAGGGAACCTGGCAGGGGAAGAAATCCTGGAGTGAAAAGTGCCCTGCAAATGAGTAACAGGGAACAAGTAAAGGTAAAAGTAAAGGGACCCCTGACCATTAGGTCCAGTCGTGACCGACTCTGGGGTTGCGGCGCTCATCTCGCTTTATTGACCGATATAAAACAAAACATATATATTGCTAGATGATAGATAGATAGATAGATAGATAGATAGATAGATAGATAGAGATATAAAGGTAAAGATAAAGGATCCCTGGACAGTTAAGTCCAGTCAAAGGCAACTATGGGGTTGCAGCGCTCATCTCGCTTTCAGGCTGAGGGAGCTGGCATTTGTCCAGAGACAGCTTTCTGGGTCATGTGGCCAGCAGGACTAAACCGCTTCTGGAGCAATGGAACACCATGATGGAAGCCATGGTGCACGGAAATGCCATTTACCTTCCCACCACAGCGGTACTTATTTATCTACTTGCACTGGTGTGCTTTCAAACTGCTAGAGTGGCAGGAGTTGGGACAGAGCAACACAGCCTTTCTCAACCTGTGGGTCCCCAGATGTTGTTGAACTACAACTCCCATCACCCCTAGCTAGCAAGGCCAGAGCTCAGGGATAATGGGAGTTGTAGACCAACAACATCTGAGGACCCACAGGTTGAGAACCACTGGAGCAACGGGAGCTCACCCCGTCGCAGGGATTCAAACCACCAGCCTTCTGATCAGCAAGCCCAAGAGGCTCAGTGGTTTAGACCACAGCGCCACCCGCATCCCTAGCTATATATACCTAATGTTGATGCATGTTTTAATCTGTTTTTGGTTTGTTGCTGATTTTTATCTTTTGATTATAAACAAGAGTTGTGGTTTTTTGGCGGTTTTTAACTGACAGTCTCTTTGTAAACTGTTTTAAGGGTGTGTTTTGTTGTTTTGTTTTGTTTTGTTTTGTTTTGTTTTGTTTGTTTTGTTTTGTTTTGTTTTGTTTTACAATCAAGCTGAGATCTTGTGTGATCCCAACTCAGCCGATCGAAGACTTTCCCTGCTCAGAAAAGAAACCCGGGAGGGTAAGATTGGTGACCTTTTATCACCACACCACCTCCCTCACCCACAAACAAGGCCCCCTCTGCGCCCAACTCTTTTCTCTCATCCCAATCACCACCTGCTCCCTAGGAAACATAATACTTTTTTTAAAAAAAGTTTTCCATGCGACCTATTGAAACTTTCGCTGGGTTCAGGAGGAAGGCTGCTCGCTACTGTTTATCGTTCTGTGGGGTATAAATTCAATTAGCTGGAAGGTGTGAAGACAAACAGGGATCCATTTCTCCGTGATTTATCTTTCCAAAAGCAATGTTGACGTCACAGAGCTAAGGTTTCCACAGCCCAGAACAAAATTAGCACCTCCTTAACTGAGAAGGAAACAGCAGGGAGCTGCAATCTGAATACACACCATACATTTAAAGCACAGGGCTCCCAACCCCTTTCCAAAGAAGCCTGGGAGGTGTAGTTTGTTAAGGGTATTGGGAATTGTAGCTCTGAAATGGAGGCAGTGAGAGATTTTACTTTCTTGGGCTCCATGATCACTGCAGATGGTGACAGCAGCCACGAAATTAAAAGAAGCCTGCTTCTTGGGAGAAAAGCAATGACAAACCCACTCAGCATCTTAAAAAGCAGAGACATCACCTTGCCATCAAAGGTCCGAATAGTTAAAGCTATGGTTTTCCCAGTAGTGATGTATGGAAGTGAGAGCTGGACCATAAAGAAGGCTGATCGCCGAAGAATTGATGCTTTTGAATTATGGTGCTGGAGGGATACTGGAGTGGCATGCCGGTTCCTGCTCCAGGTGGATCACGTTTGGTCAAAACTCTCCACTATGACCTGTCCATCTTGGGTGGCCCTGCACGGCATAGCTCATAGCTTCTCTGAGTTATTCAAGCTTCTTCGCCGCGGCAAGGCAGTGATCCATGAAGGGGCAGTGACGAAATTAAAAGACGCTTGCTTCTTGGGAGAAAAGCAATGATAAACCTAAACAGCATCTTAAAAAGCAGAGACATCACCTTGCCGGCAAAGGTCCATATAGTTAAAGCTATGGTTTTCCCAGTAGTGATGTATGGAAGTGAGAGCTGGACCATAAAGAAGGCTGATCGCCAAAGAATGGATGCTTTTGAATTCTGGTGCTGGAGGAGACTCTTGAGAGTCCCATGGACTGCAAGAAGATCAAACCGATCCATTCTGAAGGAAATCAGCCCTGAGTGCTCCCTGGAAGGACAGATTGTGAAGCTGAGGTTCCAATACTTTGGCCACCTCATGAGAAGAGAAGACTCCCTGGAAAAGACCCTGATGTTGGGAAAGATGGAGGGCACAAGGAGAAGGGGACGACAGAGGAGGAGATAGTTGGACAGTGTTCTCGAAGCTACCAGCATGAGTTTGACCAAACTGCGGGAGGCCTGGCGTGCTCTGGTCCATGGGATCACGAAGAGTCGGACACGACTAAACAACAACAAAGGAGGAAACTACAGTTCCCAGGATTCTTTGGGTCATGGACAGAGCTTTCCCACAGGCATCTTTCTTGGCCTTGTGAGAACAGGGTGCAGGGACTGGACGGGCCATTGGCCGCATCCAGGGGGTTCTTATTACCGTATTTTTTGCACCATAGCACTCACTTTTTTCCTCCTAGAAAGTAAGGGGAAATGTCTGTGCGTGTTATGGAGAGAATGCCTACGGGTGGCATGCCTACGGATTTTCCTCCTCTAAAAACTACGTGCGTTTTATGGTCAGGTGCGTGTTATAGAGCGAAAAATACGGTATGTTCTTATAGAAACTACAGTTCCCATGATCCTTTTGAGGGAAGGTTGTGCTTTGAAAACTGAAAAGTCACATGTCTCCCTTCTTGGAAACACTAACTACATAAAGTTTGGCATTTGGATATAATGTCAAAACTAATATCTTATCTAAGAGTGAGATTTGCAAGTGAATCTTGGATCTGTGTACAGTGGTACCTCAGGTTAAGAACATAATTCATTCCGGAGGTCTGTTCTTAACCTGAAACTGTTCTTAACCTGAGGTACCACTTCAGCTAATGGGGCCTCCAGCTGCCACCGCGTGATTTCTGTTCTCATCCTGAAGTAAAATTCTTAACCTGAGGTACTATTTCTGGGTTAGCGGAGTCCGTCTGTAACCTGAAGCGTCTGTAACCCGAGGTACCACTGTATTTAATTGTCCCATTTCTACCCCATCTTTCTTCCAGTGAGCTCAAATACATGGTCCTCTACCGTCCCATTTTATCCTCACAACAACCCTGTGAGGTAGGTGAGGCTGAGAGGCAGCGACTGGCACCCAAAGCCACCCAATGATTTTCGTGGCTGAGTGGGGAGTTGAACCCTGCTCTCCAAGGTCCTAGTCTGGCTCTCTAACCACTAAACCACACTGGCTCTTTTGTGGGAGAACTGGCTGCCCCTTATACAGTATCGTCAAGAAAATAATTACCTCCTACGAAAGCAAACCCAAGTAGCTTTGGAGGGATTTTCCCAAAGAAATATTATATTCTTATGTTAAGTCATGTTTTCTTGCAGAATAATATTATCTGAACTGAAAATAACCATAATGCTGAGGCGGTTTTGTTAAATATTGTCAGTGATTTTTATTTTTATTTTAAGGAAAAAAGGTTGTTACAGTGAGGGCCACACTTTTAACATTTGGAGTCGGGGGGGGCAGTTTCTTGTACTGCATACTCCTGAGTACCCCCAGAAAAAAGCATTGATATAGCTAACAATTGTCAAATGAATTTAAATACGTATATATGGATTTATTTATAGCCCCTCCTTTTTCCTAGGCCAGAACCCAAGATGGCTTCAAACAAATTAAAACAACACAGATGAAATACAACAAAACCTAAAAATCATAGGAAACCATCGTTTGCAAAAGTAACAGGATTTTTTAGAAAATGTAAATAACCCTGATCTGTTAAAATGTAGAATATAAAAACAGAATACCACTGTTAAAAGCTTTTTCATCAAAACACACACACACAAAAACCACCGGTCGATTCCTAAAGGCCAAACAGTCCGGCGCATTGCACAAACTTTCTCCAAAGATGGTCCGCCTTGGCACATTTCCAACCGCAGCTCGGAGCGGACTGGAAGGAGGCATTTCGTTAATCCCACCCGCAGCGGGGACGTGCCAAGCAGCCCCACACTGCCCCCCTCCCAGCCCAGCCTGTTCTGCCAGCTGGACTGTGTGGGAGAAGGGTTTGTGCCTGTCCTTTCGCTGCCACGCAGACAGATGTTTTGTTCCCAGAAGAGGGATCTTAGATCAGAGCAAGCTCTTGCTTGCCAGGGAAAATGTGCAATGGGCGGGGGCATTCGGAGAGGACAGAGGGAAAGCGGGAGGGGGATTTCGTCAAGGATGGTATCGTCAAGGATCCCACACACGTGGGATCTGTTCCTTTCCATCATGCCCCGATTGAAGGAGATTCAGATGAAAGTGAGGGAACTGTATCAAATAAGGGTAAAAAATCGGGACCTCTTGTGTTCTGGATATTGTGCCTTTCTTCCAAAACACCCTTCCAACTTCAAAGTGAATTTATGTAGGCTCTAACACACACCACCAACAGCAAGCATCTTTATTAACTTATCTGCCCAGGCTTCAGAATCTTTGGGAAGGCCTTTTTCTTGGTCCTGCAGTGGGGACGGAGGACAGGGCCTTCTTGGTGGTGGCTGCTCCCAGGTGACTTTGGAACTCGCTTCCTAGAGAGGCTAGACTGGCTCCCTCCTTGTTTTCCTTCTAACTGGCAGGCAAAAACTGTCTCATTCCAATAGGGAACTGAATTTTTTTTTAAGGAAAGAGTGCTGTGCTGCTTTTATTATCTGTAGTTTAATCAATTTGGGGGGGTTAGTCCTAATTCTATTTGAGTTTGGTTATTTTTAACAGTTATCCTTCATATGTTTACAGCTGTTTGGATTTTATCTGTGTTGTTTAAATTTGAGTAGCCCTCCTTGAGCTCCGGTCTGGGGGAAAGGCGGCATAGAAATAGAAATAATAATGAAAATAATAAATAATGATAAAATGCCAGAGAAGAACCCCCTTCAATACACGCCAGAGAAGCGCTTGACAGGATTGCCTGGTGTAAGTCCCTGGTCCCACAGAGCTTACAGTTTAGATCCTGGGGGAAGAGATCATAGCACCCTTGGAAGGAGAAGGAAACCCACTTCTGTGTGTGACCCACATGTAGGTGGGACCACTGAGCTTCTTGGGCTTGCTAATCAGAAGGTTGGCGGTTCGAATCCCCATGACGGGGTGAGCTCCCGCTGCTCTGTCCCAGCTCCTGCCAACCTAGCAGTTCGAAAGCACGCCAGTGCAAGTAGATAAATAGGTACCACTATGGCAGAAAGGTAAACAGCATTTTCATGCACTCTGGTTTCCGTCACGGTGTCCCATTGTGCCAGAAGCGGTTTAGTCCTGCTGGCCGCATGACCCAGAAAGCTGTTTGTGGGCAAACGCCGGCTCCCTCGGCCTGAAAGCGAGATGAGCTCCACAACTGGACTTAACAGCCCAGGGTTCCTTTACCTTTATCTTTACCTGATTGCAGGGTAGAAAGAGTCAACTGTAAGGGAGGCAAAGAAAACATTTCAGACCAACTCTGTGCACAGGGCCTTTGAAAGGCACCCCCTGCTAGGAAAAAGGGGAGGGCCATTTACAACAGTTGGAAAAGGTGTGTGTGTGTGAGAGAGAGAGGGGGGGGGAGGGAGGGAGGGAATGCATAAGAATGTGTGAGTGAGTGTGTATGTGAGAAACAACAGACTATTTTCCAAGTGTCCCTATTTTCCAAGGACAGTCCCAGATTTACAGAAGCCATCCTGGTTTCGGATTGGATCCCGGAATGTCCCTATTTTGATCAACCTTTAGAAGACACCTGAAGGCAGCCCTGTATATGGAAGATATTTTTTAAAAATTATGTTTAATGTTTTATTATGCTTTTTATTCATTGGAAGCCACCCAAAGTAGCTTGGGGCGACCCAGTCAGATGGGCAGGGTATAAATAATTAGTAGATGATGATGATGATGGAATAGGACGCCCCTATTTTCATCAGATGGGACGCGGGTGGCGCTGTGGGTAAAAGCCTCAGCGCCTAGGGCTTGCCGATCGAAAGGTTGGCGGTTCGAATCCCCGCGGTGGGGTGCGCTCCCGCTGATCGGTCCCAGCGCCTGCCAACCTAGCAGTTCGAAAGCACTCCCGGGTGCAAGTAGATAAATAGGGACCGCTTACTAGCGGGAAGGTAAACGGCGTTTCCGTGTGCGGCTCTGGCTCGCCAGAGCAGCGATGTCACGCTGGCCATGTGACCCGGAAGTGTCTTCGGACAGCGCTGGCCCTCGGCCTCTTTGAGTGAGATGGGCGCACAACCCTAGAGTCTGTCAAGACTGGCCCGTACAGGCAGGGGTACCTTTACCTTTTTATTTTCATCAGAGAAATGTTGGCACGCATGAAAGAAGTGTGCATGTAAGAGAGTGCATCAGAGATTGCATGCATGAGGGAAATAAATGTGTGTTTGTATGAGAGAGTGTGTGTGGAAGAAAGGACCTGTTTCTGCGTGAGAAAGAATTGTGTAAAGTTGTGTGTGAGAGAAAGACAGAGAGGTGCAAGTGTGTGTGTGTGTGTGTGAGAGAGAGAGAGAGAGAGAGAGAGAGAGAGAGAGAGAGAGGGAGAGAAATGTGTGCTTGTGGGAGAAAGAGGGAGAAGATTGCTGGCCACTCAGATTTCAGGATCTCAGGGAAAAAATGCGAGCTGCCGAGTATTTTCCCAGGCCGGGCAACGGCTTCCCAGCTGCCTGCCGCCCCCACCGGGGTGAAGGCGTAGAAGCCTGAAGTCTTGCCAAAGCTCCCCCCCCCCTTCCCATGTTTTGCACAGAAAGTGAGGAGGTGGAGGTTACAGAGTTTGGGGAGGAGGGGAGTTGAGAGGTTAGCAAAGGATTCGCCCAGCCTGGGTGAGAAAGTTGGAGACCTCTCTCCTAACTCCCCCCCCCCCAGCGCCCTGCACAGCTGCTGAGCCATGCTGGCAACTGGAGGCAGGAAAGCAGAAGGGGGGGAATCATAGCCCCCCAAAAACACAGAGAGAGAGAGAGCCAGAGCGCTGGGAATTTAGAGCAGCAGCAGCAGAGAGACAGAGAGAGAGAGAAAGTGCTGCTGGGTGAGCTTTCTGCACAGGTGCCGCAAAGGAATTATCACCAGCCCCCAGGCATGAATCAAAGGAGGCAGGAATTCCCCACGGCCTGGAAAGAATGTTCTAGAAGGAAGGGAAGGTGTCTGCCCTAGGGCAAATGTCACAACAAGTCAAGTGGCTGGGCTCAGCTTCGCACACATGCAAACACACGCAGGCCTTTGCAGAAGTTGTGCCTCGTGCATCAGGCAAAACATACCGTAGATATATATATGTATGATTGCTTTTCCATACACCTATAGAAACAACAATGAGAGCAGAACTAGAGTACGGTCTATCATCGCACAAAGTGAAGGCAGTATTTCACATCAGGGCTAACACATCAAGAAAACCATCTGTCTCCGTAAGGCATTTATTTGCGTATTCCCATTTACGAATCGCTTCCTTTCAGGAATCTCAGAGAGATTTTCATGGAGACACACACACACAAAGACACACACACACACTGGCATATATATATATATATATATATATATATATATACACAAGTTAAAACAGGTGCATCATTTTTTTAAAAAATCAGTTTAAAACAAAACGTGCTTTTTTCTTTATTTCATAAAATGTATATAGCAGTTGATTCTACAAAAGAAAACCTCAAAGCAGTTTACAAAAAGATACAACGATAAAACCAAGGGGGGAAATGTGATACTTTAAAACATACAGAAAGTTAAAATTCTAAAACAGATTAAAGGCGAAAGAAAGGATTGTCTTTAGCTCTTACGGTCCTAGTTTTTCCTTCGTATCTGAGCGATTTATTTTTTATTCTCCGCGTGCTGCGTGCATGCTAATGGTTTGGGGGAACGGACTCAGACGAGAGATGGGAAACGTTTTTGTAGACTGAGGGCCGCCTTTGCCTTCTGAGCGACATTCGAGGGGCCACGTGGCTGTGATGGGCAATGGCCAGAGGCAAATTGTGACAGGGATTCCTCCTCGGTCCTTCATCCACTGCAAGCAAGAGACATTATCGGAGTTTATGGATGCCTCCCAGCTAGGCAAGAAAACATTTGAGGAGCATGCAAAGCAGGGTCAGCAAGAGTCTGGGGAAAGTCCCAAGGGCCAAAATGAGAGGCGTGGGGGCCACATCCCACCCCAGAGTTCCATTAAGGTTCCCACCTGGATTTTGCCCCTGGGCAACCTACGGCAGAAGGAGCAACCAAGCTGACTTATTTTGAATCCCCATGACCTTCAGATAGACAGGTAGGGGGTCGTAAATGGCCCAGGGAAAACCCTAAAGAGGTCGTGAGAAGGGAACGCATCCTTTCCTGTATACTGATTTCATCAGCCAGCTCCTATCTTCCGATAGCCCCGGCGACGTTCCCAACTCATTTCCGTGTTGCGCATTCAATTTATTCCCCCCGCGGATTTATTATTCATCTCTAATCCGCTGTTGGCTTGCAAATGCCACCGATCGAGGGGCCCGCAGAAGCAAGCGAAACGATGGAGAATGTAGATAGATATATCTAAAGTCAATGTTATCCAGCACACAAGTAGATCAGGAAGGGGGGGGGGGATGACCAGCAATTCCTCTTATAGTGTCCTTATATTAGACCAGTCCATGCAAGAGAGGGCTATCGATGGCTTCTAGCCACAGTCAGAGGCAGCAACAGAATGACAGCTGCCGTGAGCCACAGGAGGGGACAGGGCTCTTCAGCTCAAATCCTCCTTGTGGGTTTTGTCAGCCACTGTGAGAACAGAATGGTGGATTATGTAGGCCCCCCTGGGCCTGATCCAGCAGCGTCCTTATAATATTCTTATGTTCTCTTTGTTGCTAAGTCTAAAGGCAAACAGGATTGCCATTATTCTGAAAGCCAGCCAGCTTGAGAGTCGGATGTGTTTTGGAAGTGAAATCAATAGTAGTAGTAGTAGTAGTAGTAGTTGTTGTACAGCAGTACCTCAGGTTATATACGCTTCAGGTTACATACGCTTCAGGTTCCAGACTCTGCTAACCCGGAGAAATAGTACCTCGGGTTAAGAATTTTGCTTCAGGATGAGAACAGAAATCGTGCTCTGGCGGTGCGGCGGCAGCAGGAGGTCCCATTAGCTAAAGTGGTGCTTCAGGTTAAGAACAGTTTCAGGTTAAGAACGGACCTCCAGAACGAATTAAGTACTTAACCCGAGGTACCACTGTAGTAGTTATTGATTGCATGTCCAAAACACATCTAACTCTCAAGCTGGCTAGCTTTTGGAATAATGGCTATTATTATTATTATTATTATTTACATCCCACATACATGCATCTCTCCTCCTGATTTAATCCTCACAATAACTTTGTGAGGTTGGATAGGCCGAGAGGCAGGGGTTGGCCCAAGGTCACCCCCTGAGCTTCATGGCTTGAGCAGGAATTCGAACTCGGGTCTCCCTGGCCCTAATCTGACACTCTGGGCAAATCCAAGCAAGGGGTATATGGTTTCAAAAACCTATGAAGCTGTTTGACTGGGGGGACGACACATGCACACCCACCCACAAATGTCAATAAACACACTAATAATAATAATAATAATAATAATAATAATAATAATATTTAAATAATAAAATTTTATTTATATCCCGCCCTCCACAGCCGAAGCCGGGCTCAGAGTGGCTAACAGCATTAAAAGTAACACAGTTTACATAAAATCGTAATCAATTAATTGATTCTAAAATCAATTCATTCAAAAATCAATTCAGAATCAAATTAATGGCAACCATTGGGCTAGAGTTCTGTGAGGATTACCGAAGGAGGGGGTCAGACTATGCCTTGGCTAAAGGTCTGGTGGAACAGCTCTGTCTTGCAGGCCCTGTGGAAAGATGTCAAGTCCCGCAGGGCCCTCGTCTCTTGTGACAGAGCGTTCAACCAAGGCACAGGTTGCAGACTTGTAGTCCTGCAAATGCTGTCGGTCTCCTGTGGCCAGGGCTTATGGGGAGTATTGGGGTTGCAGTCTGCCACCTGGAGGGCCACATCATAGGGTTCGCCATCCCTACAATAGGGGCATGAACTCTTGTGAGCTGAGCTGTGTGGCAAGGTGCCCATCAGCTCACAAGTGGATCTGAGCTGTGTAGCCAAATGAGATCCAGCAAATCGCAGGATTGTGTGTGTCATCAACCCTTGGCTGATGAACTGCTTGGAATCAGAAGACCTCCACTCATCCCCTGGGGGCCTCTAGCTCCTAGGAAACAACACCTTTTAAAAACCACAGTGGATGTCTGAGTGGAGGGAAGAAAAAACAGCCTTTTGACCACAAGAACATGGTGAGGGGGTGTTGCAATGGGAAAGGAAGGCCTGAGCCAAGAAGGGATGAGAGGGATTTCTGACCCAGTTGCTCACCTCCTGAGCTGAAAGAGTTGGCCGAAAACAAACCCGGCATCCTTGAAGTACAAATGAAGCCTAGTTTCGCCCCTGCCCACTGCATACTGGCAAAATAAGTCACGCCAAGGTCTAAGTTGGGAGACACATAAGCTGGTGGCAGTGAGAGCCCACAGGGAGGGGAAAGAAGGCAAGGGGTGTGCGGAAACAGGGTTCAGGGTGTGTTTGTAGAAAGAGTCATGAAATAATAATAATAATAATAATAATAATAATAATAATAATTTACTTATACCCCACCCATCTGGCTGGGTTTCCCCAGCCACTCTGGGCAGATTCCAACAGAACAAAATACCTGTTAAACATTAAAAGCTTCCCTAAACAGGGCTGCCTTCAGATGTCTTCTAAAAGTCTGGTAGTTGTTTTTCTCTTTGACACTTGGTGGGAGGGCATTCCACAGGGCAGGTGCCACTACCGAGAAGGCCCTCTGCCTGGTTCCCTGTAACTTGGCTTCTCGCAGGGAGGGAACGCCAGAAGGCCCTCGGAGTTGGACCTCAACGTCCGGGCAGAACGATGGAGGTGGAGACGCTCCTTCAGGTATACTGGACCGAGGTCGTTTAGGGCTTTAAAGGTCAGCACCAATACTTTGAATTGTGCTCGGAAACGTACTGGGCCTGTTGGACCTGGTCACTGCTTGAGGGTTTCCCATTGCGGCATAGATCACAGAACCAGGGACATCTACTTCCGGGTTAGTGGAGCTCATTACCCGAAGCATTCATAAGGAGGATGGTACGTAACCCGAGGTTCCACTGTATCTTATTTTTGCTGATATACGCATCTCCATGCATGCTTTACGATACGATAATATTTATTGTCATTGTCTCATACAGAACAACGAAATTGAAAAAATCTACATCAGACATTCAAAAACCAACAAGCCTACTATCCCAACTATCCCGGCCTGGTTAGCCCCTAAAAACTCTGAAACCCCATAACTGAATACAATATACTCACATAGAGACTATCTTACACTGCGTTTAAAACCAAAATCGCGTTTGGGTAGAAACTGTTTCTCAGACGGCTAGTCCTAGTCTTTATAACCCTGTACCTTCTTCCAGAAGGCAGAAGCTGAAAGAGATTATTTCCGGGGTGCGCACTATCCTGCACTATCTCTGCAGCTTTCTTATGGTACCTGGAAGCATAGATTTGATCCAAGGTGGGAAGAGTGCACCCAATTATTCTTTCCGCAGTCTTTACAACCTTGCACAGCATTGTTTCTTCCCTGACCATGCAGCTCCCAAACGACACACAGAGACCATAGGTTAATACACTCTCCACAGTACAATGGTACCGGGTTTTTAATGTGTTTTTTATACACATTACATGAAGAGAGACCTCCATTGCAAAATTCAGAGGAGTGCGAATTTCAAAGGACAGCAGTGCCACAGTTCGTCAATTGGATCTAATTTCTCCTGCATCACGTAAAAACATAAGGAGAGCCTGGCTGCTGGATGAGGCCGAGGGACCATCTAGTCTAGCATCTTGTTCTCACAGTGGACGACCAAACCATGCCTCTTTTGGGAAACCTGAAAGCAGGACCTTAGTGTGAAACAGCATTCTCCCCTCCTGTAGTTTCCAGAAACTGGCCTTAGGATGCACTGCTGCCTCCAAACTTTTCAAAAAGCCATTCAAGATGGTGACCACGGCTTCCTCCTGTGGCAGTGAGTTCCATAGTTTACCAGGGTTACCATATTTCAGAAAGTAATAACCTTTTGGAAATTCCCAATCCCACCTATGAAAACCCAGTAACATCCAGGGAAACCCGGACGTTGGCAGCCCTAATTGACTCTGTGTTGTGTAAAGGATGTCCCTTTCTTTATGCCAGCTTCATCTTATCTGTACTTACCCCTCTATCCAAACTGGGTAGGTTCTGGGGCTAACAATGGCATCTTCCATTTCCATAACTAATGCCCCATCTCCAGTGCTATTTTTCTATATACAGTGGTACCTCGCAAGACGAATGCCTCGGAAGACGAAAAACTCGCAAGACTAAAGAGTTTTTCATTTTCTGAGTTGCTTCGCAAGACGGATTTCCCTATGGGCTTGTTTCACAAGACGAAACGTCTTGCGCCTTTTTTTTAAAACCGCCAATGCATTCCTATGGGAAACCGTCAATACACAGTGGTGCTTCGCAAAACGAAAAAACTCGCAGAACGAAAAAACTCGCAGAACGAATTAATTTCGTCTTGCGAGGCACCACTGTATATATATATATACAGTGGTGCCTCGCAAGACGAAATTAATTAAATTAATTAAAAGAGGTGCCAGAATTCATCATGAACGCCTCTGTTGTTCTCTGAGAATGGATGCCGCCAGAGAGGTGCCAGAACTGAGTTCTGGAGAGTGTCCAGCTAATAAAAGCCATAATAACAACAACAACAACAACAACAACAACACCCACCCACTATAAAAGAGAGATAGGTATTAATAGATAGGAGAGAGAGAAGGAGAGCATAATAGGTAGGTAGGTATCGATGGATGATGCTTGCCACAGCTTGTTCCTGGAATTCATAGCTGGCCTGTGAAGTCAGGGGGTGATCGGAAGTCAAACAGCTGTCTCCAGACGGTTCATTACCGCCATGGGATTATGGCCCGCAAGCGGGGGGGGGGGGGATGTTGAATACATTCTTTGGCAACATACGTCAGTTCGGCACCATCGCCTTCCCTCTTAGGAAATGCTCCACCACTTTTAGTCCATTGTTATTTTCCCTCTCCCTAAGACAGAGCTATTCCAGCCTGAACGATCCTTGCCCCATTCCTCACGAACTGGGAACCGAGTCTTTGAAACTTGGAAGCGAGCTAGGGTTCGACTTCGTCCGTGGCTTTCTGTCAGATGCAATAAGACACCCCCCCAAAAAAAAAAAAATATGTCAGGGGGTGGGAGTGGGCAATAAGAAAACAGCTGGCAAGAAAAAAAATGTTTATTAATTGAATGCTGGCTATTAACACCAAATGCACACGTTTTGTTGCTGAAGGCATTAGGCTGGTTCTTCTGTGAGGCAGTATGGTGTAGTGGTTAGAGTGTCAGTCTAGGATCAGGGAGACCGGGGTGAGAATCCCCACTTGGGCATGGAGTTCACTGGGTGACCGGGGGGGGGGCAGTCACTGTCATCGCCCAGCCTAACCTACCTCACAGGGTGGTTGCGGAGATTAAATTGGGGAAACCATGAGCTTCTTGCAGGAGAGGTGAGATATGCATGCAAATGTAATAATAATTCTGAATATACAGTGCTCAGTCCAGTATATCTGAAAGAGCGTCTCCACCCCCATCATCCTACCCAGACACTGAGGTCCAGCGCTGAGGGCCTTCTGGTGGTTCCCTCACTGCGAGAAGCCAAGTTACAGGGAACCAGGCAGAGGGCCTTCTTGGTAGTGGCGCCCACCCTGTGGAACGCCCTCCCACCAGATGTCAAAGAGAAGAACAACTACCAGACTTTTAGAAGACATCTGAAGGCAGCCCTGTTTAGGGAAGCTTTTAATGTTTGATGCATTAGTGTATTTTAATATTTTGTTGGAAGCTGCCCATTCATAAGCGACTGGCCACAGCGCTGTGATAAAGGTTCAAAAGGTCCCAGACTCAGTCCCCAAGCTGGAGGGACCTATTGTCCAGCTTGGTCTCAAAATATTCCCTGTGCTTCTGTTGAAATCAGCCCTTTATTCAGAATCATGAGGACTAGGCTCTTAAACTGCAGGGGGAAAGACCAGAGCTCAACAAAAGAGCACATGGGTTAGATGGACCTAATGGTCTGAACTCGGGATTAAGCAGCTTTCTCTGTTCCTAAATCTTTAATGCAAGGCAAAACATTCTTGCTATAATCTTAGCAAAACCTGGTGTGTGTGTGTGTGTGTGTGTGTGTGTGTGTGTGTGTAATTTCTCAACTCTTGCTCCCACCACCCACCCTTCCTCATCTCGCCGGTTGTTCTTCTCATTTTGTGCCAGATCATTCATGCTTTTGAAAAAAAATCTCACACCGCTGTGTTTATCATGTTTTCCCCGTTTGCGTTTACACAGCCTCCTTTAATGGGCAATAATGAATGAACAAAACCAATTAAGATTTTATCGCGGCTGAAGTGGACCTGTTAAATTCTCTCTTTCCACTCTGTCTCCCCACCGCGGTCCCTGAGAGCTCAGAAAACTCTCGCGGGTGGCACTGGTGAAACGCCACCAGGATATTAAGATGGCTTTCAAAAGAAATAACTTACACCCCCATCTTCACCACCACCGCAATACCATAAAATGAACAGGATGAGTTTGGGCTGCGAGTGAAAGGAATGCTACTCTGGATATGCTCAGAGGTCAGGAATGCAGGGAGGGTTAGAAAAAAAAATCCCTTGGCAGGCTGCTCCCTTCTAATTGCAGGCTCGAGCCAGTAGGTGGCGCTGCGGCAACCATGTCACTAATTTGCATGGCGCTTGTCTCCTAGGCAGGTGATTGGTCCTTGGTCACCAGCTAACCAGCTCAGATTGCTGATTGGCTGGGAAGCATTTATGACTCGCGGAAATAACTTAAGACCATTTGGCGATATCCAACTGAGCCAAGCTCAGGATAGACTCCTTAAAATTGCTGAAAATGGCCTATTTAACAGTGCGGGACCTCAGGCTATGGGATCTAAGGCACTTTGATGGGGGTGTTTAAAACAAGCAGTGTATAAAGTTATACATACATACTTCCCAAAAGACAGTTCTCCAAAATCAACAGGGAAGCAGTGGATTTATTTGAAGATGAAAAAGCAGACATTTCTGATATTTTTGCATCACTGAATTGTATTAATTGTTTGACAGATTGGTTTTGAATTGGTTGCAGTAATGTTCGCGATGTGTTCTAATTCCTAACACTGTCATTATCATGAGCTCAGCGTTGTCAGTGCGAAAGCCGAATGCAGATATTAAATGAAATCAAAATAAGCTCACCGAAAGAGCCACCCGTCAAAATTCACACTTCACCAAATTTCACAATGAAGTTCTCTAGCCAAGTGGGGGGGGGGACGCATATACTGGGGTGTGCATACATTTGCATATAGTAGGAAAAAGACAATGGTGCAAAAATGGCATTAAATGCATGCAGAATGCATTATGTTGGAGCAGCTGCTTTGCAAAAATGTGTGTTTTAGAGAAAACCAAATACAAAAAAAATAGAGAATCACAGAACCATGGAACTGCAGAGTTGGAAGGCACCCAAGGGCCATCTAGTCCACCCCCCTGAAAAGCAGGGATCACAGCTGACGAATCCCTGACAGATGGCCACCCAACCTCTGCTTAAAAACCTCCAAAGAAGGAGAGTCCACCATCTTCTGAGGGAGTCAATTCCACTGTCAAACTGCTCTTACTGCCAGATATTTCTTTCTGATGTTCAGTCAGAATCTGCTTTCCTGTACAGTGGTACCTCGGGTTACAGACGCTTCAGGTTACAGACGCTTCAGGTTACAGACTCCGCTAACCCAGAAATAGTACCTCGGGTTAAGAACTTTGCTTCAGGATGAGAACAGAAATCGTGCAGTGGCAAAGAGGCAGTGGGAGGCCCCATTAGCTAAAGTGGTGCTTCAGGTTAAGAACAGTTTCAGGTTAAGAAAGGACTTCCAGAACGAATTAAGTTCTTAATCTGAGGTACCACTGTAATTTGAATGTTGATTAGGAGAAATTCACACTAAAATGCTGACAAAGTTTTGTGGCATTTTCTCTCTCTTTTTAAATACAATTGGTTGTAGGAAGACTAAATTTAAGACTGGAAAAACAAGGAACTTGGTGAAACCAAATCGACACATATACACATCCCTATAGGGATCTCTGGCTATTGACCCCATTCTCTCAGCCCTCTGGAGTTGAGAAAAATGAAATACACACACACACACACACACACATTGCCAAAACTTGTGGAACAGAAATGATTCAGGTGTGAGGGAAACCATCTTAGAGCTTTGTTGGCCTGGAATTTTGAAACAGGAATGGGGAAGACAAGGTGGGCATATGTGCCAAGAATCAGAAGAGCTGATTCTCGCATCAATCAAGTGGTTTCGGGTGGCCCTGCGGGAAAACAGAAAGCAAGTGGATTGTGGGGTTGATGTCGCCCAGTTGGCCCCAGAAGGCAGGCACCCAAATGACATCTTTGCGATTTTAAACCACAACGCTGTGAAAAAATAACTAAGGGCGGGGTGAGGGGGAGAGAGAGAGAGAAAGAAGATGGGGGAAGGTTGCAGAAGCGTGGAAGCAGCTGGTTCAAAACTCTGATTATATTAATATCGGATATCAAAAAGAAGGGGGACAGAATGCGGGTGTTTTGCAAAATAACTTTCCAGAAGCTTTCCACACACATACAGAGAGATTTCTTATCTCTCCGGGTAATGGAAGTAACAGAGATGAAACTTCAGATACATTTTAAATACTCATATACGAACAGGGTGAGGAGGGGAGGGGAATTGAAGCAATCCCTGGTAAAGACTGCTCTCTCCCCCCCCCCCCCCTTCGATGTAAAACTGTGAGCTGCAAAACTGGGCAAGATTCTGCAGGCTATGGGTCAGGGCTGGGCATGACCACAAGCCCGAGTGGGTGTGGGGTAAGATACGTGACTCGTGCTTTTTGTGCAGGATGAACCTCCTGGCCACATAAAAACCCAAAGTTTTGTATTCCCCACATACTCATTTTTCTATCTGCCGTCAGGGTAAGCAAGGTGTGTTTTCGCAGTTGAAGGACAGATTGCAGCCTGGAGGAGCAGGAGCAGTGAGTGGGGAGCAGGTGTAGACTGGGAAGAAGGGGCACGGCCCAAGGGCCAGGTCAAAATGTCCTGAGGGCCACATCTGGCCCGCAGACCTGATGCATATAATGGTGTTAAGTATTAAACTGCTGGAGAGAGAGAGAGAGAGAGAGAGAGAGAGAGAGAGAGAGAGAGAGAGAGATTTTTTTCCAGAAAAAGAGATGCTGGAATTCACCATATTCTCTTGTAATGACAATGGCATTAGAGGTACAGGAAGTGAGTTTTGATGATTTCCAGCTGAAAACAAAGCTGTAGATGATGATAGATAGATAGATAGATAGATAGATAGATAGATGATAGATAGACAGACAGATAGACAGACAGATAGACAGATAGATAGACAGATAGATATAGATAGATGATAGATGATAGATAGATAGATAGATAGATAGATAGATAGATAGATAGATAGATAGATAGATGATAGATAGATGATAGATAGATAGATAGATAGATAGATAGATAGATAGATAGATATAGATGATAGATAGAGATAGATAGATGATAGACAGATGATAGATAGATAGATAGATGATAGATAGATAGATAGATAGATAGATGATGATAGATAGATAGATAGATATAGATAGATAGATAGATAGATAGATAGATAGATAGATAGATAGATGATAGACAGACAGACAGATAGATGATAGATGATAGATGATAGATGATAGATAGATAGATGATAGATAGATGATAGGCAGGCAGACATCAAGACGAATCATGCCCAAATTGGCCAGGACTGCATCCTTAGAAGCCAGTGTTCTGGGATTTTTCACACAACGGCCCTTTAGTCCTGTTTCTTGGGATAGGGAAGGGGACAATGAGTGAACCAAACACAAATTGTGTGGTTAGAGCAGCGGTTTTTGTAGCGGTTAGACTGCAGGGGTCGGCAAACTTTTTCAGCAGGGGGCCGGTCCACTGTCCCTCAGTGGATGAACGAATTCCTATGTCCCACAAATAACCCAGAGATGCATTTTAAATAAAAGGACACATTCTACTCATGTAAAAGCACGCTGGTTCCTGGACCGTCCGTGGGCTGGATTTAGAAGGCGATTGGGCCGGATCCAGCCCCTGGGCCTTAGTTTGCCTACCCATGGGTTAGAGTGCTAGACTATAGGACCTAGGAAAGAGAGTGTTCAAATCTCCCACTCAACCCCAAAGCTCACCGGGCAACTTTGGGCCAGTCCCTAACTCTCAGCCAAATCTACCTCACAGGGTTGTTGTGAAGATAACATGGAGGAGAGAGGGAGCTTTAGCTCCTCTGAATAATACGTGGTGATAATAATAATAATAATAATAATAATAATAATAATAATAAAAAACAACCCTCAAAAGACTCTCCTGTATTCTGGGCACCGTATTTTTCACTCTATAAGATGCACCAGACCACAAGAGGCACCTAGTTTTTGGAGGAGGAAAACAAGGGAAAAAATATTCTGAATCTCAGAAGCCAGAACAGCAAGAGGGATCGCTGCTCAGTGAAAGCAGCAATCCCTCTTGCTGTTCTGGCTTCTGGGATAGCTGCGCAGCCTGCATTCGCTCCATAAGGCGCACACACATTTCCCCTTACTTTTTAGGAGGGAAAAAGTGAGCCTTAAAGAGGAAAAAATACAGTAAATATCAGAGGGGCCCAGGTGAGTCCTGCTCCACAAAATCGATCACATGACGTCCTGCATGCATACCATTTGAATGGCAACACCCATTAACTTTTTGGGGGGAGCTCACCCTTTCAAATGTTTTCCTGGGGGGGGGGAAGCCCCCTCGGCCCCTAGGAATTTGCTCCTATGATTCTAGCTCATCGTTTGGAGAGATGTGTCCCTGAGTTGAGGTCCCCCTCTTTCCATGGAAGGGAGTCGCCCCTTGGTCACCCCAAAAATGCAGCGTTCTTGCTCGGAGGCAAAGGCCTGGGGGCACAGCTTCCTCCTTTGTGTAGCATTGGCACTGGCAGCGTTCGAGGAAGATGTATCATCCGAACCACACAAGGAGCCTCTAAAATCCAGTTCACCACCGACTGGGGGCGGGGGGCAGAAACCGTGCAGCTGGCGTGGCAGAAAACATCCAGTGAGGGAACCACAGAGGCTTGCCCAACATGGCATTTCCTTCTTAAATCCCAAGCAACCCCGAGCCAACTTTCCTGCGGTTGGTTTGGCTGTCAAAATGCCTCTTCTCCTCCCTCTTCCCTCCTTTTGAAAAAGAAAAAAAGAAAAATTATATATATATAATTCTGCCATATATTCTGCCATGTGAACCAACCTTGCTGGCTTCAGACACTCGCAAATAATTTATCTCTTGGGGGCTTTCCCCAGAGACCAATAAGAGGCGCGATCTCAGCCATGGAATCCAGGGGCGAACGGCGCCAGTCCCCTTCACCTGTTGCGGTTCTCAAATTTTCCTGGCTCCAAATCACGAGCTTTCAGACAAGTCCTCCCTGGAGTACCCTGAGAAATGTGGGGGTAGGTACATTCCCTCTTCTCCCCCCCCCCTCTCCCCACCATCACCACAAAACACACACTCCTCACAGCCACCAACTGAGATTTCTCCACACACACACATACACACACCCAAAAAAAACCCCAACCTCCATGCTAGCAGATGAGAGAAGCTTCAGATCGTCCTTCTGGTGGGAGACACAGGGCTGGCATCATCGCCAGTCTCCTTTGCCCACCCGGCGCGGCCGTTTCAGAGCCGCAAATCCCAGAAGGCCACAAATGGGCCACCCATGGGCCCGTTTTGTGTAGGCAAACGGATTTCAATGTGCACTGTTTCTTTTTTTTTATAATAATATTTATTAGTGGTTTTATAGTTACAGGGGGGGGGGAAATATGAGAGGGGGAAAAACAATAAAAAAGTAACAAACAGTACATCAAAAATAGAAAGAAAAAACAATACATCAAGACAACAAGAAAAAACAAAAACATTTAAAAACACATCCAATTTCCATATCTTTATCTTTCATTTACTTGTTTCCTCAACTTCCTCACACCTCCCTTTTTTGTATTCTAGTTCAAGTTAGCTAATTCAGCAAATCCTTTCCCTCTTTCTCAATTTTTTGTTCTATAATTTATCTTAACACAATCTAACTTTAAATTTTCCACTTTAACCCATTAACAATCAGTTTTTGCTTAAATCTTTATAACATTTCTGCTAAAACCTTATAACTTCATTCCAGTATTCTTCTAACATTCATCAATGTGCAGTTTCTCCTGCGAACAGGCATGCCCGGCCCACAAACTTCATTCCACACGATGGCAGACATGTTTGTTTTTGGATATCTGAGGGACCTATTCCTAGATTGGGTGAATGGTGGGGGAGTGGGGGTGGAGACGGTTTCAACCGCATCAGAAATTGTGCTACACCTTCTGGGTTAACGGCAAGGGAAGCCCCACACAGAACACACTGCAGCAATCTAGTGCATGAATTGGGGGACGGGGGACGGGTATTGTTTTGCCCGTTTTATTTTACTTCTTGTTTTTGCTTTACTTATTTACTTGTTTTCATCCTGAATTGTATTCTGCGAATCGGCCTGAGATCCTATGACGAAGGGCAGTATATAAATCAAATTAATAATAAATGAAACAAAACAAAACAAAACAGTAAAATAAAAATAATATAAAAATAAAAAACTACTGTGACCAGGCTTTCCTGGTCCAAGAATGGTCATAGCTGTCAAATCAATTGCACTTTAAAAAAAAAAAAAAGAATTGAAACTCTTTCCCCCTGCCCTTCCCAAAACAGTTAAAAATAAATAAAAATAAGAATTGAGACTCTTTTCCCCTGCCCTTCCCAAAACAGTTGGAGAATTTAGTCTGGATAATATTGGGAGGAATTGCCCAATTAGTCAGCCTGCAAATGGAAGGGAGTTTTTTGTTTTGTTTTGTTTTACACTGAATTCCGCACAGGAACTCATTTGCGGTGTCTAACCATGCAATTCTATCTCTCTCGCCAGGAAAACAAGAATAATGGCAGTGTTCTACACTTCGGGGCTGTTGTAATGGTTGCCAGAAGGATGCCTGTCATGAATAAGCTAATGATACCCAAGTGTCACTAGGGTGTTGCTTTTCAGCTGGAGTTCAACAGAGCTCAGCTCCAGTGCCTCTTAGGTGGGCGCTGTTGCCATTCTAAGAGGACAAGGGGAAAATTCTCTGATACCTCTTGTTCTAGAAAAAATAGCACTGAGTGTTGCTCTATGGCCAGAGTTGGAGAGAGGGGAGATTTTTTTTTTTAATCTCTCCTCTGCTTTGAGCACTGTGGCACTCCTCATCATATGGCTCTTGGGGCTTTTCTTTGCAGAGGACCCCCAAAACATCCTTTGTCCCTGTAGTCACCGCAATGGAGCCTCTCTAAGGCAAGTGAAGATTTAGAAACCAACCTGGAGGAGGAAGAGGAGGAGTGGAAAGAGCACCATCTACTGTCAGATGGCCGTAATTACACATTGCATCCAAAACAATCTTCCATTCCAGAGTATTTCACACACACACACCCCACCTGGAGCAAAGGGGAAAGATTGCGGCTGGGGGAGGCGGTGTTCAAAGCAAGCACATTCCAGGGTCTGGTTGAGGGGGTGGGGCATGCCTGAAATTTCACAGAATATTAAAGTCCTCAGTGAAGGCAACCAATTTAAAAAAAAAAAAACCAGAAGTTAAAAACACAGTAAGACAAATCTAAAAGCCCATTGAACTACAGTGGTACCTCGGGTTACATACGCCTCAGGTTACGTATGCTTCAGGTTACAGACTTCGCTAACCCAGAAATATTGCTTCAGGTTAAGAACTTTGCTTCAGGATGAGAACAGATATTGTGCTCCGGCGGCGCAGCAGCAGCAGGAGGCCCCATTAGCTAAAGTGGTGCTTCAGGTTAAGAACAGTTTCAGGTTAAGTACGGACCTCCGGAACGAATTAAGTACTTAACCTGAGATACCACTGTATGTACTGTATGAATAATTGCAGCGGATTATTTATTAGATGATTGAGGGGGGGCTCCTGCCATTTGAGGATGGCGTATTGTCTCAATGCTGGTGGGGGGAGCAGGTTTTGAGAGAGCACTTTTTCACCTTATATACGCAGTAGGTCTCTGGGTTCTGCAGGAGAATAAGAACCTAAGAACAGCTTGCAGGATCAGATCATCAGCCCCAGCCATCCAGCCCAGCACCCCATTCTCATAGCGGCCACCAAGGCGGCTATGGGGATGTAGCGCTCATCTCGCTTTCAGGCTGAGGGAACCGGCGTTTGTCCACAGACAGCTTTCTGGGTCATGTGGCCAGCAGGACTAAACCGCTTCTGGCGCAAGGAGACACCGTGACAGAAACCAGTGCACACGGAAATGCCGTTTACCTTCGCGCTGCAATGGTACCTATTTATCTACTTGCACTTTGTGCTTTCGAACTGTTAGGTTGGCAGGGGCTGGGACAGAGCAACGGGAACTCACCCCGTCGCGGGGATTCGAACTGCCAACCTTCTGATCAGCAAGCTCAACAGGTTCAGATGGCCTTGCCCTCCATGAATTTCTCGAATCCTTTCTGAAGCTGGGTGGCCCATCTCTGCCTCTCTGCAGAAGTGAGTTTCATCGCTTAACTATGTGCTCTGTGAAGAAGTCCTTTATTTTTTCTGTTCTTTTTATTAAAAAAAATTAAGGACTTCTTTGAATTACAAAAGAACGTGCAATCTCTCTCTCTTTTAGATCATAGAGTCTCTTAGTGATGTTCAATGCAAGACAATGTTGTATCTAGCATAGGGGTTGAGAGAGAGAAAGAGCTGGGGAGAGGGTGAGTGTTAAAGTTGCAAATTATTTTTCCTTTTCTCAGAATTGATATATGTGGGAGGTTTTTTGTGTCAGCGTGAATTGGGTAGGTCCTCTTTTTATTCATTTGTTGGATAGCCACAGGTTCTCGTATTATTGATCTCTCCTTGATGCCCCCAAAATATCTGAAGCCCCTGCTCCCCAGAAACTTGAATCAGGACCTTCAGTGTGGTGGCCCCAGAAACAGCATCCCAGTTGAGATATGACAGGCACATGCTACCTGGACTTTTTGGAGGGGGTATTGTTCTTCAAAACTATTTTTTTAAAAGTTTAACGGTGTTTGCAGCAACTCTGCAGATCACCTTGAGATGTATATGTATATGGTGATTCGTAATTTACTCGTTTTGTTGTTGTTGTTTAGTCGTTTAATCATGTCTGACTCTTCGTGACCCCATGGACCAGAGCATGCCAGGCACTCCTGTCTTCCACTGCCTCCCGCAGGTTGGTCAAACTCATGCTGGTAGCTTCGAGAACACTGTCCAACCATCTCGTCCTCTGTCGTCCCCTTCTCCTTGTGCCCTCAATCTTTCCCAACATCAGGGTCTTTTCCAGGGTGTCTTCGCTTCTCATGAGGTGGCCAAAGTCTTGGAGCCTCAGCTTCAGGATCTGTCCTTCCAGTGAGCGCTCAGGGCTGATTTCCTTCAGAATGGAGAGGTTTGATCTTCTTGCAGTCCATGGGACTCTCAAGAGTCTCCTCCAGCACCATAATTCAAAAGCATCAATTCTTCAGCGATCAGCCTTCTTTATGGTCTAGCTCTCACTTCCATACATCACTACTGGTTTTACTCATTTTAATTAACTATATTTATATTCTGCTTGATTGTAAACAGAACTTCTGAGCAGTATACCAAAAAAAGCAGCGAAATTGTCAGTAAAGAGGTTTAAGCACCCTCAGTTGTAGCCAATGATAGCCATACTCAAAGCAGACCCATTGAAATGACTAAATTAGGTCCATTCATCTCAATGGACATGCCCTGAGCAAGTTGGATAAAAATTCAAATTTGTTAACAGTTCAGATAAAAAGCAGGTTAAAACATCTGTCAGCGTCTACATGTCTGGATAGATTTGCCTATTATTAGCAACATTGATATTAAGGAGGAGGAAAATGGCAAAGGGAGACAATGTTGTGTAATGGTTAGAGCATCAGACCAAGACCTGGGAGTCCAGGGTTTAAACCCCCCACTTGACCACAAAGCTCACTTGATGAGCTTGCTCCAGTCACTGCCTCCCTAACCTACCTCACAGGGTTGTTGTGGTGATTAAATGAGGAGGGGGAGAATTGTGTAGACTACCTCAAGCTTTGTGGAGAAAAGGGTATCAAGGCAAAAAAATAAAACTTAAGGATTGTATGCAATGCTACTCAAGAGTAGGGGACAAAGGTGGTGCTGTGGGTTAAACCACAGAGCCTAGGACTTGCTAATCAGAAAGTCGGCAGTTCGAATCCCCGCGACGGGGTGAGTTCCTGTTGCTCAGACCCTGCTCCTGCCAACCTAGCAGTTTGAAAGCACCTCAAAGTGCAAGTAGATAAATAGGTACCACTCCGGCGGGAAGGTAAACGGTGTTTCCATGTGCTGCTCTGGTTCGCCAGAAGCGGCTTAGTCATGTTGGCCACATGAGCCGGAAGCTGCATGCCGGCTCCCTCAGCCAGTAAAGCGAGATGAGTGCCGCAACCCCAGAGTCGGCCACGACTGGACCTAATGGTCAGGGGTCCCTTTACCTTTACCTTTACTCAAGAGTAGACCTACCGGAGTTCATTATCCCGACTGAGGACCGTTGATTTCAATTAGGTTCCCCTGAGTAAGATTTGGGAAGGGGAGACAGGAAAGTGGAATGGGCAAATTTGTCCATCTCAGCTTCAGACCACCTGTAAAAAGCCTGCCGTGGTGTCAAACGCATGACAGGAGCACCGGCTGTGAACCCTGAGCGCTTCAAGGTGCTTTGACGCACACTGGCACCATGGACACCCACCCGCTGATCCATCCACTTTCTCCGGCAGGCATCCCATGTGGTTTGAGTTACCACCTTGAGCAACACAGACAGGAGAGCGGAAGGTTGGTGGGAGTGGGGGGGGGGGGCCAGGAGAAGTAGAAACCCCAACTTTGGGTTCTGTCCAAGAAGTGTCACACATCATCATCCGGCCTGTAATAATAACTACTTATCTAACAAGGGGGGACGTCAGACAGTTTGATTTGCCAATTAGCCTCACACTGAGCTGCTAACCAAAAGCAGATGGACTGATACGTTATCTCAGTGTTTCCCCGCAAAAAGGGGGAGAGAGAGAGAGAGACAAGACGCTTTTGCCTGGGCTGAAACAGGAGGCACACTCTGTTCTTAACACCCAAAAATTAAAGGGGGACTGCTAGAGCTGGGCAAAGGGTCCTCCCTCGTCTGTCTCTGTACGAGTCGCCGTTCTCGGCAACTCATCCAGAGATGTGACAGGCACCCTCCTCCACCTACAGCTGGGGTGTTCTGGTGCGACCCAGAAGCAATGGGATGATGCTTCCAGGTAAGGCTGCAGTCTGGAGCAGGGGTCAAACCCTTCAAAGACAATTAAAGCAGGTGAAATTCCGCAACCAGCCCAAACGTCCTGTTCACCATGGCCGAGGTGGAAGTAGATTGGTGAAATAATAGGGCTGCCGTACATCCGGATTTCCCCAGACATTACTGGGATTTCAAAGGCAGAATTGATGTCCGGGGGGGTGATTTCCGAAAGGCAGCGCTTTGTCCTGGATCTTAAGCTAGTCAATTAAAAAATCACGTTTTTGTAAATTTTAAAATTTTATATATGATTTATTTATGATGGCCAATACTTTTAAAAAAGCTCAAATTTTTTGGGGGGTGTCCTGGTACCTTATGGGGTATAGGAGATAAGAAGAGATTAGATGAGAGGAGTGATGTGTCTCTGTCTGAGATACGACTCGTCCCGGACCTCCCACTTTGATCTGCCACTTTTATTTTCCTTTGAACACCACCCAGTCCAAATGGGCAGCTTGCATCAATCAGAGGGAAGTGGGGTGCAAAACAGTTGTCTTCCAAACAGTGGCGTAGCGTGGGTTGTCAGCACCCGGGGCAAGGCAAGTAATTGCGCCCCCTAACCCGGGGCAAGGCAAGTAATTTGCGCCCCCCCCCCTGCTGCACTGTCCCTCCCCCAGATAGTCCCTCACTCTTCGTGACCCCACGGACCAGAGCACGCCAGGCACTCCTGTCTTCCACTGCCTCCTGCAGTTTGAACAAACTCATGCTGGTAGCTTCGAGAACACTGTCCAACCATCTCGTCCTCTGTCGTCATCTCCTCCTTGTGCCCTCCATCTTTCCCCAAATCAGGGGAACATCCATGAAGGGGTCCCTGTTGCTATTCAGCTTAAAAAAAAATAAAGTGTCCCCGGATTCGTTGAAAAAAATCTGGTAACCATACCCCAGAAGGATCCCAAATTTGTTGTGTGAGTCGTTTTACTGAGCGGAGTCCTGGTCTTCTTGCCTGAAAGACCAGCTCTGGTTGTCCTGCTGTCCTGAAGAAGACAAATTGAAATAGGTGGACAAGAGAGTTGAAAGCTTGCCAGTGTGCTAGCAGGGAACACTCAAAATCCCTTTTCTCTCTTCTTTCCCGCTAACTTCCCCCTCCAACTTTCACACACTCAGAGTTGCGTTTATCATCTTCCAAAAAAAAAGAGGTGTTTCAATAGCATTAAAGAGCTGATTTGAAGGTACTGAAGCCATGAAAATTCAGAGTTCGGGCTGAGAGAGAGAGGGAGGGGGGGAAATCCTCTTGATGCTCTGCCCCAACTTACAGAAAGAGCATCTGAGAACGTTAGCTATGGGCCTCTCTGTCTCTGAGCTGGTTGGCTTAGACTGGTCTGAAGATAGAGGAGACCCAGAGAGGAAGGCGTTGGCAGAAAAAAGAGGGGGGAAATCAGAGCTTTTCAAGAGAATCAAACAGTAAGTAGGCCGGCTTTATAAAAGACTCAGATTCCACATAGGGATTGGACTTTATTCGCCGTGAACTTTGGTAATAAAGCAGTATGTGCTGGTGTTTTCACAATTCTAAAGCCTGGCATGGACCTGGTGCTGTGGTTAGGGAGAGGAGAAGAAACTGGATACTGGATCAGGCCAATGGCCCACCCGGTCCAGCATCCTGCTTTCACAGGGGCCAAACATACCCTCCAACATTTCTCTGATGAAAATAGGGACATCCTATTCCATATTGATAAGAGTAGTTTTTTTATCTGCATCCCACCCATCTGACTGTTTTGTCCCAGCCGCCCTAGGAGTCTTCCAACGTATATAAAAACATAATGAAACATTTAAATCAGCCTTTCTCAACCAGCGGGTTCCCAGATGTTGTTGGACTACAACTCCCATCATCTCTGAGCTCTGGCCTTGCTAGCTAGGGGTGATGGGAGTTGCAGTTCAACAACATCTGGGGACCCACAGGTTGAGAAAGGCTGATTTAAAGGATTCCATCTACAGCAGGCATCCCCCAAACTTGCCCTCCAGATGTTTTGGGACTACAACTCCCATCATCCCTAGCTAACAGGACCAGTGGTCAGGGATGATGGGAATTGTAGTCCCAAAACATCTGGAGGGCCAAGTTTGGAGACTAGACAACCCTTGAATTCCATGGTTCTATTATTCTATAACCCCGAGTGGATGGCCGCATCTTACAGCAGTGAGTTCCACAGGTTTAACCCTACTCTGTGTGAAGATGTCCTTTCCATTTGCTCATCCAGAATCAGCTTCACCAAAGAACCCCAGTGACAAGGAAGGAAGAGTGAGGGAAAGCCACTTCCGCCCTGCAGGTTGCGGGCGTCACAGCCCCAGCCCCCACGAGATTGGGGGAATCCCCAGCTGCGTCACTCCCTGGCCAGCCAATCGGCCGGCTCTGGGGGCGTGGCCTGCCCTAGTTAACGCAAGATCTCCCTCTTTTCCCGCCTATCAGCTGTTCCTGCTTTTCCCACCCTCCCGCCCTTTAAGGTTTTTGTTCCTTGACCTTGCTATGGACCTTCGTTGGTCGTCGTTAAGGGGCCTGGTAGGAATTTTTCCACTTGTGAAATTGGCACCAGCCACTTGGTTTTCGCCTACCTCGTAGCAAATCATCACAACTTTCTGGGTATTTGCGGTTAGGCATTGGTATTGCTCTGTAGATGGAAGAGGGGAGGTAACGGCATCACCTGCCCTGTATATTGAAGGATAGTCCGATAAAGGATTCCGGGGGGCGTGGTCCTGTCTGAAGCCTATGGAGGTGAGGGCCTAAGGCACGCCCCCGAGCGGTGACCCTGGGGGAGTTCCTAGTTGATGTGCATCAGCAGGACTCCCCCTACTGGTGGTTAACCCTTCCCGGACTTCAAGCAGACAGGCTGAAGCCAGATAGTCGGTTAGGACCAATGCCTGAGCCAATACCGCTCATCACCTGTAACCAATAAAGTTGTGGCCTTATTTAGCCCATTAACCTTAATAATTGTGTCACGTGTCTTTATTTCCACTGGGGGGGGGCGGGAACTCGCCACACAACCTTCTCTCCGAGCAGCAATGTACAAATCAACAGGTGTCCATTTCATTCCACGAGGCTCTGGGATTACTCCTGCCTCATGGTGTAGCTTTGAATGGCGTCCTGGAAGAAGGCGGTCGTATTGCGCTCCGGGTGAAAGAAAAGGATGTAACATTTGGGGCCAAAGTAGCCCACGCAGATACTGAACAAGTTGTACAGGACGGTGGCCGCTTCAAAGACAATCACCACGAACCCTTCGAAAATGGACATGACAAGGAAGAGGGCCACCCAGGAGCCAAAATAGCCCGTCATGCACAAGGTGATGTTTTTGGCTTCGTTGTAGCTCTTCGGCAAGGCCTTCCCCATGTAGGCAAAGCAAAAGCAAAGGAAACACAAACTCATGTCAAAGGCATTGTTGAAGACCGTGGTGGCGCGGTAGTCCTGGTTGCACATCAAGATGAGTATGGCCGGGTCGCTGCTCACCCGGGTTCGGAAGGGTACCGGCTTGTTGAAGTAGATATTGAGCGCTACGATGAAGACCTTGATGACCAAGACGACGGCGACAAAGACCCTCTGCCCGTCGTACTTCCGCCAGGCATCGTAGGCCCGAGGCAGCTGGGCGGCCATCTTGAAGACGCAGATGATCTGGAAGGAGCGGACGGTGATGCAAGCAATGCAGGTGGTGAAGCAGAGGCTGAAGACCGTTTGGCGGCCGAAGCAAACCAGCTCCGTCGGCCGGCCCACGAAGAAGAGGGCGCTGCAGAAACCAGCAGCCAGGGAGGCGATCATCAGGAAGCAGAGGCGGCCCCCGGCAGACTTCACCACCGGCGTGGCAGAGTGGCGGGTGAAGAGGGCCAAGGTCCACAATGTCGCCAGGAGGCCGAGGGCCGAGAGAGAAAGGAGGACGATGGAGATGGCGCCGCCCCAGTGGATGTAGAGCAGCTCTTTCGTGAAGCACTCTTCTTTGCCGGGTTCCGACCACATGTCCAGCGGACACTCCTGGCAGGTGAAACTGTCTGCCAACCAAAAAGGACACACACCACAGACACACATAATCAGTCAAAGTTCAGTTGTCACTATATCAGGGGCTGGAAATTTAATGGGATTGCTTTGTCCAACAAAAAGGTTGGTTGGTGGGTGGGTGGTGATTGGGAAAAGTGAACTGACCCTCTTTGGCCCAATTATAAACCATTTTAAAAGGTAGAATTTATCTACCTGACCTTCCTTCGTCATATTTCACTCTGTGGCTTTGGGAGGATATTCTGTTTAGTTGTTTGCAATGAATTTTCCTCTCAGTCTTGAAGCAGATTTATGTTGTGTCATGTTTGTTTCAATACTAAAGAGGATGCTCTCCGAACGCAGAAATTCCCTGATTATTATTATTATTCTGCATTTGCATTTGTTTGTTAAGACAGGGGTAGGCAACCTAAGGCCCGTGGGCCAGATGCGGCCCAATCACCTTCTCAATCTGGCCCGTGGACGGTCCGGGAATCAGCATGTTTTTACATGCGTAGAATGTGTCCTTTTATTTAAAATCCATCTCTGGGTTATTTGTGGGCCCTGCCTGCTGTTTTTACATGAGTAGAATGTGTGCTTTTATTTAAAATGCAGCTCTCGGTTATTTGCGGGGCATAGGAATTTGTTCATTTCTCCCCCCAAAAATATAGTCCGGCCCACCACATGGTCTGAGGGACAGTGGACCGGCCCCCTGCTGAAAAAGTTTGCTGACCCCTGTTTAAGAAGCTTTAGCTTCCGTTGTAGATCCTCTGGCTGGGTCTGGTTATTCCATTAGGCATGCTAAATGTTTAGAGCTCCACCAGGAGAGATCTTCTTACTTGCTCACAGAGCTGAAAAGCCATGGGTCTCCTTCTCTCACAACTGCAACTGGGCAGGTTGTAGCAGAATTCTCGTGTACTTGGATCTATGACTATGGTGCCTATAAAATGTACATATTTATCTGTAGATCTAATATTGGAGGGATGGGCAGAGGGCGTTACAATTATAAGTGTGCCAATGGTCTACAAAGACTTTAATGCAGCCCTGGACCCTCTACTCCCTAAGAGAAAAGCTTCAGGGTTGTTGTTTTTTGTATTATCACTTTGAACATCTTTTTTATCTCACCATATATCATTTCCCAAAATGCCCTCGGTTTCTTACAAGTCACAGTTTCAAGTGTCATAGGCGCCAACTCCCTGGGCACCCACAAAATTACCCACAAAAGGGCCAGGCACCCACAAATTTCAGTGCCAGGGCCATGTATGCTGCATGGCACCTGTGGTTCCGGGCACACACATTCGTGGGGCTAAGCTGGCACTGCCATCTAGTGTTATGAGAGAGGGAGGAAAACCATTTTTTCCGCCTGCTTTCCCCAGGCCACGCATCATTTTATAGACCGCTAACATCACTGACTTGCCTTTTCTCTAAGCTAAAAGCAGAGTGGGTGGCAGGCTTTTCCCCATATCTACCACCCACACAAACTCTGATGGTAGACATAAGATCATAAGAAGAGCCCTCCTGAATCAGGTCGGATGAAGGTGACCTGCACTACAACTAATCCAGAATGCGGCAGCTAGACTGGTGACTGGGAGCAGCCACTGAGACCACATAACGCCGGTCCTGAAAGACCTACATTGGCTCCCAGTACGTTTCTGGGCACAATTCAAAGTGTTGGTGCTGACCTTGAAAGCCCTAAACGGCCTCGGCCCAGTATAGCTGAAGGAGCATCTCCAACCCCATCATTCAGCCCGGACACAGAGGTCCAGCTCTGAGGGCCTTCTGGTGGTTCCCTCCCTGTGAGGTGAGGTTACGGGGAACCAGGCAGAGGGCCTTCTTGGTATTGGCGCCTGCCCTGTGGAACGCCCTCCCATCAGATGTCAAGGAAATAAACAACAATCTGACTTTTAGAAGACATCTGAAGGCAGCCCTGTTTGGGGAAGCCTTTAATATTTGATAAATTATTGTATTTTAATATTTTGCTGGAAGCTGCCCAGAGTGGCTGGGGAAACCCAGCCAGATGGGCGGGGTACAAATAATAAATTATTGTTATTGTTATTGTTATTGTTAGATGGGGACTCGTACACTCTAGCATCCTGTTCTCACAGCAGCCACCCAGATGCGCTGCCAAAAGGAAACCTGCAAATAGGACCTACACACAACAGCAGCTCTTGCTTCCTGTGGTTTCCAGCAAGTGGTATTCAGAAACTTACTGCTGCTGTTGAGAAAGGTCCCGGCCTCACACTGCACACACTCAAAACAGCAGGTGAGCATCCCGATCAATTTTTTCTTATGTCCTGCCTCGCATTGCTCTGAGCAGATGGACTGAGGCGCCTGCAAAGGAGAGAGCGTGAGAATTATACGTGATTTGCTCACCATTTATATACATACTGTGTGTGTGTGTGTATTGACGTTTTAACATTATGAAGAAAGTGAGGATTTACAGAAGTAAGAAAGAAAGAAAGAAAGAAAGGAGAGAGAAAATAGAAGAAGGACATTGTGCAACCTGCTTGCAAAAGGAAACACTGCAGTGTGTGTGGTGAAATGAACAAAAATGAGACAAACAAAAATGTTAAGCTTTCTTATCATGTGCACACCATACGACTACGGATACAATTATAGCAATAAAATAAAATAAAATTCTTAAGTGTTATATATTAATTTGTATTTTGTATTTGTATTTTTGTTTCTTTGTCTTATAAGGCTGATTAATATTTTACAGCATTTTAAATGCGTTTTTGGAGTGGGGGGTTATTGTGTGTTTTTGTTTTTGTTTTAACTATTGACTTGTGTTTTTTATCTTGTCTGTTTATCCTGTGAACAACCCTGAGATCAGGTGACAAAATGCGGTATATAAATCTGATAAATATATAAAATTCTTGGGTGTGTTGTATCTTAACTATTGTATGTTCTTCTAAACCATACTATAGCATAAATAGGAGAAACTGTTTATATGCCACCTTATTCATAAACAAAGCGTACTGCCCAAAAAAACAAAAACGGCATTTCCGTGCACTATGGCTTCCATCAAGGTGTTCTGTTGTGCCAGAAGCGGTTAAGTCATACTCGCCTCATGACCCGGAAAGCTGTCTGTGGACAAATTCCAGCTCCCTCAGCCTGAAAGCGAGATGAGCACTGCAACCCCATAGTTGCCTTTGACTGGACAACCGTCCAGGGGTCCTTTACCTTTACCTAGTGTTTGGAACATCACATTAGGCCTGGCAATCTTCCACTGGCTTCCAGTTCAACTCCAGGTCCAATCCAAGGTGTTTCTTCACTTACAAAGCTCTGTGGGGATTCGGACATCGGTACCTAACAGAACACCTCCACCTGTTTGTAAGGACCCTTTTCCCAATAGCTCAGCAGGTAAAGCATGAAACTCTTAATCTCAGGGTTGTGAGTTCAAGTCCCACGTTGGGCAAAAGATTCCTGTATTGCAGGGGTTTGGACTAGATGGTCCTAGATGGCCCTTCCAAATCTACAATTCTATGTCTTGAAACAGCCTTCATCCACCTGGTACCCTCAAAATACCTGCGACTACAGCTCTCATCAGCCCTGGCATCCTTCGTCAGCTCTGTGCCCAATTTCATCCCCTTTACATGTACTGTAGACATTTTCAAAATGACCAAAAAAAAGCAGCGGCGATTATTATATCTGTCTTTCAAAGACAAAGCTCTATACAGGGACGCCTCAAGGAGTTAACCTCCAAACAGGCACAAGGTGGCAGTCTTGAGCCAATGTAAACAAGTTGTGGGACCCGCCTGGTGCAGATATCTATCAGAAGGGGGGAACTGAGATTTCTATGGACTTGTTTGCATTCACCCTAAAGCATATTGGTAAATTATAGGGAAGGACCGGAGCTGAGTTGCAGAGCTCCTGCCTTGCATGCAGAAAGACTGCGGTTCAATCGCTGGCACTTCCAGGTAGGGCCGGGAAGGACTCCCTGCCTGGAACCCAGGTGAACTCTGCCGGTCAGTGCAGGAAGTATTGAGCTGAGTGGAGCAATGATCTTCAGGCAGCTTCCTTAGGGTTTTGGGTAGGAGACTATTCTGATGGCTCTGTTGGGGGTTGAGCCTCAGATCTCCAAGCAGGTATCGAGCTGTGGACCTTCCCCAGAAAGTGACGGTCAATATTGTCCACATCTCCAGAATTTCCCTGACATAGCTAGTCGGAAATACTATCCAGGCAGAAATCGCTGTAATGTCTGGGAAAACCCGGACGCACGTCAACCCATGTCGGAAGGGTAGATTTTTGCAAACGTCCTTTAAAAAAAGCTAAAAAAGCTCAATTTTTTTTGAAACTTTGAAATATGGCAACCCTAGTCCATGGTCATTTGTGGCCTGGACCCTTCCAGATTAGACTGTTGCAATTTGGGGGGTCAGGGGTTGGTGGGTGCAGTCCTTGAAAACTGTCCACAAGCTTCAGTTAGAACAAAAGCTCCGCTAGCTTACCCAAACTCCCTGAAATCCCCATTTTTGACATTTGAAGTTCTCAGTCAGAGGTGGGTGGAACCTGTGGCCCTCCAAAGGTTGTTCAACCACAGCTCCCAGCATCATCCCTGGCTACTGGCCATCCACACTGGGATTGATGGGAGTTGTAGTCCAAGGACTTCTGAAGGACCACAAGGTGCCCATCTCTGAATTAGGCAATCACTTGTCTTTATTGCCCCAGGCTACCTCCACCACAACTCTGCCTGTTGCTGCCTCCCTCCCATGGGTTGCTGGACTCTAGGTCCCATCATCATCCCTGACCATTGGCCATGCTGGCTGGGACTGATGGGAATTGGAGCCCAACAACACCTGGCCACAGATGTCCCACCCACCAACCTTGAGATACAACGCCAGGTCTCGATGGAAGTTCCCACCACCACTAAGAAGACCCTTGTATCTAGTAAGTACCCAATGGGTTCATTCCACAACAGGAGAAAGACCTCAGAGGTGGAATGGGCTGTCTGGCACAGGGCAGCCATGGAAGTCCCTTGAGATGCTACTCACTGTGTTGTTTGCGGTGTGCCAGGTGATGATTTTTTCATTGATGTCCAGCCTTCCCTGCAACGAATTATAGGAAGCAATCTTCTTGAAAGGCTGGCCGGGAACGTTCCATTGCCACTGTATGACCTCGAAACCGTTCGGTGGGTCTCCTTTCTGGTCAAAGTTGATCACGGTCCTCAGCAGGGTGAAGTTCACCTTGTGCATCTCCTTCAGCAGCTACGACACGAGGAGAGAGGTACTGTTTGTGCGGCAACGCCGAGCCATTTTGAGCTCAGGCCTCAAAACCACACTACAACCACCACCGCCCTCCCTGAATCTACTCTCGCAGATGCAGCAAGCGAGTGACCCCCATAGAAACACCCAATGTCATTTTTTGGTTACCTCAAGGGCGCCCTCTGTGCTGCAGTACCAGGCGCCCACCTTAGCATTCTGTCAGCTGACCCCAAAGGGCCAATCCCTGCCCAGGCTCTATCTCTCCCTCTAGTTTCAATGTTCAGCAGTCAGCTGAACCCAAAAAAGCCACCACCCACATGGGGTCATTCCAGCAGTTGACCCAACAGATTGTGCCCAGTGGCCCTGGAATGATGGCAGACTGTTGGAAAGGGTTTTTTTTATTATTATTTGTAGGTGGAAGGCTGCATTTCCTCCTGGGTCTCCTTACTGGGGTCATTGGTAGGGCTGGGCGATATATCGTCCAAAACTGGTTTCAAGTCCATTATCATGATATCAGCTTTGTAATTTTTTACCTGGGAATATATTGTAAATCACGGTGTGTGTTAGGACTGGGCAAGGTATATCATCCAAAACTGGTTTCAACTCCATATCACGATACCAGTTTTGTAATCTTTAACCTGGGAATATATTGTGAATCATGATGCGTCTTTGTGTTTGTGTACAAAAAATCACAGCGTGGGGGGGAAACTGTAAAGCCAGCCGATGCCTCTACAGTACATAGCTCCATCCTTATTTCAGACACCGTGATATATCGGTTATGTCGCAATGTTTACCTGGTGACATATGGCATTGTTGAAAACCAGATAATCGCCCAGCCCTAGTCACTTGAGGAACCAGAGGCAAAATTTGGTTCAAATTTTCCTTTGGT
Organism: Podarcis tiliguerta; assembly: GCF_965153285.1. Classification (NCBI taxonomy): domain Eukaryota; kingdom Metazoa; phylum Chordata; class Lepidosauria; order Squamata; family Lacertidae; genus Podarcis; species Podarcis tiliguerta. Next base: position 12,981,820 of record NC_139541.1, read on the forward strand.
AGGCAAATTTCTACACTCGTGTTCATCATCCCTCTCTATCCTCCACTCACTGGGCAAGTCAGGGCCAGTGAGGGGGCAGGGCCCTGGGGCGGGGGTGTGGTTTTGGGATGGGGCACAGCCCGTAAGGATCCCCAGAGGCCAGATACGGAGGTCTGGAGGGCCTCAGCTGGCTCCCTGGCCTCATTTTCTCTGTCCAACCATAAACAACCGTGTCTTGCAGCCTCCCGCCTTTGGTCAGCCCTCCATGAATACCGTATTTTTCGCTCTATAAGATGCACCAGACCACAAGACGCACCTAGTTTTTGGAGGAGGAAAACAAGAAAAAAAAAATCTGAATCTCAGAAGCCAGAACAGCAAGAGGGATTGCTGCGCAGCGAAAGCAGCGATCCCTCTTCATGTTCTGGCTTCTGGGATAGCTGCACAGCCTGCATTCACTCCATAAGATGGACACACATTTCCCCTTACTTTTTAGGAGGGAAAAAGTGAGTCTTATAGAGCAAAAAATACGGTACATTCCCTCCCTCCCCAGCCATGTGGCATTGATGCGGGAGTTCACCTCCCACGGATAAATCTCCCGCCGGTCACATCGCGTGGCGCTGCATCTTAGCAGCTGGTGCAAGGCGTGCGCGACCACGTAAACCGCCGAGTAGACGTTGAAGTTGATGCGGTCCCCTGTGCCCCGGAGGCTCTTGTCGTAGGAGCAAGCCTCCGCCAGACAGTCGTCGCATTCCTGGTTGCACATTACCACGCCAGAGGCGGCCTGGCCTTCGCCACCTTCCCCGAGGTGGGACGGACCCCTGACGCGGAAGTCATCCATCCCCGGGACGGGCACTTCCTGCACGGCCACGCCAAAGATGGTGCCCACACTCGAGAGGTTGGCGACGCCGTGGGTGGTCGGGTCGATGGACCAGGCCTCTGCGGCGATCCACACGACGTCCGTCATCTCCTGGCGGATGACCTCTCTGAAGAACGTGGGGAGAGGCAGTTCTAGGCTTAGGATGATCACCACTTTGGCCGTGCTCCTGCTGATCTTGGTCACAATCCTGCTGATCCACTCCTCTGTGCTGTTGCCCAAATCGTGGGGATCCTTTCCCTGGACCGGGATGGTCTCCTGGAAGGCAATGCAGCCTCGGGTGGCCTGGGCTCGCAACAGCTGCAGGTTTTGTTGGCCGTAGTCGTCGTCGCTGGAGAGGACAATGAACCAGTTCCACTTGAAGTGTTGCAGGAGTTGAACCATGACAGCGATCTGCTGTTCGGCGCTTGGGATGGTGCGGAAAGCCGCCGGGAAGACCTTGGGGTTGCCCAGGTACTCGGTGGTGGCGCTGTAGGTGATCTGGAGCGGAAGGAGAGCATAGCTGTCAACTTACGGATTTGAAAATAAGGGACCAGCAGCCTCGAAAATAAGGGATCGGCAGCCAAAATAAGGGATTTTAGTCAACCAGCAGCCAAACGAAGCCTCAAGCAGTGGTTCCCACAGCGCAGCAACCCGGCAAAGGGGACGCAGCAAGGAAAACTACCGTCACCTCTCTGCTGGGAAGTGCTGAGCAAAGGCGAGTCCCCAGGCAACACGGCAGAAGGCATGCAAGCTCCACCCCCAGTCGTTCTTAGACTCCTTATTGGGTGAGCAACGCTGCCAAGCAACACAGTTGGAGCCTCCCTCCTCCCTGACCGGCAGGCAGGGAAGGAGAGGAGATGCTTCCTTTGAAACCCGGGAAATTTAAGGGACATCATCAATAAGGGACAGCAGCGGGACACGGCGCTGGGATAAGGGACTTTCCCACCAAATAAGGAACAGTTGGCAGCTATGAAGTAGAGGCGAGTCACCCTCAGGACGACCAAAGAAGAGAACATCACAGGAGGGCACAGCACCAGCAAAGCAGGACTAGCAGATGAAACTGATGGAATGTGTAGAAACTGCTAGTTTAAACTAGCAGAATGAGAGATTAGGAAGAAAGAATTTTTAAAGAAGAGTGGAGGGTGGGAATTGCGGAATACTTGAAAAATTATTGTAAATAACTTAAAACGTTAGCAAGGTTGGAATAAACTGAGCAGTTGGACTACAGGTGGAGGGGACAACTGGAAAAGAAAGAATAAGTAATACAGTATTTTTCACTCTATAAGATGCACCAGACCACAAGACGCACCTAGTTTTTGGAGGAGGAAAACAAGAAAAAAAATATTCTGAATCTCAGAAGCCAGAACAGCAAGAGGGATCACTGCGCAGTGAAAGCAGCAATCCCTCTTGCTGTTCTGGCTTATGGGATAGCTGTGCAGCCTGCATTCGCTCCATAAGACGCACACACATTTCCCCTTACTTTTTAGGAGGGAAAAAGTGGGTCTTATAGAGCAAAAAATACGGTAGTTAGGATATGCAGCAGTAAAGGAAAAATGAAATGAACCATATGGGGGGGGGGAGGCAAGTCAAAGCTAAGTAAGCCGGTAATATGTGCAAATTAGAGTGGCTGGGGAAACCCAGTCACATGGGCGGTTATTATTATTATTATTATTATTATTATTATTATTATTATTATACAGGACATCCCTATTTTCATTGGTGAATTTTTGGAGGATATACATAATGCCAGCCAGGCAAAAATACTGAGAGAATGACTCCGGGCCAGCCAGAGGCGTGGCTTGTGGAGAGGAGGCGTGGCCTTGGGAGGCTTCCAAGGGCCAGAGGTTGAGGTGTGAGGGGCCACATTCCACCCCTGGGGCCCGCAGTTCCCTGCTCCTGCCGAGGAGGGCCACCAACTTTACCTGTGGGACGAGGAACTGGCTCAAGAGGAAAGCGGCTGTCACCGCTGCCTGAGACGAGTCTGGCCCGATGACGGCTACCACCCTCGGACGGTACTGCGTGTAGTTGGCCTCGATATCCAACAGGGAGCGGTTGTTGGAGAGAAAGTACAAGATCGGATGGATGGTGTTGGTGAGGTAGCAGACGTCCACCATCTCGTAGCCCAGCCGCACCCCTGGCAGGAGGGCACTGGCTTTGTTGATCTCTTCTACCACGAAGCGCATAGCCTGGAGGTAGCTGTAGCTCACGACTTTCAGATTGTACCTGGGAGAGGGGTGAGAGGCGATGCACTGAGGGCCAGCTCTGGACCGGGGAGACCGGGCAAAGCTCCGGTTGACTCGCCTGCTCTTCTTTAAAAGGATTTCAACAAGCATCGTTAAAAAATGCGAAACACAAGAACGTCAGAAGCATAGCTGTCAAGCGTCCCTTATTTGGCGGGACAGTCCCTTATCCCCAGGGCCATGTCCCACGGCTGTCCCTTCTTGATGATGTCCCTTAAATAAGCTACTGAAGGTAATGGGGCCCTTTCTATGTCCAGTTGTGCTTTGTCAACAACAAATTTTTGCTGTTTTTGTATGTTGAATATATGCTATATGGTAATTTACAGGACCTAATAGGTATCTAAAACCATTTGCACACAACAAAATATGTATTTTATCAAAGTAATTGTTGATCCCTTATTTTGGCTGCTGATCCCTTATTTTCGAGGCTGCTGGCCCCTTATTTTCAAATCTGTAAGTTCACAGCTATGATCAGAAGCCATCAGACCCATGGTCTAGCTGCCTGCACTGACTGGCAGCAGCTCTCCTGGCCTTCAGGCAAGCCTATCCAGATGCATATTCCACACCTGGAGTCCTATGTCCACTTCTGGACACCACAATTTAAGAAGGAAATTGACGAGCTGGAACGTGTGCAGAGGAGAGTGGCCAGTATGATCAAGGGAAGCCAAGCCTGATGAGGAACGGTCGAAGGAGCTGGGTATGTTTAGCATGGGAAAGAGGAAGCTGAGCGGAGATACCTTCAAATATCTAAAGGATAAGCTGCATGGAGAATGAAGCAAGCTTGTTTCCTCCTGCTCTGGAGAGCAGGGCCCGAACCAACAGCTTCACAAGGAAGGAGATTCCAACAAAAGACCAGGAAGAAAAATATACGGTAGAAAGAGCTGTTCCATTAATTTGATTTTGAATTGATTTTAAAATGAATTGATTTTAGAATGCTGTGTTACTTTTATTGTTGTTAGCCACTCTGAGCCCGGCTTCAGCTGGGGTGCGCGGATATAAATAAAATATTATTATTATTATTATTATTATTATTATTATTATTATTATTATTATTATTCCAACAGTGGAATGGACTCCCCTGGAAGGTAGTGGACTCTATTTCACCAGTGGTTTTTAAGCAGAGATTGGATAGCCACCTGCCAGAGATTGTGTAGCTGTGAATCCTGAATTGCAGGGGTTTGGACTAGATAACTCTTGGGCGACACTTCTAGGATTCCACCCCACACTTGCAATCTCATTTCAGTTCTCCTAAAATGACCTGCCCTCCCCAGTGCCAGATTTACGTATAAGCTAAACAAGCTATAGCTTAGGGCCCCACTCTCTTGGGGGGGGGGCAAAAAAATTAAAGGGAAAAAAACCTGGAAGTACATTTCCAAAATATAAGACAAAAAACAAATAAAACCTACATACAGCAACAGTGTTTTGTGTTGCGTAGGCTCCTGTGATGTAAGTAATGGGCCCCGCCTGCTAGCCTGCTCCCTAAAATATCACTGGTTTGCTCATTTCTGTATACAGGGTGCCTACATTCTGCATGTACTGGTTGCATGGCAACATTGGCAAATGGCTTAAGACACCTATTTGGTCCATAAATTACCATATAGCATATATTCAACGGGGACGCGGGAGGCGCTGTGGGTTAAACCACAGAGCCTAGGACTTGCCGATCAGAAGGTCAGCGGTTCGAATCCCCGCGACGGGGTGAGCTCCCATTGCTCGGTCCCTGTTTTGCCAACCTAGCAGTTCAAAAGCACGTCAAAGTGCAAGTAGATAAATAGGCACCTCTCTGGCAGGAAGGTAAACGACGTTTCCGTGCGATGCTCTGGTTTGCCAGAAGCGGCTTAGTCCTGCTGGCCACATGACCCGGAAGCTGTACGCCGGCTCCCTCGGCCATTAAAGCGAGATGAGCGCCGCAACGCAACCCCAGAGTCGGCCACGGCTGGACCTAATGGTCAGGGGTCCCTTTACCTTTACTTTACTGTATATTCAACACAAAAAAACAGCGACCATTTGTTGTTGACAAAGAACAGCTGGATATATAAAGGACCCCATTACCTTCACTAGCTTTGGGCCTCATCAGACCTAAATCCGGCCCTGGCCCTCCCCCATTTCTGATACCCGGTACATACATTTTGCAGATGGGGACCTCCTGCGCGGGGCTGAGGTGGGGCCTGCCCACAGCTTCTGCGTGCAAGGAGAAGAGACCCCCTAGGATGTAATCTCCTGCCAGGTGGAAATGGGAAGCGGGTGTGGTTACAGAGGCTGCGGCAGCCACCAAGGCACCAACGCAGGCCGTCACCAGTCCGGTGAAGCGCATGATGGGGAACTTTTATGGCACCCTCATATCGGCAGCTGTCCAGCCAGAAGATGGATGAGATGTCTCTGACCTTCCCCTTGCCACCTGCCAGAGCCTTTCGCTAGCTCCTTTGCATAGGAGGCAGGTAAGGACCAGCTCATTTGCATGCATTTCTGCATGGGGTGGGCCGGACACGGGTGGTGCTGTGGTCTAAACCACAGAGCCTAGGGCTTGCCAATCAGAAGGTCGGCGGTTCAAATCCCCGTGACGGGGTAAGCTCCCGTTGCTCGGTCCCTGCTCCTGCCAACCTAGCAGTTCGAAAGTACATCAAAGTGCAAGTATAGTGGTACCTCGGGATAAGAACCTGAAACTGTTCTTAACCTGAAGCACCACTTTAACTAATTGCCAGAGCACGATTTCTGTTCTCATCCTGAAGTTCTTAACCCGAGGTACTATTTCTGGGTTAGTGGAGTCTGTAACCTGAAGTGTCTGTAACCTGAAGCGTATGTAGCCCGAGGTACCACTGTAGATAAATAGGTACCACTCCGGCGGGAAGGTAAACGGCATTTCCGTGCACTGCTCTGGTTCACCAGAAGCGGCTTAGTCATGCCGGCTCCCTCGGCCAATAAAGCGAGATGAGCGCTGCAACCCCAGAGTCGACCACGACTGGACCTAACGGTCAGGCATCCCTTTACCTTTATGCATGGAGTAGGGAACCATGACCTGGGCATTGGACTCAATGGCTCAAGTGAAAACATAGGCCTCAGTCATTTTGCTGCAATGTGCTGACCGCTTTATATTTTTCAGGTTTGGCCAAGGTGGCCCCCTGCAGCTGTTAAAGGTAAAGGTAAAGGGACCCCTGACCATTAGTTCCAGTCGTGACCGACTCTGGGGTTGCGGCGCTCATCTCGCTTTATTGGTCGAGGGAGCCAGCGTACAGCTTCCAGGTCATGTGGCCAGCATGACTAAGCCGCTTCTGGTGAACCAGAGCAGCGCACAGAAACGCCGTTTACCTTCCCGCCGGAGCAGTACCTATTTATCTACTTGCACTGACGTGCTTTTGAGTTGCTAGGTTGGCAGGAGCAGAGACCGAGCAACGGGAGCTCACCCCGTCACGGGGATTCGAACCACGGACCTTCTTATCGGCAAGTCCTAGGCTCTATAGGACCTTAACCCACAGCGGCACCTGCAGATGTTACTGGACTCCAATTCCCATCAGCCCCTGGCAGCTCATTCAATGGTCCAGGATGATGGGTGTCAGAGTCCTTCAACAGCAGGAGGCCCAGAGTTTCCCCAGCCCTGCCTTAAAAGCTAGGGGCAGTGAAGGCAAGAGATGGTCCGGTTCAGGACTTAGCCGAGATGGCGAAAAGGACATGTTTAACCAAAGAAAAGTCACTGTTCACATTTGTTGACAACTGGAAGCCTCCCGTAGACTTTGTGTGAAGAAGAAAAATAATGACTTTGGATTTGAAGACTGACGATTATGTTTGTTTCTAGAAAGTGGATTTGTTAGGTATTGAGCGAATGAAGTGAATGTTGTTTGCATATGGCAAACGAAGAATTCGAAGTCTTACCTTCTGAATGTTATTTCTTTCTCTCCTTTAACCATTCTATTTCCTTATTTCTCTTGCGCTCTTTCTTGATTGCTCCCCCCCCCCTTATGTTTTTATTGTATTTAGATCAAAGTCTTAGTCTGGACAAAAAAAGGAGGGGAAGGTACTCAGTATTAAGTTTTGTATTTTTCTCTATCAGCACTAATAATTTTTTTAAGACTATACAGAGCCTTTATTCTCAATAATAAAGGAACACACAGGTGGAGAATACTTTTATTTCTTTATTATTTGTAAGCGGAATCTTTGTACGATTTAATACTTCATGATCTCTTTGGAGCTGTGCCGTATCTTTCCATTTTTGCCCTTCCAGGATGTGCTTCTTTATGGTTTAAATATCAGATTCTTTGTTTTCTTCCTCTTTGTTGCCTGTACTTTGGAACGGTGAGGGCTTAACAAATCAATAAAATTAAAAGAAAGAAATGGACTTCTGTTCACATTTAAAGGCAAAGCTGACTCAAAAATGGTTTATGTCAGGGGATCATAAACCAAAAAACAACAACCTCTCAGCCCTCTTACCTTCCAGATTTGCACCATGCTAGAAAACTCCTCTCCCCCTTTTTTCATGCAAAGCTCAGGGTTCGCTCAGGCAAATAACCCTGTGCTTTGGATTTGCATAAGTAGCCTGTTTGCATTTAACCTTACAAGAACAGGCCAACTGCTCTGTCAAAGCTGTGGAAGGTTGCATTTTGAGAGCACGACAGCGATCTTGATCCGGGGACCCCGGCGTTCTTTGGAGGACGAGGGCAGGGGCAACTTTCTGTTGTGGTGGTGGTTGTTAATTTATTTATTTATTTATATCCCGCCCATCTGACTGGGTTTCCTCAGCCACTCTGGGCGGCTTCCAATATTAAAAACATAATACAGCATCATAATTAAACATTAAACACTTCCCTAAACAGGGCTGCCTTCAGATGTCTTCGAAAAGTATGATAGTTGTTTATTTCCTTGACATCTGATGGGAGGGCGTTCCACAGGGTGGGTGCCACTACCAAGAAGGCCCTCTGCCTGGTTCCCTGTAACCTCACATCTAGCTACAAGGGAACCACCAGAAGGCCCTCGGCGCTGGACCTCAGTCTCAGGCTGGACGATGGGCATGGAGACACTCCTTCAGGTATACTGGGCTAAGGCCATTTAGGGCTTTAAAGGTCAGCACCAAAACTTTGAGTTGTGCTCGGAAACTGGGAGCCAATGTAGGTCTTTCAGGACCGGTGGTACAGTGGTACCTCAGGTTAAGTGCCTAATTTGTTCCAGAGGTCCGTTCTTAACCTGAAACTGTTCTTAACCTGAAGCACCACTTTATCTAATGGGGCCTCCTGCTGCCGCCGCGCTGCCAGAGCACGATTTCTGTTCTCATCCTGAAGCAAAGTTCTTAACCCGAGGTACTATTTCTGGGTTAGCGGAGTCTGTAACCTGAAGCGTATGTAACCTGAGGTACCACTGTATATGGTCTCGGCGGTCGCTCCCAGTCACCAGTCTTGCTGCCGCATTATGGATTAATTGTATTTTCTGAGTCACCTTCAAAGGTAGCCCCACGTAGAGCGCATTGCAGTAGTCCAAGCGGGAGACTGTCCAGATCATCATAAGAAGAGTCTGCTGGATCAGGCCAATGGCCCATCAAGTCCAGCACTGTCCTTTCACAGTGGCTGCCCAGATGCCTCCCAATGGACAGTCTGCAAGCAGGATTCAAGCAAAAGACCGCCCCCTCTCCTGAGGTTTCCAGCAACTGGTATTCAGAAGTATACCCACCTCGCAGGGTTGTTGTGGGATGAAATGAGGGGGGAGCAAAAGCCACCTTGAGCTCCTTGGAGGAAGAAAGGTGGGACAGAAGAGCAAGTTCTGCAGCAGGGATTAGGAGGCAGTGATGGCCATCAACTTGATTGGCTTTAAAAAAGAGGATTGGGACAAATTCATGGAGGAAAGAGCTATTTGCGGCTACAATCCTCAGTTGCTATGTGTTATGGTGCATTGTGACCCGCGTGGCACTGTGGGTTAACCCACAGAGCCTAGGACTTGCCGATCAGAAGGTTGGCGGTTCGAATACCCGTGACGGGGTGAGCTCCCGTTGCTCGGTCCCTGCTCCTGCCCACCTAGCAGTTTGAAAGCACGTCGAAGTGCAAGTAGATAAATAGGTACCACTCCAGTGGGAAGGTAAACGGCGTTTCCGTGTGCTGCTCTGATTCGCCAGAAGCGCCTTGGTCATGCTGGCCACATGACCCGGAAGCTGTACGCCGGCTCCCTCGGCCGATAAAGCGAGATGAGTGCCACAACCCCAGAGTCGGCCACGACTGGACCTAATGGTCAGGGGTCCCTTTACCCTTTACCTATGGTGCATTGTCATAAAACTGTAGAGTTGGAATGGCCATCTAGCCCAGGGATTCCCCGACTTAGGTCTCCAGCTGTTGTGGACTACAACTCCCATCATCCCTAGCTAGCAGGACCAGTGGTCAGGGATGATGGGAATTGTAGTCCCAAAACAGCTGGAGGCCCAAGTTTGGGAAAACCTGCTCTACAGAGACACATCAACCTTTTTTGCCCAAGACTGCAGGGCACTTGGGCTTTCACTGGCCTGGCGAAATAGAAGAAATAATCTAGATGACCTTCCCTCGCCCGGAATCTTGCTTACAGAACATGAACACCTGATTTTCCCAGCATCCCAATTACGATTGGCTTCTGGGGGCAGGAAGGACACCTGATGAAAAGTCATGCCGAATAAGATGAGTCAGTTGGTGGATGTTACAGAGGGCTCAGCAATCTGGCTGGTTTGCATACATTTCCCTGCCCTGAATTATCTGAACTCAAACCTGGAACAGAGGAGTCCAAAAGCTGCAGCCGACAGACACACCGAAGGCAGAAACCCCTCCCAGGCATTGCCTGGTTAAAAAGAATCTCAGGACGCAGGGTTTGGGGAGAGCTGCTGCCAGTCAGAGTAGGCAGTACAGAGTTAGATGGACCAATGGCCCGGGCTCAGCAAGTGGGCTGTAGCTCAGTGGTAAATCAAACAGTTTGTATATGTTTCAGTCTGAACCCCTAAAAAGTTGTTAGCAGTCAGTACAGGCTAATTTTTATCATTTACAGTGGTACCTCGGGTTACGAACTTAATTTATTCCAGAGGTCCGTTCTTAACCTGAAACTGTTCTTAACCTGAGGTACCACTTTAGCTAATGGGGGCCTCCCGCTGCCGCCGGCACGTGATTCCTGTTCTCCTCCTGGGGCAACCCGAGGTGCTACTTCCAGGTTAGCGGAGTTTGTAACCTGAAGCGTCTGTAATCCGAGGTGTTTGTAACCCGAGGTAAAGGTAAAGGGACCCCTGATCATTCGGTCCAATCGTGGCCGATTCCAGGTGTGTGGCGCTCATCTCGCTTTATTAGCCGAGGGAGCTGGCGTACAACCTCCGGGTCTGTGGCTAGCATGACTAAGCTGCTTCTGGCGAACCAGAGCAGCACACGGAAACGCCGTTTACCTTCCTGCTGGAGCGGTACCTATTTATCTACTTGCACTTTGACGTGCTTTCGAACTGCTAGGTTGCCAGGAGCTGGGACCGAGCAACGGGAGCTCACCCCGTCGTGGGGATTTGAACTGCCAACCTTCTGATCGGCAAGTCCTAGGCTCTGTGGTTTAACCCACAGCGCCACCCGCGTCCCAGGTACCACTGTATTATTATTATTATTATTATTATTATTATTATTATTATTATTATTACTATTATTATTATTTGCATTCTTTAGTCTTGTTTTGTTTCATGAAAAGTAAACTCAAAGTGGCTTGCTACACATCTTCGCAACTGAGTAGTTACCAAATGGATTTCCAGGGCACAAACTGGACTAGAACCTTAGGGTCCTGTGGCAGAGCGCGCCCAAGCAAGGTAATGCTGCGGTTGCAATTTATGGGAAATTAATTTTAAGCGTAAGGGATGTGCGCCTTGTCTGAAGACGAAGAGGCCTATTTACACCGTTAATCGACGAGATGCCTGTAGAATTCATTAAGTGGTTCCAGTTGCGTTTTCGAGACTTTAGTGGAACAAAATGGTGTCCCGGCGGCAGGATCACAGCACGTGGGGCCTCTATTTCCCAAGCAAATGCGTTTAGCTCACCTCTGCAGCTGCTGACGTCACACAAGAGTCCACAAAGTCACACGGCATTTTGTATTGTTGCAGGAACCCCCCCCCCAATCATTCAGTTTGTACAAACACGACACACACACACAACATACGTGACGTTTCTGTTATAAATGCATAGTAAATCAACCATACATCGGATTTACACCAATCCACTTTTATTTTACTCCATGAAGGAAGGACTATCAAAAGGGGATGGTTTGATACATGATGGCCATAATCCCTTAACCATACCAGCACATACACAGGAGCCCTACCCAGTTGACATGACAACCTTGATGGTCCCAGACAGAAGACCATCCAGGTCACAAAGGACTTGTATATGGGAGTGGAACATGGACTGGAACAAAGGACAATGATCAGCTCTTCCCTCTGGGGGCAGGAAACTGCCAACTCCCTTTTGTCCTCTGGAAATGACTCATGGGAAGGGGGAGAGGAGGAACCAGCCAGGTGACAAGATACTCAGATTACCTCCACAATTCCTCCCTCAACCCCTGCTTTTTGTGATGTAGTCTTAGGGGTGTAGTTTGCGGGATTAGTAACTAATAAAAGTTGAGGTCTTCTTTTGTTCTGGACTTCCATTTTGCTTCATCTTGTTGCAGGTGGGAGTCCTGTTGCGACAGTATTCAATAAAAGCCAAGCCTACAGGCTGCTGTTTTGCTCCAAGTTATCCTGGTTGGTGTCTTTGTTTTTCTCCAAGGGAGCCCTCGGATTTTTCCATTAACAGTATGACACGTGGCCTCATTCAACCCAACGCTAAGAGGCTTTTACCCACAGATTTCCATTTGTGGTATCCCCAAGAGCTGGGTTCCTACACCGGAGGAAAGTTGCCTCTAACCCCCTGATCCAGATAAGCTGAGCAAACTCAAGCGTGTGCATGTCACATGAATTGAAATCCTCAGGCCCAATGGCAATGTGTGGCCCTCCAGACCTCTGTATCTGGCCCTCAGGATCTCAAAACTTCCCATCAGGCAACTCAGCGGTCCCATAAGACTTCCCCACCCCTTCCCTAAGTAAATGTATGTTAATAAGCCAAGTCCGAAAACGCATAAAATCTTAATCAGATTTACTAAGCTCTCTTTGTTCCAAAGGCACGTACAAATATACACCCTATTACATTATTATTAACACTGAATTTAACAGCCGCGTTGAGCTGTTAAACATATTGCATGTTAGCCGCCCACAAACCAATCATTCCATTTTAACTTTCCCCTCCAAAGTAACCTTCTTTTGACCTGGTTTTATTTCATTTGGAAAGCTGATGCCGGAATCCGGATAAAAATATCTGGGCTGCAAAAATAGGCATCCTTAAAAAAAAATAAAAACCACCTTTGCCTAGCCCCACTTGAGTGATCAAATCTACAGCAGGTGAGGTTTATAAAGAAAGAGGCATTGTTGTCCAAATAATACTGGCCAATGGGAACTTGGGTTTTGGAGATTCTATCCAAAAAACCCACAAAACCCCACAGGGGTTGGAAGTAACAGGTCACACAGGTCAGCAGTCAGCAAGCTTGCAATGCTCGCTGCTGATATGATCCATGCTCAGTCTGAAACCCAGAGGTCTTTTGGGGGATTGAACCCTCTTTTTCCAACCCACAACTCTGAGCTCAGAGGGTCTGCTCAGATAAGCAAATGCCCCTATGAACCAGCATTTTAACGAAGTTGCGTTTGGCAGAGAAACTGTATTCCTCTGCCCAGGTGGGAGAAGGGAACGGTTTAAGGTGGGAAAACAGAATGATGCAAACTTTTTAGAGACTCGGATCAAGAGGGCTTAGATCAGCATATCTGGAATCCTACCAAGGTTTAAAATGTGTTGAAATGAAGAGAGCTTTTTAAAGATTAAAATAATATTAATAATTAAAGGTTATTCCAAAGGCTAACATTGCACTGAGCCTCAATGTTTCCTCCAAAACAGGAAATAAGGTTCCCCAAGGGATTTGGGGAGGGGGAATCAGTTCCTAAATACACCTGTGCATTATAAGAGATTGCCACTACTTTAACAGATCCACAGTGCGGTGGGTCAGTAACCCAACTGCGGCTCCAAGATAAAGGCACCGTTGAGAGCTGCATCACTGCATGTACGGATACTTCCAGTCCCCCAGGGGTGTGTGGGTTTCTTTGACGGCTTGGGGGGACGTCCAGCGCAGGATGTAGTGGGGGCTCCCAGGCTTGTCGTTCGTTCCTGTTTCCAAAGGAGGGAAATGCAAATGGCAATCTGAGAACAATTTCCCTTTCCCCCCCCAAAACAAGCAAAGCAAGCTGCTAGACCTCATTGTGCCTACTTATTTCATGTTAGGAATTTTCTACTGCTAACACCGTTTTCTTCTTCTTTCGCCTGCCTTTTAATTGGTCTTTACCTCTTTGCATTTTTAACTTTTTCTGTGGTTTTCTTGCACGGTTCTGTTTTCATTGCTGTAAATCGCTCTGATGCGCATTTTTGAAATGCTTTTTTTAAAAAAAAACCAACACACCAAGATATTCAATAAATAAATCTTGGGATTTGGAAGTAGGCACTATTACATTTCCTCTTGGCACTCCCTGTTAATTCCTTTTGGGCAGCCAACATGGTATAGAGCAGGGATGTCCAACAGCTCGATTGCGATCTACTGGTAGATCCCTGCGAGGTCTTGGTAGATCGCTGTTTGATCTCTGGCTCCCTTTCCTCAGCATCATTGAAACTGACTCCTGCCCTGCCCTCCACTGTTGTCTGATCAGAGGAAGGGAAGACAGAGCTTTCCCTCTGTGGCTGTTATCACTCAAAGCAATATTATTGTGAGTGACTTTTTCCCTTTGACCCTTGCCTCTAACACCCCCCCCAAAAAAAACGGAAAAAGCTCCCTAAGAAAAGTTCAACAACTTTGACCTGAACCCCCACAAAAGCAGGGGTAGATCATTGCCAGATTTTAATTCTGAAAGTAGATCGCAGTCTATCGGGAGTTGGCCACTCCTGGTTTAGAGTGTCAGACCTGGGAGGGACCAGGGTTCAAATCACCCCATTTGGCAACACGAAGAATCCCCCCCCCCCGGGAGACCTTGGGGGACAGCCGCTGTCCCTCAGCCTAGCCTACCCCACAGGGTCGTTGTTGTGAGGATAAAATGAGGGGGAGCACTTGACATGCCACTTTGAGCTCCTTTTAGGAAAGAAGATGATCGTAGAATTGCAAGGGATTCCAAGGGCTCACGTAGGCCAATTCCATGACAGATGGCCATCCAATCTCTGCTTAAATGCAATTATTATTATTATTATTATTAATAATACCCCACCCATCTGGCTGGGTTTCCCCAGCCACCCAGGGTGGCATCCAACAGAATATTAAAATACAATAACCTATTAAACATTAAAAGCTTCCGTAAACAGGGCTGCCTTCAGATGTCTTCTAAAAATCTGGTAGTTGTTTATCTCTTTGACATCTGGTGGGAGGGGGTTCCACAAGGCAGGCGCCACTACCGAAAAGGCCCTTTGTCTGGTTCCCTGTTACTTGGCTTCTCGCAACGAGGGAACCGCCAGAAGGCCCTCAGTGCTGGACCTCAGTGTCCGGGCAGAACGATGGGGGTGGAGGCACTCCTTCAGGTATACTGGACTGAGGCCGTTTAGGGCTTTAAAGGTGACTAAAACAGAGGAGCAAGGCAGAAGGTGCTGCGCTGCCCCACCCAGTGCAAAACCCCACCCAACTTTCGCTCTTGCACACCTGAGGCCCGGGATCCGCCAAATGGCTGCTGCGCCACGACGGAGCCAGTTGACTTGTCGTTGATGTAGAAGTTGCCAGCTGCGTTCCTCAGGACCTTTGACGCTTCGTCAATGACGGCTCTGAAAGAGACATAGAAACGGGGGGGGGGGGTCATGTTAAGACAGCACGAGGCCACACCTGCGCGACAGGTCACACAGGCAACCCAGAAGACCAGGGATGGAATCAATGGATGTGCCCTTGGCGGGGGGCAGTCAGTGCCTCTCTCAGCCTAACCTACCTCGTAGGGTCGTTGTGGGGGTGAAATGAGGAGCACGGACAGAACCATGCACACCGCGCTCTCTTCGGAGGGGAAAAAGTGGGGTACCAACCCAATGAAATACCGTATTTTTTGCTCTATAAGACTCACTTTTTCCCTCCTAAAAAGTAAGGGGAAATGTGTGTGCGTCTTATGGAGCGAATGCAGGCTGTGCAACTATCCCTGAAGCCAGAACAGCAAGAGGGATTGCTGCTTTCACTGCACAGCGATCCCTCTTGCTGTTCTGGCTTCTGGGATTCAGAATATATTTTTTCTTGTTTTCCTCCTCCAAAAACTAGGTGCCTCTTGTGGTCTGGTGCGTCTTATAGAGCGAAAAATACGGTAATAAAAGTGGGTCCTTGTCTTGGAAAGACGGCTCAGAATCAAAACCCATACCTATCTAAAATTACTGTATTTTTCGCTCTATAAGACGCACCAGACCACAAGATGCACCTAGTTTTTGGAGGAGGAAAACAAGAAAAAAAAATATTCTGAATGTCAGAAGCCAGAACAGCAAGAGGGATCGCTGCGCAGCAAAAGCAGCAATCCCTCTTGCTGTTCTGGCTTCTGGAATAGCTGCGCAGCCTGCATTCACTCCATTCACTCTCTTGACTTGCTCGCACCACCTGATTTGTACTATGCTGGCAATTGTGGTCAGGATGAGACCCTGTGGGGGGGGTGGGGGGGTGGACTTCAGTACTTACTTATCTTGGGCAAACACTGCCCCCGTGAGGCCATACGGAGAAGTGTTGTCAATCAGCTGAAGGACGTCTTTGTACTGACTCTCTGGGTAAACATATACCGTCAGGATGGGCCCGAAAATTTCCTGAATTGGGGGGGAGGGAGGAGATAGGGAGCAAAAGATAAGAGACAAGAGATTCATCTCTGAGAACAGCATTGGTGTGAGTGTCTAAGCCTCTGCAGTTCTTCAGGATCTGCCCCAAAGCTTCCAACATTCAGCTTAGATAACACCTAGAGTCGAACTTAGCTGGATGCCGCATAATGGGTCTACTCCGAGTAGGACCCCAACTCCCAGCGTTGTCCCAGACCACTGGCCAAGCTTGGCTAAAGCTGATGGGAGCTGGAGCCCCAACAACACAAAAAGAGTTGCAAGTTGTTCCCAATCCCTGAACCGGGCTGTCACTTTTACCTTTACTGCCCCTAAATGCCTCCATTGCTTGCCTTCACTGCCCCCCAGCTACCTCCATCACATCATATAGTGAAGATGAGCGATCTATTGATCTCTGGATGCTGCTGGACTACAACTCCCATCATCCCTGACCATTGTCCCTACTGGATGAAGCTGATGGGACCTGGAGTTCAATGACCTCTGGTTTTTTTCCAGAGTAGAACGTGAGATCCAACATAAAATGTTTCTGCCTCCAGTCTTAACAGATCAAAGGCTTTTTCCTTTCTAAGGTAAATGGACCCCTGACCATTAGGTCCAGTCGTGGCCGACTCTGGGGTTGCGGCGCTCATCTCACTTTATTGGCCGAAGGAGCCGGCGTACAGCTTCTGGGTCATGTGACCAGCATGACTAAGCCGCTTCTGGCGAACCAGAGCAGCGCACGGAAACACTGTTTACTTTCCCGCTGGAGCGGTAACTATTTATCTACTTGCACTGGCGTGCTTTCGAACTGCTAGGTTGGCAGGAGCAGGGACCGAGCAACGGGAGCTCACCCTGTTGCAGGGATTCAAACTGCCAACCTTCTGATCAGCAAGCCCTAGGCTCTGTGGTTTAACCCACAGCGCCACCTGCGTCTCTTTTCCTTTCTAGAGTAGGGTAAATGCCTTCATCCATGGTACCCACCTTGGAAGCTGTGTTTGTGGGGGGGGGGGGGACACACACAAATACTGTTGGCAATTTTTGCTTTAGCAGCCAGCTGGATCAGGCCCATGCCTCATCTAGTCTAGCGTCCTGTTCTCTCAGTGGCCAGCCTGATGAAACCCACAAGCGAGACCTGAACCCAGCCCCCAATCCCTTCTTGCAATTTCCAGCAACCAGTATTCAGGAACATTGCTGCTTCTGACTGTGGAGGCAGAGCACAGCCATAAATAAATAATAAATAATAAAATTATATTATTATTTGATTTGAACTGATTTTAGAATGAAATGATTTTAGAATGTTGTATTATTTTATTGTTGTTAGCCACAGCTTCGGCTGGGGAGGGCGGGATATAGATAAAATTTTATTATTTATTATGCAAACACACACACACACAGACCCCGAATTTTTCCAATCCCCTTTCAAAGCCATCCAAGTTGGATCTTGTGACTTCCTAGCTACACCTGGCCTCGCTTTCCGGCTTCACACGAAATGTATATGTGAGCCACAGAGGACGCTCAATGTTCCCCTGGCAAGAAACGCTGGCCCCTTTGAAGACTCACCTCTTGCATGATGGGGTCTTTTGGGTCCTTCGTCTCAATAATACACGGCTGGACAAAATACCCAACCTTATCGTCGCACCCGCCTCCGGCCAGGATGCTGAGATTCGACGACGTCTCGGCGTGGCCAAGCCACTTCTTGATGCGCTCAAAAGACTGGAAGAGAAGAAGGACATAAGAGCATAAAGAGAACCTTCCGGACCAGGCCAACGAGCCATCAAGTCCACCATCCTGTTCTCACGGTGGCAGAAGAGGAAACCAGCAAGCATGGATCTGGTCACAAGAACCCTCTTCCCCTTCCCACTGTTTCCAGAAACTAGCATTCAGAAGCATGGCTGCCTGTGGCTAGGTAAAGGTAAAGGTACCCCTGCCCGTACGGGCCAGTCTTGACAGACTCTAGGGTTGTGCGCCCATCTCACTCAAAGAGGCCGAGGGCCAGCGCTGTCCGAAGACACTTCCGGGTCACGTGGCCAGTGTGACATCGCTGCTCTGGCGAGCCAGAGCCGCACACGGAAACGCCGTTTACCTTCCCGCTAGTAAGCGGTCCCTATTTATCTACTTGCACTTAAGAGTGCTTTCGAACTGCTAGGTTGGCAGGCGCTGGGACCGAACAATGGGAGCGCACCCCGCCGCGGGGATTCGAACCACCGACCTTTCAATCGGCAAGCCCTAGGCGCTGAGGCATTTACCCACAGCGCCACCCGCGTCCCAGGCTGCTGCCTGTGGCTAGCAGCCATCAATAGTCTCCTCCTCCTCCATGAATTTGTCCAATCATCTTTTAAAGCCACACAAGCTGGTGGCCATCACTGCCTCCTGTGGCAGGGAGTTCCGTAGTTTAACAATGTGCTGCATAAAGAATATATTTTATCCGTCCTGAATTACCATATCCTACGAGTTCTAGTGTTATTTTGAGAGGGAGAAAAAAACCTTTCTCTAGCCACTTTCTCCGTGCCACCCATAAATTTATAAGCTTCTATCGGGTCGCCTCTTATTCACCATTTCTCTAAACCAGTTGGGCCTCCAGCTGTTTGTTTTGGACTACAACTCCCATCATCCCTAGTTAGCCGGACCAGCGGTCATGGATGATGGGAATTGTAGTCCAAAAACAGCCGGAGACCCAAGATTGGGAAAAGGTAAAGGTACCCCTGCCCGTATGGGCAGTCTTGACAGACTCTAGGGTTGTGCGCCCATCTCACTCAAAGAGGCCGGGGGCCAGCGCTGTCTGAAGACACTTCCGGGTCACGTGGCCAGCGTGACAACGCTGCTCTGGCGAGCCAGAGCCGCACACGGAAACGCCGTTTACCTTCCCGCTAGTGAGCGGTCCCCATTTATCTACTTGCACTTAAGAGTGCTTTTGAACTGCTAGGTTGGCAGACGCTGGGACCGAACAACGGGAGCGCACCCCGCCGCGGGGATTCGAACCGCCGACCTTTCGATCGGCAAGCCCTAGGTGCTGAGGCTTTAACCCACAGCGCCACCCGCGTCCCTAAGTTTGGGAAAACACCACTCTAAATCAAAAAGTCCCAAACACTGCAACCTTTCTTCATAGGGGTCACTCCACACACGCACACCCCCCCCCTTTGATTATTTTGCTTCTCCTTTTCTGAATCTTTTCCAACTCTATAATATCCCTTTTGAAGGGAGGCGACCAGAACAACAGACAATATTCCAGATGCATTTGCACCACAGGTTTGTATAATGGCATTATGACACAGGCAGTTTCCGTTTCCATCCCCGCCCTACAAAATTTGGGTGCGACCACCAGAATGGAGGGTTTGTGAAGGAAGGCCCAAGCCCTGCACCCACCCAGATCACATTCACAAAACCGCCTGCATTTGGGTGATCGGTACAAGCACTCCGACAGCACTCTACTGTGTCGACCTCAGAGTTGTTCTCCGCTGCAAATCGAGAATCACCATATAAAGCCCTTAACTAACAGCTTGGGACTCATTTGCTTGCAGGGTTGCCCTAACAGACACCCACTCAACTGCCAAATTCTGCAAAACTGCCACTGTTACAGGTGCCCGTTATACACTGCGGTGAGGATCTTTGGATCTTTGGAACTCCCCGCCTTTTGAAGTCCAGAACGTGCCAAAACTCACAGCACCCTTTTCGCCGCCCACCAGAAACATATTTTTTTTGCCTATCCACGCGTTCTTCGGCTGACCTCCAGTTTTAATTCTTTCGGAAGTTTTCGGATACTTGCTGATTTCATCGTTTTGTTTGTTTCCGTAAAGCGCTCAGAGGTTATACCGTGGTACCTCGGGTTAAGAACTTAATTCGCTTAGGAGGTCCGTTCTTAACCTGAAACTGTTCTTAACCTGAGGTACCACTTTAGCTAATGGGGCCTCCTGCTGCTGTTGTGCCGCCGCTGACCGATTTCTGTTCTCACCCTGAAGCAAAGTTCTTAACCTGAGGTAATATTTATGGGTTAGTGGAGTCTGTAACCTGAAGCGTATGTAACCTGAAGCGTATGTAACCCGAGGTACCAATGTAATGCCCTCAAGCTGAGGCACCACTTTAGCTAATGGGGCCTCCTGCTGCCACTGCACCGCCGGAGCACGACTTCTGTTCTCATCCTGAAGCAAAGTTCTTAACCTGAGGTAATATTTATGGGTTAGCGGAGTCTGTAACCTGAAGCGTATGTAACCTGAAGCGTATGTAACCCGAGGTACCACTGTAATGCCCTCAAGGTGAGGTACCACTTTAGCTAATGGGGCCTCCTGCTGCCACTGCACCGCTGGAGCACGACTTCTGTTCTCATCCTGAAGCAAAGTTCTTAACCTGAGGTAAAATTTATGGGTTAGCGAAGTCCGTAACCTGAAGCGTATGTAACCTGAAGCATATGTAACCCGAGGTACCACTGTCGTGCCCTCAAGCGGGGCTCCACTCCCTTGCCAAGGTGGGCTGGCCGCCCCTGACTTTCCTAGGAGGGCCAAGCAAAGGAAAGAAGAGGAGGATTCTGGGAAACGAGAAACGTGCCCCAAAGATAGTTCCCCGTGGTCAGTGGTGCCTCTTCCCAACCCCTTTGGGTGTGACGAGAGATTAGCCCGATTCAACAGGAGAAGGAAAGGACTTCAAAGGGAAAGTCTTCGGCTACGGGAAGGGGGAAATGTGCCTAGACGGAGCGAAGCAGGGGAACGTGAGGGCGGGGAGCGAAGAGGAGGAGGAGGAGGCGATGGCAGCGGTGGGGTTATCATTATTGACAGATGCCTGCTCCTAAGCTGTGAAAATACGTCTTTAAAGAAAGCATTTGCCGGCTCAGCCGTAATCTCAGCAGGGATTCGCTCAGCAGAAAAGGCAGGAATGGAGGAAGCTCAGCTCCTGGGAGGTGGAGATAGCAGAGCGAGGGGGGGTGAGGAAGGAACCGAGGTGGGGGTAACGCCAGGCAGGACCCAGAGACTGGGGAGGGGGGTGGGACAGGGAGCCATGGAAAGCGGGACAGGGAAGGGCTGTGGGTCCGAGAAGGATCAGGAGGCCAGAGCTACATCCCTAGGTGGAAGGAGGAAACGGGTTTGCTAATTTGGGCCTTTTTTGGTTCCTTTCTATCCCACCTTTTTCTCCCGAGGAGCTCAAGGCAGCCGACGTCGTTCTCCTCCTCTAATCCCCTCAGCAAACCTGTGAGGTAATTTAGGCTGCCCCAGGACCCCCAAGCGAGTTTCATGGCCAAGTGGGGTGTGGGTGAATTCGAACCCTGGTCTCTCGGGTCCTAGCCCAACGCCATAACCACTACACCACACTGCCTGCAATGCAACTGATGCACTCCGGAGTTTCGTTGAGGATTATCCTGGGAGACGTTCGGCTGAAGGGCAACTCACAGAGATATGATGCAGAACAAATAGTGTTGAGTCAGGAGGTGGGCAAAGAGGGAGGGCCCCAATTTGGCTGCAGTTGGAGGGAGTCAAGAGGGTGGGGGCTTTGTGAGTTTCATTAAGGGCCCTGCTTCCTTCAGGATCATAAGAACCCCCCGCTGGATCAGACCAATGGCCCATCCAGTCCAGCGTCCTGTTCTCACAGTGGCTGACCAGAGGCCTCAAAGGGAAACCCACAAGCAGCGTCTGACCACAAGGGCCTTGTCGCCTCTGGTGGTTTCCAGCAACTGATGTCCACAGAAGCATCACTGCCTCCGACTGTGGAGGGCAGAGCCGAGCCGCTGTGGCTAGTAGCCATCGAGAACGCTCTCCTCTGTGAATTTGTCCAATCCACAGCGATTGCCATCACTGTATCCAGTGGGGGGGAGTTCCACAGCCTAACCACGCGCTGCACAAAAGACGACTTCCTTTCTTCATCAATGTTCCAACATTCAGCTTCAGTGGAGGTGCACAAGGAAGAAAAACGTTTCTCTGTCCACTTCCGCCATGCAGAAATTTATAAACTTCTGCCAAGTTGCCTCTAACTTGCCTTTTACCTAAACTAAAAAGTCCCAAAGACTGCAACATTTCTTCATAACAGAGTCATTCCATTTCCACCTTGATCATTTCGGCTTCTGCACCTTTCCCGAATCGACAGTATCCTTTTTGAGGGGAGGCTCCCAGAACTGGACACAGAACATTCATAGAATTCTACAGTTGGAAGGGCCCCTGACGGTCATCTAGACCAACCCCCTGCAATGCAGGAATATGCAGCTGTCCCATAAGGGGATCGAACCTGCAACCTTGCCGTTATCAGCACCATGCTTTGCATTCCAAATGTGTCAAGACCAAAGATTTCGATAATGGCATCCTGATACTGGCAATTTCGTTTTCAATTCCTTCCTTCGCCTTAACATGGAAAACGATTGATCGCTGTTTATGCCAGAGAAAACTGAGGCCAGGTTTTCCTCGCCTTCTCAGGGAAAGTGCACAGGTAAAGACTGGTGGGGAGGAAGAGAGAGTAACGTCTAGGCTGGTCTGTCTATCTCAGTTTTCTGCGCACACATAGACACACATTGGGGGGAAAGCTGTTGGTCCGTCTACCGTATTTTTCGTTCCATAGGGCGCACCGGACCATAGGGCGCACCTAGTTTTTAGGGTGGCTCCCTCTTTAGCCACACGCAACCTCTCCAGCGCACGGCTTTGGCAGAAGCCAAGACAGCAGGCAGGATCCATCCTGCTTGCTGTCTTGGCTTCGTTTTCAGCCACGGGGCTGGGGGAGCCCGAGCTTCCCCCAACCCCAGAACAGGTCCAGGAGTGGCGGCAAGGTTGCATGCAGCCTTGCTGCCGCTCCCGGAGCTTGCGGGGCTGGGGGCGCACTCCGAAGGCTTGCGGATAGCTGCCTGAAGCCCGGGGAGGGCACCAGGAGTTGGTGCTGCACTCCCCGGGCTTCAGGCTGCTATCCGCAAGCCTTTGGAGCCCGGCGGGAACTCCCACCGCGCTCCGAAGGCTTGCACATAGCTGCCTGAAGCGCCTGGAGAGCGAGAGGGGTCAGTGCGCACCAACCCCTCTCGCTCTCCAGGCTTCAGCGAAAGCCTGCATTCGCTCCATAGGACGCACACACATTTCCCCTTCATTTTTGGAGGGGGGGAAATACGTCCTATAGAGCGAAAAATACGGTAGCTTGGTATTGTCTACACTGACTGGCAGTAATCACTTTCAAGGGTTTCAGGCAAGAGTTGCAGAGCAGGTGCCCTACTCATTGAGCCTACTCACTCCTTCCAGCTGGGACCCTCAATTTTTAGGGGCTGGTTTACATCAACCGACACCACCCACAGAACACTACACAATGAAACAAAAAGGTTCTATATGTGGGCCTGTGGAAACACTGAAAGCCCCGCTAGTTGCTGTGGGAATTAAGCCATGAATCTATGCACATGTGTGAACTAGTTTTCTGCTAGGTTTTCCAGGACTAAGCAGCAACCTGCATTGCAGAAGGGCAAAAATCTGCCATAGCCATGAACGTCTTTTGAACCCCTGTCTGGACAGGGATAGACTAACCACTGTAGTCTATGCTCTGGTAACCTCTAGGTTGTTGTTGTTGTTTAGTTGTGTCCGCCTCTTCGTGACCCCCTGGACCAGAGCACGCCAGGCACTCCTGTCTTCCACTGCCTCCCGCAGTTTGGTCAAACTCATGCTGGTAGCTTCGAGAACACTGTCCAACCATCTCGTCCTCTGTCGTCCCCTTCTCCTTGTGCCCTCCATCTTTCCCAACATCAGGGTCTTTTCCAGGGAGTCTTCTCTTCTCATGAGGTGACCAAAGTACTGGAGCCTCAGCTTCAGGATCTGTCCTTCCAGTGAGCACTCAGGGCTGATTTCCTTCAGAATGGAGAGGTTTGATCTTCTTGCAGTCCATGGGACTCTCAAGAGTCTCCTCCAGCACCATAATTCAAAAGCATCAATTCTTCGGCGATCGGCCTTCTTTATGGTCCAGCTCTCACTTCCATACATCACTACTGGGAAAACCATAGCTTTAACTATATGGACCTTTGTCGGCAAGGTGATGTCTCTGCTTTTTAAGATGCTGTCTAGGTTTGTCATTGCTTTTCTCCCAAGAAGCAAGCGTCTTTTAATTTCGTCACTGCCCCTTCATGGATCACTGCCTTGCCGTGGCGAAGAAGCTTGAATAACTCAGAAAAGCTATGAACTATGCCGTGCAGGGCCACCCAAGATGGACAGGTCATAGTGGAGAGTTTTGACCAAATGTGATCTACCTGGAGCAGGAACCGGCAAGCCACTCCAGTATCCCTGCCAAGAAAACTCCATGGACAAAGACCTCTAGGTTAGATTACTGCAATTGCATCTGAGGATGGTTCGGAGCCTTCAAGCTGGTCCAGAATTTGGTGGCCAGGTTGCTCACTGGAGCAAGACGGCATGAGCATATTGCACCAATTCTGGCCCGACTGTGCTGCTTGCCAATTTGTTTCCGGGCCCAATCCAAAGTGCTGCTTTCGAAGTGCTGCTTTCGCCTCAGGACCGCAATACCTCAAGGACAGACGCTCCCCATAAAACTGACCTGGACCCTGTGCCCTTCTTCATGTGCCTCTTCTGTGAGAAGTCTGGACGGTGGCAACACAAGAACGGGGCCTTCTCTGCAGTGGCTCCCCATCTGTGGAATGCTCTCCCCAGGGAGGCTCGCCTGGCACCTTCATTATACACCTTTAGGCACCAGGCCAAAACGTTCCTCTTCAACCAGTCCTTCCACCTCTATCTGTGGCTTTTGAGAAGTGGGTGAGACGCATTTCCCCATCCCCACCTTGATTTTAATGCATTTATGTTGCAGGGGTGTAGTTGTAAGTTGCTCTGGGTTGCCTTGGGCAAGATAAAGCAACTAGAAAAGTTTATTTACTAATTAACTTTGCTAGTTGCTTTATGGGGAGTCTCAGGCCCAGGGGCTGATTTGAGGTCCTCAAAGCCTCTCTGTCCAGCCTCTAGGACTCTCGCCAGGCCACACCCCCTCCTCTGAGGCCACACCCCTCACTCGTCCTGCTTTGCACCCCACTAGAGTCTCTTAGCCTGGTTGGGAAGTGCTTCCCTTGAACTCTGAAAATGCCTCTTCCTTCCTTGGGTGGGGGCATAGAGAAGGACATGCGACTGTTTTATTAAAGTACCCAGTGCCGGATTTACGTATAAGCTAAACAAGCTAGAGCTTAGGGCCCCACTCTCTTGGGGGGCCCCAAAAAAATTTAGAGGGGGGAAAAACTGGATGTACATTTCCAAAATATAAGATAAAAAAATAAATAAAATAAAACCTATATACAGCAACAGTTGTGTAGGTCTATAAATTACCATATAGCATATATTCAACACAAAAACCAGCGACAATTTGTTGTTGACAGCAGGACGTATAAAAGGCCCCATTACCTTCAGTAGCTTAGGGCTTCATCAAACCTAAATCCGGCCCTGAAAGAACCCTATTGCACAAAGGCAAAATTTACCTTTATTGCCCCTCCCGCTTTTGCCTCTGCCCCACCCACCATAACACGTGGCCCCCGAAAGCCTGCCTAGAAGGGAATGTGGCCCTCGGTCTGCAAAAGGCTGGGCAAGCAGTGGCCAAAGGATAAGGAGTGTGCATATGTGTTGTTGTTGCTGCTAAATTTGTTGCATCCCAATCTTTCTCCAAAAAAGCCCTGGGGTGGCGGCTACCAGCAGCTAAGACACAAAATGGATTTTACAGAAACCATAATCTAGAATGCTCAAAATAAGCAAGAATCCCAGCTTGGCCATACAATTCTCCATTAGTGATGGCGGTTGGCGCCCACTGGGCCCAGTAGGGCAGAAGGCAGGGAGCCAAACAGCAGGTGGCGCTAGAGCAAAAGACAGGCAGGGCCAACCCCTGGTCTGGTCGCCATACAAAAGCAAGGCAGGGAATCACTAGCTTAGGACAGAGTCTACTGGGCCAATGAGATCAACCCTACAGCACCCTAAAAGCCTGCAAGGATAAATGAACAAAACCAGCATAGGGGGCACAGAGACGGAATTTCCATAGAGAAATCCCGATTTCACCGTACAGAAATACTGGAGCGAGCGGAAAAGAGATACGAATGAAGCCCGTTACCTTGTGGTCGATGACAGCAGAGAAGAACGTCTCGAAATCTGTCGGCTGGGGAGAAAACCAAACGAGGGAGAAAAAATGTGAGGTGCCTCTTGGTTTCTGTTCTGCCCATCTCCCACCAAAGCGAGGGCTGCATTCATGTCTTACGTTGAAGGTACTGTGATACCATTTCAACACCACTTTGGCTTCCTCTGAAGGATTCTGGGAACTGTAGTTTGTTAAAGGTGCTGAAGGTGGTCTGAAATCCCTCTTCCCCTCCCGAGTTATTCCCTGGGAAGAGGGACTGATTGCTAAACTGCTTTGGAAATTGTAACTCTGGGAGTGGAATGGGGGAACCTCCTAACAACTCTCAGCAGCCTTAACAAACTACATTTCCCAGAATCCTTTGGAGGAAGCCATGGATGTTTAAAGTGACATGATAATGCTTCAAATTTTCAGTGCAGATGGGGGGTTTTGTTGCGATCAGCGCTGTTTCCATCGCAGTACAGTTCCAAGTCCCACTAAAAACTATTAATCTGGCTATCTGCAATGGCCGAAACTAATGTACTGTATTTTTCGCTCTATAAGACGCACCAGACCACAAGACGCACCTAGTTTTTGGAGGAGGGAAACAAGAAAAAAAATATTCTGAATCTCAGAAGCCAGAACAGCAAGAGGGATTGCTGTACAGTGAAAGCAACAATCCCTCTTGCTGTTCTGGCTTCTAGGATAGCTGTGCAGCCTGCATTCGCTCCATAAGACACACACACATTTCCCCTTACTTTTTAGGAGGGAAAAAGTGAGTTTTATAGAGCAAAAAATACGGTAATTAATTGCCAAATGTAGTTCAGTAGTTCAGTGTCTTTAGGTACAGAAGCTACTATCATCAATGCTTTCCCCAAAGAATTCAGGGAGCTGTCGTCTGTTATGGGTGCTGAGAGTTGTTCTTCCCCACAGTTCCCAGCACTCTGTGAATGTTCTCAATGAAGACATGAATAACAGAGCACGAGATTTGGTTGGGGAAGGGATCTAGGTTCAACCCTCGCCATCTATGGCTGGAAGGGGAGCCACCGCATGTTTTGGGGACCCCTCCTGTTTTTGTGACTGTGACCGCTTGCAATATTGTGCTCTGACGTTGCGATCCGCCCTGCAGCCTTGACCCAGGCCAATGGGCCAAGTAGCCCAGCTGCCCCAAAGGAGAAACCTGCAAGCGGGATCTAAGAAAAAGGGCCCTCTCTCTCCTCCTGTGTTTTCCAGAAACTGGGACTCGGAAGCATCTCGGCCTCTGACTGTGGAGCCAAAGAACTGCCACCATGGCTAGTAAGGTAGCCCTGACCATTAGGTCCAGTCGTGGCCGACTCTGGGGTTGCGGCGCTCATCTCGCTTTACTGGCCGAGGGAGCCGGTGTACAGCTTCCGGGTCATGTGGCCAGCATGACTAAGCCGCTTCTGGCGAACCAGAGCAGCGCACGGAAACGCCGTTTACCTTCCCACCGGAGCGGTACCTATTTATCTACTTGCACTTTGATGTGCTTTCAAACTGCTAGGTTGGCAGGAGCAGGGATCAAGCAGCGGGAGCTCACCCCGTCACGGGGATTCGAACCGCCGACCTTCTGATCGGCAAGTCCTAGGCTCTGTGGTTTAACCCACAGCGCCACCCGCGTCCCGCCACCATGGCTAGTAGCCATCAATAGCTCTCTGAAGAAAAAAGGGGGTGGCGGCAAAAGGCAGTGGTTTGGGTTTTTTTAATTAGTCTGTTCCGTGCAACCAACCCTTGCCTGTGTAGGCAACGAGTTAATTTCTAATTGCCAGAGAGAGAGAGAGAAAGTACAGTGGTACCTCGGCTTAAGTACTTAATTCGTTCCGGAGGTCCGTTCTTAACCTGAAACTGTTCTTAACCTGAAGCACCACTATAGCTAATGGGGCCTCCTGCTGCCTCCGCGCTGCCGGAGCACAATTTCTGTTCTCATCCTGAAGCAAAGTACTTAACCCAAGGTACTATTTCTGGGTTAGCGGAGTCTGTAACCTGAAGCGTATGTAACCCGAGGTACCACTGTACTAAGGACGAAGGAGAGAGTTCTGTAGGGAAAGGGGGTGTCAGGCATTGTGGGGAGGGGGCAGGGATGGTCCCGAAAGCGGGGAGGGGGAAAGCAGGGGATAAAGAGGTGCCTTCAATGGGAATTAGCAGCCAGCCAAGTGCAGCCTCTAATCCCATCAGCCACCCGCTGAGCCGCAAAGCCCCTTCAGCGGGAGAGGAGCCTTCCCACTCACATCGCCCACTTTGATCTTCCGGTGCTCTTCCAGGAGCGCGGCTTTGATGCGGGGCCACAGAGAGTCGGGGGCGTAGAGGCGGGAGCAGGCCGAGCACTTCTGCCCGCCGTACTCGAAGGCCGATCGCAGGGTCCCGCTCACCACGCTGGGCACGTCCGCCGAGGAGTGGACGAAGTGGAAGTTCTTGCCGCCGCACTCTGCGCAGAGGGGGAGAGAGAAGGGAGACTTTGGCACGGGAGTTGAGCGGCAGCATGGCGTCGTCTTCCGGGCTCCGTGAGAATGTCAGAAGAGACCTGCGGCTGGATCAGGACCCTGGCCCAGCTTCCTCTTCTCAGAGCGGCCAGACTGGTACCCTGAGCATGACCCTAGTCCAGCGGTGACACTCTCCTGCAGTTTCTGGGAGCCGAAATCCTCTCTCTCTCACACACACCCCCCAATCAAACACTGAATTGCTGCTTGTTTTTTATATAATTTATGTTGCGGTCGTGACGCTCTGCTATGTTATTACCGTATGCAAAACCGCTTTGCGGCTCAGGCGAGTGAAAAGCAGCACTGAAATACAGTCGTACCTTGGAAGTCGAACGGAGTCCGTTCCAGAAGTCCGTTCGACTTCCAAAATGTTCAGAAACCAAAGCGTGGTTTCCGGTTGGCTGCAGGAAGCTCCTGCAGCCAATCGGAAGCCCCGCCGGACGTTCGGCTTCCAAAAATAGTTCGCAAGCCAGAACAGTCACTTCTGGGTTTGCGGGGTTCGGGAGACAAAACGTTCAATAACTAAGATGTTCGAAAACCAAGGTACAGTCATACAGGTTACAGGCTGCCGAAACCCAGAAGTACCGGAACGGGTGACTTCTGGGTTTCGGCGGTCACGCATGCGCAGAAGCGCTAAATCGTGCTTTACGCATGCGCAGAAGCACCGAATCGCAACCCACGTGTGCGCAGACATGCCGCTGCGGGTTGTGAACGTGCATCCCGCACGGATCATGTTCACAACCCGAGCATCCACTGTACAGTTGTATAATGAATGAATGAAACATGGCAGAAGGCAACTCGGAGTCTCTGGGCAAACCATCACCTGAATTTCAGCCTTCAATCCACATGCCTCCCGGAGGAATATAAGAAGCCCCCAGCTGGATCAAGCCATCGAGCTCAGCATCCTGTACTCACAGCGGCCAAACAGATGCCCATTACAGGAAGCCCACAAGCAAAGCTCAAGCACAAGGGTGCTCTCTCCTAAGAGGCTTGAGGGGTGGGGAGAGTTGCTGTTCTGCTCAGGTCCTGCAGCAGGGAGTTCCGAAGGTTCGCTGCAGATCGCACAGCGCAGATCGGTTTATTTCCATACTTCCTGAGCAGTTCATGCATTCACTGAGAGACTAACAACCACAATGGCTACAGCTGGAGGCAGCTATGCTTCTGAATACCAGTTGCTAAACGTGGCAGGATGGGGAGAGGGCTCTAGGGCTCAGATCCTGCTTGGCCTCAGGATCTGAGGCATCGGCTTGGGCACTGTGAGGACAGGATTCTGGGCAACATGAGCCATGTGTCCTGATCTAGCAGGCTGTGTTCTAAGTTCCTTGGAGCAAAGGAGTAAATAACAGCAACTCATACAAGGAAAAACTCAAGTCTTTCCAGCCTCCGTGGAGAATTGGGGCGGCATCACCCACATCAGAAACTTACCCCCAGCAAGCCGTGGGAAGGTGCGGTACCGATCCAGGTTCTCGGAGACCTGCTTCCAGAGGCGCTTGAAGGTTCTGGAAAGGAGGGAAGGAAAAAGAAGAAGAAGAAGAGTTTGGATTTGATATCCCGCTTTATCACTACGCGAAGGAGTCTCAAAGCGGCTAACATTCTCCTTTCCCTTCCTCCCCCACAACAAACACTCTGTGAGGTGAGTGGGGCTGAGAGACTTCAGAGAAGTGTGACTAGCCCAAGGTCACCCAGCAGCTGCATGTGGAGGAGCAGGGAATCGAACCCGGTTCACCAGATTACGAGTCTACCGCTCTTAACCACTACACCACACTGGCTCTCATGATGCAGAATTTCAGAACTCAGGCTCTTCCGATATTCGTATGAACAGTGATGTTACACACACACATAATCTCTGTTTCGATCTGTCAAGCCTGCCCCTAAAAATATTGTATGTGATCCTGGGTTCAATCTCTAGGGGGCTGGACTAGATGTCCCTGTGGAGTCCCTTCCATCTCTAACAATTCTACAATTCTCGGGGCACCAAATTCTCGGTTTGCCACCAGCCAGCCGCTTAATTTCTGGCAGAGGCTGCATCAGCAGATTCTCTCTCTCCCTCCCATTACAATTTGCTGTTTTCTGGGGCGAGCGGGAGCTGCCATTTCCACCCCGGCCTGACCCCCCTCTCCTGCAATCTCTGGCTCTCAGAAGACTGCGAGGCTATTAAAAGCGCCAGCCTCCTCTAAACCTCTGAACGAGCGCCACGCTCGGATGCGCCCCTGCTCCTTAAAAGGTGGGGAGCTCATAAATTAGCGCCGGAGTGTGGGACTCCTGGTGTGACAGCATTAGCATTTTTATTGTTTTGAAAAGCAAGAGTTTGGTCACACTTGAAATCAAAAAGAAAAAAAAGAGGGGGGGAGAGAGAGAGAGAACGAAATGAAGTACTTCTGGCTTTGCCTCTCCTGCACTCTGCCACGGACAGGAAGTGCCAACCTATAAACAGGAAGCTGAGCAACCCGTAAACACACCTTCCAGGAAGTATCAGCCAATAAGCAGGAAGTTGAGAAACTTGCAAATACAACTTCCAGGAAGTGTCAGTGTGTAAGCAGGAAGCTGTTTACACGTAAACAACTCTTCCAGGAAGTGGTACCTATAAACAGGAAGTCAAGCATGCTGCAAATTCATCTTGCAGGAAGTATCAGTCTATAAACAGGAAGCTGAGAAGCTTGCAAATACAACTTCCAGGAAGTGTCAGTGTGTAAACAGGAAGTTGAGCATCCCGGTAAACAACTCTTCCAGTAAGTGGCAGCCTATAAATAGGAAGCTGAGCTGCCCACAAATATGACCTCCAGGAAGTGGAAGATTGTAAACAGGAAGCTGAGCAACCCGTAAACAGGACTTCCAGGAAGTGGCAGCCTATGAACAGGAAATAGAACAACCTGTAAATACAACTTCAAATCGGTGGCAGCCTACAAACAGGAGGTCTCCCACCCCTCCTAACTCACGGTACACTGCCGGTGAAGTTGAGTCCACAAAAGTGCTCCGAGGCGGTCACTGTATCGCCAAAAACGGGGCCATCGGCCGGGACGAACTGGATGACGTTGGGCGGGAGCCCCGCTTCCAAAAGGATCTTGTAGACGGCATAGCTGGAAAGCATGGCTGTGTCGCTAGGCTTCCAGAGGACCACATTCCCCTGGAAGGGGAGAATGCAAAGGCCACAAAGCAAATCAGATTTGTCACAGAATCATAGAATTGTAGAGCTGGAAGGGATTCTAGTCCACCTGCCTGCAATGCAATTGGTATTTAGTTAGGACAGTTAAATGGAACCTCCAAGTTTAAGGGCAGTGTACCTGAGAATGCCAGCTGCTTTGCAGAAATAAGGGCAGAGGGCTGTTGCCTTCGTGCCCTGATTATGGGCTTCCCAGAGGCGTCTGGTCAGCTGGCGTGGGAAGCAGGAGGCTGGCTTGACTTTGGGCCTTTGGAACTTGTTAAATAGCCACAGTGGCATGGAATGGAGTCTTCGTGTACAGGGGCAGTCTATCTCCAAATGCCAGTCGCTCAGAGACAAGCAGTAGGAGAGACAAGAATAGGTGGTCTCGCTCAGCAGGCTGAACACTGAACAGGAAGCTGCCTTATCAGACCAATTGGCACATATAGCTCAGTATTGTCTACACTGACTGGCAGCGGCTCCCAGGGCTTCACAAAGAGGACATCTAAAGCCTAACTGAAGATGGCAGGGATGAGCCCTGCAGCTACAAAAGGCTTTCCCAGGTTGAGCCTCACCTCAAAAAGGACACTGTAGAGTTTCAAAAGATTCAGAACAGGGCATAGCGATCGAGGGGGAGGAGAGACTCCCCTGCGATGAAAGGTTACATCATTTGGGACTTTTTAGTTTAGAGCAGGGTTTCCCAAACTTGGCTCTCCAGCTGTTTTTGGACTACAACTCCCATCATCCATGTCTAGCAGGACCAGTGGTCATGGATGATGGGAATTGTAGTCCAAAAACAGCTGGAGACCCAAGTTTGGGAAACCCTGCTCTAAACTAAAAAGTCCCAAATGATGTAACCTTTCATGGCTTTGAGAAAAAGCAAGGAAGAGGGGGCATGATAGAAGTTTACAAATTTGTGCGTGGCATGGAGAAAGCGGAGAGAGAAAATATTTCTCCCTCTCTCATAACACTAGAACTCCTCCAACGCAGCCGAACATTGGAAGATAAAAGAAATAACTTCTTCATGCAGCGTATAAACTATGGAACTGCCTGCCACAGGAGGCAGTGATGGCTACCAACCTCTCTTTTTGCGGAAAACTACAGGAGGGGAGAAGGCCCTTGCGCTTGAGGGACTAGTTGGGACAGTGGCCTGATTACCATATTTTTCGCTCCATAAGACGCACTTCCCCCCTTAAAATCTAAGGGGAAATGTCTGTGCGTCTTATGCAGCGAATGTGTGGCCCCTGGGGTCGGGCGGGGGGGACCCAGGCTTCCCCCTCCAGCCCCGCAAGCTCCGGGAGAAGCGGGGAAGCTGCACGCAGCCCCCCTGCTTCCCCCCAACCTGTTTTTGGGGCTGAGGGCGGGGGAAGCTTGGGCTCCCCCCTCCCCCAGCCCCACAAGCTCCAGGACCCGACCTGTTTTTGGGGCTGGGGCTGGGGGCAGGGGAAGCCTGAGCACTCCCCACCCCCAGCCCCCAAAACAGGTATTTTGGGTGGGGGGTATTTTTTTGTGGAATCCCCCCCCCAAAAAAAGTAGGTGTGCCTTATGGTCAGGTGCACCCTATGGAGCGAAAAATACAGTATTCCTAAATTCTTATGTTCTTGAATTTGAGAGATTGGATTGCTGCTTTTGTCCCTAACCGACTCTCCTGCTTGTCTCAGGAAACTTTGAGGAAGTTTCCTAGTTTTTAAAAAAGTCCTTTTTAAAAAAAATGTCCAGAGGATGGCGAGGGGAGGGAGGGTGAGGTTTAAGAACCGGAACGCTTTCCCTGTGAGATGCTCAGCTCAGCGGGCAGCGGGAGGGACCCCCCCTGGTGTTCAAAAAGCACAGGGCCGGGTGTAGAAATACGTGATGCACGGAGTGGGGAGAAACTCTTCTCCCCAAAACTCCCCCTGCCACTGGCTGGTGGGGGGAGGACGGAACACCAAAGAGCCGCCCAGCCCCCCCCCCCCCCCCGATTACTCACCATCAAAGCAGGAGCTCCTGCCAGGTTCCCTCCGATGGCGGTGAAGTTGAAGGGGGACACGGCAGCAATGAAACCCTGCAGGAGTAGGGAAAAAAGGATAAATTAGGACCGTGGAATAAGCAGCCACGGAAGAGTTTCTCGGGGGGGGGGGGGAGGCGCGAGCGAATGAGCCCACAAAGCGTCTGTAGCATCTATTTTTTTAAAATATGCACAGGGCTGCAGCTCCTTGAGAAACTTCGCTTTCATTAAAAAAAAAAAAACACAGCCCTACAAAGCTTCTAGCCCTCATTGTGCACAGGTGAGCTTGAAACCATGCAGAAGTCAGAAAAGGTGGGTGGGCGGGACTAATAAGATGGTCAGACGTTGGGGGGGCGAACGCCATTTAGGAAAGCACATAATAATAATAATAATAATAATAATAATAATAATAATAATTTATTACGGTGGTGCCCCACAAGACGAATGCCTCGCAAGACGGAAAACCCGCTAGACGAAAGGGTTTTCCATTTTTCAATGTGCTTCGCAGGACGAATTTCCCTATGGGCTTGCTTCGCAAGACGAAAATGTCTTGCGATTCTTGAGATTTTTTTCCGCTCCCCACCCCCTTTTTCTAAGGCGCTAAGCTGCTAATAGCCTTTTAGCAGCTAATCCGCTAATCCCTTAAGCCTTTAATAGCCGCTAATAGCCGCTAAACCGCTAATAGCGCTAATCCGCTAAACCGCTAATAGGGTTGCTTCGCAAGACGAAAAAACCGCTAGACGAAGAGACTCGCGGAACGGATTCTTTTCGTCTTGCGAGGCACCACTGTATTTATACCCCGCCCATCTTGCTGGGTTTCCCCAGCCACTCTGGGAGGCTTCCAACAAAAGATTAAAATACAGTGGTCTGTTAAACATTAAACGCTTCCCTAAACATGGCTGCCTTCAGATGCCTTCTAAAAGTGAGATAGTTGTTTATTTCCTTGACATCTGATGGGAGGGCATTCCACAGGGCGGGTGCCAGTAACGAGAAGGCCCTCTGCCTGGTTCCCTGTAACTTGGCTTCTCGCAGCGAGGGAACCGCCAAAAGGCCCTCGGCGCTGGACCTCAGTGTCCGGACTGAACGATGGAGGTGGAGATGCTTCTTCAGGTATACTGGGCTGAGGCCATTTAGGGCTTTAAAGGTCAGCACCAACACTTTGAATTGTGCTCGGAAACGTACTGGGAGCCAGTGTAGATCTTTCAGGACCGGTGTTATGTGGTTTCGGTGACCACTCCCAGTCACCAGTCTAGCTGCCGCATTCTGGATTAATTGCAGTTTCCGGATCACCTTCAAAGGTAGCCCCACGTAGTGCGCATTGCAGTAGTCCAAGCAAAAGATAATTAGAGCATGCACCACTCTGGCGAGACAGTCTGCGGGCAGATAGGGCCTGCATACCAGATGGAGCTGGTAAACAGTTGCCCTGGACACAGAATTGACCTGCGCCTCCATGGATTGTTGTCTTTATGATCATAGAATTACAGAGTTGGAAGGAACCCTCAAGGATTTTCTGGTCCAACCCCCTCCCCCCCCCCCCCAGTCACAATTGCCTCTATCCTGACTGTCGCATAGAGGGTACCCCACCCCAGGGGGGAACAACCTTTGTGCCCCACCTCCAGCCCCCGATAGATCATGCTGTTGGTACTGGGGGGAACGCTGAGCGGCTGTTGCTCCTCTAGCTCCACGGCGTATTTGGCATTGAAACGGAAGAAGTCGATGAGCTCCGCGGCCGCGTCAATCTCTGCCTGGATGACGGTCTTTGCCTGGTTTAAACAAACAAAACTTTATAAGTTGCCATTCTTCCAAATTCATGTTCGGTCCCTTATCCACATGGGCCTCTGCTTCCCTCCCCTTAACGCAGAGCTACCACATAATACTTCTTCAGCGTTCGTAAAAAAAAATGAGCAGAACAATGAAATTATTACTTTAAAAAGAAAAGTTAAAATCAAACATTTGAAACACTGGAAAATAATAATAATAATAATAATAATAATAATAATAATAATTTATTTGTACCCCGCCCATCTGGCTGGGTTTCCCCAGCCACTCTGGGCGGCTTCCAACAAAGATGAATAATACACTAAAATGTCACATATTAAAAACTTCCCTGAACATGGCTGCCTTCAGATGCCTTCTGAATGTCAGGTAGTTGTTTATCGCTTTGACATCTGGTGGGAGGGCGTTCCACAGGGCGGGCGCCACTACCGAGAAGGCCCTCTGCCTGGTTCCCTGTAACTTGGCCTCTCGAAGTGAGGGAACCGCCAGAAGGCCCTTGGAGCTGGATCTCAGTGTCCGGGCTGAACGATGGGGGTGGAGACGCTCCTTCAGATATACTGGGCCGAGGCTGTTTAGGGCTTTAAAGGTCAGCACCAACACTTTGAATTGTGCTCGGAAACGTACTGGGAGCCAATGTAGGTCTTTCAAGACCAGTGTTAAATAACAAAAATTAACAAGGAGTTGAAAATCGGGTCAAAACCCTCGCAAGGATTCCACGTGCCTAGATCGGCTTTGCCTAATCAAAAACATTTTCAGCAGAAAGTGTATGGTGAAGATGCTTGCCCGGTGTCAAGAGGCAGGGAGTTCCAAAGTCTAGGTGCTAAAAGATTGGGTTTCTTTTCTTTTGCAATCATACAATCCAAGGACTGTAGAGTTGGAAGGGACTGCCAAGGGTCAACCCCCTGCAATCAAGCAGTACAGTGGTACCTCGGGTTAAGTACTTAATTCGTTCCGGAGGTCCGTTCTTAACCTGAAACTGTTATTAACCTGAAGCACCACTTTAGCTAATGGGGCTTCCTGCTGCTGCTGTGCCACCGGAACACGATTTCTGTTCTCATCCTGAAGCAAAGTTCTTAACCTGAAGTACTATTTCTGGATTAGCGGAGTCTGTACAGTGGTACCTTGGGTTACATACGCTTCAGGTTACAGAAGCTTCAGGTTACAAACTCCGCTAGCCCAGAAATAGTACCTCGGGTTAAGAACTTTGCTTCAGGATGAGTAGAGAAATCACGCGGCGGTGGAAGCAGGAGGCCCCATTAGCTAAAGTGGTGCTTCAGGTTAAGAACAGTTTCAGGTTAAGAACGGACCTACAGAACGAATTAAGTTCTTAATCCAAGGGACTACTGTATACAGGTTCTCTGCCCTAAAAATAAACTGAAAATCATTTTTAAGATACAGAAAGGGGCAAATCATGCAGGAGGGGCCACAATCTTCCCTGCGAGGAAAAAAGAGAAAGCATTTGATTTTCGCCTTTAATTTTTTTTAAGCAGGAAGGTGACTAAAGGAAAGGATAGATAGATATTACGGAGATTTTCTGCCATCGTGAATAAAAAGAGCTTTTGCCCTCTCTCATAATACAGTGGTACCTTGGGTTACATAGGCTTCAGGTTACAGACTCCGCTAACCCAGAAATAGTGCTTCAGGTTAAGAACTTTGCTTCAGGATGAGAACAGAAATCGTGCTCCAGTGGCGTGGCAGCAGTGGGAGGCCCCATTAGCTAAAGTGGTGCTTCAGGTTAAGAACAGTTTCAGGTTAAGAACAGACCTCCAGATCGAATTAGGTACGTAACCAGAGGTACCACTGTATATAATATTTTAGTAAAAATAAATAAACAAATGATATTGCTTCTTCTTTCAGATTTTTGTTTCTAACTCAACACAGCACGCGGGAATGCAGAGGAGGGTCCTAAGCAGAGAAACATCTCCCATAATCCCTTGCACAGCCTGCTAGGGTTTTAGACCCGCGACACACCACACACCTGTCCCACCATGGTCTTGGCCAGGATTTCCGCTCTCCTGGGACCGCTCAGCAGGTTGGCCGCTTTGAAAAAGATCTCTGCACGGTCCTGGACAGGCCGTAGGTCCCATTCCCTTCGGGCAGCCACAGCGGCGTTGATGGCCTTGTTCAGCAAGTCCTGGTTGGCAGAAAAGACGACAGGGGAGGTTTATAAGAATTAATAAATTGAAGACAGAGGTCCTTTGGCTGGGAAGGGACGATATGGGTTTTGGGGGTGCAATTTCCATCTCTTGTGGGGGCGCAATTAGTGCCAGCACCATCCGTTAAGAGTTTGGGTGTAATCTTCGACACCTCCCTTTCCATGGAGGCGCAGATTGCAGCTATTACAAAGGCGGCATTTTTTCATCTCCGCCAAGCTAAGCAGTTGGCTCCTTACCTCTCTCACCCTGACCTAGCCACTGTGATCCACGCGACCGTCACCTCCAGACTGGATTATTGTAACTCGCTCTACGTGGGGCTGCCCTTGAGACTGACCCAGAAACTCCAGCGGGTGCAGAATACCGCCGCGAGACTCCTTACGGGGTCCTCGCTGCGAGATCACATTCATCCGGTGCTATACCAGCTGCACTGGCTCCCAGTGGAGTACAGGATCAGGTTTAAGGTGATGGTTTTAACCTTCAAAGCCCTATACGGCCTAGGACCCTTGTACCTACGGGACTGCCTCTCCTGTTATGTCCCACAGAGGAACTTACGGTCTTCAGACAAAAACATCCTGAAGGTCCCAGGCCACAGAGAGGTAAGGCTGGCCTCAGCTAGAGCCAGGGCTTTTTCAGCTGTGGCTCCGATCTGGTGGAACGCTCTGTCACAAGAGACTAGGGCCCAGCGGGACTTGACATCTTTCCGCAGGGCCTGCAAGACAGAGCTGTTCCACCAGGCCTTTGGTCAGGGCACAGCCTGACTCCCTCCCTTGGCAATCTTCACAGAACTTTAGCCTAATGGTTGCCATCGATTAGAGTTGAATTAATTTTATAATGAAATGATTTTAGAATGTTGTACTATTTTATTGTTGTTAGCCGCCCTGAGCCCGGCTTCGGCTGGGGAGGGCGGGATATAAATAAAATTTATTACAGTGGTGCCTCGCAAGACGAAAAGAATCCGTTCCGCGGGTCTTTTCGTCTTGCGGTTTTTTCGTCTTGCGAAGCAAGCCCATTGACCGATTAGCGCTATTGACAATTTAAGGGCTAAAAACGGCTTTTTAAGGCTTGGGGGATTAGCGGTTTTGCTGCTAAAATGCTTTTAGCAGCTTAGCGCTTCAGGAAAAGGGGTTTTGGAGCGGAAAAAAAATTCACATTTTTTCGTCATTTTTCGTCTTGCGAAGCAAGCCCATAGGGAAATTCGTCTTGCGAAGCGCCTCTGCAGACGGAAAACCCTTTCGTCTTGCGGGTTTTCCGTCTTGCGAGGCATTCGTCTTGCGGGGCACCACTGTATTATTATTAAATCCAGTTTGAAGAGAATAGAAAGAGAGAATAACTTCCTCCGCCATTCGATGCACACAGCACCGGCGACACTCCCTGCCACAGGACAGCAGCATTCATCTGAGTACTGGACGTTGGGGAGTTTTGCACCCTGCTGGTGGGCCAACCAGAGGCATCTGATTGGCCGCCGTGGGAAGTAAGAGAGGAACTGTAGCTCAACAGGTAGAGCATGCAGGCAATCCCATTTCTGCCACCAGGAAATTATCCGTGCCCAAGCAGCACATCTGCCTCTAGACACGGCTTCCGATGCAGGCGCTGCTCACCTTATCTGCGTAGCAGTATTTGGCCACTTTGTGGGAATGGTTGAAAGGCTGAAAAAGAAAAGAAAGGTATTTTTGGAGGTCCTTATAGTAGCGTTCTGCCCGTCTACTCAGAAACCAGCCCCGTCTCCCAAGGTTCAACAGGATTTACTCCCAGGTAAGTTTATACAGGGACACGGGTGGCACTGTGGGTTAAACCACAGAGCCTAGGACTTGCCAATCAGAAGGTTGGCGGTTCAAATCCCCGCGACGGGGTGAGCTCCCGTTGCTCAGTCCCTGCTCCTGCCAACCTAGCAGTTCGAAAGCACGTCAAAGTGCAATTAGATAAATAGGTACTGCTCCGGCGGGAAGGTAAACGGCGTTTCCGTGTGCTGCTCTGGTTCGCCAGAAGCGGCTTAGTCATGCTGGCCACATGACCCGGAAGCTGTACGCCGGCTCCCTCGGCCAATAAAGTGAGATGAGCGCCACAACCCCAGAGTCGGCCACGACTGGACCTAATGGTCAGGGGTCCCTTTACTTTTACCTAAGTTTATATAGGATAGCAGTAGTCTTAGCTAGCAATAAAGCCCATTGGCATTCCAGAATATATTTCAAGGAGTATTTCAAGCTCACATCAAGGGCTACCCAGGTAGCAACTAATCCCAACAAGATTTTCTTTCATTAGATTTATATCCCGCCTTTTTCTCCAGGGAGCTCAAGGGATGTACATAGTTCCTCCCTGCCCTCACTTAAACCCAGCAACAACCCTGCGAGATAGGCAAAAGCAGCAACTGGCCCCCAGGGTCCCCGCAGAGAGCTTTACGGCTGAGTCAGGATTTGAACCCGGGTCTCCCAGGTCCTAGCCTGACACTCAAACAGCTACATCACCACAGGCTCCAAAGACAGAGAGGGTATCCTTCCCAAACAAAATCTAAAAGCAAAATCTCGACAGCTTAGTGGTTTTGGGAAGTGGAGGGGAAATTCATCACAGGGCTATGTCAGGCCACTAACAAAATACAAATGTAAGCGGAA
The DNA here is from genome assembly GCF_965153285.1 of Podarcis tiliguerta. Taxonomy (NCBI): domain Eukaryota; kingdom Metazoa; phylum Chordata; class Lepidosauria; order Squamata; family Lacertidae; genus Podarcis; species Podarcis tiliguerta. The sequence goes on from NC_139541.1 coordinate 13,021,910, forward strand.
GTTTGCCGACGGAACTCACCGAGACTTGATACCTCACATCGGCCGTCCACACCTCCTCTCCTCCGACGACACATGGGATGGATTCGGTCTTGCCTTTCAAATCATTTAGAGCCTACAGAAAGAGTTAAGAGCCATTTGGTGCCCAGCTTATATATCTGAGTTTCTAACACCGGATGGGAACTGTAGTTCAGCAATATCTGGAAGCCATGGCTTCATTCCCCATCTCTGCAGTAAAATTATTATTATTATTACAACTACAATTATTAATTAAATTTCTATACTGCCCTTTATCCAAGGATCACAGAGTAATTTACAACATAAAAATACATAATATAGTAACAAACAAAAACAATAACACAGTTTAAAAGGCCATAGATGGTTGAAGTAGCCAAAGGCCTGGGGGGGGAATGTTTCTGCCTGGTGCCTAAAGATATGTAACAAAGACGTCTGTCACTCAGACCCATACATGTATCAGTCAGATTAAGGGTTATGTAACTTCTTCCAAAGGGACGCGGGTGACTCTGTGGTCTAAACCACAGAGCCTTGGGCTTGCCAATCAGAAGGTCTGCAGTTCGAATCCCTGCAACGGGGTGGGCTCCCGTTGCTCGGTCCCTGCTCCTGCCAACCTAGCAGTTCGAAAGCACGTCAAAGTGCAAGTAGATAAATAGGTACCACTCCGGCAAAGAAGGTAAACGGCGTTTCCGTGCGCTGCTCTGGTTCGCCAGAAGCGGCTTAGTCATGCTGGCCACATGACCTGGAAGCTGTACGCCGGCTCCCTCGACCTATAGAGCGAGATGAGCACACAACCCCAGAGTCGTCCATGACTGGACCTAATGGTCAGGGATACCTTTATCTTTAACTTCTTCCAAAACAGCATGAGAGGATGCTTCAAATTAGGGTACCTAAGTCGGCATAACAGTAAAAATGCTTTGGCATGAAAAGCCCCATAACCCAAGGCAGTAGGTATAAACAAGGAAAAAATGCACAAGGAAAACAGTAGCTGATGGAAGTACCGTATTTTTCCGTGTATAGGGTGAAGGTCTTTTATTTTAAAATTGTGCAAAAAATTGGGGTTTATCTTATACACGGATAGTGGAGAGTTGGGACGGGCGATTGTTGGCTGCCGCGACTAGGTAATTGCCAGTGGCGTTTTTGCGTCTTATTGGTGGGTGCGTCAAGGTCCGCTGGCTACTGGTTGCTGTGCCAATTGGGTGGGCAATTGGCGCTTGCTTTCGGTGAGTGTGCAGATGATTGGTGGCTTTGTGGATGTGTGTGCGATTGGTTGTGGCAGTCCTGCGGGTGAGCAATTTTCAACAAGTCTAGGCAATTCCCCCCCAAAAAGTTCAGCAACTGGCAATCTCCCCCCATTTTCTCAATTTTTAGTCCCCAATTTTTAGTCTTATACACGGGGGCGTGTTATACATGGAAAAATACGGTAGCTGGGGGCAGTAAAGGCAAGTGATGGTCTCGTTTAGGGATGGGGCCTTCCAGATGTTGCTAGACTCCCAATTCCCATCAGCCGTGGCAGCAACATCTGGAGGGCCAAGGCTTCCCCATTCCGGCATTAAAAGAGGCAGAGTTGTGACGGAGACAGCGAGGGGCAGTAAAGGCAAGTGACGGTCAAGTTCAACGATGGCCAAAGTGCGTATATCTCCTCTATGCAGTACCTTCTGCAGAGCTGCTCGTTCGGGGCTGCCAGACTTGAATGCCAAAATGGGTTCGTTGGCCACCTCTGCAGTGGCTCGGTGCTGCCATCGCAGCCTGGTAGGGGGGCAGGCGGGAGAAGGGAGAAAGAAAAGGGAGAAATGTTAGTTCTGGGTCCCTTTGGGAATTACCCCCTATTAAGCTGCTGGGTTCTTTTACAGGAAGCCGGTGGCAGATGACGGCTACAGAATGACATCCACAACAGCGCCATAGCTGTCAACTTACAGATTTGAAAACAAGGAACCAGCAGCCTCGAAAATACGGGATCAGCAGCCAAAATAAGGGGTTTTCAGAGCACAGGTATGTTCAGCTTCTGAACCCCTCCGAGCCAAAGGCAGAAAGCCCAGCCAGAAGCCAAACGAAGCCTCAAGCGGTGGTTCCCACAGCGCAGCAACCCGGCAAAGGGGATGCAGCAAGGAAAACCACTGTCACCTCTCCGCTGGGAAGCGCTGAGCAAAGGCGAGTCCCCAGGCAACGCGGCCGATTTGATCGGCACAAGGCATGCAAGCTCCACCCCCCCAGTCGTTCTTAGGCTCCTTATTGGGTGAGCAACGCTGCCAAGCAACACACTTGGAGCCTCCCTCCTCCCTGTCCGGCAGGGAGGGAGGGAGAGGAGCTGCTTCCTTTGAAACCCGGGAAATTTAAGGGACATCATCAATAAAGGACAGCAGCGGGACACAGCGCTGGGATAAGGGACTTCCCCGCCAAATAAGGGACAGTTGACAGCTATGAACAGCGCTAGCAAAAGATCTTGCTACAGGGAGGCTGCCATTGCCAACGCAGCCTGCCCAACGTTTTGGCCTTCAGTCCAAAGTTCAACAGTTTGCTCAGCATGCTGTAGCTGGACCTGTGCGTCTTGGTGCAAAGTTTGACATTCTTCTCCGCACCGGGCCAGCGAGCCAGCTCGAATTTTCTTTAAGAACTTTAGGGCAAGTGCGGTTGAAGAGACATGGGGAAAGCAGACCGGCTGCGCGTGTTTGCTTTCCTAAGATGGTGGCTTTGCTGGTCTGTTATCTCATGCAAGTGCTGATAAAATCCAAGCCCTCATTAGCTATGATAAGGAAAGGAAAGGTGCGAGGCAGATAGAGATAACAGGACTGTTGGAATTACCAGGACTCTATGTCAACGGGAGGCAAGAGAGAGACTTAAGAATTAAGGCCCTCTGAATGTTGCTGAACTACAACTCCCGGCAGACCCAGCAAGCATAGCCAGCAGCAGTGGGAGTTGTAGTTCAGCTGCATCTGAAAGGGGCATAGTAGAAGATCCCAGATTCAATAACTAGCATCTCTAGCTAGGGCTGGGATTGCCCCTGCCTGAAACCCTGGAGAGCGGCTGCCAGTCAGAGTAGACAGCACTGAACTAAATGGACAAATGATTTGAGTTGGTAAGACCACACCAAAATTGTGATGTTTCCATTTGGCCAAGTCTGCCAAAGCTGAATGGGAATTATCGCCCTGTTGCTATCTTTTTAAATATTTTATTTCATTTTTATTTCAGTCTGATTTTTTTTATATAAAAAAAACACCAAGTGTGTCTTTTAAAAAAAATGTATTGTTTTTACCACCTCAAGGACCTGATTGCCTTAGGGTGGTTGGGTAATTATCAATAATAATGAATTTAGCAGTAAAGCCTGGGATCAGCATTTTAATTTAAAGCCTATAAATAATTCTTTTCCAAATAAAGTTAAGGCAAGCACTCTGAAGGGCAAAAATGCAGAAGTTCTCCTCCTGCAGTTTAATTTTTAAGAGCTCGAATCATCTTTTAACCTCCCACTGAAGTTCTTTTGCTGGGGGTGGGGGGGAGAAAGAAAAAATTCCACTTGCTGACGACAGGCCAGAAAATTTCATCAGAGCGGCCACCCAACCTTTGTCAAAGTTCTTGCCTTGAAGCTCCTTGCAAAATCTTTGACTGCCTAGGGAAAGAGGGAAACACACCTAACAACCCCTCCCCAGGTCTGTTTTTTTCCAGGTTATCTGAATTTGGGGAAATTGCTCTTTTCGGGCATGGTCAAAGTCTCAGAAAGCGAAAGGCTTCTGGAGATAAAAAGAGAGGGAAACGGGTGCCTGTCCCGGGAGATAAATACTATGGGTTAGTTTTACCCAGATTAGACCTACTGAAATTAATGGTCTCAAGTTTGCCAATGTCCATTAAGTTTAATGTGTTTACTCAAAGGAGGGTTAATGTTAGATACAGCTCAATAAATACAGCTCTCAATCCCCTGCTACCACCCAGCAATATGTTTACTGACAGTTTGAAATTGCAAATCCTTAAAACAGCACAAGAGAGTAAGATCCAGGAGACAGAAAGAGATCATGGCTGAAATCCTAACCATGCATACATAAATGTCCCATTGAATTGAATGGAGCGTAACTCACAGGTTAAGTGAAGTTAGGCTTGCAGACAAACTCTGGAAGGGGCCCTTACGTCAGGAATCAGTAGAAGGGGGCTATTCATTGAGGAATGAATAGAAAAGTAATTCCTGGGGAGGCTACTAGGAGGTTCCCTACCTCCCCCAAAAAAATAGAAGGGCCTGCCCAGTTTTGATCTTCGTTTACTGGAGGGGTACTTTTGCAGGCAAGGAAGGAGGTTACTCCAGAGATACCCCTAGAACTAAGGGCTCCAGGCTCCCCACCACCATCCCGAAGGATGATCAGATAGTGGCAAGAAGACCTTCCTTTCAAAATGGGGGTGGGTCACTTTCAGACTTCTATAAGAGGGGCTCTGCAATACCCAATATAAAAGCCAGCCAGGAAACTACAACTAATCCAGAATGCGACAGCTAGACTGGTGACTGGGAGCAGCCGCCGAGACCATATAACACTAGTCTTGAAAGACCTACACTGGCTCCCAGTACGTTTCCGAGCACAATTCAAAGTGCTGGTGCTGACCTTTAAAGCCCTAAACGGCCTCGGTCCAGTATCCCTGAAGGAGCGTCTCCACCTCCATCGTTCTGCCCGGACACTGAGATCCAGCTCCAAGGGCCTTCTGGCGGTTCCCTCGCTGCAAGAAGCCAAGTTACAGGGAACCAGACAGAGGGCCTTCTCAGTAGTGGCACCTGCCCTGTGGAACGCCCTCCCACCAGATGTCAAAGAGAACAACAACTAACAAACTTTTAGAAGACATCTGAAGGCAGCCCTGTTTAGGGAAGCTTTTAATGTTTAATAGGTTATTGTATTTTAGTGTTTTGTTGGAAGCCGCCCAGAGTGACTGGGGAAACCCAGCCAGATTGGCGGGGTATAAATAAACTACTACTACGCACAGTCTGCGATGGGGTGGTTTCAGCCTGACTGCCCCACACTTGGAAAATCGGGATTCAAGACAGGAAAGAGAAGATTTGCCCCCCCTCCCCAAATAGTCTCCCCCTCGCCCCCAATAATCCAAACTCACCCCACTCTGGGTAGCGTTCTCTGTAACAGTGGAAGCAACATCCTACGGATATACACAGTATATATCGCCCTCTTTAGAGGCTTTGCAAAAAGGAATCCCAAACTGGGAGCAAAGCACGCATGGAAAGGGGTAACCCCTCCTTGTTCCTTAATTTGGAATGGACCATTCTCTTAGCAATGCGGGGGAGGATATCTGCATTACCCCCCCCCCAGAGAAGAACAACCCATTACGCATTGCTACAAAACATAGCTCCGAAAAGCATTTATTGCTATCTATATTTTCTCAGCAGAGTTCAGCCTCAAATATCCCCAGCTGAAAGTATCTATATTTAGATTCTTCCTTTGCCCCCCCCCAAAGAAAGGCAAGTAGGCTAACCCAATGCTCTTCGGAAAACGGGGAGGGAGCCGCGGGAACCAACCAGAAGGCGGCACCGCAGAGTTCCGACCAATCAGACGCCGGCTTCAAGTTGCAACCTTTAAATGAGAGAAGTAAAAGGGAAACGCAGCAAATATGTCTTAAAGGGGGAATCAGCTAAGAAAGTGGGTGTGGAAATGTGGGGGGCAAACTAAGGAATCTTGCAGCATTTCCAATGCATTCACAAAGAGTTGGATATCGGCCCCAGACCCAGGCAAGCATTTCCCCTTAGTCTGCGGCAGCCGGACCACAGGCAGAAATGCAACTGGTGCAGCTGTCCGTGCTACGAAGATGCATCTAGAGCAGGGGTCAGCAAGCCTTTTCAGCAGGGGGCTGGTCCACCGTCCCTCAGACATTGTGGAGGGCCGGACTATATTTGGGAGAGGGGGAATATGAACGAATTCCCATGCCCCACAAATAACCCAGAGATGCATTTCTAGTAAAAGCACACATTCTACTCATGTAAAAACACACTGATTCCCGGACTGTCCACGGGCCGGATTTAGAAGGCGATTGGCCCGGATCCGGCCCCTGGGCCTTAGTTTGCTTACTGTAATAAACGTAAATCTGCCCTTATTCCCTTATGGGGGACACAAGAGCCCTTACAGAGTCCTTTGCAGGTTCTTCATCGGTCGAAGAACATAACAGAGGCCAACCAGAGAATATTGAGAAGCAAAGCAGCTAGTAAGCCTGATCTTTATTGAACTGTTGTAACAAGGTGCCCCCTTCACACGCAGAAGGAGGAGGACCCAGAACAAAGGTGTGTCCACCCTTATATAGACAATTTATATTGCCCGCCTTGGAGTCCAAGACCACGCCCAGAAACATCATACCTACACCACAGAAGGGGTGTTGCTCAAGACCACCACCCCCAGATACATCATACCTACATCACAGAAAGGGTGGTCTACAGCAGAAATCTGTGTGTGTGGTTTACTTCCTGTTAATGCTTACTTGATTGGATACCCTGGGGAGCCTGGCCAGTCTTTTGTAATGACAAATACTTAGTTCCTGAGCCAGGTCACAGGCTCACCCTATTCATACACAAACATACCCTTAAGACAGGGTTTGTGAACAAAAAGACAATGGGGAGGCTCCCCCACCTCCTCCCACCTTGCAGAAAACACATTTGAAAATGGTTTCAGGGCAGTCCTCCTGTGCTGCTCCAGACATGTGGTCCACACATCTATGTATGCGCTTGGTTGGTACATTTATGAACATTTATTATATATATATAAGACCTTAAATTTTTTATTTCACTACCCATGCAGCCTTTTTCAACCTTGAGTCCTCAGATGTTTTTGGCCTACAACTGCCATCATCCCTGACCACTGGACCTGTGAGCTAGGGATCATGGGAGTTGTAGGCCAAAAACATCTGGGGTTGAGAACCACTGATAGAGAGAAGTGCTTTCTCTGTGGGATATCTGCCTGGTATTGCTGAAGAACATAAAAAGAGCCCTGCTGGATCAGGCCAAAGGCCCATCCAATCCAGCATCCTGTTCTCACTGTGGCCAACCAGATAGATGCCCAAAGGGAAGCCTGAGAGCCTTCTCTCTTCCTGTGATCTTCAGCAACTACAGTGCAGTTGGGTCAAGAGCTCTTGAGTCATCATGGGCAGGTTCTACCTTCTGTTAAGAAAGGTGCCAGGGGCCTTGAAATATTAGTTGCTGGGAATCACAAGCAGGGCTGCTAGTGGTGATGGCTATGTTCTACCTTCTCTGCCATTGTTGGCAGCGTGCCTCTTGCAATAAAACTGGGGTTGGCTTTTGCAGCCCAACTCCCCATCAAGGGACTTCGGGTCCCCTGAGGTCTGATCTGATATCAGTCAGAGATACAAATGGAGAAAGCAAGGCAAGCTGTTGATCTTTATTGGCCTCTTGCAACAGAGTCCCCCCCCCCCTTACAAGAAGGTGAGGAGCCCAGAACAAAAGCATGTTAAAAATTCCAAACCCTCCAATAGTACCCTGGGTCTTTAAAGCCCTAGACCCAGGCTGCAAACACCTAAAAGGCCACCTCCTTCCCTACAGAGCCTTCTGGGTGCTGAAATCAGCAGAGGGGGCCCCTCTTGGTAGTTCCTCTGCCCTCAGAAGCTCAGGGGGGTGGCCAGCCCAGGAGAGGGCATTCTCGGTGGCACCTTCTGAATTGTGGAACTCCACAGAGGTCCATCAGGTACTTTCATTATGCAGCTTTTGTTGTACTCTGAAGACACATTTCTTTGCCCTGGCCTTTTGACACATGAGATGTGTTTTCGGAACACAGCCCATTATTTGTTTTAACCATTGTTAATGCTGAATTAGGGGCGCGGGTGGCGCTGTGGTCTAAACCACAGAGCCTAGGACTTGCCGATCAGAAGGTCGGCGGTTCGAATCCCTGCGAAGGGGTGAGCTCCCGTTGCTCGGTCCCTGCTCCTGCCAACCTAGTAGTACAAAAGCATGTCAAAGTGCAAGTAGATAAAGAGGTACCGCTCCAGTGGGAAGGTAAACGGCATTTCCGTGCACTGCTCTGGTTCGCCAGAAGTGGCTTAGTCATGCTGGCCCCATGACCCGGAAGCTGTACGCCGGCTCCCTCGGCCAGTAAAGCGAGATGAGCGCTTGCAACCCCGGAGTTGTCCACAACTGGACCTAACGGTCAGGGGTCCCTTTACGTTTAATGCTGAATTTTAAGGTTGTTCTAGCCCACCCTGGGGACCTGTTGGCAAAGGGCAGGTAATAATATTTTCAAGAAATGTGTTTTTTTAAAAAAACTAATTCTGTTTTAAATGAGGTAGTAGAGGCTGAGCAACAAGAAAAGGTGCTCTCGGCACACAGATCTATCCAGACAGACCATTATCAGCATTACCTTGAAGTGAGCTATTATTAGCATTCTAAGGCTATAAGTAGAAAACAGGGGTAACAGAACACCGCATGATCAATGGGCCTGCTGGAAGTACCAGGAGAAAGTTATATGCAAGTTTCACTTAAAGAAAAGAAAAAAGCCTGATGCCACAGTGAGGGACTGAATACAAGAGGCTTGACGCGGGTGGCACTGTGGCCTCTTGGGCTTGCTGATCGGAAGGTCGCAGTTCAAATCCGTGCAACAGGGTGAGCTCCCGTTCCTCTGTCCCAGCTTCTGCCAGTCTAGAAGTTTGAAAGCACACTAGTGCAAGTAGATAAATAGGTACCGCTGCAGCGGGAAGGTAAATGGCGTTTCCGTGCGCTCTGGCTTCCATCATGGTGTTTTGTGACCCGGAAAGCTGTCTGTGGACAAAAGCCAGCTCGCTTGGCCTGAAAGTGAGATGAGCGCCACAACCCCTTAGTCTCCTTGGGCTTGACTTAACCATCCAGGGGTCCTTTACCTTTTTACCTTACAAGAAGCTTGAGGGAGAATTTTTGCAGGATCCTGAGCTCATAAGGGGCAGGTCTTCACAGGCTTCACTTAAGTTGGAAAGAGTTGGTGCGGATCAGTCACTACCAACCTGGTGCCCTCCTGGTGCTTTGAACTGTAATTCCCATCAGCACTGGTTGGGGCTGATGGGAGAATTAGTCCAAAACACTTACAAGGCACCAGGTTGTGCAACACAGAAGATTAACTACAGCCTTGTTCTGTAGCAGCAGCATGGGCTTGCTACTACTTGCAGTGTGGAACACTCCATTCCAGGTTCTTGCCAGCCTTACAGTCTTCCAGGACACTCCATTCCATCCCCCAACTTTCTGCTCCCTACTCCCCAAACAGGCACTCAGTGTTCTCAGCATGCTCAGTCTTCATTGGGCTAAATTAAGGGTGGGGAACCTCAGGTCCAGGAGCTGAATGAGATCCAAGCCTCAAGCCAAACCATCCCCCAACTCCAACCCTGCTCTATAGCCACTTCCTTGAGAGCTTTTGGACGCGGGTGGTGCTATGGGTTAAATCAAAGAGACTAGGACTTGCCGATCAGAAGGTGGGCAGTTCGAATCCCCGTGACGGGGTGAGCTGCCGTTGCTCGGTCCCTGCTCCTGCCACCCTAGCAGTTGGGAAGCACGTCAAAGTGCAAGTAGATAAATAGGTACCGCTCCGGCGGGAAGGTAAACAGCATTTCCGTGCGCTGCTCTGGTTCGCCAGAAGCGGCTTAGTCATGCTGGCCACATGACCCGGAAGCTGTACGCCGGCTCCCTCAGCTAATAAAGCGAGATGAGCTCCGCAACCCCAGAGTTGGCCACGACTGGACCAAATGGTCAGGGGTCCCTTTACCTTTTTACCTTTACCTGAGAGCTTCTGCCTGGAAAAAGGAGGGTGTGTGTATGAGAGGGACATGCAAACCTGATTTCTGCCTGGATGAAATGTAACAAAAGGGGGTAGTCACATCCACTGCCCCACCCATTCTGCTGCCCAGCCCCGCAGAAAAAGATAGACACACACGAAACTTTCAATAACCAGGAAGTTTGGCGTTTATTGTAAGGGTTTTTTTTTCCTTTTAAACAAAGAATTACCAGAACCCGTTTTCCCCACCAACAAGCTTCAGGTACATCCCTGATTCACAGAGAAGCCCGTTTGGTATGTGAAAGAAAGGGAAGGGAAGGGGAGGAGAGAGATTATTCAAAACCAAAACATTTGCTAGAAAGAACTTGAGAAATGAAGGATGAACCATGTTTCAGAGCTCCTCTCCTAGAAGCAGGACCAGCAGCACAGGGAGGTTCAAGCAGAGATGGACGGGATTCGTGGGTGTGCTTCCTTTTCCAAAAGAGGAAAAGTCCCCACAGTGCTTTGGGACATCAGATTGGATGTGTAAGGTGGGAGCTTTTTGGCACTCATGAATGCATGGCAACAATCCGCTTGGAGCATGGAAGTGCCAGGATGCTCACACAATTTTTGGGTGCCCTATCCAAAATGAAAGTTTCTGAACCATCAATGAAACACAGGCTCATGTGAGGCTGTGCTACAGATGAGGAACAGGGAAATCCCACTTTGATGGGTGGCGGGAGGCATGTGCTTCTGGAGTAAGCTTAAGAAATGGTTAACCCTTGGACCTTTCTCCCAATTAGAGCAGAAATACATTACATCTGGTTATCCCCACTCCCTTAAAATGCTAATATACAGAATATAAAGCACAATATGTACAACAACACAGTAAACAGTTTCTTTCCCCATCCCACACTCGTTAAGTAGTCAGGTTTTTTTGCGGTTGGAAAGGAAATACTTCAGCAACTTCAGTCATAAAGAGAAAGGCGGCAGCAGCGGGGTTAATCCAAATTACCCTTTTTGGCCCCAAAATTGAGCCACCTTAAAAAAATAAAATAAAAAACCACAGGATACCAGCATTTGGAGGTCGTTATAAATTTCTTATAGCTTATACATTCCTTATAGCGGAAGTCATAAAACAATCTATGCCCACATTACTACTCACAAACTTCTCTGCTGCATTATTATTTTTTAGGCAACAGTGCAAATTCAGAATTTGCAAGGGGACAGAGGGGCCTTGTGGTCCCTTTGCTGGAGGAACATCAGCCATCAGTTGCAAACAAAAAACCAACAAGCAAACCAAGAATACCCAAGCCCTTGTACCTAAGTTTCTGCAAGACAGCCAGCCGAGCAGCTATTTTGCACCATGCAATTCCTATGACACCACCTGCCAAGATCAACAGGGCCTCCATTTTAGAACTTACCTTGCCTAATAAAGTGCAGTTTGTGGATTTCTAAAAGCAGCTCTGCAAGATACATTCACAAAAAAGTTACCAGCTTACAGAAGTTTTTAGTAGTCCGCCTGTCTTCTCACAACACATCCCCTATGTCACTCATTTAGGGGCCTAAGGTGGAAAAAAATAAGGCCTCTGCTTTGGTACAGCTTTTTATCTGCAACTAATTATACACATGACAGGTTACCTACAAGCCTGTTGGAGCTATGAAGGGTGTGAAATGCTAATAAGCTCTTTGAAAATAGCAAAAACACCAACCCAAACGTTTGTGTCTCCACTTCTTCAGAACAGGAGAGGCTATATAACAAAGGATGGCTGAAATCTCCAAACCAGACACAAATGCTGAGAATCGCCATCTTTAAAGCAGGCTGCTTAAAAAGTGGTCTTGCCTTGGCTCTCCTGCCAAGATGGATCAAGGCCTTTCCTTTTCTACATCTCTCACAAAGAGTCAGAGTCAGCAAAGGATGAACGCACAGAGCTTGGCCGACAGAAGCTTGAATCATCTATGAATTATCTGGAAAACTGGTCTGAAAACCTACCAGGAGGGGAAAGTTGAGTTTGTGCTATTGACCATCTGGAGCAGCAAACAGTCTGCAGCAGCATGACTGTGTTTTGAAACCTGCATCCTCTTCTAGTCTGCTTCTGAGAGAGACACAACGATCAAGTGATCTGTTGTGGAAACTCTGGCACGGACACATGACATGAATGTTGCAAAGGCTAGAATGGCTCTCTCATCAATTTATGCTCAATGTGTTTTAAGGGATGGAGGAGCCAATACAAGGCAGAATGACTCCTGCATACACCAGGAGCATGCCTAGGGCTATGGAGGGAAATCCATACAATCATTTTTGCAGGCAGAAGCACCTTCCAGAAACTATCTGCTTGTTGCTGCAGATATTGTTGGAAACAAAGGCAGACAACATCTTCGCTATTATTAATCTTCCATCCAGAGTACTGGCTGGGCAAATCAGCTAGTTATATTTTTGCTACTGTGAAAATTTGGGAAATTGAACTTTGCTGTTTTTGACCACCAAGCCAAGCTGCAATAGGTAGCAAAGTGCTAAGTCAGGTACAACCTTCCTAAAACTCTGAATCCTTTTTGTGAGTACAATCGACCTTGGCCAACTCAAAAATGAAGTGGTGAGAGGATAAAGCGCCCCCCCCCCAAGGTTCCCATCATTCAGATTCAAATTTGCTACAACCACCCTTCTGATACATTTTGAGTATGTGAGCTAGCCAGGAATGGTGCTGAGTACAGGAATCCTTTGGGTTGGCGCCAAATCAGTTTTACTCAGAGTAGAAGAAGAGGAGGAGGAGTTTGGATTTGATATCCCGCCTTTCACTCCCTTTAAGGAGTCTCAAAGCTAACATTCTCCTTTCCCTTCCTCCCCCACAACAAACACCCTGTGAGGTGAGTGGGGCTGAGAGACTTCAAAGAAGTGTGACTGGCCCAAGGTCACCCAGCAGCTGCATGTGGAGGAGCGGAAACGCGAACCCGGTTCCCCAGATTACAAGACTACCACTCCTAACCACTACACCACGCTGGCTCTCAGTAGACCCACTGAGTTCATGTCCATTATCTTCATGCAGAACTAGCATTAGATAAAGCCTCTTGAGATTTGAGTGTTACTTCATGTTATGCAGAAAACTGATTTTGACCCATTTCTTTGTGTGTATGTGTGTGTTTGTGTACATTTGTGTACACACAAGCACACAAATAATTCAGATTGAATAATAATAATAATAATAATAATAATAATAATAATAATAATAATGCCACATCCTTACCTCTATTTCAGTTCCCACATGGGGAAATCTAGAAGGGTTTGTTTCTTGAATAATGCATGTGGAGCGACTGACAGGACAGGACGTTTGCTCTCTGTTTTCCCTCTAGTGAGAGGCAAAAACCTTGGAGAGTCCCGACTGAAGGATGGTGAGCATGTTTTTCAGCTATTGCAGTTTGTTACATGGCTTCCCCCAAATGCTGCCAAACAACGGTTATGATGTCTGAACTTAACACCTTTAAAAATACAGCATCCCCTTTGAAGAGTACACATTTAAGCTAAGTGAATTTCATTAGAGGGTGGTTTTCCTTTTTGTCCTTGGCATTCATCTTCAAAGCAGCTTTGCATACTTGTTCACTGCCTGAGCCAAGATGTAGTAATAAAACACTGGGAATAATTCAACATTATTGTTCTTTGGACATTTTTTCTAAAACAACAACAACATGCATCCATAAAGCAGGCACAAGGCCCGTCTATTGAATTCACTTTTTCTTTTTACAAACCTAGTTTGCTTAGGAATCTTGACAGATCTTCATCCTCTCACTAACAAGTAAAGGAAATTAGCCGGCTTAAAAAATCCCTTAAAAACCCACAAGAAAATAAGATTCCCACCCCCACTCCCACCCAATTGTAATTCATTTTTTTAAAAAGTGTCAATATGACACTGCCTCAAGAATAGAAAATAAAGTATTTACAGCTTTACAGAAAGGGGGGGGGACGAAGTCATTACAATTCACGTCCAGCATTTTCACATTTTTTTTCCTGACAAGCTTTAAATCTGGTTGCTACGGACGGACAAGACTAAATGCAAATCTAGAGGTGCCACTGTCTACTAAAGCCAGCAGCACTGGCTGAAAGAAATGCAATATGAAGGAAACTGTACTGTTAAGGGACTGATCCATTCGCGAACTCACCCTGATGCCCCCTCAGATATAATAAAACCTCATATTCAAAATGTGAAGAGAAATTCTTAAATGCAGGTTGCATATGATAAAAAAGATACCAACCACCACCTTAACCACTACTATTCTGTTCTATCATTATTCTTACACAGGTAATCCCCACCTACCTCTAACACATACAAAGAATAATAATTGCTTACTTGAGTACCCACCTAGTCATTACAAAATGAACCATTTTGTTGATGCCCTCCGTGTTGACCAGTGAAACCTCATTCCCCTACCCACTTCTACAACCATACAAGAACCAGTTTCCCCTGTCCATGCCTACCCACTACACTCTACCTTGAGCATGCCAGCCATTAAAAGCAAACACATTGACACATGCTCTTAAAGTTTAAAACACACCCCTCCCCCCAAAGAAGATTAGCAGCAACGAAGTTGGATGGCCTTAAGTAAAAACCGCTCAAATTCTCAGTTTCAGAAATAGTAAATCCTACAATTTCTGGGCAACTGAAGTTTAGCAGGTACGCATACAACCTGCACTCAGGAGCTGCCAGATTGGGTAGACGGGTCTCCCAGTGTCTGGAGAAACTGCAGAGCGAAAGAGCCAACATTCAATGCTGGCTTCGGGACCCTGAGATGCTATTTATGAAAGTGCCAAGGCCCAACCCTTTGGAAAGGACAGGGCTGCTGGTCTCCCCTCCACCCCCCCCCAAAAAAGCTGCAAAACTCACAGTCAGAAAAGGGTACAGCTTTGGATAGAAATGGGGGTGAAAAGAATAAGGGCTTAGGAATGAGATTCCTTTTCCAAAGCAGAGAGAGAAAGCGATGAAGCGCTTGACCAAAAGTTGCAAAAACAAGCTTTTTAAGGGTCGCTAAGCAATGGGGCATAAAGCTACTAACCAGAAGCAGCAAACTTGAGTTTCAAGCAGCAAATCAGGACGAACACAAAGTGTCCCTTTTTATATTGCATCTCCCACTCCCCCCCCCCTTTTTTTTGCATGGATGGGAATATAGTAAAGCTCCCCTTCTGAAGCCAAATACTTCCCCACCCAGGAGTGTCTCTCACACATGACAGACATGTTCATCTGCCTAGGCGCCAGCCATCACCTTCAGCAACCCAAAGCAGCAGCCAATTGGACAAGAAAGCACTCCGGAGACAGAGGGGGAAGGAGCCCATCAGCCACACAACAGCTTTTACTAGCGGTTGATCTGTAGGCGTGAGGGGAGAGGTTTCGTCTTCTAGGCATTTTGTATCATTAAGAAGCATTTTTCAGGAGAGATAAATATCTGACACCCACCCACCCACAGCAGCTTTGCCAGAAGGGTGATTGTGCCACCAAATCTGGGCAGCATAAAATGATACCATGTTGGCAAAGAGCTACTCTTTTGTTCTGGATAACAGCAAGTGATCTGGACCAAGAAGATGCTGGTTCATGGCACCAACCCCAGCTGACTATCTGGCAAAAAACGTCAGGTGCTTGTGTTTAAGCCACCAAAGGATGGAGTGGGGGGGCTAGTCTCACTTGCCTTTTCAGAAAAGCAAAGCACGTGACAGTTATACCTTAGTGTCAGACAATACAATACTGTACTCTTGATTTTTTTTTAAAAAATCCACATCTTGTAATACTTATTTTCAGTGTACCTGAAATACAGTGGTACCTCGGGTTACATACGCTTCAGGTTACAGACTCCGCTAACCCAGAAATAGTACCTCGGGTTAAGAACTTTGCTTCAGGATGAGAACAGAAATCGTGCTGCGGCGGCACGGCGGCAGCAGGAGGCCCCATTAGCTAAAATGGTGCTTCAGGTTAAGAACAGTTTCAGGTTAAGAACGGACCTCTGGAACGAATCAAGTACTTTACCCGAGGTACCACTGTACAGGTGCAGCACCCGACATGCTTCAAGACATCTAAAGCTGTGTTCCTTGCTAAGGGGTCTTGGGAAAGGTAATGCCACTCACCCTATAATTTAGTTAACACTGATTCTGAGGATGGTGTGGAAAGCTATCACGCTCCAAGCTTCCGAGAGCAGCACAAAAATGCAGTCCTTCCTCAACAGTAACTTTTGGAGAGGAAATCATTTGATGGCTAAAGTACAAATGAAGGGGGAGGGTGAAGAAAAGAGGGAGGGAAGGGAGAAAGTTTGGAACCAAAGGATCACTGGGAGCAGATGCAGCAGTAGGAAGCTCCCTTGGCCAAAACAAGCTCCACAAACAAGTAAAGGTGTGCAAAGTGAATGCTCAGCTTCCTTCCCAACAGGAGACAGAGAAGCCCAGCAGTGACCTAACATTCCATACAAATAAGGCGAACGCTTTGCTTGCTTGTTTTTGCATAGTAATTAAAAAACAGTGTTATTCCCACCCCATCAGACTTTTGCTATTCTTGCCTTGCCACCAAGCTTCTAATAGAGTTCTGGACCTCAGCAGAAAAGGTGTTGTGCAGGTCTCTGAAAGGATTCTCTCAAGCCACAATTCACATCCCTTCTAACTGCATGAGCCAAGAGCAGGTGTCATTAAAGGGCTAAGATTGGGAGGGGAGGACACTTTCAATCCTGTGCACGCAAGACACTTGTCCTCATTGCTGCTCAATGGTGTGATATTTGCTACTTAGTTGCCACGGGGCCTGCTCTGCCAATTTGCCCAGCACTTCAGTCCAGTGCTAAACTTCCATACCAATTCATTCTTCTGCTACCAGAAGCTTATTTAGAATCATCATTTTTATATAAAAAGCACTATGATATTCCAGTGGAGCTCAAAGTGGCTCAGCTTGGGGCAAAGGCACAATTAAAATACCATATACACATACTTTTTCTTACAGAACTCCACATCTGTCATTTGTAGAACAGTATAAATGTTTTTTTACAGCACCAAATCCTTGGATGGGGTGGGAAAAAATACTAGATCAAGTCCTTGGCACCCCCAAGGCTAGGGGCTTTGAAGTCTCTGATCTCTCTGCATTTGTGAAATCTCTTCTTTTTCTGGGTTTTCTTTTTCTTCTCTCCTTGCGCCAGAACCTTCTGGTTATTTATCAGCTGACCATGGGCTCAACGTCTGCTTCTCTGTCAAATTCATCCTGAATTTCATCCGTGTTTCCTGAGTCGCTGCTGGCTACCGAACTGGGAGACGGGGAATTTCTGCTGACAAAGAAAAGGGGAGAGAGAGGAAGAGTGTGGTTAGGTCCATCCTCTTAATAAGCCGTCTTTCCATGTTAAACAGCGGCAAAAGCATGTTCAACTTACATGGATGTAAAGTAGGGAAGTACTGGCTCCCCAGAATGCAAAGGGCAATATGTTTGCTGCATTCCAGGCATCAACAGTTTTATAGCGACATGTAAAACCCTTCGCAGACATTGCAAAAGGTGAGATGACAAATGGAGCAGACAGCACCCTAGTGCTCTGGACCACTGGGTGCCATGAAGTATCTGTCGTACTTAAACAGTATTGCTGTTAAACTGGATTTTCAAGGTAAACAGTTACATCTTGGGGCTTGCTGTGTTTGGTACTTTCAGCGAAACCAGACACCTCAGAACAGCTAGTCTTAGATTATTGAGTCCCTCCCAATACCTCTGAACGAAAGCTCTCCATCACCATCCCACTTGGGCAAATAAAAGTTATCAGGTGTGGGTTCTGTGTTACCTTTCGGCAGAGCCTTTAATGAGCCGCCGGCAAGTCTCCATTTGCACATCCAGGCCCCGTTTCATGCTGCACATTTCCATGTACTCGTGGAGGTGGCGATTCATGTCACTCTTGGCCGTGGCAAGCTCAAGCTGCACAGAAGGAGAGGGCCAAGTCAAGTCATGCAAAGAATGAGAACTACCTTGTGCCCTCCCTGCCCATTTTGATGGAATGTCAATTTATTACCACTAGCTAGGCTGCTAATGGAAGTGAGCGTCACTATTTATAAAGGAGGCAATAAGCTACCTCCTCATTTTTCTTGACAAAGTTCTGAGCTTATGATATACCGGTACATAAATTCCAAAAGATTCAAGGCAAAGAAGTATCTCTTCACCAATAACATACACAAGCCCTCTCAAGCTGCACCCAACTCTTCCCTGTTTTGGCAATCTGAAGAAGTGTGCATGCACATGAAAGCTCATACCAATAACTAACTTAGTTGGTCCCTAAGGTGCTACTGGAAGGATTTTTTTTATTTTGTTTTGACTACGGCAGACCAACACGGCTACCTAACTGTGACTAGAACCTTTATTTCCTATTACCTTCTGTCATTCTGCCCACCCCAGAAAACCTTGCCCACCTTATTTCTCTTCTCATGTCCAATTCAACCACGCAAAGCCCTCATTAGCAAAAAGAGATGGAGAAGGTAACTGCCTCGAAAGTTACCCCTCAGCAATAAGGCGAAAGCCTGACCATTTTGATCCATGACCAGCCTGTGGCTGCTCATCAGATTTAATCATTTGCTGCTGTTAATTAAACACAACAAGGCCACACAGACAAACAATTCTTAGGCTCCTCGTTCCTTACCTCAATCTGTCCTATCGTTTCTTGGTATTCTTTGTCCCTCGTTTTGAAGAAAGATTCGGTTTCATGGATCAAGTTGCCCAAGTTTTCCTCTTGCTATAAAATAAAGAAAATCAGGAAGAGGTGAGCAAGGAATTCTGTCACCCAGAACCAGCCAAAGAGCCAGGTAATACTGTAGATCCTATCCAGCTCAGTATTGTCTACAATGACTTGCAGTGGCTCTCCAAGATTTCAGGCCCTACCTGGAGATGCTCCAGATTGAACCTAGGACCTTCTCCATGCATTTAGTGTATTTAGTGTATTATGGTAACATTCAAGATCATCTGTTCTAAGATAGTGTCCACTTGACAGAATTCAGCCTAGCAGAGCTTTACAGACAGAAGCCTGCAGTGCAGAAAAATGGTTCAGTTCTGGCTCCGTCTGGGGAGCTAGAGGCCTGGAGAGAGGGAGTTGCAGCACTCTGTGCTCAGCTCCCTGAGTCAATTAGCCTTTTATTCCCGATCTCGATCTACAAGGCAAATCTACCCTTTCGTTGTGTAATTTTCAGTTAGAAGGGATTTAAGCCTCTTAAAACCTTTAGAGCTGCAGCATGCTAGGCCTGAACTCTGTAATACTCCACTGATAGCTATACTTCTAACACTCAGGCACATGGTTATATGCAAATAATCTGTCACTTAATTCCAGCCCATCACTAAAACTGCTTTATCGCCCTGGCAGTTGCAGCTCACTAGAAAGGCGCCTTCACAAACGTATGCCACATTTTGCAACTGTAGCACTTTGGTGTAATCTCTCACTGTGCACACCACCACAGTTCACAAAATGGAAAGGAACAACTTAGCATGCGCTCCTGGCAGTCAGTATAAGGTGGATTGCTGAGGAGATGTGGCTGCTGCAGTGGCTTTCTAGCCAAGGAGATAAAGCTTCCTACCTCCCACCATCACCACCCTCTATCATGTTACTGAGAAAGGGAGGAATGGAGGTACACTGAGAATCTGACCATGAAAGGTCAGAGCTCTCCCAGTGTCAAGGCACTCAAGGCTCAAATGCATCATCAGAAAGGGACATCAGAAAGGTTTCCGAGCAGTACGTCTCCCAGTACGTTTCCGAGCACAATTTAAAGTGTTAAAGCCCTAAACGGCCTCGGTCCAGTATATCTGAAGGAGCGTCTCCACCCCCATCGTTCTACCCGGACACTGAGGTCCAGCACCGAGGGCCTTCTGGCGGTTCCCTCACTGTGAGAAGCTAAGTTACAGGCAGAGGGTCTCCTCGGTAGTGGCGCCCTCCCTGTGGAACGCCCTCCCACCAGACGTCAAAGAGAACAACTACCAGACTTTTAGAAGACATCTGAAGGCAGCCCTGTTTAGGGAAGCTTTTAATGTTTGATGTATTACAGTATTTTAATATTTTTTGGGAAGCCGCCCAGAGTGGCTGGGGAAGCCCAGCCAGATGGGCGGGGGATGTGTGTATATATATATATATATATATATATATATATATATATATATATATAAATATTATTATTATTATTATTATTATTATTACACCCATTAAACACAGAAACTTTTCCCTACAGACTTTATTGGGCAACAGGGGCAGGATTCTGTTGCTCTACCCAAACAGTTCAGCAAGCACCAATGGAATAAGCAGCTCAAGGCTCTTCTGAACCAGGCATCCTAAAAAGAGAATTTGCAAACCAGTTGACTTGATGCCCTTGGAGAAAGATGTCTAGGCCACTCCATCATTCCCGTCCTCTCATTTTAGCTTAGTGTTTCTGATATATGTCAGCTAAATCAAAGTCCCATTCATTAAAAACTAGTAAGACTTTGCTAACTGCGCCTAGCCTGCTTCCTTTGTGACTAACTTCCTGTGCTGCTATGTTTCCTGTGTTTCAATCTCTCTGTTGTTGGCTTAAAAAAAAATTGTTAAAATATTATCAGATATACAACAAGCCTACATTTTTAATTCCAAAGCTTGGCCAGCTTCCTGTGAAGTCCCTTCTCACTTTGCTCCAATGTTTAAGCGACTTCAGCTTTATTTCTCCAATATGGGACAAATCAAAATCAATTTCTACAGAATCACCAAGTGCCTATCAGTTTAAGAAATTTATGCTATGTTCCAGAAATTGTCAGCCACTTGTAATAATTTAACATAGTAAAAATAAAGATTCTTAAAATCACAATAGTGCTCTTGAGTCCTATATGACCTCATAGCCCCATGTTACTATAGTTGAAGAGAGATAAGTTAAGAGTTGCCTCCCCTCCTCCCCATTTTCTTTTTTACAAACACCACCATTATCATTTAATGAGACCTTGAGTGCCTGGCAACCAGTCACAAACATCATTTACAAACAGCCACTGCCTACAGAAAGAGCATGTGATGGAAGGTTCAAGCCACCAGATCATGCGGTAACAGGAGGCTCCGCATGAAAAAGCACTGCCATGTGATTCCAGAAACACAGCACAAAACTTAAGAATCCCCAGCAGAAAACCACATTAGTTTCTGGAGTTGTAGCCAATGCTAGACCCATTTAACTTGGTAGCCATGACAAACCTGGGTTCCATTAATTTCCAAGGGTCTGCTCTGAGTAGGCCCAATGTAATGAGTATTATTAATTAATTAATTAATTAATTAAATTTCTATACTGACCCTCGTACGCAGATCTCAGGGCAGGTTCACAACATAAAAATACAATATAATAGGCCTGTGTGGTGCAGTAGAGTGTTAGACTAAGACAGAGCTTTCCAAACTGTGTGTTGTGACAAGTTAGTGTGTCTGCTGCAATGTGTAGGTGTGTCGGCAAATGCTCCCCACGCTCCTGGGGAGGTCTCCCCGACCTGGTCTTTGAGGCTGGCGGTGGGGGAAAGCAGCGCTTCCCCCCACCAGCCCCAAAGAGCAGGTCAAAAGGAACCTGAAGCCTCCGGAGCCCAGAGGGAACTCCCGCTGCGCTCCGGAGGCTTTGGGTGAATGCACCTTGAACACACCTTGTTTTAGAGGGGAAGAACAATAAAAAAAAATATTTCCTGTTCTCCCCCCTCCTATGGTCCGGTGCGTCCTATAGAGCGAAAAATATGGTAATACAGTACATGTGTGTTGAGATGGTGGGGAGCTGAAGGTGGGTGGAGAAAATATAAAAATGTAGCCAACACTATGACAAAGCTTTAAACTCCATGTTGGTTTTTTCCTGCACAATCAAAGGAGCCTCAACAACACAACTTCAGGTGCCGACCAAAAACAATCGCCTGTCAATTATACAGCAGCAAGTAAACCAATCTTTGCAAAAGTGGCCATTTTTATTCTCCAGCAGAGAGGATGTGCCAAATTCTAACACAATGGAGGCTTTTGAAAATTTGGATTTATGTTATTGATAATAAAAAATCATTACTTTTTAAAACCCTTCCAGAAATCAGTCACAACCTTACTTCTGAAGAAGCTAGAGACCCATCTCACAAAGAGCCCAGATCCAAAACTCACCTCTCCCTGGAGCTCGATTGATGGGTTACAGTTGGTGAAGTCTTCCCAGAGGAGCAAAGTATCCTCATTCTCCTCCCACGTCAAACTGTCACAGTCATCATCAAAATCGAAGGTTTCACGCCTGACAGGGAAATACATATACATATATTTTCATTAAAAATCCTTGTAATCCTTCTTCAAAACAAGCTTAGGAGACGGTATTAGCGCTAGAACACACACATAAAGGCACAGGATTTTGATGTGGCTATCTCGCCCTCTGCTGAAAAGAGGCTCCGCATCTGCCTTTTATTCTGCTGCAGGATAGACAGACTTGAAATTCCAAGCTAATCTTAGTGTGACAGTTCAGCTGTTCCCCTCCAGGTGGTGCTGCACATCAAAACAACAGTCCAGAGCTTTACACAATGGTTCTAGTGTCCGAATTGAAAAGATTTCTGCCCACCACTAACAAAAGATACAAAATGCCCAAGACGTACACATGTAATTAAAAAGTCATGCTTTAAAGCAGTGAAAGGATGGGCAGTTTCACTAACCACCTATGATCATTGCTCTGTGCTGCTTTAGTTTCATATGCCATACAACAGGGGACGGCAAAAAGTTTTAGCCGCAGGCCGGTCCACTGTCCCTCAGACCTTGTGGCGGACTGGCACGGGGGGGGGGCAAGTAGTCCTCCTCCTCACCCCCCCCCCCACACAGCCGCTGCACTTACCTTCCCTGGCCACTGCTGCTTCTCGTGGGTAGGCAATGTGAGCTCATCCGCTCCGCTCTCTGGCCCACAGGAGCACCAGGGCGGCAGCAGAGGAGGGAAGATGAGTGGCGCAAAAGGGCTGGCTCCGGAGAGGGGCTGCTTAAAATGGTGCTCAGCCAGCTCAGCCCAGCCCCCTTCCTCCTCTAGGCAGGGCGAGGAGAAGCCAGGAGGGAGGGAGGGAGGAGGCGCCGCCGCAGTGTGTGTGAGTGAGGGGGGGGGAAATGGAATGGCACGCGGGGGGGGGGATGGCGCAGCCCGAACGAACAGAATCCCCACACCAATCCACGGACAGTCTGCAGGCCAGATCCTGAAGGCAATTGGGCCTGATCCGGCCCGCGGGCCTTAGTTTGCCAACCCCTGACGTACAACAACCATTACTAGAAACTGGGGGCCCCTGGTGGTTTCATCACTAATCCTGCCCCCTCCCTAGATTCTCTGCACCCAATTTTGAAATCTCCAGGGGATAGAGCTGAATGTGGGAGCTGCACAGCGAATGAGGAGTCCCAGAAGCTCATTTAGCTCTGATGTCTAAATTGGAAGCGGTTTTATACACAGTCTGACTGTCGATCTACTTAGATCAGTACTGTCTGAATAGATGGGTGGCAGGAGTTCTACACCGTACCAAGCAAGACTCTTTTCCCAGTTCTACCTGGGGATGCCAAGAAGTGAATGTAGTGACTTCTGCAGTAAAGCAGGTGCTTTGCAAGGACCTTTAAACTACAGACCTGTAAGCAGTTAAATGCCGTACAAATGAAGTAATGCAACAGCTCTGATCATTAAGTAAGCAAACATTACTAAGGCAGTTCCAGGGAACACATCACATCAAAACTGATGCCTTTTATGGGACCAATTTGGGCTAGCCGAAGGAACACAATCAGGCTTGAGAAGTTACATCTAGTCAAGGTCACAAGGCAGTGATGCCTGAATTTTCAGCTAAAAACTACCAGGATGAAACTTTGAAAAGATTTTACACTGGCTTCTTTTAAAGAATTGCCTGAGAGGGGGCTGCTTGATCCCATCCTCCTGGAATCTTGTGGCTACTCTGCTGAGCTCCACAATGGCAGACATTTTTGTCTCCTGAGTTCATTTCCTTCCCAGCAGAGCATATATAAAGCAGGAAGTCGAGGTCAACACTTCATCTTATGACGAATGGATTCAAAACTTGGCAATGGACTGGAAGAGGCAGCGTGGGAGCACATGCCAGCTTCTAAAATCGGCCAAGCCTCCCTGTTTAAAACTACTGCTTGCCTTCAGCTGCATTTATTTTGCAACCATGGCTATTTGTATAATCTGAATAATTTGAACCCTCTTACGAAAAGACACAGCACTAATGCAGTTGTTGTTCCTTAGGGGTTTTAGAAGGGATCTCTTTTCACTTCCAACAATGCAATCGACTGGTCTATTAAGTGTATAGTCAGAACTGTCAACCCTGTCCACAGTGTTTAAACCCAAAACATTACTTGCAGAGTGTCCCAAAGAATCAGCCCTCAGTAAGCCACATTCAAAATAAACTGCAGGATTCCTGGGTGGGCTTGCAGACGCAGGGGTTGTACTCCATCACTGCCATAGTCCAGGCATGTAGCATTTTAAGAGTAAAGGTGCGCAGCAAAAGCTGATGTTGGCTCATGCCATTCAAAATAAGAGCTGGAACAAATCCCATGTCCCAAAAACATACCACAGGGGTGGGGCTCCTACATAAGGCGCATGGAATGAATGAGAGCTGCTAACTGCAGATCCTTCTGAGGGAGAGTGCATACGCACAATGGCCTGGAAATTCTGCTTCTTGAAAGAGGCAAAGTGTTTAAAAGCATTGGCTCTATAAAAACAGCCATAAAGACCAGCATTATGACTACTAAGCAAGAGTTTCACTTGGGGACATAATTTCTGAGTGACGAAGACTCTTATCTTTTATTGGCATTTAAGAAGAGGACTGCTGGGTGAAGTCATGATGGATTCCAGTAACGGTATGTATAAGCTAGCCAATCCTGCCTAGCTCATTTTCAGCAAGCTTCCCTCCCACTGGATAAGAAGGGTTGCTTAGACAGCAGGGCATGCAGTGCAATGTAGGCTGTCCCAAAGTGTGTGTTGTGATGCCCCTGCGTTAGGGTTGCACTTACAGCAAAAGGCTGCAGGCCCTCCTGTCAGCAAGTCTTGCTCAGGGGATCTATATGCAGAATTTCAGATACCTGTATTTTCAGGTATCTGAAATTCTGCATACAGATCCCCACCCTTTTCATTTTCTTTTTGAAAACCAAGCTGTTTCTGGCCATGATGACTGCAAAGCATACAACTGGAAGTGTGTAGGCAATTACCACCGAGATCTCAAGATGTGGCAGGGAGTGAAAAGCTAATATTTCCAGCGGACAGGCTTGAGTGCCCTGCACTCCTTGTTACCCTCCCTGTGATATGAAGACTCTATCTTAGCTGTATTTAGAACAGAGCTAGGGAACCTGATGTCCTCCAGATGTGGTTGAACTACCACTCCCATCTTTCTATGATGACTGGGGCTGATGGGAGCTGGAGTCCAACATCTGGAAAGCACTTGGTTCCCCATCTGTGCTTTAAAAGATTAGATATAATCATGGAGGATAGGTCTAGCAACAGGTATTAGCTAGGACAGCTATCTGGAACCTCCAGGTTCTGGAAGCAGTGGCCCTCTAGTTACCAGTTCCTGGGGGACAAATTGGCTAGGGATTCCTGGCTTTGAGTATTGCTTGTGGATTTTCCCAGAGGCAACTGGCTAGCCAACAAGAGAAGCAGGATGCTGGAATAGATGGGCACTTGGTCTGCTCTGGCAAGGTTACTCTTATGTTCTTCCAGCAGAAACAAAATTATGCAAAACAAGCAGATCTATGCGAGTTCTCTGATTTGCATGATTAAAAGCTACAAAATCCTACTTGCCTCAGTGAAGAACAGAAACTACCTCGAAGCCACATTTTGGTGTCATCTCCCCCCTTCAAAGGGCCACAGCCAAAAGGATGCAAAGACATTCCCCAGCCTCTGAAATACTCACAGCTGATTAAACATCCTCTTCATTTCATCCGTGATGTTCAGAGAACAACTGACTTCATCATCCGAAAATCGGGCATTGTCTGGATCCTGCTCAGAGAGGTCATCATCCGACACGAGTTTCCGCTCTTTCTTCTTGGAAGCCACCTGAATTGGAGAGAAGGGCAGTGACTAGAGCTGTTGCGCCAAGAAGGGGCAGAGATAAAGGAGAGGTATGAGGTGGGGGAAAACATTGTGAGCCATCAGCCACCCCCACCCCACTTCCAATGGTTTGAGTGAGCAAGTGACAGCTGACACAGATTCATTAAATCGCAAGTGTTACAGGTGGCAGAACACACAGCACAGGGAAGCAGATTGAGACAGCACGCGGCAAAAAAGCAAGCTGCTAGACAGGCCATGCCTCAGTGGCACAGCCATTTGGGCTACAGTCGGCCATGCGAAGGCTAGGAGGATGACGCACAAGCGGTTGGAGATGCTCAAGGTGACAAGCTGGAGAGCAACAGGCACCCCTTGGCGGTCCCCTGCCTGGCCTCAGCTAACAGTGACAAGGGGGGACTAGGCTGTGCCATACAGCTAGGAAGAAGAACCCCGAGTCCTGCACCATCTTCCACCTAGAAGAAGAGCTAGTCAGGCACCAGTTTTGACAGGAAAACAGAATGAAATTGGAGGAAGGAGCTTGGAAACACAAAGAAATTTCATTTCAAATATCCATCCACCATCAACAAAAGTGGATCACAGCTAACAAACAGAGTTATAATCGGTAAGCATATATGAGTGAACTGATTCCTTAGTACGACTCTGGGATGGTTTTATGAATTTTGTTTTATTAGTTTAAGGTTGTATGGGACAGTGTGCTCCTTGGGATTTAATAATGGATAGCAGAATAATCAGGGGCATAAATACTAAGAGGAGGGGCAGGGTGCCCTGTGGTGATGGCCTGTCTCCTACTCCCTGGACCAAAACTTACTTGTGGATGGAGGTTTTCACAGCTGCCTACACACTTGCAATGCTCTCCTTCATGACAGCTAACTGTTTGTTTTCTCCTAGAGTTCTCACAGGGTCAGAAAAAATTATCTGATTTTTATTTTATAAGGAACATAAAAGCCAAGTGGGACATCGTAATGCATTTTTGTGGTGTCTCAAGAGGACCAGCAGACACACAAGCTTGCTCTTATGATTTATCTGAAGACTTCTCAAGAGATTGAGGTCTTAATGTTGCTGTGTGAGACCCAAGGCCTGGTGACACCTGTGCAGACCTTTGTAGATGCAAGAACACAACTCCCTGCTTCAGTTAGATTATTCCCAACATGGGAACAGAGCACATGAAACTGGGGTGTTCTCTACAGAGGCTTGTCAGCTGGTCCCATGATTTATAGTGGGAATCCTGAACAGCAACTCCGAATCCAAAACACAGCTCCATCTCTCTCTGGCACAGCCATGTTCTCCACAGGACAGGACGGAGCCTAATCACCTGGAATATCTTGGAAACGTCTTCAGAGTTGCGCTGCTGCGCTACATCACACAGTTTGGCTGTGATATCGATTCGTCGGCAGATGTCCATGTCCACCTTCATGGCTTTTTCTTGGATCTTTGTGTCCAGGTCTGTCATAGGCTGCAGGAAGGACAGCAGTGGATTATCTTCCATTAATACAGTTCAGAAGATAAGAAGGAGATGACCTACAGTATCTCCATCAATGCAGTTCACGCCAGCCTCCATATTAAATGCTGCCTGGTTTCCAGGCATGCTAAACATCCAAGGGACAGGAGCATTTGGGGTAGGTAGTCAAGTCACTGCAAGTTGAACACTGATTTCTAACAAAGGCAAATGTTCAAGGAAGGTTACGGTTTAAACAAACTGTCAACCCAAAGCCTAACATTTGCAATGATATTTATTTTATGGAATGTACATGGAAAAACCTATTCCAGAAGTCCCTCACATGATGTGTGGGATGCAGGTTCTGTTTTATGTAGAAAGGTAGATAGTACTTCATGTCAGAAAATTCACCTAGCTACTTCACACTAAAAATAGTTTCTCTTACAGGACAATGATATCATTGAATTCCAACATCTTTCAAGAACTTACAAGATGAAACCTGGCACATGATATATGCCCCCAGAAAGTAATGAGCATTTAAAAAAACTACAACCTAAAATATTTAATTCTAGGAGAAAAGGGACCTTCCAAATTTTCTAATCTTGTTCAGATTTTCACTTCCTAGGTTTGTTTGTGTATATATATTGTTTTGCTGCTCATTATTTGCAGTTCTGAGCTCCTTTAGAAGGAAGAGCAGCACAGAAATGTATGAAATTCAGTGGCTATAAATGGAGGAGCATTTCCCAAATATTCTGTAACTGTGCTTTTTGCACTACATAACCCTTAAAAATCAACACACACGTCTTTCTAGAGAAAAGCATCTAGTTTCTTAAAAAAAATAAAAAATCCAAATCTGACCAAAGCGAAATATTTATTCCACATACAATACTGATAAGGACAATGTTTTATACCTCATACCCTTCCACTATGAAAATGTCTCTTAAGCAATCATTTCTTATCTTGCACTACTCTCCATGAAATTCTGCAGCTTCTGCTATCTACACAAGATGTACATTTTTCTGTATTCCCTCACCCTTAGTTAAGACTGTGCTCTGGCTGGACTGCTGCTCTCTGCACACACTAAGGGTATTTATTTTAAACTATTAAGTTTTAACAGTCCATAACTGCGCCACCTATAAATTACAAAGATAAAAGAATTATGCCCTGCATGTTTACATCATGAAAGTTACAAGGTATGTAAACTCAACTGAGATCCTGCCAACCTTTTTACAGTTCTGCTGCCCTAGAGCCACTTTGTGGAGCACAATGACACATCCACACTTGGCCGAAAGAATGGATTTCCCTCATAAAAAGCAGACTGCAAATACTTGTGTCCATTGACATTTTCTTTGGAGTCTGACTTTCAGAACCACAATATGCAGCAACAGGTTCTCTCCCCCCCCCCCCCGCCCACGGTTTTTATAAGGAGACAGGGCAACATGCTTCTGATATGTCCCAGAGCAATGTTTGAAGTTCCTAACTGAAAACAATACTACAGAGGGGAGTGGAGAGAGAGAGAAAAGAGGAGGGCTGGGGTAGCTCTGCTGTTGAGCCAGGAGATAAATGTGAGCAAGGCCTTAAAGCGAAAAGTGTGGCTTTTCTTCATGTGAACTAGAATCTTTGAGCACTCAGTTCCCTACATCAGCTAAATAGTTGTCACATAAATGAGGCTTGTCATGCTTTCTACCTGTTCTGATTGTCAGGTCACACTTTTGACAATTCAAGTTTCCAAAGCAGGAAACTGCTCCCTGAAACGACTCCCTAAAATGGCATTCACAGTTCTAAATATGCACACAGTTTACTCAATATGCTAAAATGGCAGGCTTGAAACTAAGTGACCCAGCAAAGTAGATCTGAACTGGAGTTTCTGAAATCATTTTGGTTATATGAAACTGAAAGGAGTATTTTTAGCATTGGCACCTGCATGGTGCTTCTTGAAACCTGCACATAATGGGAAAGCCTAAACCCTTTAAAGAACATTATTTCCAGAGGTTGCAGCACTGGAAGGGTGGGGGGAAGTACCCAGCACTTCTAGCTGGTGTGAAGCCATCGGGGAACACTCAGGGTTGTGTGATAAGCAGCAAGTTAAATGCATCTACACAGACCAGACAGGAAGCAGGGAGAGGACAAGGGAATTGGTCTGATGCATTAGATCATACAAGGCAGCCATAATACTAACTGCAAGCAGCACTTACTGAAATCATAACTTTTTCATTAATGAAGCTATGAAGATGACTCCCCCCCTTTAAACCTGGTGCAACTCAGCCTGCCAGGGTACTTACATCACTCATCAGACCCTTGAAGACAACAAGTTCAGCTTTCAGTCTCTCAATCTTCTCATTTAACTCTTCTTGGAGGGCTTCGGCTTCTTGTGCCTCCTAGAGGACAAATGGTACAAATAAATGTGGTGCAGAAGGAAAGGCACAAGTTCAGACACAAAGCTCTAAAGAAAGAATCAAATACAGATCAGGAAGCTAATTTCAGTTTGCTCCTATCTTGTGGATCAGCCTCACTAACTCCCAGGTAAGCCATGGAGTGGAAAACGACATGTGGCCCTCTGGGTCCTCACAGTGCTATCTCAGATGCCTCAAATACTGTAATAAACACTATCTCTGGATGTTGGAAGGTTAACAATGTGAATTAGATCTACATAAATAGCTGTGACCATCTTAGCTGCTAATGAAAAGCTATGCCATTATGTAACCCACACCTCTGGACTGCCAGCTTTATTGATTTATCAGATTTCCAATGCATCCTTCACCGTAACACCCTAGAGTGAGTTACAACAATTGAAAATACAATAGAAAAACAAATCAAATTATTACAATTATAAAACTGTTCAAAATGCAACAGAACAATATAAATTCAGTAAAAGAGGTGGGTCTCACAAAACAAAATGTCTTAATGATCAAATACTTGGATTATGATATGCATCTTCAGCATACGACAAAAGCTGTACAATTAAGATACTTAGATGCACCTCTGTGGGGAAGGAGTTCTACAATTTAGGGGCCACCACAGAGAAAGCCCTATCTCAGACTACCACTGAGGATGGTGGAGTTATCAAGAACCCCTGTCACACCCCACAGTTCTTAACACCTGAGAAGGCTAGCAGAGATGAAGACAGTTTTTCAGATATTTGGGGCCTACATCCTTTAGAATAACGAAGCTGTACTTCTATTGCTGAAGTGCCGCTGGATACCAGGAATCGAAGTCCTCTTTATAAAAAAATAAAATCAGAGTTCTTTATTATCCTGTAGTACAATTTACAGAAGAGCAGCTGTGAACTAGTATCCCATTTAGGGTCTGATTTTTTACAAATGAAGTGATACACACACCTGGTCATTAATTCCAGGCAGTCCCTAACCCCAGGCCACAGGCAGCTCATGAAGCCAGCTGAGTACCAATAAAAATAAGAAATGGCCCTATCCACCTTTGAAGAAACATACATTTAGGTGCTCTCCGAAACCTACCTCTTGGAGAGTCTCTACCATTGATTCCAGATTCATTCGCTTTGCCAGTTCCTCCTCCCATCTGAAAAAAGAAGAGTTGTGAATTAGAGATAAGAGAGAAGTATGTGACAATGGCACTCTAAAAAAGCACAGCCCAAGTTGGAGAGAGCCTTACGAGCTCTGAACCCAATTTCAAATTGAAAGATCTGACAAGCAGTTGTCCTGGCCTTGGATAGTCCTGTATGGGGTCCAGTTTTCCTTGCTGGTCACAGATTGTTACATACTGTCTAAAGCCAGCCTTCTCCAACTTGAGGTCCTTTAGATGTTTTGGTCCACAACTTCCATAAACCCTTCCATAAGCCCTAGTCAGCATGGGCGTAAGATGCTGGGACTGATGGGAGTTGTGATCCAAACATCTGGAGGGCACAAAGTTGGAGAAGGCTGGCCTAGGTTAGGGCGAATGCATGCCCTACCCCAGAATTTAAATACAGTACTGAATCTCACTTACTGGAAAAACTTGCCAGGAATACTTTGGTTCAGTAAAAACATGTTAACCTCCAAATGATCATATCTCATAATAAAGGACACTCTTTTAACAACTACAACTTCATAGGTGAAGCCAAAGCCTGCCTCCTCCTACAAGCACAGTGGCAGCCCAAGGCACTAGGAGCTACTGCTGACTCCATCAGATAAAACATTCTGCAGAAAGCTTCCCTTAAGTAAGCCTCAGGAATGCATCAGGTCACGTTTGCAGAGACCTTTCGCTCCACAAATCCCTCAGCAGAAGTGCTGGAGAACTTGAAAGCTTGGTTACGAAACTATGATTGACGACTGCCATTAGATGTCTGGAAAAAAGCATCAACGCAAGGATGATTAAAATACTCCCAACAGTCTAATTAAAAGCACGGTATGAAATTACACTTGTTTACTTATCCAATTGGCTAACATTAACAAGGTTACATTGGTGGAAGAACAGAAAACACAAGATCTACCCACAACACTTCATCAAAACTACAAAAGTTTGAGAACTGTTCCTGTGTCGTTTGCTGACAGATTCATACAATGATTTGCCAACATTCCCATTTCCAAAACAATCTGGTGATGTTTGTGTTTACTTACCATTTCAACCACATCCCACTGAACTCTTTCCAAAAGCAGCTTCTGTGCAGAACCAACATTTTACAAGTCGTAACACACACACCCTTAAGGGCTGCATTTAGAACACAGCCACATGCCAAGGGGATCATTTCAAAAGGGGACAACAAAGGCAGCTGTTAGGCTGTCATTTTCCACCCTAATCCTTGACAAACTGCACCTGAATGTGTCGTTTTCCTGAAGCGGGAGGAGAAACTCTTGTGAACCACAAGCATTATGTGCAACCCACAATGGCCATCTTTACTTTTGTGTCTGCAGGGCAGATCTACTGGCATGAGGTGAAGTCTCCCTAATAAGCAACTGCACACTTGAGCAGAAAGATATTTCTAACCTTGCTTTTCAACACCAGCCGTTTAAAATATTGGTGCTGGGGTTTGTTTTTAACACATGTGTTTTTAGACTTCAACTCTAGTGACCCTGCTTGCACACAAGTTACTGGTTACCAGGGTATTTATACACAAGCAGTGATGCTTTTCCAAATCTGCATCTATCTTCTGACCTGCAGGAAATATACTTGGAGGCAAAAAAAAAAAAAGTTGCCATTCTAGACAACAGATTTAGAGATAAATAGTTGAGTTATTTTTCCAAATCATTTACACAAGGAATATTGATGAGATCATTACAATTTTACGTGCCAGGTAGGATGTTGTACCTCCAGTACTTAAACTGATAGT
Source organism: Podarcis tiliguerta (assembly GCF_965153285.1). NCBI lineage: Eukaryota > Metazoa > Chordata > Lepidosauria > Squamata > Lacertidae > Podarcis > Podarcis tiliguerta. Next base: position 13,054,330 of record NC_139541.1, read on the forward strand.
ATCAGTTGCTGCTTATCTTCCTTGGTTTCAACTTCTTGAACTACAAGGAAGAGCAAGAGACAGACAAACTGGTATTTTTAAAAAAAATAAAAAGCAAAAGCAAAATGTTAGGTGGGTCCTTCCCCAGTACATGAGTCATTCTAAACAAGTGTCATAAAGTTATGACAAATCACTGTCCTCTCGTAGTCTGCAGGGTGTTTGCTAACCACAATCACACAAGTGGAGCTGTGAAAAGTTTCATTATCTTTGTTTAAACCTAGTTAATTTGCTTCATGCGGTGGAAGGACCCAATCCCAGTTTAACTGATTTAACAACATGCTTTCCTGGTGACACAGAGGAACCTCAGGCCCAGAGGCTGGATGCAACCCTCCAGGCCTCTGTCTGGTCCCAAGGCCCCACACCCTCCCAAGCTGCACCCATTGCCAGACTGTCCTTGTACCCTCCTTGAATGTTTTTGCCTGGCTGGAGTATGTCCTTAAACTCTGATGCTGCCTCTGGCTTGCTTGAATGGAGGATAGAGAGGGAAATGTAAGGGTGAAGAAATACATTGCCCTTGCCAACCCTTCTCATGTGGCCCCTAAAAAGGTTTTCCAGGAGAGAATGGGCTGAAAAAGGTTCTGCGCCCCTGGCATACAGTGATGGAGTCATATGCATGCTATGTGAATGTACACATGTAAAGAACAATCCAACCCCACCCCACCCCCTGCTTTCAGTTGCAAGGCTAGCTGAGCCAGATAGGCAATTTTTATCTGCCAATGACTCTCTCTGAAGAAGAGCCAGCCGCTACATTTCACTAATGGCACGTAAGGTTTCCCCAATGGAAGTCATAACCAAAATCCCTTTTTGTTCTTGGCTTTGACTGTTTCTCCCATGACACTGATTAATTTCATACTAGCCCTGTGTGAACACATTTAAAAACCAAAGTGTCTCGTCTCCCTGGTGTAAACCAACTCCTGCAGTCTTGCGTCTGACACAAGAACAGAAATTAAAGCAACCCACCAGCCTTGCTCCATTCAGATTAATATGTTAAAATAGGCAAGGCTAGAGTCATGACATACAGATCCTATTTACAAACAAATATTGTTAAAAAGGATTCTGAAACAATCCACCACTGTTGCTGTTAGAAGCATCACAAGCAATATAGAGGTAGTGATGGAGGAAATGCTTGCAGCTGACTGCTATGCTCTTTAGCCATTCCTATAAGGCCTCATTCATTGCCAAGAGAGCTTTAAGATGCTGGTGCAGCATGTTTCAGCTGTCCTTAAGATATGCTCAAGCTCTGAAGCAACCTGAGAGGCCAGCATATAAGTGGGGCTGCTGTGAAGTAGCCTAAGGAGATGCTGAGGCAGCCATTCTTGATCACACACGTCACCTTCCCCCTTCCAACAAAGCAGAGGAAAATGCCTGACTACTTCATTAGCATCCCTCTGGCAGTAAGAACATAGGAGCCTGTCCTTCTATTGGTAGGCCCACTTCCAGCCGGTGAGACTGCAAGGTGTCTGGGAAGGCAGCCCAAAGGACAGCAGTTCTCACACTTATGCTGCAGACAGCTGCTCTTCCTAGGTTCAAAATTTTCTTGGCTCAGACCTCAGTTCCCACAATGTCCAGCTGCAATCAAGGCAGGACATTCAGCGCTGGAGCAAATTTTGCCAGCCAGAATTTACAGACTGCAAAAATGCCATTAGCAGCCACGTCACAGGCTACTGGGATTATTTTTAAATAAGGTATCAATTCCAAAACATGTAAACGCCGAGCATGATCTAAGCTCCCCTCTCTCTCTAAGGGCAGCTGTGTGTTTTGACTACTCTCAACATTCACATGGCTCATTGTTATAGTTACTGGGAAATGATGGACCAGTCAAGCTGAAGCTAGGAATCCAGCCCTCTGTTTCCATAGGCAATAGGGCATTCCTCACTTATTCCATCACTGCAGCCCCAGACCTCAAACTACCTCCAATGTCATATGCTTCTTTGACAGGCTGGGAGGAGGGAAATACTTTCTAGAGGTAGCATAAAAACAGTTACAGTATTACACAGCAAGGCAACAAGGCAAACCACACCGAACTGATGAAAGCAGTGTTGGCTATAGAGAAGAGTCAAGAGTTTAACTACGTACTTCAGCCTTAGAAATAATATTCATGAATTGAACTGACTTCTAAAGAAATATGAACAGTGACAGAAGGAATTTTAAAAGGTGGTCATTATGTAAATGTTTATCTTGATCGGGAGTTTCCATAAATACTCACTTCCTTTTGCATTAGTTTGAACCATTTGGTTTAACACTTGCATTACAGTGGGGGATACCAATGCCTACAATGATTCTGGGTCCACACCTTCCTTTCCTGTTGGGCCCCAGGAAATTTCAATTGCCCTCTACCCTCTGAAAAAAGGCACCCCTCCCTCCTCCTCTTGCCCCCATCCAGGAGAGGTGTTGAGGTCTGCTGGGATATCTGCTCCCTCCCTGTCTGATGGAGGATTTGAAAAACAAGCTTTGATATTTTGGGAGTAGCTCTGACAGAGCAGCTGCTTTGCATTCAGAAGGCACAAAGTTCAGTCCAGGTGGGAATACTGGAGAGCTCTGTAGTCAAACCTCATGTCCCAATGAGGAACATCCTTGCCCCCATCAGAAGAAACCACATCATTGCTGAACTGCCACAGTGCTTCACCAAAGGGGCTGACCTCCTTCCACTCCAAAGTGGTTGGGATGTGCTAGGCCCAGTGGACAGGGACCGTGGGGTTTAGTTTCCAAGATCATTGTGGTTGGCGACCTCTGTGGGGAAGAACCGCTTGATCAATCAGTCTGCAGAGACACTATTGACAATAACTACAAAATCACCTTTGGGGTGGACTTAGAGATGGAGCATTTTGAGGTGCCTGCAGCTGTGGGACACAGCTGGCCAGGAGTGCTTCAAATGCATCGCCTCCACCTACTATCACGGGGCTCAACCTATAATCATCATCTTCAACCTGAATGACATGGCCTCCCTGGGCCATACCAGGCAGTCAATGGTTGATGCCCTGAAGGAGAAAAACCCTTCCAACGTCATTCTCAGGAAGGATCTTAGCTCTCCAGTGAAGTACAGCTTCATCAAGAGGGATACCCTCAAGGTGACAAAAGAAATGGAGGTTGAATACTGGACTGTCTCCTCACTCACAGATGAGAACGTGTGGCGAGTTCTTTTTCCTGGTGGCAGAACTGACCTTCAAGGGCAGTGTGGTGGCAGAGCTGGAGAGGAGCAACACACTCAGGATTGGTGATGCCAAGTGGATCCACAGTGACGAGTGAGACCTGTACCTGACTGATAAGTGGTGGAGAGTCAAATGCTGCTAGTGATGCAAACTGTACAGACGGGGAAGAAGTTGCATTGGCCTGAACATTTGCACTGAACTTATTTCTATACTAAAGGAAAGTGTTGTTTTTTAGTGTGTGTGTGTTTTTTTAAAGAACAGAACAAATAACTCCAGGTTGTCTCGTATAGGACCATCACAAGCTGCTTTGTACCAAGTCAAACCATTGGTCCATCTAGTCCAGTACTGTCTACACTGACTGGCAGCAGAGGCTGCCCAGGATTTCAGGTAGAGGATCTTCCCAGCCCCAGTTGGACATGCTGCTAGGGACTGAGCTTGAGATCTTCTTCACGCAAAGAGCAGGTGAGCAATGTGCGATTCCTGCATCGCAGGGGGCTAGACTGGAAGACCCATGACCTTCCCAGAGAGTGATCCCATTTTGCTGCCAAACCAAACAGACACCAAACCAACAAGCTTGATAGGATGAGGATTATGTCACAGTCACAGACTGAAAATCACCCCTCCCAGGGAGACAAACCATTAAACAATTATTGGGTATAATTTTAAAATGCCTCTTAACTGCACATGGAGAGCTAAAGAACATTGTGAAGAAAGGAGGGCAGGCCATGTTTGCTCCTAATATGAACCAATAGAGAGGTTGGTTCTCAAGCTTCCATGGAAATAATTGTGATTATCAGGTGCATGCTTTAATCAACATACTAGTGGCAGAATTCCACAGTTCCAATGTGAAGTGATAATTTCAAGGGATGATCGAACATACATGCACACCTAGGTGTTGAAAGGAATTCTTCATTTGGTGAGAGCCAAGGATGAGAGAGTGTAATAATAGATGTCAGCTTTTCATCTGGGCATGAGGGTTACACCTAGTTTGCTCATCTCTTCGATGAGAAGCATCTAAGGTATTCTGTCATGAGCCCCGCCAGCATTAGACAAAAGGATGAAGAACAAAGAACAGCGAGTGCCAGGCCCAGGTAATTGCACCCTGGGTGGTACCCCCTTGCCCCACAGTCACGGGCTGGAGACACGTTTTTCCACTTGCTGCCCCATGGCAACGCTGCTTGTCTTAAATCGCTTCAGATCTCTTGATGGCCATGTTTTCCCAAGGTGCACCTGACTGGCAGGGTGTGCCGTACTGTTTGCTAATGCTGGCAAGAGATTTTATGTTCCTCATGCTCAAACACAACCAGTTTACTTTGAAATTACTCATGTGTGGGTCTGTAGCAACATGCATGCTAATCTCTTTCTCCCTATATCCATCTAAAGAGTCATTTCCCAATCACCAGGGCTGGCATTAATGGTTTTTAGTTGCTGGTTACATCACTGTGGCAACTGCCAAGGACGTCCGATTGGAAATCGTCATTTGAGGGAAACTACATCTCTCATCCACGTCAATGCCATTAAAAAAAATGTCAAAAGGCAACATTTGATGTACTAGTTCCACGAATTAATACGATGCAAAAATGACGCTTATAACTAAGATAAAACAGAATTGTGGAAAATTAGTACCCTCCATCTAGGTAATTTTTGATGTTTATACCAGCTTGCCTTGGTGCAGAATTCAATTAATAAAGATGCAGTGTTTTGAGTTAGCTTCTCTAAATACACTGTATGCCATTAGGTGCTCCTTTAAACCATTAACAGCAGAGACAAGTATACCACAGACAAGAGCTTTTCAAATCATTGATAATAGTCAGCACTTGGTAGGCAATGCTGAGGAGGGAGCAAGAAGATGACAAATAGACAAGTAACCAGAATAACTGCATGCATTTTAGCAATTCTGTGTTTATATTTCTAGTAAGATGCTTACTGAAACACAAAATTGAATGGATACTGAACAGCTCTGTGAAGAATGTTTTAATTTAATGGAAATATCCAATTCCATTAAAAGCTGGCTAAAGCTGCTCAGGGGTTGCAACTTAGAGCATTATTTCCTCAAACGATGGATGAAGTTCAGTATACTAATTTTAACAAAAACAACATTCTATACTGTCAACACTGGCAGGCAGCTGCTCTCCAGGGTTCCCTGTCCTTCCCAGCTCTACCTGGAGAATGATGCTGCCAGTGACAGACCCTCAAACTTTCTGCACAGAATGAACTAATCTACCTGTGAACTACACTGTCTCTTCTCTTAGTTTTTGATATGATGCTACCAAGTACCAAGTTTCTATATGCAGGAGACTTGAGCAAACAGTCCCATCAAGTTGGCTTCTGTACCTGTTCTCATTAATTATGCCCCAAAATGGAAATACTCCTGATGGTGGAAAATGTTAGCAAGAGATTTCATAGATCTGGTATGCACATGTCAGAACAATGATAATGCCTGGTGAGCTAGTACCTTGTAAGCACTGAACAATTATGCATGGTGATTAAATTCACCTGAAGGGGGGGAAGCAACAACTTGTTGTTGGAGCCACAATAAACACTCTGCACTGTAACAAAGAGCAAAGTTGTATTTGTTCCAAGCTTTGTAATAGCAAAACTCCTCCATGCTTAAGTTTACAAAGAGCTGAGAGGAATGTGTTGGGTTGTGGTTTTGACCGCATTCTTCAAAGTTCTGTCGTTAATTTCAGCAGGGCAACACCTCCTCAAGCAGCTCTTGTGCAGAACTTGCAAATAAATACATTTCAATCTATTGTGGTAAGATCTGTATGCATGCTATGCTCCAGCTACCATTGCAAAGATTTTCTTTGCTTAAAGCAAAGGAACTTCACTGAAATAAGAGCTGGGATATCTCTGTCCTAGCCTGCTCCACGTGCTCAACAGCTCAGAGTCCTTCTAACCAAGCAGCCTGATCACATGCTATTCGCAACACACATTGTAAACTGCAGAATTTAAAATTAGTATTCTGAACATTAATCAATGCCACAATTTTTCAGCCTTACCTGAATAGAAGGGATTGAGAACTAGTGACACGCTAAATATTTTTGGACCACAGCTCCCATAATCACTGAACACTGACTATGTTGGCTGGGGTTGATGGGAGTCCACTGTCATCAAGAGAACCACAGGGTCCTCATCCCTGCCATACAACTCTGATGGTATGGCATCCATATAATTTAGGTCAGGGGTCAGCAAACTTTTTCAGCAGGGGGCTGGTCCACTGTCCCTCAGACTTTGTTGGGGGCCGGACTATTTTTTTTTGGGGGGGGGGGGAATAACCCAGAGATGCATTTTAAATAATAGCACACATTCTAAGAACACCAGGCAGGCCCCACAAATAACCCAGAAATGCATTTTAAATAAATGGCCACATTCTACTCATGTAAAAACACGCTGATTCCTGGACTGTCCGCGGGCCGGATTTAGAAGGCAATTGGGCCGGATCCGGCCCCCAGGCCTTAGTTTGCCCATGATTTAGGTGATATATGGAGATTCCCATAACAATTTAGTCAACTGTCAGGGATGATGGGAGCTGTGGTTTAGCAACATCTGGGGAGCCAAGGTTGCAGAACATTTCTCTAAGCATCATGAACTATTTATAGCACTCTCCAGACATAAAACTATACTAAAGAGAACCACCTCAAAGGCTGGATCAGAAACAACCTTATTTTTAAGGCCATCCTAAAAAATAGGGGAATCCTTCAAAAGAGCTACTCCTTAAAATTACACTGAAACATGCCTTGGTAAATAGGACACATGTTTTGTAGGCTTAGATGAAGCAACAGGAAAGTTAGTAGCTTGAAAAAGGAAAAGTGAATGTAGCAAGTTTTCTACAATACGTTTTCTTCCAAGTTGCCAAGACTGAACAAATGCTTCTGAATCACCTTCCTGACGTTTTCTGAAGGGCAGACTGTAGCAGTTTATAACTGGGACGAAAGCCACAAAGGCCTTTGTATTACTGATCTCCAGATTCAGCAGAAAGGAACCAATTCAGAGAGGAAAATAAAAGACAACAGGGAAACCAGCTCCACAGCAGCTTGGGGAATTATTCAAAACCACATCCTGCAGTACATAGCAGCTATTCCTAGTCAGTAAAAATCTGAGGGGTTTACCTAGAATCATTATATGGAATAATAGTAAAAAGCCATAAACTGCTCTGCTCACATTTAAGAAGAAATTCATATCACACAGATTTCAACTAGAGATACAGATACATTGTATTTCTTATTTCATTCTTGTTTGTTTTAACTATCATACACTGAAACGTCTTATTGTATATTAAGAGTTCCTCAGTGTCAGGCAATAATGTCTATCTGCTTAAGACACCAGTCACAAGAATGATTCACTTACAACTCAAATATGCTTACAGGGGAGTAAACAAGTTTCTAGAGAAGACTATTCTTGTGCATATATCACATTCCTCCCCACTGAACAGTGTGATGCCCATGTCAGCCAGTGTGCCAGCTCTTCTGCAAGAGCCTCCTTCTACAGAGTCAGTCTACCCTACATGGATACGTCGAAAGGAATGCCATTCTCTATCTGACCAAAACTAGTTCAAAAGTTGCAGTAAGCTCTCCTTTCTGCAGACTAATTTATGTGGTAAATTTTTATTCCAAAAATATCCCTTAGCAAACTGAATGTTAACTGCTTTCATATGATCTAAGTCCTACTGGAAAAACAATTAGCAGCAAGGCTTATGAAACATCTGTGGTAAAAAAAAGAGAGAAAGTCATTCTTTGCTTTTTGTAGTAACTGCAGTTATTATAACTGGAGGTAAAAACAGAATTCTTTTGGCTCACTTTTGAAAGAGGTAATTATTTTGGCAATCTGAAGAGCAGAGGATTAGCTTGCTGAAAAGAGCTCCAGGGTGCAAGATAATTAAATACAGAACTCATGTTTTGGAGAGCATTTTCTTGCCTAAGCAATATCTATATCGCCACATTGTAAACTACCTGTCAGACTAGCTGCATTACATTAATACTCAAATGTCTACTGAATTTTAAGCAACATTTTACTATGGTGAAAGAAATATGATGAAATTTTTACACACACACACACACGATGATAATGAAGGCTAAGAAACAACGTAGGTGTATGCATGGTGAAGGCACATTAAAAAACTTTTTGATCAACTCACCAAATGCAACTTGGATATTTGTTTGAACAAAAAGCAACGTATACTGCATTACTCTTGTAAACATTACAGGATTTTTTTTAAAAAAAAAGATTACAGGATATCTTTGCATTAAAACTGCTAATTTTCAGTTTAGAAAAAAAATGTCTACTTCCTTTCAATAAAAGTGGCTAGCAACACAAAGAGCTTACAAGCACCTAAACATTAATGATGGTGCATTTTGGTTTTTGAACAGCCACAAGCAGAATACTACCCATTTGAGAGACGAATATTGTACATTTTAAGAACTTCAGATTTAGGCCTTTATACTTGGCGGTGTTTTAGAAGATCCAGTGAGAGTGAAGCTGCACAACTATTACTGGTGTTTCTTTCATCTTCATTCTAGCTACCAAACTGATACTGATATACACTGCAATAAGATAACCGTACGGCTGTTGTATTTCAAGTAAACGTATTGTTACTCTCCACCACAGAATTTTGCAAGCAAAATTTCAGATAAGAATCAGGACTAGAGTATCACTCTAATTGACACAGCCATGTTTAATGAAATATAGTTTCCTCAAAGAAGAATTTCAGGTGTATCACAATTTGATCAGAAGCTTTACAAACAGCAATGACATGCTTGCTTTTGAAAACTGAACGAATTTATTTTGGTACATCACAGAAGTGCCAGGGTACCAATGCCATAAGCTTTTGTGGGAGAAGATGGTTGCAATCTGGTTTCCAGGATGCTGGGAGTTCACCTCCCTAAGTGGCACAGGCTCAAAAACCTTTATCTACTCAAATAAACTTTCCTACACTGGATTTCCCTCCAAGCAGGATGACTGGATGTGCATGGTCTTGAGCACTCTCTTCAAGTTATTATTGATAGAATTGTCCTAACTTAGATCTCCAGGGCAGTGTATTCTCTTGAAGTAATAGCTGTATAATAAGAAAGCAGTTCTTTCATATTCCTGCCCCAATATATTGGACAAGGGTTAGAAGGATTTGAACAGATGAACCACCAATGGGGAGGCAGTTGAAATGGGACCCCACTAATGCTAAGACTCCTCCTCTCCCATACATATAGCAGAATCCTATATATGTTTGTTCAGCGGAGCTAACTCTCAGGTAAGTAGGTGCAGTATTACAGCCTTATTCTCTGTACCAGTTCCACTGTTGGTGGCTTTATGTCAGCCAGTGCAGTAGCTATTTAGTAATCTCTGCAAGTGCATGGAGTTGCAAGAGTTATAGCATTGGAAGTATTACAGCCCCAACAATGTTCACTTTAATAAAAAGAACTGGTTGCATGGAACACACTGGTAGATGCTATAACTTCATCATTCACTCCTCAATAGAGCAATGCGCAATTACTACAGTGCTAGACTGGGTCATGCGTTTGCATCCTCTTTAAATCACATGCAAGGCAAAGTCAACAGGAAGTAAAGCAATCAAGGGAAGTTATAAATCTATCCAGCCTCCTAAAGCATCTATGCAATACAAAGTTGAGAGCAGATGGAAAGCACACTGGAAATAAAGCCAGTTGATACACCTGAAACCAGCAATGTGCGTGAGAAAACTGCAGTAGCAAATGGCAATTCAGATTTTCAAACAGCCAATTCCACAAATTTATTTCTACACTCATAAAGGTTTTTATTTTCATTTTTTAAGAAAAAGTATAACCAGCCCCACATGCTGCAGGTAAACAAAAACCCTTCACAAAATATTATAAAAAGAGCATTTGTAGTGCACAACAGTTATTCCAGCCTATCATTTGCAGCATCTATATAACAATATACCCACTCCAATGTCTCCCTCTAAGCCTACATCTAAATTCATCTAAGTGTGCAGTTCCTAGTAGCTACTAATTTTTTTGCCCCTCATGACAATTATTGAACACATAGAAATTATCATTTCGTTCACACAGTGTTAGACATTAAACAAACTTACAGCACAGCCCCATACATCGATGTTCATTTCCAACGAACCATAGACTTCCAATATGGAGGCAAGAGGAATATCAACATTATATCTCTGTGCAATATGGAGGAAGATATCAACATTATATCTCTGTGCTTTGCTCCTGAACTGTGGTAGCTGATTCTGAGCGACTTTTCAAAGGAAAAAATACTAAGAAACATTCAAGATAAGATTACATTTCTATCACTAGTGTGGGTTAATATTGTATTCCAAGTAATTATGGCTGGATAAAGCAGACTATGTGAATCCTGGCAGGATTACAGCAGCCAGTGAATGAATATTTGCCACATGAGTGCAGATTACCCTTTGCCAGACATGCCCATACTTAAAATGCACCATCTATGATTCAGTTTCACACAATAAGGCAACCAGAGTGCAGATCTGTGTTATTAACAAGCAAAGCACATCATTAATGGAGACAGAATACCATTCTCTCTGCTGCTCTAACGTTCTTGTTTGCAAAGGAGATTTAGGGACGGGACTGATGTAATAGGCTGTAGATGAAACAACTCTACATCCATGGCATAGAATTATTCTTCTCCTCTGAGATTAAAATGGAAGTCTTCTCACATACTTTAAAATGAAGAAAAACAGTCAAGTGAGGGACTATGGAGGATAAAGCTTGCCAGTTACTGGATTTTGCTGAGCATTTTGTGGTCAGGATCCAAAGAAATGTGCTTAAGGTGCCACAAGGCTGCAAGAGACTGAAAAATCTACCCACTCACCCATCAAAACATGTGGAATTGGGACTTCACGTCTTTATTTCATTTCAGCAGTTCCAATACCGGAGACAAGCTGCTGTAAGGTTTGAGTGGCTGGTCACTCGGTCCTTGGAACCTGCACAGCAAAACCTGAACTCCATAGCATTGACTGGTTGTATGTGCTATTCTCTCCAGAGAATGCACATATCCCTCTTCTGGATCACCATCCCGTTTAGACAGAAGAAACGATATATATTTACACCCCCACACCTCAATTAATATTTACAGTGCAATCACACATTTGCTTACTCAGAAGCAAATCCTACTGTGTTGAATAGGACTTACTTCCAGGTAATCCTGTATAAGATTGCAGCCTTTGATATCTAAATAATTTTGTGCTCAATGAGGATCAAGGAAATAAAAAAGAAACACTTCTATATAATTTCTTCCAGTTTGGTGGTACAGCTCGTAGATCTTCTGACAGGGGAAAAAAGCCTCTAGAAGCCAGCATCCATCTGCCATTAACAGAACCTAAGAAATAATTGGTACATTACTAGGCTGCAGATCTACCTGCACACACATTTCAAATATTAAACACTGAAAGAGAGGTTAAAAAATAGCAATGGAAACTAGGCTAGTGGAAACAGCACTCAGTAGGACTTTAGTAAGGCAACTAAAGACAAAAGAAATCTGAAACCTGTTATAGCCGGAGTTTTGTTTAAGCACTGAAGCATAACATTGAGCTCTACTGGTTGTGTGGCCAATGAGTCAAACCTTTCAAGAGCATTAAAATATTCCTCATTTTATTTACTGGCTGGGCAGCTACCCACACTAGAAAAATGTTTGATGGAGCACTCTACACTAGATCCTATGGAAAAATACAAAAATATTGATCATTTTTCAAAATGTCTTGCATTCAGATTTTAAGCAATGGCAACAGCCATCTTCATTCCTTTTCACAGATCTGTAGCTTTGCCATATATTAAACACAATCCAAATTACAAATCTTCACATTCTCAACTTTTAAAACCACAGCCCTAAGATTAGTCAACAGCCCTGGGGAAAAATAAAAGCTGCACAGGAGTCAAAAGGCAAAATCCTGGCAGTGTCCCCACAAAGCCTGAACTGCAGTTTTTTAAAAAAGCAGCTGCTGAGCTTTACATCAGCCTCATTCTTACTTTAGCTACAGACAGTCCAGCACTTGGACTGCTTTCTACAGCCATTTAAGCCTATGATTACACATAATGAAGAGCTAGAAATATCTTGTGTCTAGGTTTCTATTTTCACCCAAGTCGTCCCTGCTCATGTCTTCAGATACTATTTGAGTTGGATTTAAGAGGCTGGTGCTGCAGAGCTACTTAAAAGAAAAGGAAATATAAAGTAGAACTTCCTTGAAGATTAGTAGTCAAAACACTCAAATGGCAAGATATACCAGACACTTCAGAAATGTAAAGACTCCATGAAAGCTTAAACTACTAACTAGTATGTATTATGAGGATTTTGTATGGGGGAGAAAAACCAAGCTTTTTATTTAGCTAAATTCTGCAGCAGCACAACCAGATGCCCTAATCTGCAACAAAACAAAACATATCTCTCCCGCATCAGTTTCTACAGTCACAGTAGGCACTGCGACCCTCCAACACAGGCTTCCTCAACCTCGGCCCTCCAGATGTTTTGAGACTACAATTCCCATCATCCCTAACCACTGGTCCTGCTAGCTAGGGATCATGGGAGTTGCAGGCCAAAAACATCTGGAAGGCAGAGGTTGAGGAAGCCTGCTCCAACAGTTCCGATTCCACTCCATTGTTTCCCAAAGCAGATGGATGCCAACAACAAAGTCAGAGAAGACTCACTGAAATCAGTGGGAATGTCCATTATTTTCCGTGAATCTATTCAGAGTATGGTGAATTCTGGATACAACCCCAAATCTTATCTACATGGTTAAGTGGCACAATTCTTTTCATAACCCTTAGAGAGTCTTGCTTAGCCTTCTCCAAATTAATTCCCTCCAGATGTTTTGAACTACAACGCCCATCAACTCTAACCATTGGCCATGCTGGTTGGAACTGATGTGAGCTGTAGTTCAAAACACCAGGAGAGCAACAGGCTGAGGAAAGCTGGCCTTGGTGATCACCTCAACACACTTTCACATAATTAACAGCAATACGTTTGTGACTTCTGATTACAACCCTAGCAGAGATAAGCACAAGAATGTTAGATAAGGAGAAATTAGACTGACTCAGTGAAAACAGCCAAAGAATTATCAGAAGCAGTTTTACGGCATGAGATTTATTGCCCATTTATTCTCAATTCTATTGATCCAGCATCAGTATTTAAGCCTTAGCCTATGGCTCACAAGGCAGCAGCTCACCTAGCATTCACTGTGATGGAAATACCACAACCAAATGAGAAGAGCACATATCAAGCTGCCTATCCAGCTACCTCATTTTAAAGGCCATACTCACTGCATTTGCTCCCCCTTCCCATCTCTAAATCAGGATGAATCTTAAATATAAAAATACTATGGGTAACAGCCAACAATATTCCCACTGAAATTAAGTCCATTGATTTCAATGGGTCTACTTTGATTACCTGCACTGGATAGCACCTTAATAATTCAAAGTTTCTTGAAAGATAGAATCGTGTGTATACCAGCAAAATGGCTGGCACACATGTGTGCGGAGATTCCCAGTGAAAAAAACAAAATGCATCCAAGATTGTAGTATTTATAGCTCTACTGTTAGAAAACTTGCACCTAAAACTTTAGAATTCGCTCTGCCCTGTATTTAAAAACTGACACCAATCAAACAGTTGGCAATACCAACTTTCTACATCAAAGCTATTCATTAGTACAAACTCCTCATTCTCTGGTATCACCTTTGAAAAAGAAAACAAAAAAGAACTCTTGGAAACTATAGTGATTAGACATTTTCTCATTAAGAAAAACCCACACCAAAAAACATCAGAAATGCAATGAAGCCATAGCAAGGTAGCACAAGGAACATGGTCAGGAGAGAATTATAATTTCACTGGAATTCCTTCCCATATCAAAAATCATTTGTTTTTGATTGGCCTTTGCTAGTATAACATTTGCATCTTGTTACAGTGATATTTTAACTTAAAAGTTGATTTAGACATTCCTCACAGATTGCTTTTAATAAAAATGTGCTTAAGTTCCTTAGATTTGGAAAACAAAAGTTTGTTAGTTTTGTCACGCTTTCCCTTTGGCAATGATAACCTTTCCCCTCCCCAGCTGCAGAAAATTTGGAATAATCCCTATCCTCAACTGGACTTTATTAATCTGCCAAATCAAAGTGCAACCTGAGGAAAAGCAATTATTTCCAGCTCAACCAATATTAACAAGTTAGTTTTCTCTCCACAGTCACAAGAAGGCCCAACTGCCTGATAAACACTCAATGTCTGGACCAATTAAAGACAATTTTGGAACCATAATATACAAATCCATTCAAGTGCTGGAACTAAAGTTCCAGACAGACTGATCAATAGGCTTTCTGCGAAGAAAAGACCTCTTCAGAAATGAGAATACTGAAGACTCTATGAGGGATTTTCACTAACTAGGCAGTCTTTAGCTGGCCACACAGAGTTATTAATTCAAACCACACACCAAGATCTTATTGCAATATTTATCAACATATACTGCACCACCAGAGATAAAAATCTAAGCATCTTTAAACAGACACACCCTAAACATTTCAGACCAAATGCTACAATAGAAACAATAAGTCTGAGCGAAGACTGACTTTTGTAATGCAAAAAATAAATATCAGATTTTAGAGCAAGTGTCATAATCATCAAAAAGAAAACAAGCCGTGAGATGATAGTAATATGGGGGGAGTGTGGGGTGTGTGTTTTTTACTATTAGACCTCACAGAGCATTACTCTGACCCAAAAACATGAAAGTTTAAGCTAACTACCTGGTCCAAGAAATGTCTTATTTCCCTTTTGTTCAAAGCACATGGTATTCCTAACACCATACAGTCAGTACAATCTTTATGATATGAAGCAGATGAAAAACACATCAGCTAATGGTTCTTCTACAAGTTAGTAGATACCACAGCAAAAAATCTAATGTGGACCAAGAGCTGCAATCCTAAACAAGTTTCAACTGGCTTACTTATGAGTAAACATGCATACACCAGCTGACAACCAAGTGTGATTACAGGACTGGTTCCCTGGATCAGTTGCATATGTGTATGGATTGGGATGCCAGTTTCCCTTCAAACCACTTGCAAAGACTGTAATGTCTTTATTTCTCCTTTTTCAGTTGAGAACTGTAGTCACATAGATTCTTAATCCACCATAGCCTCATTTACAAATTTCATGTATCAGTGTGCCACTCATGGATTTATTTGTGGAGGATACTATTTTGCAGGAACAAGAAAATGGGAGCGTAGAAGTTACAATAATAACTTGTATTCTCATTTGTCAACTTCTGCTTAAAAAACCAACAACTATGAACCTGAACTCATACATTCTCTTTGAGATTTCAGTGGTTTTTCACTTAAAACAACTGAAGTCTTAGAGTGGCATGTCAGACTTCCCACGGAAATAAATTATTGTAATATCCATGTATTTGTTCTGGGCCTTGAGTTACAATGAATTTATTGCTCTCCTATCCCCTAATACCATGCCAGCCATGTTTCCTTATGCCCAATCGCACACAAGCAGCCAGCAATGCAAACTGAGTCCACAAAAACTGTGTATCCTGTGGACACCCACATACACACTGAAGAAGGGAGGGAAGAGAAGGAATTATTTCTCTAGCACATTTTTAAAAATTCAGTGACTGATGATCATTCTTACCCACCGCTGAGAGGCAGTATGGAGTAGCCTAGGGCAATCCAGTCAGTCGGGCAGGGTGATACTACTACTACTACTACTACTACTAATATAGTGTTGGACCATATTCAGCCTCTACTCAGGCATGAAACTCACCATCTCTTAGCCTAGTCTAGTCCACAGGGTTGCTGTGAACAAAAGAGGGCGCACACACTGCCCTAAGTGCCATGAAGAAAGAACACAATAAAAATATAATTAAAATGTTTTAAGAGAAGTGATCGGTAACAAACCTCTGTGAATTTGCTACTTAAAAGAGGGACCATATACAGCTTACAGAATTACACACCAGGGGGAGGAGAGCGTCAGCAATTGTATCTACAGTTGAATTCTCCAATTGACGACAGAGGAAATTCAGGACTTTTCACTTTTTGGGTTGTATCCAATAAGTTTTACTCAGAGAAGATCCACTGAAACTAATGGACCTTAGTAGGACATTTCTATCAACTTCAATGGGTTTACTCAGAGTAGGACCAGCTTCAGAAACAGTCCTATGTTAGATTATTTGTTCTGCTGTAAAAAGATAGCCAATATATGCTGTACCGCCTTATGACATTTCCATGGGCTCTTACCCACAACAGCACCATCAGGATCACTTACGTGTTGCAATACCTTTTAGAACATCCACAGTAAGCTATCAAAACCATGAATAAATAACATACATTTACAATGCCATCTGCTTCGCATAGTAACAGTAAAGAGTTTAAATACCCAAACAAGACTTGGGTAAGCAACTTCAAAATAAAGAGTCAGAGCATTAAGAGCAAGGACACAGTTTCTTTAAAAGTAGCAAAACTATGAGCGTTATTTTAAAAAATAGTGCTGGAGAGTGAGCCCTTAAAATAACGAAAAACAGAAAAGATTATTATGTTCTTTTTAATTATTTTGTTATCATCTATAAATAAAAGCCGTAATAATGACAAAAATCTTTTTATTGCTGTTTACAAACCCAAAGGTCAACATCTTCAAATATTCATTCTTCTCTAAATTCAGCATTAATGTATCTCAGAAGTATTTGATAGTTAAGAGTTCCAGCCAACTTTTAAAGGTAATGTATGCCACCATTACTCCACATTATAGAGTAAATTTCATATGAAATATACAGAACAGGGACCAAGAGGAAGCCTGTTTGCTGACTGTACCTAGAAACAGTACAGTGTGGAAGTGGGAGCCAAGACTGACCATAACATTTCCTTCTCAATTTTTAAAGTCATGATTACATTGTATCTACAGAATATTTCAAAAGTATTATGAGGAAAATCACAAGTTCCAGTCCAACATGAAGTATGACGATAAAGACAGGCAGAATAGCCGGGCCCTAAAAAAGAGTGGGTGTCTACCAATTAAAAAGAGAACGCTTACACCCAGTTTATAAAGGCAACAGAAGGTCTAGCTTAAGGAAGGTTGCATCCTGCAGCTTTCTCAAGGCAGTTACCTATTCAAATAGCCATCTTCCTACATTCCTATTTACACCTACACAACACACATACCATATAACAGGGGAGAAAGTCAGCATACTAAAGAGGCAACTCAATATGCTCAAATCTACTTTGAGTTTATAGGAAATGAGACCGCACAGGTGCTTTTTTCTTTTTTTTTTAAGGCAAGCATTATATTCAAACAGCTTTGTTTGGATGCAATCCCTTCCTCTGCAGTGTTCTCAGTCTAAATACTGCACCACTGAGCTCATACACAGGAGCCAAAAAGCAGGCTCATCAAGGAGAAATCCCCAACCAGCTTTTGCTACCAAATTGTAAACACAGAGCAAAAAAGCAGATGTCTCTATAATGTCCTTGCCAGAGGTATCTTCCTAACCGGGCAGGAACCCACCCACAACCTTGTCTACCAGAGTTCAAGAAATGCTCGATTTGCTCGATTTCATCTTTTCCCTTGAGTAGATTAGGCAGAGAGTCTTTTGTATGTTTCCTTCTCTACAACCCAAACCCTAATTCTATGGTGTGTCATCTTACAAATAATTTTAACCCCTCTTTCTTTGACATGAGGACACAGGTACATATTATCCAATCCATAACCTAAAATACCCATTTTATCTGCTGCAGTTCTCTCTCTCTCTCTCTCCACCCCCTCACCTTTTCCTACAGTGACAGTCAGAAAACCAGTACTGCACAGAGAGTCCCTGACCATTCACGCTGCCATCCTGTACCGAACATAGGCCTTTTCCAATGCCCTAATTGACACATCATGCAAAGTACCCACCTAATGAAAATTACTCCTCTGTCAAGGGTCATAAACTCAACTCCCACTCTGCACTGGAACATGCAGTATCACAGTATTTAAATTTGACAACTGTATCCTGCTCTGCACAGTACCACCATATGCTCCCCATGAAGCCACCTCACAATCCCTTTCACTCCTCTTCATCCTCCATCAGTCTCAGACTTTATACTGAAGGAGGAAAGTGTAAGACAAAAACCACTGTCTATTTCTTGCACAACTAGGGAGCCCACTGAACTAATCAGCTAACTATTTTCCCTTTTCATGCGTAATACAGCACCTCATTCCACCACTTATCATCATGAAGTCTACCCCAGGGCCCATCTGTCACCACTGTCTCTTGTCCTAAAAGAAGGTAAAAATTGTATTCCAACAACCACTTCCTTTTTTATCTCACTTTATTCAAAACTCACACCCTCCCTCTCCAGTTCCCCCAAGAACTCACTTCCTGCTCTATTGGCATGTGCGTGGGTGGAATGGGAAGTGCTGTTCCCACCCATGTACATCATCTCCCCCTTTAGATCCCCTTCCCCCACCTGATGTGCTGCCCCCACTTCCTACTGGGTTGGGAAGGAGTAGAGATTTACATACCAAAATCCCGGCTGCCATCTGTCATCTCAGAGGCCCTCATTCTATGTCGCATCAAACCCCCTCCCCTCCAGCCCATTATCAACTCTCCCCATACCCCTCAACTCTACCAAGATAAGCTAAGAAACACAAAGCCCTGACAAGGATAAGTCTTTAAGCACTGCATTATAAATATGACTTTCTGCCAGAAGGACCAGGATTCCCCCCTTCACTGTTATCTATGGTAAACAGCGAATCTTTGCCTAACTCTTTGAGCTCTGGAGAGTAAGAACTGATGTACTATTTATTACTTATATCCTGCTCTCACTCACTCCTGCCCCCATCCCAAATTTTGTAATTGCCTGATAGTGGCCTATCTTCCCCTCCCCCTTATTTATCCTCTTCCCCAATTGCAGATTCCCTCCTCTCTCTCTCCTCCTTCCCTCCCCCCAGAAATCCTCCTTATTTATTAATTTGAATATCCAATTCCTACTCTGCAAACATACTTCTGAATATCAGGTACTGGGATAGACAATGGGTTGAAGTTATACAGAAGCATCTGGTGGCTTCAGTCTAAGTGAACTTCTGGCAATATTTGTGACTGTACCTTTATTACAATGTCCTTTTCTTTCTTTACCACCCCCTCTCTTTCTGCTCCATTCCAAGCTGGCCTCCCTACTCTATTTGTGTACTCCTTTCCAGCATATTTCAGTCCTCTCCCTCCCCCCATGCATTCCTAACAGTCTCTATTCCCTCCCCCCCTTTTCATTCATCCCCATGTCCCTACTGCCCTGCTCTCCACCCCCACTTCTTCTCTCCTACACTACAATCTGTCATCCCTGACTTATTTCCCTCTCTTCCCCAATTCCCACTACCCTTCCAGTACCTTCACTTCCTCTGTCATCCTCCATCCATTTTCTCCTCCCCTTCTTACTCAGTGTTTCCCTTTCTTCACTTCCTCTTCTCCACATCCCTCTACTCCCACTCTTATTCAGCCCTTCAGTTTCATTCATTCCATTCCCCAGCTGTATCTTTCTATCCCTCTTCCATCCACCCACCCACCTTTTCTCTTCTCTCCTATCTCCCTCCACTGCATTTCACCTTGACCCTTCTCCCCCTGCAAATAGCTTCCAACGTCTGGGACAGGTGGGGGGGGGGGCAAAAGGAAGGTTAATATTCCTACATCATTATCCCCACCACCACCTAAATCCATCTAATGCTGATTTGCTAAACAGTCTTGGGCCTATCAGAGGAAAGGCAGAGTTGGAAGCTAAGTAAAGAAAGAAATATACTATCCAAACCCCCTCCAAAGACTCCAGAGAGCTAGATCCATTGGTCAAGGGGGCAAGAGGCCCTCTCTACTACTTTCACTATAAATGTACCAAAGGAAAGGTTAACTATATCAAAGTCCCAATCCTATGCACTTACCCAAGAATAAGCCCCAACATACAGGACTTAGCTCTGAGTAAACGTGCATAGAATTGTGCTTCTAATAATACAGATGAAATTAACCTTCCGGATGAACTACAATTGTTTAGGAAGGCCAAAGGAGCTGTTTCTTCCTAAACTCCATCTATCCAGCTGACATTTTACAACAACTGCAAGCAAACATCCCTTTAAAAAGAACCTTTGACAGTTAAAACTCCATTTACTTTATGTGGCCTTCTCTTTAACAAGAGAGAGAGAGCTATTTTAAGATGGATAGGTTTTCTATGAGTACAGGAACTTTATGATACTGCTTTAAGTAGCCTATATTTTTAAATGATTGTTAATGTTGCTGCTTTATGTTTTTGAAGTTCTGTTGAGTTTTCATACTACAGAAAATGCCATTAAGTGGAGCTTATGAGTGATGTGGAACCTGTGTGGTCCTCTAGGTGCTGTTGGATTCCAACTTCCATTAGTCCCAGCCAACATGGCCAGAGTTTAGGGATGACTATGGGAGCTGAAATTCCACCACATCTGGAAGGGCATAGATTTTCCATCTCTGATCTATAGGAAATGTACCCATGCAATCATTTCCAATCATACAAACAGTAAATGAGTGAGCCAATAGACATAAAAGGGAAATGCATTTTTTTTAATACAAAGTATAACTAAATCATAAGATGGAAATGTAAAAGGATGGATATTAGCCAACCTTCTGCCCTCCAGATGTTGCTGGACTCCACCTCCCAGCAGCCAGCAAGCCTAATAGTCAGGGATCCTGATAGCTGTGGTCTAGCAACATCTGAAGGGCTACAAATTACCCATCTCTCTGTCAGAAATACAGTAAAAGATTGCAGCACTGGTCATACCCATAGAAGAATCACAGCTGCTTCAGATGTCTTGTGAAGGCTTGCCAGAGCTTTCCAATGAAACTGGCCCCTGTTTTAGGTGTCTGGTTTTGTTTTTGATTAAATGATGAAAAGTAGTGGGGGGGTTTAAGACTGTTATGCCACTTTTTTTTTTTTCAAATTCTAGGCAGTTTCTAAATTCTTCTAAATAACCAAAGCTTAGATCCATTAATCTTGGTGGGTCTACTCTTAAGACTTAGCAGGGATATACCCAAATATCTCCACTAACAACACCACACTCTCTCCCATATGTGCCCCATTTCCTCAGGTGCCACAAGTGCTCCCCATAGGAAAGACTACTTAGGACACTCTCCCCCACCCCAAATCAAGAGTCCTATGCCAACCAACTTCCCACAATCCTCATGAGCTTTGGTGTGTAAATTCTGACGAAGTGTGTATTACACACAAAAGCTCATACCTTGGAAGCTTATATTTAGTTGATCTTTAAGGTGCCACTGGAATTATTTTTTCATCTTGTTATTTATTGTAATACTTACAGGTCACCCCCCACAGGCCAACCACATACATGTCCCACTGATTGAATAATCCACTCCCACACAACACAGACCATTCCCACACACATCATTCCCATACATACAGACACAATTAACGTGTTATCCCCCCCCCAAACCATTAACATGTCCCACTCACCCCATAATCCACGCGTCATTTCGATACACACAGACCATTCACGTGCCGCAGCTACCCCATGATTCACGTGTCAATCCCATACACACAAAGATTGCCAATTCGCGAGTCGGGGTCCTCTCCGGCCCCGCCCCGCCCCCCAATATCCACGTGTCACTCCCCCCCCCCCCAAGCCGAGCCCATTCCCGCGGCGGCCTTCCACCCACCTCCTCTTGTAGTCGTCCCTCTCCCGCTTGACTTTGGCCAGGACGTTGTAGAGGGCGCGGATCTCGGGCGTGATGGTGTCGATCTGGACGCCGACGCCGTCCGGGTGCACCCAGGAGACGCCGGGCCCTTGCAGGGTCTCCAGGCCGCCTCCGCCCGTCCGCCTCACCTGCGTGTAGCTCCAGATGGTGCCGGGCAAGCGGCTGTAGTGCTGCTGCGAGGAGGAGGAGGAGTGGTGTGACGGCGGGTGCGAGTGCGAGTGAGGCAGCTGCGAGGCGGGAGCCGATGCCGGCGGGAACGAGGAGAATGAAGCCGACGACGGAGGAGGCGGGTGAGGAGGAGGAGGCCCGGCCGCCGCCGCCGCCGCGGACGGCACGTAAGGGGGCATGGAGGGCGGCACGGGGTCCGTCTGCACGGCCTGGTGCCTCGGGAAGCGCTTGTAGTGGAGGCGCCGCTCGCGCTCGCTCAGCTGCTGCGCCTGCAGCTGCTTCTCCAGCAGCCGGTTCCGCCGCTCCAGCTCGTGCACCTTGGCCAGGAAGCAGCGGAAGCGCACGTTGAGCCCCTTCAGGAGGTGGATGTTGGAGCCCAGGTCGTTCCGCAGCGCCGCCGTCACCGGCGGGGCCCCGCCGACGCCGTCGTCCATCTCGCCCCCGACCCCCGACGAGGAGGCCGGCCCCGCCGACGCCGGGAAAGCCCGCGCCGCCATCTCGCCGAACAGCATCGAGTTGAGCATCATTTTAAGCGGCGTCGCCCTCCCTTTATCCTTCACTGAGGTAAAAAAAAATGTTTCTTTTAAATATCTATATATCTATTCCTCTTACCACACGGGAGGTCGCTTTCCCTGATATTGTTTTTAATATGCAAATTAAAAAAAACAATCAGAAGTTATTTCATTCTTATCGTTTGAATTATTCGCCGTCGGCCGTTGGGATCCGGCCGTTGGATCGGTAACGGCCGCCGCCGCCGTGGAATTCAAACGCCCGAACGTTCGAAACGGCCATCCTCGCAGCTTCCTCCTCGCGCCGAGGTGAAAATGGACTCGATAAGGGGGGAGGGGGGAAGAAGAAGAGGAAGATGCGCCGGCGCCGCCGATGCTGCTGCCGCCTCTGCAGTGCTCGCCGGCTAACTAACCCAAAAGGCGGCCACTGAGCGGCTTGGGGTTGGCTGGTGGGGTGGGGACTGCGCGGAGAAGGACCCGCCCACTCCGCAACGCCTCCTTTTTTTCTCTAGTCCCTTTCCTATAGCTTGAGCCCGCCCCTTCTGTCTCTTAGCCACGCCCTCTCCTCCCGATCTCTTTTCTATACGCCTGTCTTGGCCACGCCTCTCATTCTTTTATGCAGCATCCCTCCTCAGCATCGAGCCGCGCCTCAGACTCCTCCCACTCCCTTCCCTCCGCGTTGCGGTCCTCCGGCGTGCTCCTGCTGGCCACGCCCCCCTCCTTGCGCGGCTTGAGCTCAGGCGTTGCTCCACGTGGGCCACGCCCACGTCGCCGCCGGCGTCGCCCGCTCTAACCACGCCCACGAATCTGCGTGTGTTGGACACGTGCTCCGTGCGGTGGGTTTCTACGTTGAATTAAAAGAGTCAAGGGGGTCAAGTTCGTCCGGGATTCACATCGTGGCTGCTCAGTGGTGCTGAGGTGCATGAACTCTGAGTATGCTCGGGGACGTTTTTTGTTTTAACTGCGCATGGCAGTTCAACGTAAGCCAAAATCACATATAGTTAAAACTCATTGGGTTGCATGGCCGGCTGGATTGCCAAGGTCATTTTTCCTGGAACCGTGCCCTCTTTCCTCCCCCTTTTACATATATATATATATATATATATATACCCTGCGCATAAAGCTGAATACACAGTAGTTAAATGTGCATACGTTTCAGGCTTACTGTTCAGCTACACTCAGTGTGGGGAACCTGGGGTTTTCCACGTGGTGCTGAACTGCAACTTCCATCATCCCTAGCCATTCATCATGTGGCTGGTGGGTGTTGTAGCCCACCAGCATTCCCCACACTGATCTACACCAGCTCACCAAATCAGTAGTTAGCGTGACCTTGAAGCTGGGTATAGTTCTCTCTTTTAATGCAGCAGACTGCTAAGAGAGGTCATGCTGCGAAAGTGGCTTGCAGTCTCAGAATGCTTTGCAGTGTTGGAGGGGGCACTGGGGAAGAGAGGTGGAGCTCTCTTGGGTCACAAGCTGTTCTAGCTGTAGCCTGGAATAATAATAATAAAATTTTATTTATATCCCGCCCTCCCCAGCCGGACCCGGCTCGGAGCAGCTAACAACAATAAATTTTTGAACTGGAAAAGAACTAAGAGCCTGCTGGATCAGGCCATTGACCCATCTAGTCCAGCATCCTGTTCTCACATTGGCCAACTAGATACCTTTGGGAAGCCTGCAATCAGGATATGAGCACAACAGCACTCTGCCCACCTGTGATTCCCAGCAACTGATATTTAGAGACATGATGCCTCTTTGGTGCAGGTCCTATGCTTTAGATGTTAACACTGATACAGGTTAGCTGAGTACTCTCTGAGTCAAATACAGCCACCAGGTACGCATTGGGGTATGCTAGATGTTGTGAGAAGCCCCTGTTTTTGCATATCCAAGCAGGCAGCAAATCAAGGGTGCTGTTTTCCATTTTATCCCAAGCCCCTGCAAGTCACCAAACATGACCAGGTGACTGTGGGCAGGCTGCGCTTGAAGGCCTGGACTACAGTAAAAAAAAGTCTGCTTTCATCAGAGTGGAGATTCACCACCCAGCCTCCAGGCTGTTCGCTACCACATTCGTTGCCCCCCTCTCCTCTCTCCCTCCAGCTGCACAGAAGGAGCATTGTGTTCAAATGGAGAGGCTGCCTTCTTTGCTGGCTTCACCAAAGCCTCCCGCAGCCGCCACTGCTGACGTACTAGGGAGCTGGACAACTTGGGCATTGTGTTGTTCACACGGGACATTAAGAAGGGGGGCTCTGAAGAAGGCACTTGTTTTGCTTCTGCTTAAAAGCACATCAAAGCTTGTATGGTTCACTGCAGAGACACTGGCAGAGTTTATCTGACCATTAACAGGCTTTAATTCTAATTAAAATCCACACGGTTCATTTTTCCTGCAGCAAACACACAAGTATGTTTCCTCACCAACGTTATTTGGTTATAGCTCCAGTCATAATAGCCTCATTTGCCTCAATTTCTATTTCTATAAATGCCAATACAACTCATAAATTAATAGTTTTGGAAAACACCACTGCAATCCTCAATTCTTAAGGAAGAGACCATCCCAGCAGTATGAACTTGTCAATCAACCCTTTGCTTCTCATCTAGGCACTGTAACAGCCCCTGCGCCATCTGCAGCCATTGGTTGAGTTTGGTGAAGGTGCAACCAAGCAGTGTACAGAAGTAAGGAAAGTGGAAGATCAGTTTGAGCGAAAGAAAAGAAAAACGAAGCAGGATCTTGTTTCGGGAAGTTTTCTATGCTATGGAAAGGCAAAAGAGCTTGGGGAAGTGGTCAGGAAGCCAAGAGAAACTGAAGCACAGGTGACTTTCATGCTGGCCCCCATTTCCACATTCCTTTCAGGGCTCGCCATCTCATACTACGAAGTCTGTGATCTTCCACTTGAACTTGGGGCCTTATTTTGGTCATCTGGTTTGAAGAAGCAAAGCATGAATTGTCTGGGAGGCATTTGGGGTTTGGCTACTTTAAGGCGTAGCACTTTCTTTCAGGTGGAGAGGCAGTGTGTGCCTTGTGCGTTCTCAGCATACCTCAGGCAAGGAAGCTTCCATCATTGTTGTTCTGTCTGCTTGCTGAAATAATTGCACTGGGTGGGTGTGTTAATCCAGATGAGAGAAAGAGGTATTACATAGAGGCGTACGTTCTTCCTGTATGGAGAAATTAGGGTGCCCTGTTTTCTCCAGCAATGCCGTGTTTTGTGGTTTGACAGTGGGCTGGGGGCCAGGGTGGGGGCAGTATCCTTCTTGTGCACTGAACTGCTGGCAGTTAAATGATTTAACATGTGATCTTCCATCCTAGAGTTGCCTTTAGAGAACTTCTGGAAAGTGTTAAAGAATTAAAGGTTCTTTGGAAACCCAAAGCACCCGCCCAGAGAACAGGCCACTGGTTGCATCTCTGCATGATGTCTCAATCCAGTCAGCCACTGTGGAAGGAGATAGTTTTGACCACATATCTGTGTTAGATGCAATTGTTTTATCCATCAAACACCCAGACAGACTAGAGTCATCTGCCCTCAAAGGAGGCTGCCTGCCACATCTCAGCATGAGGAAAGTTAATCCCAGACAATGACAAGAGAAGCAAATGCATAGGCTGCCAAAATCCTGGAACTGCAAACAGGTTTGGAGGCTGAGGCCTGGCTTTTTTGTCTCCATCTCCCATCTATGAGTCCTTTTTATGTGAAAAAGTACAGAATCCAAATGGATCAAGATTGCCTCAGCCAAGCTCTCAGTTGGTAGGTTCAATTCAAAAGGATGACACAGAGTAGGAGACAATAGAGACCTTTCATCTGGTTAGCATTTTAAGCCACTGCCTAATTGCATTATGGTCTCATTTCATCCCCTGACGAAGTGATTGAATTTCAATTAATAACTCTCGGAAGCAATTCCTTCCACTGAAGTCCGAGTGACTTTGGAGAAACTGAAAGCTTTGTCTTGCGAAAGGATCCATCCGGTCGTAGATCAGATGTGCTGTTGTTGAGCTTATAGAGGTTAGAAGGGACTCTTTCAGTCTTTGACTTCTGTGGGGTTGCCATAATTATTCAGGATGTCCCTAAAGCAATTCCATTATACTTTTGTGGCTGAGAACTGCTGTTTCTCACCAATCACAGATAGTAATAATGATGTCCCCCATTGTTACCTTTTCCTTCCTGGTTTTCAAGGACTAAGTAACCCTCAAGTTCAAGCAGTAAACTCTCTAATTAAGAAACAAAACAGGCTGATTCCATTCACTTTGCCCACAAAGACTTGGTAAAATACCAAGAGACTGACTTCCAAACTCCAACTGTAGGAGGTATGATCTTTAACATATAA
Source organism: Podarcis tiliguerta (assembly GCF_965153285.1). Taxonomy (NCBI): domain Eukaryota; kingdom Metazoa; phylum Chordata; class Lepidosauria; order Squamata; family Lacertidae; genus Podarcis; species Podarcis tiliguerta. The sequence goes on from NC_139541.1 coordinate 13,081,182, forward strand.
TTGATGGGTGTTAATTGCTGCTGGGATGGCCAGTGCAATAAGGACGTTTCAGAAATACATTTGGTAAGTGTACCAAGGTCTGGTAATTAGCGGTGAAAGGTAAGAGTGGAATCTCTGCATTGAGAGGCAGGACACTTCCAGTGACCTAATACTATGTGTGAGTTTTCCTGGGGTACTGGAGAGTGCTGTGCTCAAGGGATTTGTGTGGTTCCCCCACATCGTGGCAATTATTGCATCTAACTGTACTGTAAAATTTGACGTAAGCTGCAGAGATGTAGCCTGACGACAGTCACGGGTGAGGTTCAATGTGCGAGTCGCTAGTTCCAGCTGAATGCCACCTCACAAATGACATTTACTGAGCCCATTAGAGGGAGGAGAGGTCTGTCATGCCTGCATACTGGAACATCCATGCATCCAACAACATTTCTGTTGCACTCAAATTATTTGTGTTGGATTTTAATTGTCGTGAAATCAGTTCAGATTGCATAGGAATATCAATAATACGGGAACGCTCTTCCACGAGAAGCAGAGTCAGGGCGTGGGAAATCAGGTTCCAGAACAAGAGGATAATGGATTCATTTCAGCCATTAATTCCAGGCTACACCTCTTGTGTCTAATTTGTCAAAAGCAAACGGTTCAGGGGTTCCTAACGATCCGGGCCCGGCAGCTCCTGTGACCTTACTTGGAGAAAAAAATGTGTGGCAAAGCAGAAAGGAATGCAATGCCCAGACAGGAGTGGTCCAGCATGGGCAATGGACAAGAACTTGCATGTTCTGAGGAAGAGCACCAATATGACTTCATCAGTTGTGGTGACTCAGAGCCCACAGCCTCAAAAGCGGTGACTTTATAACATCAATTCTAAAAGGCGGCGCCTCTTGTGTTCTTCTCAGAGCCTTTTTTCAAACTGTCAAGGTGGGAAGAAGGAAAGGTGGATGAGTCACACAGGTGATCCAGCCTCACCATATAAGGGATAGGGCTTTGGTATTTCCTGGAAGCATCGCCCATAATTCTGGACCAAGAACAAGAGAATTTGCTGGTGGGACTGTACCTGGCTCTTTCGCAGAGGCAGAGATAACAAATGACATCACTGGCAGCTTGACTCATGGATAATCTGGCTACCAACACAACAAACAATATGTGAGCAAGCTCTACAGGATTTGGCCAGGACTTGCAGAGATAAGATTTAAGACTCTAGAGAAAGCAAATGCTGAGAGTGATAACCAGGAATGCAGTGCTGAGAGCTGGTTTGTTGGCTAATGGTTTTTAAAATCTTTTCAGCAACTAAAAAAGTCCACCTGATTAACTGGCCTCAGATCGCTTGCATGAAGAACAGTTAAAGCTACTACAGATGGCAGAACATAATCTTGGAAAAGCTTCTACTTCTCTCATAAGGACATGGGCATAGCCAGGATTTTTTTGGGGGGGGAACAGACCTTTTGTTGGGGGGGGCAGAACCTTAGTTTCCTATGGATTTTTATTGATGGGGGGCGCAGCTGCCCCTCCCCGCCCCCTTGGCTACGCCCATGCATAGACAGTAGAGCAGAATGCCCCTGTGTGAAGATTCCCCATGAGCTCCAGCTGGTCAGAGAGGATGGGAGTTGTAGTCCAGTAACATCTGGAGGGCCAAAGATGTGCTTTATTTCTATAGTGTGCTTTAATTGTTCAAAACAGTTATTGCCTACTATGGAAGGTTGGTTATTGAAATTAATGAATTTGGCTGAGATGGCACAGCTGATGTGTTTAGTTAGAGAAAAATCATTGTTGACATTTATTATTGATCGGAAACCCCTTATGGAAAGGAAAATGAGCTTGTGATATCTGGGTTTGGTTGGTTTATGAAAAGTAGAAGAGTTGAATGCTATTATGGAGCAAGCGGTTTGCATAAGTCTATAAAGCTGATGGTGAATCAGAAGTATTTTCTTTTTCCTTAAAAAAGGTAAAGGTACCCCTGCCCATACGGGCCAGTCTTGACAGACTCTAGGGTTGTGCGCCCATCTCACTTAAGAGGCCGGGGGCCAGCGCTGTCTGGAGACACTTCCGGGTCACGTGGCCAGCGTGACAAAGCCGCATCTGGCGAGCCAGTGCAGCACACGGAAACGCCGTTTACCTTCCCGCCAGTAAGCGGTCCCTATTTATCTACTTGCACCTGGAGATGCTTTCGAACTGCTAGGTTGGCAGGCGCTGGGACCGGGCAACGGGAGCGCACCCCGCCGCGGGGATTCGAACCGCCGACCTTTCGATCGGCAAGCCCTAGGCACTGAGGCTTTTACCCACAGCGCCACCCGCGTCCCTAATTCTTTTTCCTTATTTTCTTCCTTTTAGTTTTTATGTTTAAAATGCTTGGTATTTGATGTTAACATTTCTATATTGCTTTTTCTTTGTTTTTTTCAAGCTTTAATAAAGACAGCTCCCCCCCCCAAAGAAACGGAAACAATACCCAACAATACCAAACTCCCCCAGTTTAAAAGGCCATAGACTGTTTCATTAGCCAAAAGGGGAATATGAATGTTTTTTGCCTCATTCATTTATTAGACTGGTGCCTAAATGATGGGAATTGGAGTCCAACAGCTCCTGGAGGGCACCAGTATTTTACCCCTAGTGTAGACAATACTGAGCTAGGTATGACATGGTCAAAGGCACCTCCCTATATGCCTATGTTTTGAAGGGGAGAGCCATAGCTCAGTGGTAGAGCATCTGCCTTGCATTCAGAAGGTCCCAGGTTCAATCCCTGGCAGCACCTCCAGGTAGGACTGGGACAGATCACCACTGCCACTCAACACAGACAATACTGAGCTAGGTGGACCAATGAATCTAAATATCAAGCAGTTTCCAGTGCTCATTTTAGGTGGACGGCTGTGGTTGTATGGCAGAGTTGCATGGATGAAGGGGCCAACTCTGTGCAAGCGATACTCACTCTGCCAGCCGGAGCTAGCAACTTGACCCAAAGCTGTCCAGAAAGCTTCTGGGTCACCTTGGTTCTCTTACATTTCAACTAGGTCTTTATTACATTTGTTTCTTATCCTATCCTTGGAACCGAAGATGATGTGCATGTGGTTCAGAGGCAGGCACCCATCCAAGCACTTATCAGACTCCAGACCTCCAGAGTTTTAGCCAGGCAGTGTATAGGGATCTACAAGGTTCCTGGTGCCTAAGTGGTGAGTCATGACCCACTACCAAGTTGTGACCTGATCTAAGCTGGGACACAACAGCAGCAGTACCATACAAATAAATGGTAAAAGAACTAGACGACTCTTCTAGATCCTTAGAAGTAAAGGTAAAGGGACCCCTGACCATTAGGTCCAGTTATGACTGACTCTGGGGTTGCGGCGCTCATCTCGCTTTATTGGCCGAGGGAGCCGGCGTACAGCTTCCGGGTCATGTGGCCAGCATGACTAAGCCGCTTCTGGCAAACCAGAGCAGCGCACGGAAACACGGTTTACCTTCCCGCCGGAGCGGTACCTGTTTATCTACTTGCACTTTGACGTGCTTTCAAACTGCTAGGTTGGCAGGAGCAGGGACCGAGCAACGGGAGCTCACCCCGTTGTGGGGATTCGAACCGCCGACCTTAGAAGACTGTGCTCTAATTAGGAATGGGTGAGACATGCTTGGATGCTTCCTCTGAAATTCATAAACCAACAACTAGATGGGTGGTGGCAGAAGGTGTTATCCCTTACACCACAGCTATACAGATATGTCAGAACAGGTACAGACTGAGACAAGGACAGCAGCCATTTCCTCACTAACTTTACTGGACAGGTTGATGGACAGCTTGATGTCTAAGGCAAACCTCGCCCGCTCATCATCATCTGAAAAAATTGCTCTACGTCAGGCCAGAGGGAGACACCATGATCCAGAATAACCCAAAGCAAGCGTGTTTTTTAAAAAAGGCGCTGCATCAGCAAAAGTTGAGTCAGCTAAATTCTGGGGTGTCTCCTTCATAACAGCATTTCCTAAGATCTCAAGTGTGCTTTTAGGGCGATGGCCAAGGGTGGAGTAAGAAATGCCATCCCACACCCAGCACCCCATTTCTTCCCGTTCCCATTCCACAGGAAGAGTCATGATTAAGATAGGGATCTTCTTCATTGCACCACTGCAGTCTTCCCCAACCTGGTGACCTCCAGATGTTTTGGACCAAAAATTCAGTTGTGCTGGCTGGGGGCTGATGGGAGTTGTGGGTCTAAAACATCTGGAGAAGGAAAGACTGTCCTCATCGTGCCTGACAGCCCTACAGCTCAAACCTATCTGAAGAAATTTGAAGTACTTTCACACCACACCCCCATCCTGTTGAATAGACAGAGGGAGAAGCCTGGGAGGTGTCAGAAGCTGAAGAGGCAACAGAGTTTAGTGAGCAGGTAGAGTCTGTGGCACAGAGAAGTACAGAAGCCTAAGAAGAGGCGGAAGCAGGAGAGGAGGGAGGCCAAGGAGCAGAGATGAGCCCAACTGGTGAAGAATCCAGGGCATTCCCCCCTGCCCTGCTGCAAGAAGCTCCCCTCCCCGCTGGTCTCCCAGAACCAGGAGAGGTATGAAGAGGGAGGTGGAGAGGCCAGGAGCATTGGTGGAGTCTCAGATTGCTTGGGAATGACCCAGGAGAGGAGGAAATTTAGGCAGCTATGGGAAGCTTTCACAACTGCATCACAGGGTCAAGACCTACAGAGAAGAGTTGCTGTGTCCATTAGACCTGGCGCTCCTGAGCTGACTGTTTCTTGTAATAAAGAGTTACCATATTTTTTGCTCTATAGGACACACCGGACCACAAGACACACCTAGTTTTTAGAGGGGGAAATCAAGGAAAAAAATATTATCCCCCCCCCAGCCCCAAAGAGCAGCGGACAGGCTCCCAGAGCTTCCCGGGTTTCCCCCCCAGCCCCATAGAGCAAAGAAGCCAAGGCAGCGAGGGCAATCCATCCCTCTCACTTCCTTGGCTTCCTCTTTAGCCTTGCGCAGCCTCTCCCGGCTGGAGAGGCTGCACGTGGCTATGGCAGTTCCCCCACCTCCCGCAAAAGCCCTCAGGAGCCGCGCACCCTTTAAGGAGGGCTTTTCTACGAGGAGGGAGAAGGGACTGACTGGCCACGTCAGTCCCTTCTCCCTCCTGGGGAAAAGCCCGCAAGAGCCACATGAAGCTTGTGTATGGCTCTTGAGGGCTTTTCCTGCCTGCCTCCCCCCTGCATTCGCTCCATAGGACGCACAGACTTTCCCCCTTAGTTTTTAAGAGGTAAAAAGTGCGTCCTATGGAGCGAAAAATACGGTAACTTCACTTACCCTGTGTGATTTACTCCTGACACAAGCTATGATGGCTATGCTTTGCCTCCATGGTCAGAGGCAAGAATGCTTCTGAATACCAGTTGCTGAAAGCCATAGGAGGAGAGAGGACTCTTGTGCTTGAATCTTGCTTGCTGGTTTTCCTTTGGGGCATCTGGTTGGCCCCTGTAAGAAGAGGATGCTGGACTAGATGGGCCATTGCCCTGATGCAGCAGGCTGTCCTTATTTTCTTAAGTTTGGTGCAGGTGTGCAAACCTGAATTTGGTGTGAGCTGTTGTAGCCTAGCAGCTGAGAAGCTGAGCCGCAAACCAGCCAATACCCAGTTCAAACCACCCCTTATCAAGTGGACATCAGGGAAACCATGCAGTCATTGCCTCAGCAATGGAGTGGTAATATTTCCCTATGTTAAAGGCTCACTGTAAAGTTTAAAACAATATATGTTAAGCTGCAAGAATGCAGATGCCCCATGTACAAATAGCAATCCCAATTCTCCAGGTCCTTGGCCTCATTTAGCCAGAGCAGTCAGGCTTGCACATCAGAGAGAGGTATGTTCATGCTTGGAGAAACCTCAAGGTATGCAGACATACGAAGCAAACTTTTTGAGGCAGCGGGGAGCCGAGCAGCACCCCTCTTCCCAAAAGAGTCCAGTGAAGATTGATGGTTGGAGGGGAGAGAATTGTGAGGGTAAGACGGCAACAGCTCTTCAGGATTTCAGACAGGAGTCTTTCCCTTTTTGGACAGAGAGCAGGCATTCTGCATCGGAGCTACAGCCCTTCCTTTGTGTCCATCTAGCTCAGTATTGTGTATGCCAACTCACAGCAACACACTAAGGTTAAAGTCAGGGTTGTCTTCCAGCACTACGTGGAGACAATGCTTGCGACCAAACCTAGGACTTTCTGTGTGCAAGACAGGTGCTCTACTACTGAGCTGTGGTCCATGCCCTAAAAATAAAGCAAGATCCTAGTCCTCATGGTTCTCAGTAAATGGATGATTTAACCAAAAGCATGGGAAGCTGCCTTATGCGGAGCCAGGCCATAGGGTCAATCTAGCTCAGCCCTGTCCACACAGACCACCTGCAGATTTGAGGGATTATAGGCAGGGTGATGCCACTGAGGGTTGAACTTGGGAACATCTGCATGCAAAGCAGGGGCTGTAGCTGTGTTCCCCTCTGTGGCTCCCCTCTGAAGCCCCTGTGCTTCTGTCTCTGTTTCGTTGCAAAGCAAATTTGGAAAAGGCAGTGGGCAGTGGGTGGGGAGGGCAATTTCTAGCTGCCCAACTGTGCTGTCTGGTTAACCAAAACACAAGCACAGATGCCCATTGAACAAGTTGGTGCAATTTTCCCACATGTGTCTGTGGTTCATCCTATTAAACAGGAGCACCCTATTAGGCCTCCTTCAGCATGTTTTTGTCAGAGGCGTGTTGCAACCTCACCTGCCCCAATAAGGCTGAGATCTTAATTACTTTTTTTTTTTTTTTGCAGGCATCAAAAGACATCTTTGGAAGCAACCCCATCCCTTTGATATGCCCAGATGCAAATAAAGGGAAGAAAAAGAACTGGGGAAAACAGCTGACACAAGTCCAGAGATTTTGCTGTAGTAATCCAGAAAAAGACACTGCCCCACCCTAGGCTTGGGGTGGATTAACTAACAGATGTGGGGCTGAACCTAATTCCTGGAAGGCCAGAGAGGAAAACAAATTCTCCTGGAACATTAAAATGCCTAGGTAAGCACAGCCAGGTTTATATATGGTTTGTCCATTTGAGACCCACATTATTTTGTCTGGCTCTGAGTTGTTTCAACAGGTCTTGTACTAGAATATTTGGATGGCCCTCTTCAGGGGTTATTTAGCTGTGGTTCCTTCATTGCACAGCATTGGACTAGATCATCCTTAATGTCCCTTCCAACTCTACAACTCTATGATTCTATTTTCCAATAAACCGTGCTCTTAATTTTTCCCAATTTAAAGTACTAATTCAGTTCTGCTAACTATTCCAACTAGAGCCTGAGACCCATCTGATCTTAAAGCTGATCTCCCAAAAGTTTTGCATCTGTTCTGACTCAGTTTTATTTTGCGGTTTCCAAAGCTGAGTTGTCAAGTTCAGGCAAATTGCACAGGAGCTGAGCTACCTAGATAAAAGCGGGGGGGGGGGGGCATAGCTCAGAGCACATGCTTGGCACATCCAGGCAGCATCTCCAAGTGGAACTGGAAGAGACCCCTGCCTGAGACCCTGGAGAGCTGCTGCCAGTCAAAGCAGACAGTACTGAACTAGATGGACTAATGTTCCAGTATAAGGCAGCTTCCTATGTTCCAGACACTGCCAAGACACTGAAGAATTGTATCAAACCAGAGCAGCAACATAGCTCACCTCTAAGGACTCACAAACAGACCTCCCAAGTAAGCTGTCGAGTCAAGTTATCATCTGTTATACTGCCCAGGAGCTGAGCTGGCTCAATCAAAGCTTGTTGGAGCAGCAACTCATTTGCAAAGGTCACCAAGGGAACTGTGCTGGATCTCACCGGCTACACGGCTCCTGACTACAATCCTATCTGCCTACACACCTTAGATGTGAGCAATGCGGCTTCTCTGGTGTCTATTCAGCTCCTCATCATCTCTTTTGCTAGCAAAGCTCGGCAGATCAACAAGCACAGATCAGAACATCCCACCAGACTAGAAAGGCAACAACATGAACCATCGAGAATACTTCACGGAGTTGGAACTGCAGTCTGAATCGGAGAACAAGATTTGTGAAAAATAAAACACCATCTAGTGTTACTGAGTCCTCACTGAGATTTTGAAAGCCAAGGGTGGAACCTCGGAGTGAAATTGGCACATTGTGCTGTTGTGGAGCTCCCATTCACTCTCAATAGCGCTTGTTGTGTGCCCCTAAAAAATCTCCATGTTTGGGGGTTTCAAAAACTGGTTTCTGCCAGAAATCTCCACCGTCTCCTTCGTGTTTAGGAACATTAGAAGAGACAGCTGAATCAGGCCAATGGCCCATCTAGCCCCGCATCCTGTTCTCACTGCGACCAACCAGATACCTGTGGGAAACCACAGCGCTCTCCCCTTCTAACAGTGGAGGCAGAACAGAGCCATCATGCTTAGCAGCCATCAAAAGGCCTCTCCTCCATGAATTTGTCCATTACTCTCTTAAAGCCATCCAAGTTGGTGACCCATCGGCAGGTCAGCTGTCTGCTTCATGAAGTCATCCTTTCTTTTCTCTGTCCCAACATGCAACTTTGTTGGCTGTCCACGAATTCTAGTGTTAGGAGAGAGGGAGGAGAACTTTTGAGAACAGCCTCTGCCAAACTGGTTCTTGCCTCGCTAGATGTTGGACTAGGACACCCATCAGCCCCAGCATCATGGACTGGCAGGAGTTGTGGTCTGAAACATCTGGAGGGCGCTGGGTTTGCAAAGCCTGTGTCAGAAGGAAGAGGATATTGATTTGTAGCAAACTTTACTTAACTACTTCAGGTAGGAATCTGGGCCTGGAGGGGAGGAGCAGACTTAAATTCCTTAAGAAACTAATGGAGGGCAAAATGGGCTCTTACATAACCATTCTTTCATCTCCCACACCTCTTGGGATAGTGGGAGAACATTTAAAGCCACATGGAAATCCTCAGATAAGTCATTCAGCAACCCTCCACCACACCCACCCCTTGGGGCTTCCTAAGAGGGGAGGGGAGGATTCCACGTTATTAGGCACATGAGAGTTGTATAGACTCTCTGCAACACATTCGTATGTGTGTTTGTGTGTGTGTTTCCAGTTGCTGTTGGTTTAGCAGAATTTCTGCAGAAATCAGAGCCTCGCCAGGAGATGGGAGGACGAGGTGGTCCAGAGAGGAACAACTATGAAGAACCTCTTTAGAAAAAGCACACCAGATGACAGTTCAGTGGTGTGCGGTCAGTGGACTAAGGGGACTAGGCTAGCCCCCTAAATGTTTTCCTGGCACCTCCTTCCCAAAGCCTGGGCAGCTTCTGCCTGGCTTAGGGAGGGAGGTGCAATGCTCACATGTGTGACATCGGGACATGTGTGGCATCCCCGCTCCCCAATCACCCTCGCAAGTTTGCGCCTCAGGCCCTAACTGTTCCCCTGTGAAAAATTTCACCGCACACCACGGTTACAGTTCCGGGCATGCACCTGGGAACTTGCACAAACAGAGGCTCCAAACAGATAAAAGGCCATCTTGTTAATTTTTTATAGGAGTGAGCTAATAAGAAATCTTAGGGACAACTACAAGGTTTCAGAATGAGAGAGAGAAGCTCCACCACCTCCATTGGCTGGTTTTCAGCATCTGTGAGCATTGCCTCACCCAGAACAGAACTGATGTGACTCTCTGCAGCTCAAACTTCAAGAAGAGACGTGCTGTCAGAATCATGCCCACAGAAGCGCAGAAAGTGGAGGCAACACCATTGCAGCATGAAGGATAGGCCTTAGCCGCTATTGGGGGGGGGGGGGAATACTTAGGGGTCAAGTTAACGAGCAGCCCAGCTTGTGTAACTGCGATTCCATAGTAGTGCAGAAAGTTCACAGAAAGGGGTGTTGGACACAGAATTCAGCTTCTGAAAACTTTTTAAACCCAAAGATTCTGGTCTGGGCGACACAGCTGTGAAAATCGGCTTGAAAGCATGTGAGCCATTGTTGTTGAAACCTCAGAAGCCGGAGATGGCAGCCCCATAAGATGTCCGTAGTTGGGGTTGTTAGCAAAGTCAGTTGAATAATGCGAATGGGAGTCCAGAGAGAGAGAAGATCCTGGTCAGACTTTACTGAGGAAAGTTTATAATTTGCGAAAAGAGGAACAGAAAAGCATACAAGCAAGAATGACCTCGGCCCAATCTTTCAGCCTGATGTACATCAGTTCACAGGGGACTAGTCTCTTCCCTCCCTCTTTCTCAGTTCAGTCAAGGGCAGATGTCATTAGAGCAACTGGGTGTTGAAGCCTCACTTCAAGGCTGTCTCCGTGGCGCCTTCCGCAAAGAGCTTAATGAGCTGGAGCAAAACCCGGTTTCCCAGCCGTTGGCCGCTTGCACCTCAGAAGGATCACTCCCAGGCACAGCTGCGATGATGATACAAGAAAACTGACGCAGAACTTTGCTGCATCGACGGAAAGCATCCCTCTTAGGAGTTTAGCACCAAGCCCTTCCACCACCACCTCCTCGCCCACGACACACCTTTCTGACCACAAGCACTTGTATATGCACAAAATTTCATACACTCCTGAAGAGAGATCCAGACAACACCTCTGTGTTGGCTCTTGCTGCTGGAGGTGGAAGGCTTGCCCATCTCACTCCTGTGCCCTGCTTCTCTTACAGCAGGCCGCGTATAAATAAAACGCAAAGTGTACGTAGATTAATCAAGCGGTTCCATGCGAATACGTCTGACTTCAACACTTGTCTTAATAAAGGTCACTTTGGTGCGTGTTAACACAGTGGTTTGACTTCACCCCCCAGAGGCACACTCCATTAAGGTACCCCTGCCTGTACAGGCCAGTCTTGACAGACTCTAGGGTTGTGCGCCCATCTCACTCAAGAGGCCGGGGGCCAGCGCTGTCCGGAGACACTTCCGGGTCACGTGGCCAGCATGACGAAGCTGCTCTGGCGAGCCAGAGCCGCACACGGAAAGGCCGTTTACCTTCCCGCTAGTAAGCGGTCCCTATTTATCTACTTGCACCCGGGAGTGCTTTTGAACTGCTAGGTTGGCAGGCGCTGGGACCGAACAACGGGAGCGCACCCCGCCGCGGGGATTCGAACCGCCGACCTTTCGATCGGCAAGCCCTAGGCGCTGAGGCTTTTTACCCACAGCGCCACCCGCGTCCGTGACCAATGACAGGCCTGAGGGAAGGGGTGTCTTGTCTTCTGGGCAGCTCAGGATTTCCATACACACTGCCCAGGCTTGCACCTTGAGGAGGTCCCTTTGGTGCTGTTAGCACAGTGGTTTGACTTCACCCCCCAGAGGCATACTCCATTGCCTCTTGACATAGACGGATGGCAACAACAACAGCTTAGGTGGGATAAGCAGATACATGCAATGCTTTTATTTACCATATTTTTCCATGTATAAGACTAGGTTTTCCCCCTAAAAAATAATGTCCAGAATTTGTGGGCATCTTATACATAGGGGCCATCTGCCCCCATTTTCTTAAATTGTAGTCCCCAAAAATAGGGGGCATCTTATCCATGGGGGCGTCTTATAGACGGAAAACTACGGTACCCTTACATCACAGTTCCATCGCAGAGGATGGCTAATGTGTGTGTGTGTGTGGTGAGTGAGAGAGCTCTTCTCTCTACATCAGGCTGGGGACAGATTGACTACATGCCCACTAGGAAACAGAATGACTCCAGACAGCATTCAGAGACACCTGAAATGTGATGTTCAGAAACAACAGCAGTCAGAATTGATTCATTTATATACCCCACCTTTCCTCCAAGAAGCTCAAGGTGGCATACATAGGGGGGAAAGAATGTGGTCTGGCATCCAACCTGTCAACGGGGCACTGCTGAATGATAGCATGAAGGTCTGCAACAAACACTGCCTCGAAGTGGGGCAGGATCTGTGGCCATTTGTTGTTTAGTTGTTTAGCTGTGTCCGACGCTTCGTGACCCCATGGACCAGAGCACGCCAGGCACTCCTGTCTTCCACTGCCTCCCGCAGTTTGGTCAAACTCATGTTGGTAGCTTCAAGAACACTGTCCAACCATCTCGTCCTCTATCGTCCCCTTCTCCTTGTGCCCTCCATCTTTCCCAACATCAGGCTCTTTTCCAGAGAGTCTTCTCTGCTCATGAGGTGCCCAAAGCACTGGAGCCTCAGCTTCAGGATCTGTCCTTCCAGTGAGCACTCAGGGCTAATTTCCTTCAGAATGGAGAGGTTTGATCTGCTTGCAGTCCATGGGACTCTCAAGAGTCTCCTCCAGCACCATAATTCAAAAGCATCCATTCTTCGGCGATCAGCCTTCTTTATGGTCCAGCTCTCACTTCCATACATCACAACTGGGAAAACCATGGCTTTAACTATACGGACCTTTGTTGGCAAGGTGATGTCTCTGCTTTTTAAGATGCTGTCTAGGTTTGTCATTGCTTTTCTCCCAAGAAGCAGGCGTCTTTTAATTTTGTGGCTGCTGTCACCATCTGTGGCCATAACCTGTCAGCAAAGAGTTGGCTTCCCCCAATGCTTCCAGGAAGAGTGAACAGCTCATCTCGTAAGGCCTGGAGAGAAAAAAAGACTCATTTTGCAACTGGGGGGGAGGCTGCTTGATTGTTTCTTCTTGAACTCCTCCAAAATTTGGGAGCTGGCAGCTCTAGCTGGGACTGCATCCTTCAGTATCCTGACAAGGGCCATAGTTCAGTAGTGAAGCATGTGTTTTGCATGCAGAAGGTTCCAGTTTCTATCCCCATTGGCATCCAATGGTAGGGCTGGGAAGCACCTTTGTTGAAAACCCTGGAGAGCTGCCGTCCGTCAGTATCAGCAGTACTGAATTAGATGAACCAATGGTCTGGCTTGGTGTAAGGTGGCTTCCTGTTTTCAGTCTTCAATCCACTATCTTTGATCCATCTTGGTCAACATTCTACATGTTTATCCATGAGTCTCTCCAGGAGTTGAAACGTTCTTACTCTGCACATTAGTGCCGGGGGCAAGAATGAAGCAATTGCTCACGTGCCCAAAAACAAGAGTCAGAAAGCAGGGGGAACGACATCGCTTGGCTTGGATGGGAAGGCAGATCAAGGCGCCTTCTCTCATCCAGGTTGGTGCAAAGGCCACGTGAATTGCCAGAACTGCCGCTCCCACCTGGCAACAAAGTGGTTCTAGATGGTAAACACTGAGTGGGGTAAAAGGCGCCGTCCAACTGCACAAACTGAATCTGGGCCCTAAAGACTGGGGGAAAAGACGGCTGCAGTTCTTTCACATTGTGAATTCTGAATAGGACACCAATAATAATAATAATAATAATAATAATAATTTATTATTTGTAGAAAGGAATTGTGGCTGTTGCTTGCTTCTTTCTTTCTTTCTTTCTTAATAAATGACACAGAAAATAAAAGTAAAGTAAACAAATGCTAATACAAAATTAAACTAAAGAAAAGTCATGTACCCCCTGCCCTGCAAACATAAACCCTACATACCCCTGTGACACGGAAACGCCGTTTACCTTCCCGCTAGTAAGCGGTCCCTATTTATCTACTTGCACCCGGGAGTGCTTTTGAACTGCTAGGTTGGCAGGCGCTGGGACTGAACAACGGGAGCGCACCCCGCTGCGGGGATTCGAACCGCCGACCTTTCGATCAGCAAGCCCTAGGCGCTGAGGCTTTTACCCACAGTGCCACATCTCTTACAGCCATTTCTAATTATTGTTCTCGCTTACACTTTACATACTTAATCCATTCATATCAACATACTCTTTTTAGAGTAATGTTTTTCCATATACTCCTCAAAACATTCCTCCAGGAATCGTGGCTGTTGCTTTTTAGTGGCGCTCTGTCACACACTTTACCAGGGACAGCCTGTCCCATTTCGCCATCTGAGGCTCCCAACCTGCATGTTCCCCACCTGCTGAAGGCTCACTCGCCAGGGTCTCAGGAAGGTCACATGAGGCCTCTGCACAATTTCATGGGGCTCTCACAAGATCTCACCAGAACCCAGAAGACAACGCATCTGCTTCTCCTCACTTCTCCAGCAGCAGGGGCACACCCTTGGATTTCACCACCTGAGGCAGCTGCCTCAGTCTGCCTCATGGTCGGGCCGGCCATGCTTTCTACCCTACCTAAAGCCAGATGGGCTATTTGCAGTAATCATCTTTATATCTCAGCCTCATTCACAAGATGCCAACAGGGAGTTCCATCCAGCAAGCCCATGGAGTAAATCCTGGCAAAGAGAAAGCAACTCCTACCCTAGACAACACCCAGTAATGAATGAACCTCACGTGGCTGTGCTGTGAATCTGGATCCAGATTCTCGTTACTCAAATCACACTGTGTCCTACTCTCCACCTCTACAGTGGCCCTTTCCAGTACCATTTCCTAGTTTCTCTCAATATCCACCTCCCTTCACTTGTTCTGGTCTAACATCACCTCCCAAAAGTTTCATTTCCCCAACATCCATTCTCTTGTACAGGTGCCAACTGGATCTTCTAAACCAGGTTTCTCCAGTCTGATTCTCTCACCCTACAACTCCCACCAGCCCCAGGCAGCCAGTCATTGGAACACTGGATTAAGAGGGAGCCTTGACCTGATACAGCAGGATGGTGCTGAGCCTATTTCAGAATACACTAATAGATAGCATTGGTTCCATTGTTCAAGATTCAGAGGCAACTTGTCCCTGAGTGCCAGTTGCCAGGGAACAGAAGCAGCTGCCTTGGTGCCCTGCTTGTGGGCCTCCTGGAGGCATCTGATTGGCTCCTGTTGGTTGGAAAAATACTGGTTTATGGAAAGTGGAACAGTTGGATGTTGTTATGGAGCAAATATTTTGAACGGTTCATTTTATGTAACTGACAGGAAGAGAATCAGAAGCCTTCTTTCTTTTCTCCCTGCCCCCAATTTCTTTTTATCTTGCTGTATCAAAAAAACCTTCAATTTAAAAAAAGCATTTTAAAATGGATACTGTTAGGAAAGAAGAGACACGGGTGGTGCTGTGGTCTAATCCACAGAGCCTAGGGCTTGCTGATCAGAAGGTCGGCGGTTTGAATCCCCGCGACGGGGTGAGCTCCCGTTGCTCGGTCCCTGCTCCTGCCAACCTAGCAGTTTGAAAGCACATCAAAGTGCAAGTAGATAAATAGGTACCACTCCAGCGGGAAGGTAAACAGCGTTTCTGTGCACTGCTCTGGTTTGCCAGAAGCAGCTTAGTCATGCTGGCCACATGACATGGAAGCTGTAGGCCAGCTCCCTTGGCCAGTAAAGCGAGATGAGCGCCCCAACCCAAGAGTCATCCGCAACTGGACCTAATGGTCACGGGTCCCTTCAACTTTACTGTTAGGAAAAGGATGCTGAACTAGATGGAGCTTTGATCTGACCCAACAGTCTTTTGTGTCCTTACCAGACTTTTCCTACCCCTTAACGACACTGCTGTCTGAATATTCTGTTAACTCATGAGTGTATCCAGAACAAGGCAGCACACACATACTACATTTGGATCGGGCCCAGTGGCGTAGTGGTCCAGGGTTGTGGGGGATCCACTACCCATTACAATTTCTGCGGAAAGGTCCCTGTCTCCTGCATCCTAGAGGTTATGAATCAGCAGCTCTTATCAGCAGAAGATATGAAAGGGCAGCTCTTTTGTCATTGAGAAGGAATCTCCTCCTGGAGTCCCCACTGGAGCCAGCGTGAAATGAGGTATATCAGCCATTGAGGTTCAGCTCCTAGGATCACGCTGGAGAAGAACATTGAGGAATTGTTCTGTATCCTCCAAAGCTAAGCATTTCGTAACCCTGAAAACACAAGAAGGCAGTGCACAAGTTCTGTTACATACAGTGGAACTTCAAGGAAAACACATTTTAAGCCACTCTGAAGGAAGATATTGGAGCACTCGAAATAATTTGCCCACATACGTGTCCAGAAAATAGTTGATCTAGCTGAGAGGCAACACATAGAACTCTGCAGTGATTGCTGCAATGCATGCCAAATTGCTATTATTTATCATGAGAAGTTTGTTGCATGATCTCGGAAGGGGTGTGGCTGCACTTCTGCATCTGCCGCACTGGTGGCTGGGCCAAAGGTGATAGAGCAGGGATGTGGAACCTGTGAGGCCCTGCAGATCCTGTTAGATCCCAACTCGTCCTCATCCTGGGCCATGCTGGCTGCTGAGGGTCTAAATCCAATATCGTCTGAAGCGAGACCTGTGTATAAAATCCTCCTGACGGTGCCGTGCGTTCCTCAAATGTGAGCTGAGCCGGAAAGAGCTTGTGATTCCTTTGAGGCATTTGAATTGGTGCAGATGTGAAAAGGATCTAGGAGTCTTGGTTGACCACAAACTTGACATGAGCCAACAGTGTGACGCGGCAGCTAAAAAAGCCAATGCAATTCTGGGCTGCATCAATAGGAGTATAGCATCTAGATCAAGGGAAGTAATAGTGCCACTGTACTCTGCTCTGGTCAGACCTCACCTGGAGTACTGTGTCCAGTTCTGGGCACCACAGTTCAAGAAGGACACTGACAAACTGGAACGTGTCCAGAGGAGGGCAACCAAAATGGTCAAAGGCCTGGAAACGATGCCTTAGGAGGAACGGCTAAGGGAGCTGGGCATGTTTAGCCTGGAGAAGAGGAGGTTAAGGGGTGATATGATAGCCATGTTCAAATATATAAAAGGATGTCACATAGAGGAGGGAGAAAGGTTGTTTTCTGCTGCTCCAGAGAAGCGGACACGGAGCAATGGATCCAAACTACAAGAAAGAACATTCCACCTAAACATCAGGAAGAACTTCCTGACAGTAAGAGCTGTTTGACAGTGGAATTTGCTGCCCAGGAGTGTGGTGGAGTCTTCTTCTTTGGAGGTCTTTAAGCAGAGGCTTGACAACCATATGTCAGGAGTGCTCTGATGGTGTTTCCTGCTTGGCAGGGGGTTGGACTCGATGGCCCTTGTGGTCTCTTCCAACTCTATGATTCTAAGATGGCACTGTTTTAAGGCAACAACAACATTTCCCAGGGTTTGGAGAGATGATCCCAAACAGGCATCTGATGGAAAAGAAGAAGTTGCTGGAGGCAAAGAAATAGGGGATGACTCGAGACAGCGTTTCTAAGAGCAAAGGGGACACGACAGGAGAATAAACAACTCTGCTGGCATTTGTACATGGATGGTACTGCCAATTATTCCCCAACTGGGAACAACCTACACAGCTGGCAATACACATCTGCTGTAAGCCCTTCATTACGTGCGCAGACACATAGCCCTGCGCTTATCATACCGGTTGAAATATAAATGGGCGAAGCGCTTTGTCACTGCAAATATTGACCAAGCAGGCGAAACTGTTTTACAACTTGTTATATCTGGTCCTGCCGTGAATCTCTGTTTTTCCCCTGTTTTAACTGCTTGGCTCGCAGAGCTTGTTTTTCTTTAAATCCCTGGATTAAGACAATGACAGGCAAGTTTACAAACTGGGACTGCTCTTAAAATTGTTAATAGAGGCTATTAAAAGTAAACCCCCCCACACACAAATGGGGTACATAGTTTGCCACCAAAAGCCTTCACCACCAGGCCTTTCGAAAGAGGCGCCTCAAGGTCTGGGCCAATTTATCTTACAGCCACTACAACATCAAGGGTACCCTTTGCTACAGTTGCAGAAACACAACCCTGGCCTGGGTTTTTGTTCCCAAAGCAGCCATCTCATGGTCAGCAGTGGGGGCGGAAAAACTTCCGAGAGCCCCAAGGCAGCGCTCGTCAATTGCGTGCCTATGAAGGCACCATTCAGAAAAAAATCCAGTAATACACCATGTGTTTGGTGGGTCTAGCAAGTGAGTGCCTATTTTACACTCTCTTCAGAATGGACTTGGGAGAAAAGGACCGTCCTGTTCCCAGAATAGACACTGCACTACGTATGACAAAATGTTCCCAGCAAGGTTTGGCCCAAGCCATTTGATGTGCAGTCAAAGCCCCTTCCCAATTTCCAGGGGGAAAGCATTTTGTGACCTGGCTTTTCCTGTTTCATTATGAAACACATCAACACCCACCCTTTCTCCCTTCCTGCCCCTTATGCCTTTAACTGACCCCACAAAAGAACTTGTTTGTGCAGGGCCAGACTTCAGCAGGCCCTCAGCACCATGCTGCCAATAGCCCCCCCCAAAAAATAAAACACCACACACACACTGCAGCTGCTGTGTATAAGACAGCTTCTTATGTCATTTAATTCAGCCCTTTATTCAGAACAATGAGAACCAGAATCTTACTTTATTTTTAGGGAAAGGGCCATAGCTCAGTAGCAGAGCACATGCTTTGCACACAGTCCCAGGTGCCGTTCTGAACAATACTGAGCTAGATAGACCAATTGACTCGGTATATAATGCAGCTTCCTGCATTCCTATGCAGAAACAACTCAGGAAGAGGAAACCAACAAAGACAATGTGTAGCTGCTCAACAATGCCATCCCCCTCCGCACATCTAGACAGCAGAGAAGAGACGGGTAGTCTTTGCAGTCTTCCCTCCTCCTGGAACAGACAGGAGAGAAAGAGAGGAAAGGCTACATCTAATTCACACACCTGCCTGCACCTTGTGTTTAGAGAGAGATGTCGACCTCCACCCTGATGGCTAAGTAGCAGCAGATCCCAGCAAAACCCACAGGCGCCAACCAGCATGGATCAGTTGCAACAGAAGAGCCTGCCCTCCTCCCAGGGTGATGCATCCATTGCACCAGGCGAGGCAATCCTGCGCACGGGGCAAGATAGAAACGTGACCGGTATGCCACACAGCCATGTGAAAGTTTGTTTAACAAGCCAGGAGAGCGCTCTTAAGATCTCCCTGCCGGCTCTGCCAAAACCACATCAAGGATCCATCCCAGCAGACCTGCCAAGGAGTTTGCAGGCAGCCGAGGAAAGCGAGTGCCAGGCCCCGTGCTCAGGGAAGGGCTCCAACATTCCCACAGTGGCTGGCTGAACAGAGCTTCTCTCCTCCACTGGTAGAAAGGGTCACGGGATATTAGACAGAGATCTGCCTGTGCAAGTAAAAGATAGAAAACATCCTGTCAAAGGCACCATAGTAGGACGGTGGTTGAGGGCAGCTGAGCAAGGCTGACGTTGGCTAGGCTTTCCCCTTGCTCTAGGTCAAACCAATTCAGCAGCAACAAAAAGTTGGGCACCCCAAAATGAAAGCAGACGAGGATTGTTTCCAGGATACCTTTGGGACAAAGTCATGCATGCTCTCTGTCCTGTGAGGAGCAGATGGGGTTGTCCCTGGCTGTGAGAGGGGGATCCACTCAACATGTTGTGAAGGACACAAAGCGGCAGCCTGGGGGTTTTAAGGTCATGTCAGGCAATAGGTGGGCAGGACAACCCACCTGCTAGTCAAAGTTGGCCAGCAGGCGTGGGGACAGATTGCAGGCTGCATCCTGTGCTAGTTCTAATCAGAGTAGACCCACTGAAGTTAATAGACATGACTAGGGTTTTGCTCTGAGTAGGGCTAGCAAAGAAGTGGCCCTGCCCTGGAGGTTCAATTTCTGTAGGCTCCAAGTCTCCACTGCCCCTTATGCTTGAAACTTCTTTCCAGCACCCATTCTTTCAAATCCCTCTCTTCCATTAAGCCTTTGGGCTTCATTCCTTAGTTCTCACCCTCCCATAGCAACCCAGCCCAATGTACCTGTAGAGCAGCTTTTGTCAACCCTCCAGATGTTTTCAACTATGACTCCCATTAACCCCAGCCAACATGGCCGTAGGATGCTGGGGCTGATGGGAGGGCACCAAGCTGGGGAAGGCCCGAGTCAGGTCAAGAGGTAGAAGCAAAGGGGCAATGCCTTCCCTCCACCTCCAGCATGGAATGTAGCAGCATGTTGTAGAACAAAGCATGATGGGAGTCATGGTCCAGAACACCTGAATCTCCAAGGTAGGCTGTAGGGCTGTGCTTTTATTGATCCAGAGATCCTCCTGGCTATCCCTTCCTCCAGTGGCTGAATTTAGATTGAAATCTCCTTGCGTCACACAGGGTTCATCTTTTGCTGATTACACGTGGTTGTATGCCTGGTGCTAACCAGCTCAGGTAAAATGGGCTTCAAAACAGCTGCCCTTGCCAGGATCGGAGCTCACCACATCACAGCATCCCTACAATGAACTGTATCAAAATCCCAGCTCTCCTCCTTCATGCCATGCTTTCCTTCAGGCCAAGATAGAGCCTTGCAGGGCAGCTAATTAATTTCATTTGGAGGTGGGGGGTGGGTGGGATGAGGAAACTAGAACTGGAACGGGCGCCTCCAGAAACCTTCCAGGGAGCAGCGAGTCAGGAAAGGGCACCTCCGCCTACCCTTATCTGCCCGCACCCAACATTATCATTGGCAAATCACATAATGAGATTTCTCCGAATGGTTATTTGTGTACTTGTGAAGAACACCTTGGTTCAAAAGCTTGCAGCTCATGGGCCACTTCTATAGAAGACTATTCATGTCTCTTAGGGGAGCAGGAAGGAGGAAAGCCAGGGGGGATCATGCACTCCAAACTCTGCTCATATGTGGAACTTGGAAGAGGGAGGAATAATGCTGGACGGCTGGGGAGTGTGGTGGAATGCTGGGCGGAGTTACAAGTGAGTGACAGGTGAAGTGCATCAGGCTGAGTAGGACAGTTGAGAGGCAGAAAACGAGATGATAACGAGGGATAACAAAAGCGTAGGACGGATATTAAGGAGGAGAGACAATTATGTTGTCACAATAGTCAAACTCTTGGAATTTTTTCCCTGCATAAAAGCATTAAATTGTTCCAAGCATTAACTATCTCTGTTCTGGTCTAGGTTATTCCTGCGGGGATATACTCAAACAAGGATATAGAGGGAAAGTCCTTTTGCTCTTGATAAAACTTAGTAGGTGCAGGCTGTAGGTTCTGTAAGGACTTTTAAGGGAGGTCTGATTTCAGTAGTCAAACATCTGACCTGGCGACTTCCAGGGGTCTGGCAGGGGACCGTGAGAACGTCCCAGGGGGTGACGACAGAACACGCCTCTGCACATGCATGCGCTAAAAATGTTAAACCACAAGAGCTACAGTTTGCATGAAGCAGAAGTATTTTGTACACAGACACTTTTCTAAGGGTCAGTACATCAAGATTTCCAGTGAACAGATGGCAGGAAACCCAACCCTTAGGAAGCGGTAAACACAAAGCAGGCAAAACTCATTCCCACCAGGGTTGTATTTAACTTATTTATTGACTGGTAAAATGGTCACACACACAAAGAAGCAGTAGAACTGACTGGGGCCGGCTTGGGTTATTCAAGTCCTTGCACGTTCCTTCACTGGCTCGGAGCACGCAAGGCAGAACATTGAGAAGCACAGGGGTGGACCGGCGGTGGTGGACAGGGGAGAAAACAAGCTGAAAATCCAACATCACTCCAAGATTGGGGTCAAGGCAGGGGGCGAGGTGGGGGGGACGGGGGACAAGAGGCTTGGAGATAAAGTAACTGCAACATTCTTTGCGGGCTGGTTGGGCAGGATACAGAGGAACAGCAGGGAGGCAAGCTGATTGTGGTCTCTTCGTGTAGCCGCTCGGGGCTCAGGGGATGGAGTTGAGGAGATCCTTGAGGAAGCCATCGGGATCGCTGATTTCTGACAACAGTCCTGAAAGCAGGAAAGGGCACGTCAGCTGTGCACATTTGGCAAACCAATTCCTAGAAGCATCTTCCTTTGCCACCAATTCTGGCAAGCAAGTAATGAGGCCAGGGGAGGATAGGAACTAATGGAGAAGATTGGTGCCTCCTCCACACACTTTAACAGCTTCAGTCCCCAAAACCAGGAATAGCTGGTAGCCAAACTGCTGACCCACAGGAAAGGTCTGCAAGTTCACTGTCCCCTCACTTACCCACTGCTATACTATCCAAATCACTTTTGGTTCACAAGATGCAGAATCGCAGGAAGCTGTTTTATACCAAGTCAGTCCTGACCCATCTAACCCAGCAAATTGTATTCTTGACTGGCAAAGGCTCCCCAAACCTTTCCCAACCCTGCTACCCATGTGAACACGTTCCCTGGAGTTTTTATCCCTGTGGGAAACATCTCGGTTACATCTGAATCAGTTCCCATCACTCAAAGGCAGCATGTCAGCATACAGCGTTATTATAAAACACACGTAGAGCTTTCCAGAGCAACTAACCAGCCACGTCCAGAAATTCTGAAAAGGTCTCCACAGGCATAAACTCCTCCTGGAAAGTCTTCAGAGCCTTGTCTGCGGCCTCGTAGATGGGCATGTCATTGTGGCGGATGTATTCTGCCAGAGAGTAGGACCAGCCCCCCTCTGTGTTACTCGTAGGCACCTTCTGGATGGGAAAGAGGAGGAGAAGGGAGGGTTAGAAGCTTGAGAATGGAGGACAAAGAGGAAGTAGGCAAACACGGCTTTAAAATGGGGAATCGGACCTAAGGCGGGGAAAAACCCTTTTGACAGAAGGGCCTAGCAAGAAGTTATAAGCCAATAATGCCTAGATAGATCCTCCAGCTTCAAGAGCAGTATTCCTTTGAATGCCAGCTCCTGGAGAAAGTCTGTTGTCTTGTGGGCTCTTCCCGGGAGCATCTGGCTATCTGCAGTTGGCAACAGTAGACTGAACTGGGAGTCCCTATGCTGTGGTCTTCTTTTATTCTTATTCAGAGGATGCCAATAATCTCGTCTACTGAGACTTTTAAGAAGATGGGTGGTACATGCTGCACCTCTCCAGACCTGATAAAAATTGTGGAAACTGGGGAGAGTGAAAGAACCTGGAACACTGATGTAAAATGCCTTCGTTCAGCTTTTAGATCACCCTGAACTAGGATTCCCCCAACATTCCTCAGCCTGGGAGCTGCGCACAACAGATGGTGCCGGCCCCCTAGAGAAAAGCAGGCCACTGGTTTGAGGAGCATTGCTAAAAGAAGAAGAAATGCACCAAGTTCGTTCCAAGCTCGCTTACTTTGAACATGTTGTAAATGAGATCAACGAGGGCCCAGAAGAGGAGGCCGGAGCGATAGGCAGAGTAGTCCTTCACTGCTTTATCCGTTAGCCTGTTAGGAAAATAAGATCAAGCCTCGCAGTTAATTGCTACACTTTTCTTTGCTGCCTGAAGCTCAGCTGATGAATAGCCCCGGCTGCGGCGACAGCCAGAAGCCCATCCATAATACATGTGGGAAAATGCGTGGGGCAAGCTCAGCCAGGCGCTGGAGGGAGGAAGGGAGGGAGGGAAGGAACACACAGAGAGACGGGGACGCTCCACTGTTCTCCCCAGCAAAGCGATTTACAACTACGGCCGCAGGCACAACTGCAAAGTGTTGTGCAACGTGGGGCCTGGCACTGTTGCTGAAATTCCTGCAATCTCGTTTCCATCCCCCCCCCCCCCAAAAAGAGGGGGGAAAGCATTTTCTCCAGGACTTAAGACCATGTAGTTAAGCATCCCCTGCCCCCTAAATCACCACAGTCATGTTGCAAGGAGATTCCCGGCTCCGCTCTCAGAATGTTTGTTAAGGGCAGGTCAATGCTACAAAGCGAGAGGGGCCATCAAACTACCTCTGCTTCCGTCAGGGCTCCAAGGCCTCGGGCTGCTTGAGAACTGCAGGCTGCTGGTCCCTGTGGAAAGTGCTTCCCCTGGGAGGCTAAAGCTACTTCCCCAGAACGGGCATGAATCAAACGCCAGATTTCCCTTACAGCAGCAGGAAATGTGCAGAGCCAATCGATGCCGGAGTCTGCAGCCCCTCCCCGAAGGCTACAAGACCACTTGGGCGCATATTACAGAGCATCCAAAATGCACGCCCTTCCCATCATGACCCCTGAACACCTGCTCTCAGGAAGCTGCAAGGAAACACTTCAAGCCAAGGGGCCGGCAGAGACTCCTCCAAAGACCCACACCTCAATTTACTCTCCTGTAACATAGCTGATCCAGCCATGGCATGGTCCAAAGGGTTAGACCCTGGGATCAAGGCATACACAGCACATATTTTCTCCTTCTTACAGACAAGAGATCAGAAGCAGAGGACACAGACAGCCTGGAGCCATTTCAAATGACCAGAGGGCCACCCCTTGGGCCTTCTTGGTGACAGCACCCGTCCCCTGCAGTGTCCTCCCTTGAGTAATTTGTGAGACAGGGACAGCAGTGACCTTTACATGCCCCTCAAGATCTATCTAGTGCTAAGCCTACTCAGAGCCAACCTACTGAAAGCAATGGGCGCGACTAATTTAGAGTCATTAATTTCACTGCATCTACTCTTGGGTAGAACCTAGCTGTAGACCACCCTATTATGTTTAGCCAAGCTTTCCTAGGCTCTGAAAGTCGTATCCAATCAAGTTCAATGGATCTACTCCGAGTAGGTCTAGCATTTTAAATTGTTTTGTATGCTACTCAGGTTTGTTCATGATATATAGAACTCCTTTTGTTTTACTGATGCCTTTTATATATATATATATGAGAATGCAACCAGGTGTGGGGAGGCACTGAGCCACAGACTTAATGCAGGCAAACAGAAACAGCTCTGTGGGCCCAGACAAAGAGAGGAGGAAGGAGAAGAGGTCAAGCTCCTCCCGGGATTTTCAGCAGGCCCAGCTCACTTAGAGTCAATGTCAACTACATCTAATTCTCCTGTGTGCCTGAAGAGGGCGCCGAGACCTGAACCAACATAGGGAAAGAGAGTATCCAACAGCATCCATCAAAACCTTGCGTGTTGTTCTCGACTCTTCCAGGAACTATTGGAAATTCAGCTTTTTTTTAAAAAAAAAAAAAGATGCTGGTTTTTAAGAAGAAAATTTTGTTTGATCACCAAAACCAGCCTTCTAATGCAGAAGGCAAAGGCTGTGTAGCCAAGTCATGTCCAAGGGTCCCAATCCAACAAGCATGCCTTTGTAACCCTATGGGACCACTCCCTGGGAGTGGGAAGGGAAGGAACCGGCTGCTTTCTCTGCAGCACAGAGAGGAGAGGGAAAGGGGTGTGTGGATGGGTGTGGACAGCCCCATACCTGCTTGCTCCCCCTGGCGACACCACCCGAGCGTGTGAGATCACCAGCAGCCGCTTGAGAATGTCGATGCGCATCGCCTTCCACCTCTCCGGGGGCAGGATGTGAAGCGCCATGACGATGTAATAATGGGGCCCGTCCACCTCGAAGGCACTCTCCACCCACTTCTCCTTGGGCTGCTCCAGGAAGCTCTGCAGGTTCTTCTCTTCTCGAGAAGTCGCTCGTGTTCTGAAAGTCAAGCAGAGACAGAAGTGATGCACTTTGAACAGCAGGGGGAAGAAGAAACCCTTCAACGTAAGAAGAGCTTGCCAGATCGGTCTGTCCAGCATCCTGTTCTCACACTGGCCTACCAGAAGCCTGCAGAACAGCGGCCTCCTACTTTAGGGCTAGACAGCCCAACAATATATTGTTGAGGCTTTCCCTCTAGTGTCAAGAACTTACACCAAGCCAATGAGCCAAGGGACGCGGGTGGCGCTGTGGGTTAAAGCCTCAGCGCCTAGGGCTTGCCGATCGAAAGGTCGGCGGTTCGAATCCCCGTGGCAGGGTGCACTCCCGTTATTCGGTCCCAGTGCCTGCCAACCTAGCAGTTCGAAAGCACTCTCGGGTGCAAGTAGATAAATAGGGACCGCTTACTAGCGGGAAGGTAAACGGCATTCCGTGTGCGGCTCTGGCTCGCCAGAGCAGTGATGTCACGCTGGCCACGTGACCCGGAAGTGTCTCCAGACAGCGCTGGCCCCCGGCCTCTTTGAGTGAGATGGGCGCACAACCCTAGAGTCTGTCAAGACTGGCCCGTACGGGCAGGGGTACCTTTACCTTTACCTTTAATGAGCCAAAAAGCAGAACAAAATGCCCCCATACTTTCCTTCCCCCATCCAACCAGATATCATTCCATTTCACAGGCTAAGCCAAGATCTACCTTCATATGTATCAACACCTGAACACAGGTCCCCTTAGCATACTCCAGGGGTCAGCAACCTAAGGCCCATGGGTCACAAGCGGCCCACAGGGGTCGATTAACCAGCCCACAAGCCGCCAGCACGGCAAGTCCCTGCGCGCTGCGCTAAACCAGCACGGTGCAGGGATGCGCTTCTGATGCACCGAAATCGCATCTGTGCAGACGCCAGAAATTGCACGTACACGATCCGGCCCACAGAGGGATCTCCGCTGGAGTGAACTGGCCCAGCCGAGGTAAACCTTGCCGACCCCTGGCATAGTCTCTTCCCCAGGACCAATCCACCCCTAAGGCAAAGTGCAGTGACGGCCTTGGGTAGCAAGATCCACAAGGGGCAACAGATCCAGCCTCCAACGAATGCATTACTCATTGCTGCTGCAGTGGCAGCAATAGTTGCAGCAGCTCCACAGCGACCTCTCTGCCAATAGTCTCCTCCCCCGGTTCCTAAAGCAGATCTTCACTCATTCGCCCCTTCTTTCCTGACAGGGGACACCTGCCTTTTTTTTGCTTTGCCTTGGGTGCCAACATGTCTTGGGCTGGCCCTGCTCCTGACCAGCAGCTCTCCCAAGACCTCTCCATTCCCCAGCCCTGAATGACTGAGGTCTCAGGCACACAAACCATTCATTCTCACAATGAGCTCTGGACCCAAAAGAGTTTAAGCACATACATTAGCATCGCGCCAAAGAACAGGGTGGCAAACTGTTTTTGACCTCACAGCCACATTCCTTTCTGGGCAAACTCGCAGAGGCTACGTGCCAGTAGCATGGGGCGGGGCCAGAAACAGGGCACCAGATGCGAGTCCTACCCTGTGTGGAGAAGCCTATATACCCAAACAACACAAGGATCACACTACAGGAAGGACCACTGGATTTAATCTGAAGGTGTCTTCTCCTCAGCGGATGGACGGTATTCCCCAGATGGGTCACTCCCTCCTGCCTGATCCACAGATGGGGCTCAGGCCAGTGCAGGCCGCTAAGCTTCCTTTGGAAGGTAAAGGTAAAGGTACCCCTGACCGTTAGGTCCAGTCGTGGACGACTCTGGGGTTGCGGCGCTCACCTCGCTCTATAGGCCGAAGGAGCCAGTGTTCGTCCACAGACAGTTTTTCTGGGTCATGTGGCCAGCATCACTAAGCCGCTTCTGGCGAACCAGAGCAGTGCACGGAAACACTGTTTACCTTCTCGCTGGAGTGGTACCTATTTATCTACTTGCACTAGTGTGCTTTCAAACTGCTAGGCTGGCAGGAGCTGGGACCAAACAACAGGAGCTCACCCCGTCGCAGGGATTCAAACCGCCAACGTTCTGATCGACAAGCCCTGGGCTCTGTGGTTTACTTCCCTACTTCCTTCGGGAGGGGTGAGCAACAAAACCTCGAAATCTATTGCTCCATCTGCGGAGCAATTCAAAGCAGCAACCTGTCTCACGACACCCTACTCCACCAAGGGAGGTTGGCTCAGGGGACAAATGTACAGACACGCAGAGAGAGAGAGAGAGAAGACAGATAAAAGGTACTGACGTGTTGAGGACATAAAGCACCGTGTGAATGATGTAGGGGATGAGGTGGACGTTGCTCTCCCGCCCTCCGCCGCCCGTGTCCACGCTGAATGACTGCTCCATGGCGAACCGGAGGAACAGCAGCTTGGTGTCATGCACATTGAGCTGGTAGGTGGGCTCCCGCTGCCCTGTGCATTCTTGAAGGTAGGTGTTGTGCCTACGGGAAGGAAACCAACACCAGGTTAGGCTGCAGATCTCACAAGAGGCCCCGGAAAGCCTCTTGGCTTTCCAAGAGAAGCTGGAGGGTTAAGGAAAGGGCAAAATACAAATACAGTTCTGAAAAGGTTGTGTTAGGATGGTACAGTCCAAGAAATCAGACCCTCTCCCCCTACAAGCTGGTGGGAAGAGGGCACTTGCAGCAAGAGACTGCTGACCCCGACAGAACAGCGGGCAAAAGGGCAGCTCCT
Source organism: Podarcis tiliguerta (assembly GCF_965153285.1). NCBI lineage: Eukaryota > Metazoa > Chordata > Lepidosauria > Squamata > Lacertidae > Podarcis > Podarcis tiliguerta. The sequence goes on from NC_139541.1 coordinate 13,108,917, forward strand.
CAGACTCACCTGGCTAAGCAGGTGGCAAAGGCCGATTCTGGGACATGGGGCCCCCACACCGGCAAGAGGCCGTTGCATTTGGTGTTGGCATTCTGCAGGGCCGCACTCTCCCATTCCTCGCGCCCACGTGCCAACCTGCAGGAGTAAAAGCAAGGCCGTTATCAGTCAGCGAAAGTCCCTTTCCCTGCAAACCTCTTCCCTGTAGAGCAAAGCTGGTGACTGCCGCAGTCCCGAAGCCTTAAATATTACACACACACTGACCACAAACCCTGCAGCTTACCAACTAGGGCAGGGGTCTGCAACCCGCGGCTCCGGAGCCGCATGTGGCTCTTTTACACCTTGGCCGCGGCTCCGGGGCGGATACTAGCGAGGGGAGGAGGCGCATTGTGCGCCCCAACACTCCCCACTGTGGCGGGCGCTGTACTGGCTGTGACATCGCATGGGGGCGGTGCATGCGTTAGTCACGCACCGTCCCGTCGTCACCTTCCCGCCTGCCCGCTACATTGTAAGGGGCATGTACGCTGGTCACTGTTTTGAAGGGGAGTGAAGAACACACACAAAAAGGTAACTTGTTAATTTAACGTTTATTTCTATGAGGAGGAGTATTTCTGAGGGGTCAAACAAAGAAATAATTTTAAAAAGTGACAAAAAAGTTATTTTTATCATGACAAGTTTTGCGGCTCCCAGTTTTGTTTTCTTCGGAAACGGGTCCAAGTGGCTCTTTTTGTCTGAAAGGTTGCAGACCCCTGAACTAGGGCATACCTTAAAGTATTGTTGGTTAGCTCATTACCAAAGCTGCAGCTGATGGGATTCCTCCCCAGGCTAAACCGAACCCCCAGCAGATCAGGCACGGCTTTGCGGCCAAGATGCCAAGGAGCTCTCAGGCCCAGAGGGAAACACAGACCCACCTCACAGCTGCCAGGTGACAGTCGTAGTGGACAATGTTAAAGTGCGAAACGGTGCTGTAGCCCTGCTGCTTCCGAGGCTTGTTCTCAAACTCCTCCAGGGCGACTCGCTTGGTGAAGGTGTAGATGCCCAGGACCTTTGTCGGCTGTGGGGAGAAAACAGAAGCTGCGGCGGAAAAGCCAAGGCACCAAGCTTCAAATGTGGAAAAGCTGCACAGAAACAGCTGCCGTTTTCTCTTTGGCCTTGGAATGTCTATAGAGCAGTGTTTTGCAAAGTGGGCGATCCATTCCCCTGGGGGAGCTGGAACAATCGGGGGAGGGGGGGCAGGTGAAATGCTTCTGGGAGCTGGTATATAATGAGATGAAAAAAATGTTGAAATATACATTTCTAAAGAAACCAGAAGCATTTTTACTGGGCATTGTGGGGAGCGATATAAATAGAAAGGACTGTAAGCTCTTTTTATATGCAATAACAGCAGCAAGAATATTATTGGCCCCAAAATGGAAGCAAGAAGAATTACCGACGACTGAAGAATGGAGGATGAAGTTAATGGACTATGCAGAACTAGATAAACTAACAGGAAGGATTTGAAACCGGCGGGACCAGAAATTCACGGAAGACTGGAGTAAATTTACGGACTATTTGAAAAGTATTTGTGAGGATCAGACGACATTTGTAGGGTTGCAAGAAGTTTTGTGAGGCGTATTATTGGAAGTATTGCAAAAATGGAGAAGGGGAAGGATGATTTGTTAAGAGATGTAAAGGCAAAATAAGGTTAAGAAATGTATAAGAGGTGGTTAAAACGGTGGATCATCAGAGGTGCTGATGGAAGTCTAAAAAGATTGTATAAGTGAAAAATTTTGTGGTATATTTTATAATTTATATGTTAAAATCAATAAAAAAATATTATTTTTTTAAGAAGAAGAAGAGTTTGGATTTGATATCCCGCCTTTCACTCCCTTTAAGGAATCTCAAAGCGGCTAACATTCTCCTTTCCCTTCCTCCCCCACAACAAACACTCTGTGAGGTGAGTGGGGCTGAGAGACTTCAAAGAAGTGTGACTAGCCCAAGGTCACCCAGCAGCTGCATGTGGAGGAGCGGAGACGCGAACCCGGTTCCCCAGATTACGAGACTACCGCTCTTAACCACTACACCACACTACACAAAGGAACAATTGGGGGGGGGGGGCAGTAGTAGCCTCAGGTGCAACTGGGGGGCAGTGAATAAAAATAAGAGGGCAGTTGAAGCATAAAAAGAAGAACGTTTTGAAAAACCCATTCGTATATGTTTCATCTGCTCTGTAATGGCACTTCCCATCAGGCTGGGCACTGCTGTGGGATGGCGACAGCGCTTCCCCTGGATCCGACAGTCGTACTGGAGGAGAGGGGTTTTCCTGGGCATGGGTGAACCCTTTTCAGCTTCACTCAGGCCCAGGAAGTGGGTCGCAGCTTGCCTGCCTAATGGCGCACCAGGGACTCAGCCACATTCATCACAATAATATGTTTTGGATGTGTTATAAACATGTAACACCAGAGAGCAAATAGGAATTTATATGGATTTTTACATAGGCTTTATTTTTCTTTTGTTGTAACGATTTAATTTCTGACTTATTTATAGTGTTTTTAACCTGTGTCTAGATCCACCCCAGTTCATCTTTCTCACTAGGATCACTTTTAATGTTATTTGTAATTTTCATTTTAATATTATCCTTTGTTATCTAAATATTCTGTGTGTGATGTGAATGTCACCATAGTTGATTTTAATAAACAATTTGATAATTTCAAGCTTCAGCATGTCTTATCTACAACAACATCTTTCTTTACTATGTTGTAGGACATTGGTAGAAATATACCGTATTTTTCGCTCTATAAGATGCACCAGACGCACCTAATTTTTGGAGGAGGAAAACAAGAAAAAAAATATTCTGGATCTCAGAAGCCAGAACAGCAAGAGGGATCCTGTGCAGTGAAAGCAGCAATCCCTCTTGCTGTTCTGGCTTCTGGTATAGCTGCGCAGCCTGCATTCGCTCCATAAGATGCACACACATTTCCCCTTACTTTTTAGGAGGGAAAAAGTGAGCCTTATAGAGCAAAAATTACAGTAGATACATAAAAGAACGCAAATTTGTCACCGCATCTTTATGTTTGTTCACTTAAAGAAGACAGATTTCTAGGGGGGCACTGAGATTTTTCTTTTTCCTGAAAAGGAGGCTGTAGGGCAAATGAGTTTGGGAACCTCTGGTAGAGAGTCACATAATTGTAGACTTGCAATGGCCCCAAAGGGTCATCTGGTCCAACACCCAGCAATTCAGTGTAGACCTGCACGACTCTGGATGTCGCTCAGCTGCCCAGCACCTTGGAAATACGGCTGCAATGAAATGTGCATATGCAGACATATGCATATGCATGAAACAGCGTGACTGGGTGAAATTGCCAGGCTCCGACTCCCCACTTCACCCCCAAGGCCTACCTGGAACTTGTAGCCCTCCCTGCAGATGCAACAGGTGAGGCCCGGCTCCTCGATCAGCTCCTCCATCTGCTTCAGCAGCGCTGTCTTTGTCACCACCTGGCCCTTCTCGTTGGTCTGAAAGATCCAGCACAGCAAGGTTATCGAGGAGAAGAGCCGGGTTTGGGGGAGCAGGGGAATGAAAAATGGTCGTGTGGGTTGGAGGAAGAGGGCCATCACAAGGCATGGAAAGTTCCGCATTGGAAAATGTGTCCTTGACCTTATGGTTGCTGCTATGGCCGTGATAAAACAACCGCGGTTTCTCTTGGCTAGAACTGGGTTGCCCTCCTGCCTATCCGCTTAAATCTCCCCTAACAAGTGGGACCTGAACAGCCACTGGTCCGGCTGGATTAAATAGCACCACCCAAAGAGCCAGCCATTGCTAGAATGGAGCTGAACATTGGAAGACTCAGGACAGATTAAAGAAAGGACTTCTTCATGCTGTGCAGAGTTAAACTGCGGAACTCTCTGCCACAGGAGACAGTGGTGGCCACCAACTTAAAAGGCTTCAAGAGAGGATTGGACAAAGGGCTTCGGATGGCTGCCACAATGGCTGTGATTGGCCTCCAAAGTTGGAGGCAGTCATGTTTCCGAATCCCAGCTCCCTATCGTGGCATCTGGCTGGTCATTGTGAGAACAGGATGCTCTGCTAGATGGGTACCGGGCCGAATGCAGCTGGCTCTGCTTCTGCTCTTACCGTCATGCCAAGGGTGCCCAACGCTTTCTGGCGCATCGCCATGGCCATGCGCTTCTTCTCCGCTCGCGTCTCTCTCCGGGCGGCGTCAATCTTCTTGTTGACCTCTGGGTGCTCCCGCAGGGCCTCCAGGAGATTCTCGGCCAGCGTCCCAATCCCTTCATCACTGGAGACTTGCTCCAGCTTGTGCAGGTTCGTGATCGAGTCGGTCCCAATGAGCACCTGTTCGGGGAGCAGACGTTAATGCAGTGGGCAAAGAGGACAGGAGGAGGAGTCAGCCTTGGCCCTGAGCTGTGGAACCTGAAAAGGAAATCCTATGCTCCTATGCTCTTCCCCCCCCTCTACACCGGATACAGCTTTGCTCTTAAAAATTTGTCTGTCTTTCAAGCCCAGTATAGTACAAAAAGGCACCCAGACCTCCAGGGATAAAAGGTAAAGGTACCCCTGCCCGTACAGGCCAGTCTTGACAGACTCTAAGGTTGTGTGCCCATCTCACTTAAGAGGCCGGAGGCCAGCGCTGTCCGGAGACACCTCCGGGTCACGTGGCCAGCTTGACATCGCTGCTCTGGCGAGCCAGAGCCGCACACGGAAACGCCGTTTACCTTCCCGCTAGTAAGCGGTCCCTATTTATCTACTTGCACCCGGGAGTGCTTTCGAACTGCTAGGTTGGCAGGCGCTGGGACCGAACGAGGGGAGCGCACCCCGCCGCGGGGATTCGAACTGCCGACCTTTCGATCGGCAAGCCCTAGGCGCTGAGGCTTTTACCCACAGCGCCACCCGCCTCCCTCCAGGGATACTATCCAATTAACACCACTGAAGTTCAAGAGCAAAGTGAATTTTAAGCAACCAAGTAATGGATCGATGAAACTGGCCTAAGTTTGCATATGACATGCAGAGCGTTCCAGTTACACCAGCCAAGATAGACAGGAATGTGGCAGAAGCCCCTGCAACACCTTGCAGAAGCACCAATGGAACACTTCAAATTTTCCCCTTTCAAAACCATATCACTCTTCTTCAAGAGCATCTCGTTTACCGGAAGAAGACTATTCTAAAGCAGAAGTTCCCAAACTTCTGCCCCCTGCCCGACCACCTGAAAACTGCTGAGGATCTTGGCGGACCAGACAATTGTTTTCTTCTGCCTGTTGTAGTAACTGCAGTGTGCTGCACTAGTGGCTGTGTGATGTTCAATTGTACTGTTGCTGCTTTTATTTCATATATATTGTATTGCTAGAATCACAGAATTGGAAGGGTCCTGGAGACCAACCCCCTGCAATAAAATCTTACTGTATTACAATTAGAATTCCAAGACACACTGGCGGAAATGACTGGCAGAATCCGAGACCAGGGAGAGGAGTCAGTGGAAGAAGACTGGAAAAAGTTTAAAGATTATTTACAGAAATATTGTAAAATTAATGAATGTTAAAAGACTCTTGGAATGAAGTTATATGGCTTTAGTAGAAATGCTATAAGGATTTAAGTATAAATAGATTAATGGAATTTTAAAGGTAAAATAAGGTTAGAATGTGCTAGGATAATTATAGGACAGATAACAGAGGAAGATGGAAAGGAATTGCTGAAACATTTGACAGAAGTGGAAAAAGGGGGGTGTGAGGAGGTCGGTGAAATAAGTGAATGAAAGAGAAGATACTGAAATTGTTTGAGTGTTTTGAATTGTTTTTGTTTGGTTTTGTTAGTTTAATGTGTCTAGTGTTATGTAGTGTCTTTATATTGTATTGTATTGTTCTATTTTCTGTTTTTATTTGGTTTTGTAGTGTGTAAATTGTTCAAAAAGCAATAAATATTATTTTTAAAAAAATAGAATTCCAAGACACACTGCAATGCATTCAAATGACTCTGGTGGACCACCATTTGGGAACCACTGTTCTGTAGCACACTTTGGGATGTTTTCCTTCTGCCCCTTTGGTGAACTGATGTAGCTCCGCTATTGCTGGATCATTCCCACCCTAGGCACAAGCAACACACACACACACAAACACCTGAGGTCCAAAATGCCTCTGTAGGGGCTGGGCTTAAAGAGCCCTTTGCCTTTGTCTCACACTTAGGAGAAGGCAGCTGTGCCTGGAATCAGCCCCTAGGATCAGGCACCATGTATACGCCTAAACCTGATGTACATGGAGACCAGATTAGACTCATGGGCCGGGGGGTGGGGGGAGGTAGAAGACCTCTCTTTCACCTGTGTTGGGGGGTGCTGCGTGGCGAGACCTCGGAGCAGCCGGAGGATGAAAGGAAGGGCCGGCCGGGAGAGGAATTTCTTCCATACATCGGCATCCAAACTGCAGAGAGAAGATTGGAAAAGAGAAAGCGCTTGAAAAGAAGAAGAAGAGTTTGGATTTGATATCCCGCTTTATCCCTACCTGAAGGAGTCTGAAAGCGGCTAACATTCTCCTTTCCCTTCCTCCCCCACAACAAACACTCTGTGAGGTGAGTGGGGCTGAGAGACTTCAGAGAAGTGTGACTGGCCCAAGGTCACCCAGCAGCTGCATGTGGAGGAGCGGAGATGCGAACCCGGTTCCCTAGATTACGAGACTACCGCTCTTAACTACTACAGCAGCTGTCAACATCAAGACCTGGATTACTCCACCCCAGCCCCGCTGTGTGGCTCACACACTCATGCCACCCACTCCCCAAATTAAGGCAATTCAGACACTCCCAAAAAGAACCACCTCAATTTCCAGAGTGGTGTCCTTTTGCCCGAAATCATGCTTCATGTGGCTGAGCTCCAAACACCCCAAGAAAATGACTTGGCCAGGGGTTGTGGGTGAGACAGAGACCTGCAGCTGCTTCCCTGGGAGCCAGCACAGTGTGTCAAGGGTTCAGGAAGCTGTTAAGGGCCCAGGTAACCTTTAGTGCTGCCTTATCCAGAACTGGGTCCACCTAGCCCAGTGTTCTCTGCTCTGACTGGCAGCAGCAGCTCCCAGTAGCCTCAAGGCTGAGAGATTTCCCTACCACCTAAACCCCAATATTTTGGGTGGAGATGAGGTGGAGCGGCTGACAGAGTGGTGCAGAGCTAACAATTTGCTCATAAATACAAGGAAGACAAAGGAACTTGTGGTGGACTTCAGGAGACAGAAGAGCAATGTCCAGCCACTTTTGATTGATGGGGTCTGTGTGGAGAGGGTAACAACGTTCAGATTTTTGGGCATTGAATTACAAGAGGATCTGTCCTGGAGTGTCAACACAAGGGGGCTTGTGAAGAAGGCGCAGCAGAGACTGTATTTTTTGAGAATACTAAGGAAAAACCATCTTCCGCAGAAACTGCTGCTTGCCTTCTATCACTGTGCCATTGAGAGCGTGCTCACTTATGGCTTATGTGTGTGGTAGGGAAGCTGTACTACCCAGGACAGGATGGGGTTGTGCAGGGTTGGTTAAGGCAGCAGAGAGCATTGTTGGCTGCCCACTCTCCACCTTAGAGCAGATTTATGCCACAAGGTGCCATAGGAAGGCACTGGACATAGTAAAAGATCCATAGCATCCTGGTCACTGTCTCTTCGAGCTCTTGCCGTCGGGACGGAGATACAGGACGATGACGACAAGAACGAGCCGTCTTAAGAACAGCTTCTTCTCCAGAGCGATCTCGGCCCTGAATGGGAAGCCCGGACTTTGAAAGTCATCTAATCTCCCTTGCTGTATTATACTGTATTGTTTAATTAGTGTTTTTATGGAGCAGTCAAGTAATTTTGTTGTTCCCGAAGGGGGCAATGACAATAAAGATATTATTATTATTATTATTATTATTATTATTATTATTATTATTATTATTAATATTAATATTTTGTTTTCTTAAAGGAAGGCATAGCTTGGGATTTTCTTTCCTCACATTAGCTCTGCAAGGGAGCAGCAAACTGGGCGCACTCAGGCCACCCCCAAGGAAAGGGCAATGCCCCAACGCAGAGGGGGCTTATCCCAGTGAACCGCCACCCAGAAATCGCCTCCCTCCTCCCTCACGACTCTCACTTCTTGGCACTGGGGATGTGCTTCTTCATGTAGTCGAGGGCGTTCTGCGTGATCCCCCTCTGGAGGATGAGGTCTTTCAGGAGGTGCCCATTCGTGTTGTTCTTGATGCCCGCTGCTATTTTGCAGAAACAGTCCAGGAAGACCTTGTCGTCCCCACTGTGCTCCTCATCGTACCTGGAGGAGAAAAGAGGCGAGGGACTCACAAAGGCTGTCAGGGGGCCAATCCGGGCTGAGATTCTCCGCTCTAAATAAAGCTAAGTCCCAAACCATCTGCACCCTCTGATTCTAGCCTCTGGGGCTGCTTTTTGCAGAGCTGAGCTTGTAAAAAGGACTCTCGTCCCTGTTTTATTTCTATGCCACTTGTTGGTCCGAGAGGCAACCCAAAGCAACTCAAATATTAACAGGAAATTGAAATAGTCTTTTGCTCACTGTTTTCTAGCATTAATTGTTGCAATATCCATGAAATGCGCATTAAAAACACAGCAAAAGGACACTGGAGAACCATTGTGATACAACTGGTGCAATCATTCAGACTCCTGAGAGCATTGGCTTTTGTCAAAAAGGAGGGAGGGGTGCCAAGTTTCTAGTTCTCAAGAGGGTGAAGCTATGCTTGAAATTATGCAAAGATAGCCAGTGGTTTTGGGGAGGGGCTTCAATGCCCTCGCCCACCCTTAACGACAAGTAGAGGAAGTCAAAATTAAGCACATTTCCTATCTTTGTATAATGCACAAAACACACCTTTTTTGTGTGTAATATACAGAGACTCCTGTACACAACCCAACTGTTTAAGACCAGCCTGGTGGCCCTTCAGAGTTTGGGGCTACAGTGTCCCCACCCCAGCCTGGATGGCGTAGTCCAAAATATCTGAAGGGCACTCCGTTGGGGGGATTCTGTGCTAGGCTGCGCAGAGTCTTGGGAGCTTTGAGGCCAGCCTGGAACCAGAGATTTAAGCAGAGCTGCACCTCTGACAAGCAGAGCCCTTGCAAACCAGCAGCACCCCAATTTATTTTGCACACTTAAAAAACTCAAGGAACAGGAGAGGGCAGGAGAGTTCGGTTCAGGGTTCCCAGGGAGGCATACTTGTCGAAGCTGCAGTAGGGCTTGAAGCGATCGACCAGGATCTGCATCTTCTCCATCTCCCCAAAGGACAGGTAAGGGATGATGCGGAGCAGGCCCTGCAGGACACTAGGGTTGGAGCGGACGAAGGTGCTGTTGATCTGGTCCAGCAGCATCACCAGCTGGTCCTTGTCTCCCGTGAGGAGGAGGTTGCCCTGCGGAGGGGGAAATGGCCCGTCAGTCAAGACACCCGGAGTCTATCTGCCTTGGGACGCCCTTCTCCCTGCCCCACACCTCATTTGCAGGGCAGCTTCTCAAATCCGCCCCTCGCAATCTCTCAACCTCCCTGCAAATTCCCTCTTCCTCTGTTTCTGCTCCTCTTCCCTCTATTCTCAACGCCTTCAGGACAACACCCCTCCGATAACCCCCTTGACCACTCCCTGATCCGGCAAAGCCAACTCTCTTAGGCTTTTTGTCCTGTCCTGGATTCATTTGGATGATTCACCATCAAGTCTCTGTAAGAAACGCTCCCTGAAACCAATTTATTAGCAACAAAGCACGTGTTCCAATGAACACAGCAGGCTGAAAAAAAAAATCCATTTAGGCAGGCAACAAGAGGAGGCCTAGTATCTCTACGGCATCATTTTTTGGAAAAAGAGAGTGCCAAACCTCCAGCCTCGCTAGGGAGTTCCTGGATGTCCTTCAGCTCATGGCAAGATACAGTCCAACCCCCCCTTGAGTGCTGCTGAAGAGGGTCAGAGGCTGAAGTCAGGCCCAGCTATTGTGACCTGAAGACCCTGGTCAGCCAGCAATATCCCCAGATGGCTAACTCTGAGAAGGGTTGGGCCCATGGCTCAACCATAAGTGTGCCTGCTCCAGAGGGTCAGCTCTGACCCAGGGGACTTCTAGTTTCTAACCCCTGCTACTGACCGTGCTAGTATGGTCAAAGGGAAGGTCAAGAACTATTGGACCTCTGTGTTCTGAACACGTCTTCCAATCGCTCTCATTTATCTAAAGGTTGGCTCGCCACCTTCCTTCCAGAGTAGCCCCAATGACCCCTTGTTTCTTCATGCTTTTTTTTACTTTTTATTGAAAATATAAGCCCTATGTTTCTTCCCACATATAAGAAGCTGGCTTGCTTTGCAAAATGATTCTAATATTGCCAGGTGTTGAAAGATTGCAAGAAGGTCAACTAGCCTGAAGCCACGTTTGCTCGCTAATTAATAGTGAAAGAAAGCAGACACACTAGCTGGCAGAGATGGGTTTGTTTTTATACTTAGGTCTAATGTAATTGCTCCTCACACTTATCAAAATGTTGTCCGCGTGTAGAACTGAGAAATTAAGTTTCAGTTGTTTCTCACCTCCAAAGGGAAAACTATTTTCTTTTTTCCTTTCTGCAGCCCCATTAAACGAATTATAACCTGTATTTCTGCCTCTGCTGGGCCTTTCAGTCTTAATCAATTTTGCATAACAGAGAGGCAAGGTGTCTTTGAAAAGACTAGATGCTCCACGTAACAGAGTACTAAAAATGCAACATCTTGCAGGAGGCAGAAGAATGGGTGGATTTATACCTTTGTTTTAAAGCAATGTGCGGTTATGATATTGTATAGTAGGTAAAAGCACATTTCTTAGAAAATGAAAAGCATGAGGTGTTCATGAGCTGTCCATGTGCTCAGATGACCAATTGGAGCCTTGGAAAAGATTGGGCACGAGGGAATCATGGATGGGAAAATATTATAAAGTGTCTTTGTAACCTAAGCCCTAGGTCCAGAATTTGGAGAATTCTTCTGGGCCATTTTATGCTTTTTGCAGACTGCAATAAATCTTAGCACTCTGCATGACGCTGTATGTTTTTATTTGGCTAGAATACACTGATTTCCAGACCCCCCTTTGAAGGGCAACACTGCATAGCAGCTGCATAGCCTCCTCAAGGGAGTGACTATAGGGTCCGATTACAGATGATGCAGAGACACAACAGGATCCCCTTTGGAAGGAACCCTGAGAGCAGGCACTCATGCAGGGTCAATGAAAAAGCTCTCCACTGCAGATCCTTCCATCGTTTCCGAAACATATGTCCTCGTGGGAGGAACAGAAGCAGTTTTCTGGCACCACAAAGGAATTGGAGAAATGGCACTCTAAAGCTCTTTCCCAGGAGGCCAATAACAGAACAGCTCTGTCAATCTACCCGAAGGCCGACGGATGCCAGACTTCCTGCGACTGCCATTAAAACCCCCTCAGGGTCAGATCCCTTCTTAACCCCCAGCCCAGAAAGACAGGAGCAGCTCTCAGCTATTAGTGATCCCCACCAGAGGAATAATAATAATAATGGAACTGATAGTGGAATAGTAAGAGCTTTTGGAATGGAGAGGTGGGGCAGGGAGGGCATGAGAGATTGCATTGGAAGGGTCCTTACAAAAACATGTCTTGCAATTGTACAGATTTTGTAATTTGCACCTCCTGCTTGTACCGGAACAGCTTCCTGGATCCTGTGGACTGTGGGGGCCCCTGGGCCCTTGCTGGAATTTCCCTCGACTCCAACCCACAACTGCCCACAGCAATGCTAATTCCACCTGTCTCTGTATGCTGCTCAAGAGAGCCATGAAGAAATTGTTATTTAGACCAGGAACGTGTCCAGAGGAGGGCAACCAAAATGGTCAAAGGCCTGGAAACGATGCCTTTTGAGGAACGGCTAAGGGAGCTGGGCATGTTTAGCCTGGAGAAGAGGAGGTTAAGGGGTGATATGATAGCCATGTTCAAATATATAAAAGGATGTCACATAGAGGAGGGAGAAAGGTTGTTTTCTGCTGCTCCAGAGAAGCGGACACGGAGCAATGGATCCAAACTACAAGAAAGAAGATTCCACCTAAACATTAGGAAGAACTTCCTGACAGTAAGAGCTGTTTGACAGTGGAATTTGCTGCCAAGGAGTGTGGTGGAGTCTCCTTCTTTGGAGGTCTTTAAGCAGAGGCTTGACAACCATATGTCAGGAGTGCTCTGATGGTGTTTCCTGCTTGGCAGGGAGTTGGACTCGATGGCCCTTGTGGTCTCTTCCAGCTCTATGATTCTATGATTCTAGGAGTGGGGAGTCAGCTGTGACCCTCCAGATGTTCTTGGGACCCGAAATCCCAGCAGCCCAGGGATGATGAGAACTGCAACCCAAAAACATTTGGAGGCCCACTGGCTCTCTATCCCTGATTTGGGCAATGCCGCCTGTGTCTGTGGCGATTCAAGAGTTTCCTGAAGAGAGACGGGCGAAATACAAGCAAATACTGCTATGAAGGCAGGCCTCTGCCACCAAGGAGCATACAAAACTAAAACAACAGGGAAGAGGATCAAGGGGGGGGGGGATGAAATCTGCTCCCTGGATGCAGAAACCGCAAACCTTCCCCTCGCCCCCACTCCTCCCACGTGCAAACACTCACCTTGTCCTCACTTAGTGGCTCTGCGTTGGACTCATCCAGGATGATCTCCATGATGCTGAGCACCTGCTCGGCCACAGCTGCCCCTCCGCTGTCTTTGCTCTCCTGCTCGGCCACCAGAGCCTGAGGAGAAGGGTGGCGACAAGCGTCACAGCAGCCCGTGCCCCGGCCCTCCAAGAAGCCGCCCAACTGGTGCCAGCCTCCCACTCCCAGGCCAGCGTGGCGTAACACACAGGTAAGGGAGGGCAGCGTGGCTGAACAATTACAAAAACCGCTCTTGATGTGGCCATGGAGTGGGAAGGCGGCTCCGGGAACAGAGAGGGAGCCCAGCCACCCCGTATTTTCCCCACATCTCCCGGTGGCAGGAGGCTCTGCCTTACCAGGTTGAGGGTCCCCAGCATGACGTTGAGTGTGTTCATCTCCAGCTTCACCAGCTGCTGGCGGTTAACCTTCACTTTGACACAGTAGCTGAAGAGTTTCAGCAGCACCTGTGTAGAGGGGGAAACGGGAGAACCTAGAGCCGAGGCAAGTGGCCTTCACAGATTTTAGGACCAGCGTCAACCCCAATGCAGGAACCCGCTCCTCACTTTGTGCCCCCCTGGCTCGCTCGCATCTCTTGAGTGCTCTGGGTTCTCATTGCTGGGAGCCCTGGAGATCAGGCACTGGCTCCCTGCACCACCTTCTGGTCAAGGGGAGGAAATGCAGGCAATGCCAGCTAAGGCAAAGTTGTGCCCCTCATCATCACCGTCTTGGCTTGTGGCATCAGATGATTATTATTTTTATTTTTTATTGAATTTATATACCGTCCTATACCCGGGGAGGGGGGGGCTCAGGGCAGTTCACAGAATAAAATCAAGATATAAAACCACAAAATACCTAATAAAAATAAAAACAACCACCCATTGGCCTCCCCCACCACCACAAAAACATTTTAAAAGGGCATAGGATGTAAATCGGATCAACCAAAGGCCTGGTTAAAAAGGAACATTTTTGCCTGGCACTTAAAGGTATATAATGAAGGCGCCAGGTGAACTTCCTTGGGGAGAGCATTCCGCAGATGGGGAGCCACTGCAGAGAAGGCCCTGTTCTCATGTTGCCACCCTCCGGACCTTTTGAGGAGGAGGCACACAAAGGAGGGCCTCAGAAGATGATCTCAGGTAGATTCATATGGAAAGAGGTATTGCGGTCCTGAGCTGTTTAAAGATTTTATAGGTCGAAATGGGGGGGGGGGGCTGATGCTTAAGTTCTCAAGGCGGCCCCAGGGATGGATGTGGGCAAGATTCTTGCATTGCAGGGAATTGGACCAGATGACCCCTGGGGTCCATTCCAACACTACAGCTCTATGCAAAGACATAGGAAGCTGCCTTATACAGAGTCAGGCCACTGGCCCATCTGGCTCAGTATTGTGTCTAGATTGGCAGCAGCTCCACAGGGTTCCAGGCAGGGAGCCCCTCCCCGGAGATGCTGCTGGGAAGTTCTGCATGCAAAAGAGGGGCTCTGCCACTGAGCTGTTTTCACAACAACCCTGTGAGATAGATGAAGCCAAGAGATGGGGACCAGCTCCAGGTCACCCCAATGAACTTCATGACTGACAGGGGATTCAAACTCTGGTGTCCCAAATCACAGTCCAACAAACACACTAACCGCTAGAGCAGTGGTAACCAAACTTTTTTCAAGGGGTCAAGGAGGGCCAGATTTGGTGAAGTGAAGGGCCGTGAGGGCCAACCAAAGTTGTTGCGCTTTTTTTAGGGTTGAAGTTGTTGAGGGGTTTTTTGATGATTTTACCCCATAAACTGCTGAAGGGGCCGGATTAGGCCCCCGAAACGGACTTTGGACATGTCTGTGGTAGAGCCTTTGGCCAACGAGGGAATCAAAGGTGTGCTGAAGGTGGGAAAGGAGATTGCAGAGGAGCTGAACGGATTATTTGAATCTGTCTTCAGAGCAGAAGACTTGTGAGTAACATAAAAGTAGTAAGGTGAAACAGGAGAGATGCGAGCTGGGAAGGGCGACAGAAGGGCCCGGCCGGGCGGCGACTCACCTCGCAGGCGGTGCACCATCCCTTTGGCCCAGGTGAGGCGGCGAGGCGGCGGCGGCTGCTGCTCGGCGACCTCCTCGCCCGTCTCCTCATGAGGGAAACGCGGCGTCGGGGCGCCTCCAGCGGAGCAAGGCCGCTGGACTTCGCCTTCCCCTCCGCCTTCCTCCTTTTCGTCGCGCCGCCTGCGCCTCCGCTCTCGGCAGGCCCTCCCGGGCGTCGGGCTCTGAGGGCGAAGGTGCCCCTCCTCGGCCCCACTCCACCACGCCCATCTGCGCTCCGCCAGCCGCCCTGGCCGCTTCGCCCGCCTCCTCCTCGGGCTCGAAGCCCGGGTTGTCCCGGCTCCAGGCCTGCCTCGAGCAAGACGAGAGCGGCGGCGACGGCGAGCAAGACGAAGGAGGAGGAGAAGGAGAAGAAGCGCCGACGACGACTCTGCCGCCGCCGCCCAGCGGGTCCCGCAGCTGCCCCAGCTCCAGATGCTCCAGGACACCGGGAGGGCAAAGTCCCGCCATGGCCCCCCCGACCCTGGGCGAAGGCTGCCGCCGCCTCAGAAATTTTCTCTCAGGCCGGCCGAGTAACGGCGCGGGAAGGGAGCGCCTTCGCTTTCTCCACCGCCCGCCTTCCAGCCCCCCATCCCCGCCCACAGCGCGCCGCCTCGCAGGAGGAAGCGGGCAGGCCGGGCTGGCGGCTACACGGGCCACATGACGAGGTCTGGCGGGCCGGATTCGGCCCACGGGCCTTGTGTTTGACACCTATGCACTAGAGCACCGGCTCTAATGAACGACAGGCAGGTAGCTGGTCAGATGGCTGGTATTTCTTCTCTTTTTTTATGCTGTGAACCACCTTGAGATCTATGGGTGAAGGGCGGTGTGCAATTGTTACGAATAAGTAAATAATAAAGAAAATTGGGGGGAGTGCTAGTGGCGTTTGCCTCCTAGGTGGGTCATAAGGAAAGGGTTAAAATGAGTGCGATGTGATTGGCATCTGAAACTGATAGGAGTTAGGGTTAGAGTTGGAGTGTGTGAAAGTCAGTTGAGAGTTGGGAGTTGAAGAAGAAGTAGTGTTTGGATTTGATATCCCGCCTTTCACTCCCTTTAAGGAGTCTCAAAGTGGCTAACATTCTCCTTTCCCTTCCTCCCCCACAACAAACACTCTGGGAGGTGAGTGGGGCTGAGAGACTTCAGAGAAGTGTGACTGGCCCAAGGTCACCCAGCAGCTGCATGTGGAGGAGCGGAGACGTGAACCCGGTTCACCAGATTACGAGACTACCGCTCTTAACCACTACACCACACTGAAGAAGGAAGAGAGAGGATGTAAGTCTGTGGGTTGGTCGAGTTGTGTGGTGAAAGAGTGAGAGGAACTGTTAGGTGGAGCCAGATAGTTAGTTGGGATAATCAGTTTGAAGTTGTTAGGAACGAATGAAGTTAAGGAACTAAGATTAAGAAACTGCCAAGAAAAATTAACTGAAACCATAAGCTTGTTCATGCCTATAAAATAAACTTGATTACCGTATTTTTCGCTCTATAAGACGCACCAGACCACAAGACGCACCTAGTTTTTGGAGGAGGAAAACCAGAAAAAAAATATTCTGAATCTCAGAAGCCAGAACAGCAAGAGGGATTGCTACGCAGTGAAAGCAGCGATCCCTCTTGCTGTTCTGGCTTCTGGGATAGCTTGGCAGCCTTCATTCGCTCCATAAGACGCACACACATTTCCCCTTACCTTTTAGGAGGGAAAAAGTGAGTCTTATAGAGCAAAAAATACGGTATTTGTTAACGTTAACAACTGACTGGACTCCGTGTGTCCCCGTGAGAAACGGGTTGGTGGCAGCGAAGAAAGCAATCACAGTGGTGGCACAGGGATCAATACACCGTCAAACGTCCGGGGGCCCTGTGTGACCGCCACAGCGCTCTCGTGAGCAAAAGAATACAAGGACCCAAGAAGAGCCTGCTGAATCAGGCCAATTGCGCCCTGGTCCAGCGCCCTGTTCTCACCATGACTGAACAGATGACCGTGAGAAAGCCTGTCGAATGGTTCTCCCATTCAGTCCTTTGTCGATGAACCTGAAAAGGGCCACAAACACACGCAGAAAGAGGGAGCGATTGGGGGGGGGGGACACTCACCGTCAGGAGGTGTCGGCCTTGCTTGAAATCCTTGATGCCGGTCAAGCGGTTCAGCATGCAGCCCAGCCCCCCGCACTGTGCCATCACGCCCGCCATTTTGTACACTTCTTCCTCATCCTCCTCTTCATCTGTGGAAAAGAAAGAGGCTGACAGGAGAGAGGCAATGGCATCAACAAAGCTGGGAGGAAGCACACGCCAGCCACTGCGGGGAGAGGACTCAAAGGGTGACAGCGCCAGGCCATGTTTTTCCCCTTCCACCAAAGAACAGGTGGGGGGAAACCCTTTGGAGGTGGCTGAGCTGCAACTCCCATCATCCCTGGCCAGGGATGCTTGCCAGGACTGATGCAAATGAAGATCGCGAGTCTTGCTGGATAAGGCCCAATGGGGCCCACCTAACCCAGAATCCTGTTTTCACAGTGGCCAGCCAGATGTCCATTATGGGAAACTCACAAGCAAGACCTGAGTACAAAAGCAATTCTCTCCTCTTGCAGTTTCCAGCAACTGGTATTTGAAAGCAAAGCCCTCACCGTGCCTAGAAGCCACTGACAGCCTTATCCTCCCGTGAATTTGTCCCATCCTCTTCTAAAGCTATCCAAGTTGGTTGCCCATCACTGCCTCCTGTGGAAGTGAGTTCCATAGTTTAACCAGGCACTGAATGAAGATGTACCGTATTTTTCGCCCTATAAGACGCACTTTCCCCCCCTCCAAAAATGAAGGGGAAATGTGTGTGCGTCTTATGGGGCGAATGCAGGCTCCTTGGCTTCAGCGATAGCAGCGCGAATCCGAAGCCTGCGCTCTGGAGGCTTCGCGTTGCTTCTGCTGAAGCCAGGAGAGTCTGCTCTTTGAGGCTGGCGGTGGGGGAAAGCAGCGCTTCCCCCATCGCCAGCCCCAGAGGATGGGGGGCAGCGGGAAGGCGCGCAACGTCTTCCTGCTACTCTCCAACCCGGCTTGGAGGCCGGCAGTGGTGGAAAGCAGGCTTTTCCCCAAGGAGGGAGAAGGGACTGACTGGCGGCGTCCGTCCCTTCTCGCTCCTGTGGGCTTTTGCGGGAGATGGGGGAATTCCCCCACCTCCCGCAAAAGCAGGCAAAAGCCAGGCGCTCTTTAAAGGGGCTGCGCGGCTTTGCTGGCTTTTCTAGGAGATGGGGGAATTCCCCCACCTCGCAGAAAAGCCCGCAAGAGCCGCGCAGCCTTTAAAGAGCACACAGCTCTTGGGGGCTTTTCCCCAAGGAGGGAGAAGGGACTGACTGTCAAGAGTCTGTGCCTTCTCTCTCCTGTGGGCTTTTGCGGGAGATGGGGGAATTCCACCACCTCCCGCAAAAGCAGGAAGAAGGTCTTGGAGTAGGGCACAGGCTGCGTGCAGCCTGCCCGCTGCTCCCAGAGCTGCGGGGGGGAAATCATATTTTTTCCCTTGATTTCCCCCCCTGAAAACTAGGTGCATCCTATGGGCCGGTGCGTCCTATAGGGCGAAAAATACGGTACTTTCTTTTGTCCAACCTAAATCATTTAGCTTCACTGGGCGAGTTTGGAGTTCAGGAACATTGGGGGTGGGGGAGAAAGGTTCCCCACACCTGAAGTCAATGGATCTCCTGCACAGGTAATTCCCTCCCGGGGGGGTGGCGGCTGTTGCACAGATTGGTTACCACTCCATTCCCCCAAAGGTTCACTGCATTCTATCCAATGTAAGTCCTGCACAGAGTAGATCCACTGAGGCTAACAGACATGACTTATGGTTCCACGCACGTCAATGGATCTGTTCTGAGTAGAACTTGGCTGGATGCAACCCAGGATTGTTGAGACCAGTGCCAGGTCAGAGGTGTTCAAAGCAGCTGGACTGCAAAAGTGACTTTCTCCAAGGGAGGCAACCTCAGCCCCACAGAGCTCCCGCTGCCAGGAGGTCTTTGGCCAAACTGCTGTGACCCCACAGCTGAAGACGTCCGGGTGGTCCCTTCCGACGAGGGAGAAGCAAGCGCCGTACCTGTAGTGGAGTCCAACGACTCAATGAACTCTTCTGTCGCGTCGCCCAGTAAGCCTCGCATGCGGTAAATGATCCTCATGGGCTCCCCCTGCGGAGAAAGAAGCCGGGAGGAACCACAATAAAGTCTTTGCCAAGCCCCAGAGAAGCCTTAAATGGACAGCCCCTTTTAACCAGGGCTGAGCTAACCCCACAGGAAAAGGGGTGGGGGTGGGGTGTCTGTCAGTAGCGTCAGGATAGTCAAGAGGTTCTGGGCTACACTCTGAAAAGTCTCCGAAGGGAGCCAGCGGCCAGCTGTAAGCTTCCCTAATGCAGACCTTTTTAGGGTCTCTGCCAGGAGGCGCCTACAATTTTATTATGTACATGCCTTAGAGAGCTCTTTGATCCAGCAGTCCTCTGAATAAATCAATGCAGAGAAACAAAAGTGGAGTTCCTCCCCCTCTTCCTGCTTGCTTTCAGTGAGGGGAAAGGGGCACGGCAGAGGAAAAGCAGGATTATGACCCACTCCGCAATGAAACAAGATTCGGGGTGGCAGCAGAGTTAATTCATGGCTAGGGAAGCCTGAGTCGTCTTGCCTCTTTACAGCCTCAGGCCAATCCCTGGCATATCTAGTTAGCTAGAGAGAGCTGCAGAGACAGAGCAAGCAGGAAAAACGCTGCCAGTCAGGGTAGACAGTACTCATCTTGACGGGTCAAAGGCCTGACTCCCAAGAAACAGATTTACAATTGTACCTTGGTTTTCAAACAGCTTAGTTCCTGAAGGTTTTGGCTCCTGAACGCTGCAAACCCGGAAGTGAGTGTTATGCTTTGCAAACTATTCTTGGAAGCCAAACGTCTGACGGGGCTTCTGATTGGCTGCAGGAGCTTCCTGCAGCCAATCAGAAGCCGCTCTTTGGTTTCCGAACGTTTTGGAAGTCAAACAGACTTCCAGAACGGATTCCGTTCGACTTCCAAGGTACGACTGTATTTCATAAAATGGATGTACCACTTGCTTGTAAAAAGCAAAACGAAGCTCAAAGCAATTTACAAACAGACCCAAACAATGAAATTATCAGTAAAAGCAGTTACTGTAAACCGTCACAAAATAATTAACAATAAGCTAAAAGCTACATTAGAATGCACGTCGACATTCTTCATGCCTGAGTGTTTGCCCAAGCAAAAATATTTTTGGCTGGCACTGGAAAGGGCACAGCGAAGGAACGTGGGTGGCATCAACAGGCAGGGAGTTCCTAAGGTGTAGGTACCATCATGTTGGAAGAATGTACAGGTGTAGCTTTTCAGCAGCTGCCCAGGAAGTCCCTGCCGCAACCAGCCTTTAACTCCACCATATTTTGCCCTTAAAACCAGTATCTATATAACATTCGGGATATATGCTCGAGAACAGGGAGGCTGGAATAAAATATACGGAATGAGAAGATATGTTAATTTGATTGGCTTTTCTTTTTTTTAAATAGACGCAAATCTCCCTCGCTGACGTGAAGAGGATGGGGGGGGGGTGAGAGAGAGAGAGAGGAAGAGAGAGTGACAGTTTAATAAGCTTTTAAGTTGAACAGGGTATTAGGAGAGTGGCTAAGCAGAGAAGGGACTTGTTACAACTTTCCCTGTGGGGAGGAAGCTTGTTTCATGCCAGAAGCCTTGGCTGTTTGTCTCCCTCTCTCTCTCTCCCTTTCTGAACTTTAATGCTGTTTTAAGTTTGAATACAGAGCAGGGAAGAAAGGGAAGGGGGGGTGTATGTTTGGGATCCCAGCTTTGGGAGAAGGAGGCCTTATTTGGGGTGGGGGTGGGGATACTGGGGGGGTGCAGAGAGGGAGAGAAGAGGACCTGTCAAGAAGTCTGCAGCTAAGCCTAATGTGGAATAAGCAGCGCTTAATGTCAGAGAAGATTCCGGAAAGCGCCGGGGAAAACCCTCGGGGGAAGATCGGCTCAAAGGCCGTGCCAGAGACCCGCAATTAGCACCGCGGGGGGCTCTGGTAAAATGGCAGACGAACAAAGGGAAAGCGGGTGAAAAAGAGACAAGGGAAACAAATGCAGCCCCGAGGTTAGCTCCTTGTGAGCCTGTCTATTTCCTAGGGAACCAGAGAAGGAGCTGAAGGAGGAGGAAAGCGGGGGGGGGGGGGAGGCGGAGGCCGTCACAAAGGGGAAGAAGATGAAAGCTGCTCAGGCGCTGACAGCAACGCTGACAAAAACTCTCCCCGGCCTTTTCAGCAGGGCAGCCGGGAATCCTGGGAAGCCACGCAGGCAGAGACGCAACAGGCGACGGTCACGCACAGCCTGGAAAAGGGATCTGGAGCGGGGCTGGCTCCCAAGCCTTCGTGGCATGAATGACTGGCTATTTGATTTCTACACCGGTTAATATATGAAAAAAATGATCTCCGAGCAACGTACGAAAAAGCCGAAGCCACAACAGACAGTGCAACCGAAATATTACGCAAACGCACAGTTACATATGGAAACGTTGCCATTAATACGAAGTTTTACTAAAATGTAGGTCTGTATAGTTAAAGCCATGGTTTTCCCAGTAGTGATGTATGGAAGTGAGAGCTGGACCATAAAGAAGGCTGGTCGCCGAAGAATTGATGCTTTTGAATTATGGTGCTGGAGGAGACTCTTGAGAGTCCCATGGACTGCAAGAAGATCAAACCTCTCCATTCTGAAGGAAATCAGCCCTGAGTGCTCACTGGAAGGACAGATCCTGAAGCTGAGGCTCCAATACTTTGGCCACCTCATGAGAAGAAAAGACACCCTGGAAAATACCCTGATGTTGGAAAAGATGGCGGGCACAAGGAGAAGGGGATGACAGAGGATGAGATGGTTGGACAGTGTTCTCGAAGCTACCAACATGAGTCTGACCAAACTGCGGGAGGCAGTGGAAGACAGGAGTGCCTGGCGTGCTCTGGTCCAGGGGGTCACGAAGAGTCGGACACGACTAAACGACTAAACAACAACAACAACATAAATCAATACCAATTCATTTTTCTTTTGACACAGCTTCCAGGTTCTCGTCCAGGGTCCAAACTCTCAGACTCTCTGAGAGCCTTGCTAGGATGGTGGCATATTTATTATTGAGTGACTGACTGCATTTATAGCGCGCCTTTTTCTACAAGGAGTGCATGCATCTCCCCTTCTTCTCCGTTAATCCCCACGGCAACCCTGTGACCCAGAGAAGGAAGTGCCTGACCCCCAAAGGTCACACCCACTGAGCTTCACAGCCAAGCAGGGATTCGAACCCTGGTCTCTCCCAGGCCCTGGGCAGATATTCTAACCACTACCCCAATGGTTCCCATATCACAGCTAGGAACCCTTAGATCCAAGGTGCATTTTGGGGGGAGGGAATAGGAGAGGAAAACGAAGAGCGTCTCTGTACACACTTTGGTATAGTTTTCACCTGCACCAAGAGACAAATAAAATTTCCCACTCTCGCACCTCCAAGCGAGGGCAAGCTCTACTCTGCTAGCTGGGTGGGCCAAATGCTTTAAGGTGCTAAGCGCTCGGGTGAGGCCCAGAGAATAGGGCTGACATACGTCCGGGTTTTCCCATGCACATCCGGGAATCAGGCTGCAAAATGGCGTGTGGGCCCATTTTTGCTGAATCGGCAAAATGTCCAGGGAAAATAGGGAGATTTTTATTTTTATTTTTTTAAAAAATCATTTAAAAATCCAATAAAAGCCCTAAAATGAATTTTTTGGGGAGAGCTCAACACCTTTGTCCAGATATTCACTTTGGGGAATATGGCAACCCTACCAGAGAAGCTACTTTCACATTATGAGGCACTGTATATATTAATTAAATGAAATGCATTTTTAAAACGAAGCTCCCGGAGCCACGTCTTTAACAGACCCTCATCTCTGTTCAGCCTCTGAGTAAGGATCAGGTTTGTTTTCTTCTCACGGCAACTTTCAGGACAAGCCTTAAACATGCTTGCGGGATGGCAAGAGCCGGTTACCAGCATTGCCGAAAGCCATATTCTTAAAACACAGAATTACAGCGTTTCTCCATTATCAACAGACTTGGGGGGACATCGCAGCTTAAATTTTGGCACGTGGCGAGGACCAGGGGGTGGGGTGTCACCAAAAACTCAATAGCCAAATACATGAAACCAACAGGGTGAAAGCAAGTTCTCGGTGACTTTTCTGCATCCAGCATAATTTTACTTTGAAAAGGTCATCGACTTTCCCCCAACAAACAAATCAGTTGCCATTTTGCCATGGAAGGGGCATATCAATGCATTAATTTGTAATAATGACCGGGGGGGGGGGGATACACAATACACGAAGTGGAACTTGACATAAGGCCCCGTAAGGAAGAGAGGATGAAAGGCTGGAGAGAGGGAAATGCTAAGAGCAATCTGTGAAATATTCATCACACACACACACACACACACACGGTGAAAAACCTAGACTCATATTAAATTCTGAAATGCAGGTCTCTCTATTCAGGAACTGTCAGTCTGTTGGAAACACAGGGCCATTCGGATCCATGCATCTGAATGCATTAATCTCCCAACTGCTTCTCGACAAACATGAGATTCTTTTGAACTCGGATGACAAGGCAGGGGTATTTTAACATATTCATTCCTAGAGGCTTTCTGGAGGATAATACCCAAAGTTTGGCACTGATAGTCAAAGCAAAGACATCAAATGCTTGATTTCCACCCCAACCCTTTTGCAGGGGGAGGGAATCAAGTTTCCTTCCCTTCAAAAATGTCCTGAGCGTTTTGCATTTCTGCGAGCATATATATAAACCCATGGCCCTTTTTCGTCTCGATGCATCGCCGTTCTCATATACTACATAAAGAAGTTCCATCGCTTCGTCATTTCATGCTGCAATTCTGACCTGGCTGGGCAAAGCCAGGTCCACTCAGCTGACCTGTCAACTGGAAAGACTGACTTGTTTGCTTGCGAATTTTGATTTGTGATCATCAAAATATTATCAGCCCTCTTAGACACCAGCAATCACCTGCTAGGTATTCTTCTGGCTGGACGCAGCCTCCCCAGCCCTTCCCCGCTGCAATGCAACTGTCCCACAGATCCACAAACCCTTCTAGACATATAAGGTGCATCCTGGCAGTGGTTAATTTCTGTCTGGAAACGAAGTCTGCCTGGCATCTGGGTGGGGGCAAGTAGCCTCAATGCCAGACCAGTTTCAGTTGTAAAGAGGAATGAGGCCTGTTCATCAGGATCAAGATAATGGAGAACCAGGGGTGGTGAGAAGAGTTACCGTATTTTTCGCTCTATAACACGCACCCGACCATAACACACCCATAGTTTTTAGAGGAGGAAAATCCGTAGGCATGCCACCCGTAGGCATTCCTTTCATAACACGCACAGACATTTCCCCTTACTTTCTAGGAGGAAAAAAGTGAGTGTTATGGTGCAAAAAATACGGTAAATAATAATTCTGGGTGACACAGTGGCCCAGGGGCTGTACACACAGGCCTAAAGCAGAGAGGGAAGGAGATTAGCAGGCAAACACACAGATTTCACGACCCATTCCTCAAGGAGAGAGAGAGAGAGAGAGAGAGAGAGAGAGAGAGAGAGAGAGACCCTTGAGAAGGGGGGCCCAGCAAAAGGATCCCTGAACACATGGAACAAGCTAAGCCTTTGGGGCTGTTGACAGAGGTTGGAGCTTTGTATCCCAAGTCACTATTTTTCAGAGGCAATGAACAACTTGCAGCCAGAAGAGGTCGTAAGACACCATAAAAGCCCCACAGGATTGTGCATTTTGTGTGTGTGGAGAGCCGTACCTCATTGGTTGGGCACCAGACTTTCTTGTACACCTCGGCCACTGGGAGGTCAAGGCTGATGATCTTGTTGTTCACCAAGAGCTGAAAGAAAGAAAACAGGATACAGCAGCTCACTCATGGGTAAAATGCATACTAGTGGTCCTTCCGTCACTCCTTTTGAAGTGTGCTTGTGCCTAGACATCTGGAACATTTGAGGGCCCATTGCTCAGCGGAAGGACACATGCTTCGGATGCAGAAGGTCCCAGTTCAAAACTGGCAACTCCAGTTTAAAAAGGATCAGTGGACACACAAAGTGGGGAGCGTCAGGTCCAAGAGCTGAATGAGGCCTGATGGACTACATGGAATTGGCAGAAATGACTGGCAGAATCCGAGACCAGGGAGAAGAGTCGGTGGAAGAAGATTGGAAAAAATTCAAAGTATATTTACAGAAATATTGCAAAATTAATGAATGTTAGAAGAATGCTGGAATGAAGTTATATGGTTTTAGCAGAAATGTTATAAAGAATTAAGCAAAAACTGATTGTTAATGGGCCAAAGTGGAAAATTTAAGGTTAGATTGTGTTAAGATAAATTATAGAACAACAAATTGAGAAAGATGGAAAGGATTTGCTGAAATAGCTAATTGAACTAGAACACAAAAAAGGGAGGTGTGAGGAGGTCGATGAAACAAGTAAATGAAAGGTAAAGATATGGAAATATTGGATGTGTTTTTAAATGTTTTTGTTTTTCTTGTTGTTTTGCTGTATTGTTTTTTGTTTGTTTTTCCCCGATGTATTGTAAGGTATTGTTTTGTTCTGTTAAAATTTTTATTGTTTCTTTCTTCTTTTTTCTGTAACTATTAAACCTCTAATAAATATTTTTTTTTTTAAAAAAAAGAGTTGAAAGAAGAGCTTTCAGCTCTTTTCTTATGCGGCCCTCAGAGCTCCCTGGCAACATCTGGAGGGCTCCTCATCTGTGCTCTGCCCCCCCCCCCCCGCAACGATCCTCACCTCCATCCCACTGTCGTCCTCCAGCAGAGCCACCAAGTCGCAGTCCTGGCAGATCTTGTTCTTGATGTCCCTCATCAGGGGCCCAATGCCCGGCTCATTGCTGCTGTAGGGGTTGCCAGGCATCCGCCCCTGGAGGAAGTCTTCCTGCTGCGGGTCCTTCTCCAGGGTGACAAAGAACTCCGTCACCTCGTTCTCCTCCTGAAACAATGGCAACGGGTGGGAAATGAGCCCGTGTCTCCCGCCCTGAAACTTGGCTGGTCCCTTCTGCACAGCTGGCAGGGGACAAAACGCAAAACACTGCAAGGGATAGCATGGCCCAAACTCTGTGCCTAAAGGAAGTGTCTAAGTATTGAAACCCACAGGAGAGGCTGCCCGTTGCATCTCTGTTGGACTTACCATTCTGGTCCTGCCTCAGCACAGTTCCTGTGGAGTGCATTGGGTGGGAATAGATCATTCTATATAGATGCAGTTGTGGGTTACAGGACAGAATTACTCTTGGAGCTGCCTGCCTGTTGCACCTCTGCATGAGACATTGCCTTTTAGACATTTCCCAAAAATAAAGCCTCCTATTTATATTGGGGGGCTGGGAATTTAAGTTTCCACTGCAGGAATATTGTGCATCAGCTCTTTGGAGTTAGGGAAACACATAACTGTCAAACTTTCGGATTTGAAAATAAGGGATCAGCAGCCTCACCTGTCCTGGGGACAGTCTACTGGATATCTAACAATCCGGGATAGCAGCGGGAAGCAGCGCTGGAATAAAGGAATTTCCCACAAAAAAGGGGAAGGTTGACAGCTATGGAAACAGACTGTCCTGGCTACCATACGCAAATCTACATTTCTAGAAACTGCATCATTGTCCATTGCAGTTGTGCCAATATTGCTATTGTGTGCTTCGCTACTGTGGCAGCGGGAGGCTCCCAGCCACATCCTTGCGCCACCCAAAAAATGTAGGGTAGATGTTTGCGTAGCTGAGGGAGGCACCCCTGGGATTATGGCTGGGTCCAGCTGTCCCTCCTTAACGACTAGAAACAGGTCAGCTCCCCTACCGGATAGATAATGCTGCAGAGCCTCTCGAAAATGAAGACGGGCGTCCGGTAGTCAACGAGGCTGTAACGCTTGGCCGTTTCAATGCACACTGCCATGAAGGCCTTCGTTTCCGATTCTGTGCCTGCAGAGAAAAGCAATGGAGTCAAGTCTCACGGGGGCTTCCTGACTCATCTCCTTAGTGTAAATCCATGCATTGTTAATCTTGAGGCTGGATTACTGCAATGCGCCGGGTGTGGGGCTGCTCTTGCTTCAGAAGCTCCAGCCGGTGCAGAATGCAGCAGCCAGACTGCTGATGGGGAATCTGGCTGACAGCCTGCGACGCCCTCGTTAAATCATCTGCACTGGCTGCTCATCCAGGTCCAGGGTCCTTGTATTAACTGACAAAGCCCTGAACGTTTATATCCCACCTCAGCCCCTGAGATTATTTGCAGGAGCATCGCTGGCCATTCCCTGAGTTGGCAAGGCTCACTTGGTAGCAACTAGAACAGAGTCTTTAGGGTCCATCAGCCCTGTCCTGTGGAATGCTCTGCCACTGGAGATTCAGCTTCTGTGCTGACCTTTAAACATCTGCTGAAAACTTTTCTATTGAACCAGGTCTATGCAGGCAATGCAGAATACCTCTTTACATGGTTTCTGATTTTTCAGCCTTTTTTTTTTTAAGATATTTATTAACATTTCAACATATTACAAAAATTAGAGAAAATAGAAAAAAAATAAAAAGAGAGAGAAAATACAAAATAAAAACAGTTAAAAACAAATCAGTCTTTCCATAACTTATCTTTCATTTACTTGTTTCTCTGACCTCCTCACACCTCCCCTTCTTGTATTCCAATTCAGTTGGTTAATTCAGCAAATCCTTTCCCTCTTTAATTTTATCTTCCTCTTTTATCTTAATATATTATAGCTTTAAATTATCACCCATTAACAATCCATTTTTACATATTCCTTAACATTGCTGCTAAAAAACCCACTTAACTTCAATCCAGCATCATTCTAACATTCATCAATTTTGCAATGTTTCTATAAATAGTCTTTAAATTTCTTCCAATCTTCTTCCACTGACTCTTCTGATTTTTCAGCTTTTATGCACAACTGTTTTAAAATCCTCTGATGTTTTTCATGAATATGCACAAATATTTTTATAAAAACGAAACGAAACAGACTCCAAAAAGCCTCTGGTCCCAGGAGTTTTGCAAGCTCCCCATCCCACTGGCGCGCTCCCCACCTGTCGTCATGTCCTCCAGCATCTCCAGCAGCATGTCCTGGGTCTCATCAATCAGCTTGGTCCGCTGCACCACCAACTTCCTCAGGCACAGGTAGCCGTTCAGCACGGTCCCCACCAGGCGGCTCTTGAAGTGCCGTTTGATGGACTCGACCTCCACAAAGGAGGAAAGGAGGCCTGGGGGAGCAAGGAATTAAGGCTCAGTTTACAAAGTGGGGACGCCGAGAAGAGAGAGAGAGAATGGGACAGAAGTCCAGCACACACAGAAATGGCACGTCAAGTCAAGAAAGGAGGTGATGGGAGGAGGAGCATCACCTGTGATGCTCTTCAAAGCGTATCCCTGCTGCAGGTCAGTGCTGAGCGTGGCCTCCTCCAGGGCGAGTAGACGGGCAATTTCCTAAAAAGCAGAGAGGCACAGGTTATGAAGGCACCATGTGTGTGGGAGTGTGTGTGTGTATCATTCCTACTATTGACGCTGGATTATTAATCACTTTTTAAACCATTGCAAGGCAATTCACATATACCGTATTTTTCGCCCTATAGGACGCACTTTTCCCCCTCCAAAAATGAAGGGGAAATGTGTGTGCGTCCTATGGGGCGAATGCAGGCTTTCGCTGAAGCCTGGAGAGCAAGAGGGGTTGGTGCGCACCGACCCCTCTCACTCTCCAGGCTTCAGGAGAGCCCCAGCACCAGCCCCACAAGGTCGGGGGACAGAGGGAGGCGGAACGCCGCCATCCCGCTGTCTCCGGAAGTGGTTTGGAGGCTGATGGCAGGGAGACCCCGCCCCCAGCCCCGCAAGCTCCGGGGACAGCTGGGAGGCGCAGCGCGTCTCCCCGCTGTCCCCGGACCTGGTCTGAAGGCGGGCGGCGGGGAGAAGAGCGCTTCTCCCCGCTGCCGCCCCCACAAGCTCTGGGAACAGCTGGGAGGCGCAGCGCATCTCCCCGCTGTCCCCGGACCTGGTCTGAAGGCGGGCGGCGGGGAGAAGAGCGCTTCTCCCCGCTGCCGGCCCCACAAGCGCCTGGGTGGGAAATAAATTTTTTTTCTTTATTTCCCCCCCAAAAAACATGGTGCGTCCTATGGGCCAGTACGTCCTATGGGGCGAAAAATACGGTAAAATGATGAGAAACAACAAAGACTTAAACGACAAGAAGTGGACACTCATAGTAAAAGACCCGTTTATTGATTCAGCTGGGAAAGCCCGTCACAACAAAAACGTATTCTATTATTTCTGGAAAGGGCGAATAGATTGGGGGGGGGGTGTTGTCTCTCGGCAGGGATGATGTTCCACAGAACAGGGGCAGCCACACTAAAAGCCCTGCTCCGAATTACGACACTGTGGGCTTCTGAGATCTTGGGAACTTGCAGGAGAAACTCTCCTACAGACTGCAAGGATCCGATGGATGTATAAGAGATAAGGTGATCTCTTAAGAAACTGGTCCTGAGCTACAGAGGGCCTTAAATGTGAGTGCCAACACCTTGAACTTGGCCCAGAAGCAGACTGGCAGCCAGCACAAATCCTGAAAGCAAGGTGTTAGATGCTGATG
This sequence comes from Podarcis tiliguerta, assembly GCF_965153285.1. Lineage (NCBI taxonomy): Eukaryota > Metazoa > Chordata > Lepidosauria > Squamata > Lacertidae > Podarcis > Podarcis tiliguerta. Next base: position 13,138,146 of record NC_139541.1, read on the forward strand.
GTAAGTTTTGTCACTGGAGGGAGGAAGGGAATTGACACAGGTCACTTGTGTAACAGAGCACAGCTTAGATCAAGAAGTGCCAAATGCCCCGTTCAAACCCCACACCTGTCGTGAATGCACTGGGCAGATGAAAACTGCTTTCCCTCCCACCTCTCAGTTCTCAGACTTCTTGGCAGCAAGCTCCAGCTAGAAAACCTTTCTTTACCTTTGTAATGAGGTTTCCAACGTAAGGCAGGACCCCCCTGGCCGCCAGGTAGACCTTCCAGCGGGCAGGCTTGATGAGTTTCTGGTAGAGTGCCAGGTACTCTGCTGCACATTCCCCAGCCATGCTCAACTCATCCAGGTAACTAAGAGAAAGGCAGAGAAAACACTGGCGAGTTGGAAATATAAAAAAGAGAACGGACTTCTTTGTAAACAGAGAAGCAAAACACTGATACAAAATTGAGTGGAAATTATTTAACTGACAGTGGGGAGATCCTTGCACCTGCAGGGCTTCTCAAATCCTTAGAGCATGAGCCTCTTAATCTCAGCGTTGTGGGTTCAAGCCCTGCTTTGAGTCAAATATCCCTGCATGGCAGGTGGTTGGACTAGATGGCCCTCATGGCCTCTTCCCAACTCTATAATTATATGATCCCATGGTCCCCCAAGTGGGACGCGGGTGGTGCAGTGGGTTAAACCACTGTGCCTAGGGCCTGCTGATCAGAAGGTCGGCGGATCAAATCCCCGCGACGGGGTGAGCTCCCGTTGCTCGGTCCCTACTCCTGCCAACCTAGCAGTTCGAAAGCTCGTCAAAGTGCAAGTAGATAAATAGGTACTGCTCCGGCGGGAAGGTAAACGGCATTTCCGTAAGCTGCTCTGGTTCACCAGAAGCGGCTTAGTCATGCTGGCCACATGACCCGGAAGCTGTATGCCGGCTCCCTCGGCCGATAAAGTGAGATGAGCACTGCAACCCCAGAGTTGGCCACGACTGGACCTAATGGTCAGGGGTCTCTTTACCTTTACCATCCCCCAAGAAGAGGGAGCTTGTGGCACTGTACCTGGTGAGCAGGTTGAGGACCTGCTGCTTCCGGCTGGGGATGGTGGCCAGAGCTTCAACGATGGTGCAGGCGGCCTGCCGGGCAGCCTGGGTTGCAGGCGTGAACAAGACCTACCCGGGAGAGGAAAATTGGGGTATTCGTGAGACTCATCTCATGTAGGGTTGAGACACCTGGCTGCAATGACCCACATTTGGCCCCAGAGCCCGAGGTAACCCCACCCCAGTGTACATGGAAGACCTGTAAAAAACATTTGGGTTTCTCTATTTCAAGAGTGTATACCCTACATTTATAAGATTGTATACCCTACGCGGGTGGCGCTGTGATCTAAACCACTGAGCCTAGGGCTTGCCGATCAGAAGGCTGGCAGTTCGAATCCCCACAACGGGGTGAGCTCCCGTTGCTCGGTCCCTGCTCCTGCCAACCTAGCAGTTCGAAAGCATGTCAAAGTGCAAGTAGATAAATAGGTACCGCTCCAGTGGGAAGGTAAACAGTGTTTCCGTGCACTGCTCTGGTTCGCCAGAAGCAGCTTAGTCCTGCTGGCCACATGACCCGGAAGCTGTACGCCGGCTCCCTTGGCCAATAAAGCGAGATGAGCGCCGCAACCCCAGAGTCGGTCACGACTGGACCTAATGGTCAGGGGTCCCTTTACCTTTACCCTACATTTCACTACCTAGGTCTGAAGGCAGCTTACGAGGACCCAAGATACCCATGAGATAAAAAGCCTGCATCCACTGCAGAGGAATGTCACGCCATTCCCGAGGGACAGATGCGAAACAGCTCTAATCAGATGGCGCAAGCTAGAGCCTTTGGGGTCTCCATACCTGCCGCAGCCAATTGTTGTGTCCCAGCTTGAGATCCAGGGGGCAGGTCCTCTTCCCCCGCCTGCTCATGAACTGCTTCCACTTCCAGGTGTACTTTTCTGTCAGGTAAAGGTGGCGAAGCTCCGTCCTGCTGGGAGACTTTCCATTGGCGTCGAGGCCTAAAGCGAGGGCGGGGATTCGAGCGGAGGTTAGCGGAGGTGTCCCCTAACCGGGTACCAAGAGCTACCTCTGTTACTCAGGGGCAGGGTAAGAACTTTCCCGAGGGCTGGGAACTTTCCACGGGGATAGCCTCTCAAGTTCATAAATGCAGCGCGAAGTGTAGGAACCGATCTCAAACTGAAGTTCCGTTGGGAAGGAAATTAGTCTGGATTAAGCAGCAACAGGTGCAGGAGGTGTGGGGAACTTTATGGCCCTTCAGTTGTTGCTGAACTGCAACTCCCATTATCCCTGGCCACAGGTCATGCTTTCTGGGGCTGATGGGAGTTGTAGTTTGGTAACATCTGGAGGGCCAAATGCTCCCAACGCCTAAGGAGCAGATCAAGTTGTTGGGACTTTCCGTTCTACCTTTAGTTGCAGGCATGGGATTGTTATGTGTCACATATCTGTTTACATCCCAGCACGGTTTGCTGGCGTAAGCGGAAATTCCGCTGTACTGCTTTTGCTTTGACTCTCCCTCCGAGGAGACGGCAAGAAGAGACGTGTTTCTTTGTCCTGATTTATGTTTCGTAAATCCGTAGCTCGTAGTATGTATTCACAAGCCTCAGCCTTTTCTGTTGTGCAGTTTACACTGCTAAGTATAGTGTGCCCAAGTATGGGAGGCTTGGGTCACTAATTTATGTCGGAGCCAGAGGTCGATGGATCTTCGGAGCGGCACGGCTGGAAGGAGACGATCCAGCTGGGGGGGGCTAGCCAGCTGGCTTTCGACCCTCGGATGCCGACACAAATATGTCCATAAAAGGGTGGCAACCAAGGTGAGGGTCTTAAAAGTTGTGGGCTTTCTGCATCAGTGCAGGGGGGTCCACCTACATGACCCTGAACCTTTTCTCCAATGCTATGATGCTTTGAGTGCAAAGGGCAGAAGAGTGTGATCTCTCTCTCTCTCTCTCTCTCTCTCTCTCTCTCTCTCTCTCTCTCTCACACACACACACACAGACACTTACGCTTACTTCTGCAGGGCACAGTACGTACCTCTGGCAGGGAGGCATTTCTTCCAAGCCTCGTACGAAGCTTTGGGGTCCCTCTTGAGCCAGAGTTGGGCCTGAGCATGGATTTCATTGCTGTAGGGCTTGACGGTGGTCAAGGAGTCCACAGGGGTGTCCTAAAGAAGAACAAGGAAAGGCTGTGACAGCCTGAAGCAGAACCAGTCACCTACAGGCCAGATAGTCAGAGAACGTCTTGCATCTAGAGTGGGGTCACCCCCATGTAAAGTAAGACTTGGCACCAGTGTGTTGATACAGATGCTTTCATCACAAAAGCTCTGTGTTTCGCATGCAGAAGGTCCTGGGTTCCACCCCTGGCATCTCCAGGTGGGGCTAGAACAGATCCTGCCTGAAACCCTAGCGCAACCTTTCTCAACCTGTGGGTCCCCAGGTGTTGTTGAACTACAACTCCCATCACCCCTAGCTAGCAAGGCCAGAGCTCAGGGATGATGGGAGTTGTAGTCCAACAACATCCGGGGACCCACAGGTTGAGAACCGCTGCCCTAGAGAGACACTGCCAGCCCATCGTAGATTTTACTAAGCTAGACAGACCAATGGCCTGACTCTGTGTAAGGCCGTTTCCTACTGAGCGGTGCCTGAAGCACAGGATAATTAAATTACTAATGGGTTTTAGCAACTGCTTCATACGTACATGCAGTGCAGAACCAAAGTGAAATTTGGCCAGATTTTATATTTTGGTGTTATGCCAAGTCCGTCTATCTTGCCCAGTACCAGCTGGGGGGGGGGGGAGCATCCCATTTTATCCTCGCAACAACCCTGTGAGGTAGGCTAGGCTGTGAGAAGCAGCGACTGGGCCGAGGCCCCCCAGTGAACCTCATGTGGCCAAGTAAGGTAAAGGTAAAGGTACCCCTGCCCGTACGGGCCAGTCGTGTCCGACTCTGGGGTTGTGCGCCCATCTCACTTAAGAGGCCGGGAGCCAGCGCTGTCTGAAGACACTTCCGGGTCACGTGGCCAGTGTGACATCGCTGCTCTGGCGAGCCAGAGCCGCACACAGAAACGCCGTTTACCTTCCCGCTAGTAAGCAGTCCCTATTTATCTACTTGCACCCGGGGGTGCTTTCGAACTGCTAGGTTGGCAGGCGCTGGGACCGAACGGCAGGAGCGCACCCCGCCGCGGGGATTCAAACCGCCAACCATGCGATCGGCAAGTCCTAGGCGCTGAGGCTTTTACCCACAGCGCCACCCGGGTCCCTTCATGTGGCCAAGTGGGGGGATTTAAACCCTGATCTCCCAGGTTCTAGTCTGACACTCTTATCAATACACCACACTAGTTCTCTGGAAATTCTAGGGACCAAACCCTAGAAAGCATGTGCTCTTCCACTAAGCTACAGGAAGATTTCCTTCTGAGTCCTTTTTAAAGAAGCATATACCCCACCCTATTGCAAAAACAAACAACTCCTACCCACCCAATAATCAAATTGGCTTACAGAATAAAACGGAGCAAATAATATAGAAAACACACCCCAAAATCAGTTAAATAACAAATACAACAGTTCATAAATGCTGTGCTCAAAACACACCCTGGAGTCTTCTGGTTCCCCCATTCTGCCACCCCTACATGCTCCCATACATCCAAAATCAGAAAATATGTACAAAAGTTTTCCCCCTACGAGTCTCCCGAAGCACATTCTGCCTAGGAGGATTTGCTCAAGTGGAAACACACTGGCGAGAGCCAGTGTGGTGTAGTGGTTAGAGCAGTAGTCTCGTAATCTGGGGAACCGGGTTCGCGTCTCCGCTCCTCCACATGCAGCTGCTGGGTGACCTTGGGCCAGTCACACTTCTCTGACGTCTCTCAGCCCCACTCACCTCACAGAGTGTTTGTTGTGGGGGAGGAAGGGAAAGGAGAATGTTAGCCTCTTTGAGACTCCTGAAGGGGAGTGATAAAGCGGGATATCAAATCCAAACTCTAAACAGGATTCCAGCGATGAACCAGACGGCTCAAGAGTCCCAAAAAGGGCTGCAGGGGGAAGGCTACCTTGTTCTTCTTGCTGGTTGGAGCCGGGGGCTTGATCAGCTTCTGCAGGATGCGCAGGCACATGAGAGTGATGTTCTCCACCACCACCGGCGTCTTGATGTTCACGGCCATCAGGAAGAGACTGAGAGCTGGAGGGGGAGCCAAGCGGGAGGGGGAGAAGCAAAGGCATCACAGAAGGCAGCACGAAACAGCAAGACACATTCTCGAACACCCACCAGCTACGGGGTAATCCATGGGTTGACAAACTAAGGCCTGGGGGCCGGATGCGGCCCAATCGCCTTCTCAATCCGGCCTGTGGATGGTCTGGGAATCAGAGCGTTTTTACATGAGTCGAAGGTGTGCTTTTATTCAAAATGCATCTCTGGGTTATTTGTGGGGCATAGAAATTCGTTCGTTTTTTCCCTTCAAAATATAGTCTGCCCCCCTCTCCAGGTCCGAGGGACAGTGGACCGGCCCCCTGCTGGAAACGTTTGCTGACCCCTGGGGTAAACTGTTAAAGCAAAAGCCTTCCCACGTATCCAGGCTGCTTCTCCTTGCCATTGCCCATCAAAAGGGGGAGACGAAGCATCTTGGAGGTGTAGCAGGAAACCCCCCCCCCCCCATCATTCAGTTTGTACAAACTTCACACACACTACATACGCTACACTTCTGTTATAAATTCATAGAAAATCAACCATACATCAGATTTGCACTGTTCCACTTTTATTTTACTTCATGAGGGAAAGACTACAGAATGGGGAAGGTTTGATACAGGGCGCCATAATCCCTTCACCATACCAGCACATCCACAGGAGCCCTGCCCAGTTGCTATGCCAACCCTGATGATCCCAGACAGAGGACAATCAGGATCACAAAGAACTTGCATATGGGAGTGGATTCGGCAGAGGACAGTGATCGGATCTTCCCTCAGGGGGCAGGAAACTGCGACTACCTTTTGTCTTCGGAGAATGACTCATGGGGAGGGGTAGAGGGGAACCAGCCAGGGGACAGGACACTCAGGTTACCACCACAACTCCTCCCTCAACCCCTCCTTTCTGTAATGTATGCATGATGTTTCTGGGGGTGGGCTTGACCTAGAGGATGGGAATTTTAAAAGTTTTTATAAGGTCTTGCACACCATTTTTCTGTGTCTTTTCCTCTCTCCTGCAAGTGAGGGGAACACCCTGCTGCAACAGTTCAATAAAGGCCAAGCCTACAGGCTGCTGATTTGCTCCAATTTACTCTGGTTGGTGTCTTTACTTTTTGTCCAAGGGAGCCCTCGGATTTTTCCGGTAACAGAGGCATTGAGCGGCCTGGAGATGAGGACGGTCAGATCCAGGGCTCAGATATGCCACTGGATCACCTTCTCCTGTATCAAACTGCTCATCAGCTGCCCATCATGATCTGCAGCCTTCCTCCAGGTGCCACTTGCTGCCTGAAGTGTGGCAGGTGGCCACTGGAGAAACAGAGACTTTCCTGTGGTGGCTCCTTGCCTTTGGTGAAATGCCCTCCTAGAGACCTTGCTGCTGTCATTCAGGCCCAGGCAAAAACTCTGCTCTTCCCCGAGGCTTTTAGGAACAGCAAATGTCAATAATACAGTGGTACCTTGGTTTAAGAACAGCTTACGTTTATGAACAACTTGGATTAAGAACCATGAAAACCCGGAAGTAGGTGTTTTGGTTTGTGAACTTCGCCTTGGAAGCAGAACATGTTTCGCTTCCTGTTGGGTGTGTTCCATTTGTAAATCGAGCCCCCCGCTGCTATGGGAAAGCACGCCTTGGTTTAAGAACGTTTTGGTTTAAGAACGGACTTCCGGAACGGATTAAGTTCTTAAACCAAGGTACCACTGTATTAAGCAAGCAGCTTTGAACTCGCCTGTTGCTGTTCTATAGTTTGTTGTTTATAGTTTGCTACACAAGTTTGTATGCATTAGTCTTAATCATCGCCCTGATTTGTACTTCTAATTCTTGGTAGGCTGTTGTGGAAACAACACTAGGTTTGAAGGTACAGGATATAAACAATGAGCTGTATCCAGTATTAATCCTATTCAGAGCAGACCCCTTAACGGACATGGCTAACTTGCATCCATGGATTTCAATGGGTTTGCTCTAAGCAGGACTGACAATGAATGCAATCCCATGCGAAGAAAACAAATGGTTCTTCTGTCCAGGTTAAGAACTCCAAGCAGCTGGATTTCTTCACACGGTGCGTAGTCAAACTGTGGAAACTCCCTCCCACAAGAGGCATTGATGGCCATCAGCTTAGATGCCTTTAAAAGAGGACTGGACAAATTCATGGCTCTATTAATGGCTACTAGCCATGATGGCTAGTCGGAGGCAGGAACACTTCTGAATCCCAGTTACTGAAAACCACAGGAAGGGAGTGTTACTGTTGCTCTTGGGTCCTGATTTTGGGCTTCCCAGAAGAGGCACCCGATTGGCCACTGTAAGAAGAGGATGCCAGACTAGATAGGTCCCTGGCCTGATCCAATGGGTTCTTATGTCCTCATGACTCCACAGCAGTGGGGACTGTTTGTTAGGGTGGCCAGGAGATGAAAGACACCTCTTTTCTTAACCAGTCAACCCCCTTTCCAAACATGGAGTTGACCACCCTCGCCATTGTTATAAGAATTTTAAGGTATCAAATATAGAATAAATATTCATAAATGCACACATATCTAAATATATGAACCATGTGTCTGAAAGAGTATGGAAGAGCAATCCTGAAGCCATTTTGAAGAAGAAGAAGAAGAAGAGTTTGGATTTGATATCCCGCCTTTCACTCCCTTTAAGGAGTCTCAAAGCGGCTAACATTCTCCTTTCCCTTCCTCCCCCACAACAAACACTCTGTGAGGTGAGTGGGGCTGAGAGAAGTGTAACTGGCCCAAGGTCACCCAGCAGCTGCATGTGGAGGAGCGGAGATGCGAACCCGGTTACCCAGATTACGTGACTACCGCTCTTAACCACTACACCACACTTGACTCTCCCAATGACCTCAAATATTCCTCTGTTAGGCAAATGGGGAAAGCCTTCCCATTGTCTTTTTGCTTGCAAATCCTGTCTTAAGGACGTATTTGTGTATGGATAGGGTGAGCCTGTGACCTGGAGTCAGGAGCTAAAGTATTAACCATCACAAAAGAATGGCCAGACTGCCCAGGTAAAACAATCAATGACCATTATCGGGTATCCTGGCAGACAGGAGTTCTGCTGGAGACCGCCTACTTCTGTGATGTACGCATGATGTTTTGGGGGTGGTCTTGGGCTACAGAGTAGGCAATTTCAAAAATCTATATAAGGGCTTGTGCACCATTGTTCAGGGTTCTCTTCCCTCCTGCATGTGATGAGCGGGGACCCTGGGGCAACAGCTCCTTGAGTAAAGATCAGACTTACTAGCTGCTTTGCTTCTCAATATATTCTGATTGGCCTCTGTTGTTTTCTCCTAACGAAAGGGAACCCACTTAAGGGAATACCCCTTAGAACACCATTTATTGTGCATACTCCACATCTTGCTTGCCAAATGCAGAGACTCACCACAGCGCAGCCTCAGCTCCCAGCAGCTGTCTTCCTTGGAGATGGAGTCTGTCAGCAGCAGCATCTCATACTGAAGGCTGCTGGCCTGGAGATGGGGAAGAAGAAGAAGTAAGGCAGGGCTGAGAGGCAGGCCAGACCAGGATATCGCTGCCCCGTCCCACTTTGGTTCTCTCCTCCCCCACAAAAGAAATTCGGCAGAACTTGAAAACAAGGATTGGAGCAAAGAGGAACCACAGAACTGTGGAGCTGGAAGGGACGTAAAAGATTGTCCGGTCCAATCCCCTGCAATGTAGGAATCACAGCTAAGAGGTCTCAAATTGCAACCGAGGACTGCAGGAACATTTCTTAATGTGAGCACAAACGAGGTATACAAGAGCGCTAAGCTACTATTGGGTAGCAGGATGCAGCTGGCTTTCAATCCCTGCTTGGCCCAGGAGCTCTTGTCAGCCTTGCCTACCCTGCAAGGTTGTTCTGAGGATAGTAAGAGGGCTGGGCTGTGTACATGTGCAACCCTAAGCTACTAGGGTTGTTAAAGGTAAAGGTAAAGGTACCCCTGCCCGTACGGGCCAGTCTTGACAGACTCTAAGGTTGTGCGCCCATCTCACTCAAGAGGCCGGGGGCCAGCGCTGTCCGGAGACACTTCCAGGTCACGTGGCCAGCGTGACATCGCTGCTCTGGCAAGCCAGAGCCGCACACGGAAACGCTGTTTACCTTCCCGCTAGTAAGCGGTCCCTATTTATCTACTTGCACCCGGGAGTGCTTTCGAACTGCTAGGTTGGCAGGCGCTGGGACCGAACGACGGGAGCGCACCCCGCCGCGGGGATTCGAACCGCCGACCTTTTGATCGGCAAGCCCTAGGCGCTGAGGCTTTTACCCACAGCGCCACCCGCGTCCCTAGTTGTTGTTACACTAGGGTTGTTACACCCATTGAAATACATGGGTCCAAGTTAGTCCTGTCGTTGAATTTCAACGGGCGAACTCTGGAGAGGACTGACACTGGACACAACCCTTCTTATAATAAATAATAATAATAATGTTTTATTTATACCCCGCCCTTCCCAGTTCAAAAACCAGGCTCAGGGCGGCTAACAACAAATTTAAAACACTTAAAAATACTTAATTATAAAAGCAGCATAAAATACAGTATAAAAACATGAATAACAAGAAAATTCAAAATTCAAAAATCAATTAGATAATCCCCAGGGCTAGCTGGCTGAATTGGTCCTACTTGGGCCAGCGAGGAGGCCAGGGGAGAATTAGCTGTGGGGTCTCAGAGCGGGTGATCTTCATAAAAGGGGAGGGGGAGGGAAGAGAAGGGAAATAAAAGATCAGGCTGAATTCAAATTAAAAGCAAGGTGGAATAGCTCTGTCTTATAGGCCCGATGGAAGGAGGTTAAATCCTGAAGGGCCCTAGTCTCATGGGACAGAGCATTCCACCAGGTCGGAGCCATCACTGAAAAGGCCCTGGCCCTGGTGGAGGATAGCCTGACTTTCTTAGGGCCCGGGACCTCTAAACTATGGTTATTCATTGACCTTAAGGTCCTCTGCGGGGCATACCAAGAGAGGCGGTCCTGTAGATAGCAAGGAGCGGCAAGGTAAGAAAAGAAATGTTGCAACCAAGTTCACTGGAGGTTTTTAAACAGAGGTTGGATGGCCATCTGACAGGGATTCTTCAGCTGCGATTCCTGCATTGCAGAGCAGGGGGTTGGATTCGGTGACCCCTGAGAGTCCCTTCCAACTCTACAATTCTATGATAGCCAATTTGGATGCAGCCAGGGAGGGACGGGAGGCTGGTCAAATACCCAAAGCCCCAACCCCCTCCTCACCAGGTCAGGGTTCGCCCAGTGACCCTTCAGAGCCGCAGACACCTTGCTGATGATGAGGTCGTTCATCTGCTGAGTGGCTTCCGGATTGTCCCTTGTTTTCAAGACGGGCACAGAATAAAAAGAAAAGACAGAGTTAAAAAGCTCCATGCTGAGCCGACTCCCTCAACACGTCGTCAAGACCTCCCTGTACTGTCTGGCTCATGCAAAAGTTGTAACTGGTCTGCTTGGCCTGTACTTCCAAGGTGGAACTCGAGTCTCGAATTCCTTGTTTAGGTCAGGCAGCTGGGAATGCTCAGGCTGCAGAGGGACCTTGCAAAGGAGTTGTTGGTTTCCTCGTTTCCAGAGGAAAGGACACACCTATGTTGGTGGCTGCGTACGCTAAAAACCCCACTTATTTTCACAAGCGTCTGTGTCAACGTTACATGTGTGCTTGTGTATATCCTGTGACATCCAATGCTAGTTCACTAAAGGAAGTGCATGGGGTCCCATCCGTAAGAAAAATTACCAAGGAACTGGAGCAACACACACATACCCCGAACATTATGAAGAAAGGCATATACAGTGGTGCCCCGCAAGACGAATGCCTCGCAAGATGGAAAACCCGCTAGACGAAAGGGTTTTCCGTTTTGGAGGTGCTTCGCAGAACGAATTTCCTATGGGCTTGCTTCGCAAGACGAAAATGTCTTGCGAGTTCCTGCAATTTTTTTTCGCTCCCCACCCCCTTTTTCTAAGGCACCAAGCTGCTAATAGCCTTTTAGCAGCTAATCCGCTAATCCCTTAAGCCTTTAATAGCCGCTAAACCGCTAATAGCGCTAATCCGCTAATGGGGTTGCTTCGCATGACGAAGAGACTCGCGGAACGGATTCTTTTCGTCTTGCGAGGCACCACTGTATATTTTAGTTCTACTAACAACAGAACTGCCAAAATTAAGGAACATTACTAACTGGTCCATTCATTTCAGTGGGCCTACTCTTGATCAGGACTTAGTTGGAGACAACCCATGAATCCTGCCTGATAAATTGGGGCACCTCTTTAACTATCTGACTTTTAGAAGACATCTGAAGGCAGCCCCGTTTAGGGAAGTTTTTAATGTTTTATTGTGTTTTTCATATACTGTTGGGAGCCGCCCAGAGTGGCTGGAGAAACCGAGCCAGATGAGTGGGGTATAAATAATAAATATTCTTATTATTTGATCAAAAAGTATTTTTTTTTAAAACCCTCCTCCGCACCTGGTGAGGAGGCACATGAGCTGCCGGACTTCTTCCCGCATGGTGGCGGCGCCACGGCGCAGGTTGTAGTCAAAGAGCTCCCGGATGAGCCCCTGGGAGACGAGGATGTGGCGGATGGCGGCATTGGTGGCCAGGGCGCGGAGCAGCGTGATGCAGTGTTCGGTGACGGCCGAGGCGCAGCCGTAGCACTTGGTGGAGGAGGTGTGGCCGCAGCCCAAGACGGAGAGCGCCCGGTACTGGCTGGCGGTGAAAGTGGGCTGCACGGCAGAGCAGGAGGACTTGCTGGCCGCTTCTCTCTGCTGGAGGTCGTACTCCAGGAGCTCCTTCCTGGAGGCAAAGACTTTCTGTGGGTGGACAAAGGAGGGGAGGGTAAGAGGGAGGACAGGGGGACCCGGCCCTGCTGCCTTTGTTGCTAATCAGGACCTGCAGGCAGGGCAGTAGACTGGCTAGACAGGCACCTATCTTTTCCTTTTCCCCTTTTATTTCATAACATTTCCACACCTCTAAATGGCTTACAAAAAAGAATAAAACAATGAAATCATCAGTAAAAAGGACTTAAAGGTAAAGGTAAAGGGACCCCTGACCATTAGGTCCAGTCGTGGCTGACTCTGAGGTTGCGGTGCTCATCTCGCTTTATTGGCCGAGGGAGCCGGCGTCCAGCTTCCGGGTCATGTGGCCAGCATGACTAAGCCACTTCTGGCGAACCAGAGCAGCGCACAGGAACGCCATTTACATTCCCGCTGGAGCGGTACCTATTTATCTACTTGCACTTTGACGTGCTTTTGAACTGCTAGGTTGGTAGGAGCAGGGACCGAGCAACGGGAGCTCACCCCTTCGCGGGGATTCGAACCGCTGACCTTCCGATTGGCAAGTCCTAGGCTTTGTGGTTTAACCCACAGCGCCACCTGCATCCCGTTAAAAAAGGCTTACGAAGAGATAATTAGAATCCACTATTAAGCTAAAAACCAGAGAAAACCACATGCTTTAGGCATCTGGATAGGCGGATAGATATTTTTAGCAGGCACTGAAAAGAGTACCATGAAGGCACCAGCCTCATATCAATAGGCAGGGAATTCCCAAGTGTGGGTGCTGCCACATGGAAATATTGGTTTCTTACCATTGCGAACGGGTATGGTGTGGCGCCTGTTAACAGTGCCTGTTCCGCAGATCAAAGTGGCTGAGTGGGAGAATATGGGCAAGCTTGAAGTTCAGATCTTTTCCCTAGCTAAGTCTGCCCCAAAATTATGCTTATGGAAAACTATGCTGACGCCACAACAGGCCCCCTAGTGGCCACATTGAGCCACATCAGCTACTTCGCAGAAAGAACACTGGATGCCAAGCTGGATAAGAAATGCAAGGTTTTGTATTTGTTTTTAAAAAGCAACTCCAGAAAGGCCACCTTTTATATAGGGGGAAAAACCTTCAGGAAGGGTCAACTATGAGCAGAAAAGGGGCAGATTGGGAAGCAGCATTCCCTTGCATGCTCAAAAAACCTTCCCTTTGGAAACTCCACTTCTACAGGAAAAAAATAGCATTAAATGCAGTAATATGTGCCTAACCTCTAGTTCATTTTTTACTTGATTCAACAGTATTTATATATCGCTTAACAGTCTAAATGGTTCGCATAAAAGCATACAAAAAATTACCAATAAAAGCAAGTTAGCCTAAAAGATATTCTGAAACAAAACTAAACAGTTAGAAAATGCACATTATAAAATAAAACAACACTCTAAAATACGTATCCAGTATACATGTCTGGGTAGGCTGGCTTATATAAGCAGACACCAAAAGCAGTACAGCAAAGGTGCTTTGTGTGGTTAGCAATGGGCAGGGAGGTCCAACAGTGCAGGCGCTGTCACACCAAAGAACTGATTCTTTGCAAGTGTAGAATGAATACTGTACAAAAGTGGTGAAAGTGCCAGTTCTGCAGATCGTAGTGTGAGCACAGGTGGGGCGTGAGCAATCCTTCAAGGAAGGGAGTCCCAAACTTGGCATTAAGACGGTTTCTGCCATCTTGGGCTGTGCCAAACCAGAAGACAGACCAGGTAACAGCACCTCACAGAAGAGGAGAGCCTATCTTGGGGGCTCTGTTTTCAATTGTGGTTTCCCAGGCACAGACTGACCTGACTCATATGCTGGCACTGCCAGCAGCATGGAGGTTATTTACCTGGATGATCTTGGAGAGCTCGTCGAAAGAGTTTTTGCAGTCTCCGCAATACTCCTGGGCCAGCTGCAGGATATACCTGTTGACGCTGGCCGAGGTGGAGCTGATTCCTCCGCTCCCGCCGGCGTCATCCTGAAAATGCCACAAGAGGGAGGGATGTCAAAACCGGTTGTGACGGAGGAAGGAAACGGCGAAGGGATGGTGGGAGAAAGCAGCACTCCCACGACTGAACTGGCCAGGCAATGTTCCACAATCACACCCCTGCCACGCCTGCGCGCATTTAGAGATTTCCTCACAGAGCAATGGCAAATAAAAGCACTGGAAGGAGGGAAGGAGGGAGGAGGAGGGAGGGAGAGAGAGAGGGAGGGAGAGAGGGAAGATGAATACCTGTGGCTTTTCCGGTGCTGCCTCGTTCACTTTGCAGAGGAGGTTTTCCAGCTGCGGCCTGTGGCCCATGAGCTGGTGGTACACTCGGTCCGCCTTATCCAGGAGGCTGTTGATGTTGGTTACCGCCTTCAAATCAAAACATGGGATTTATGTTATAATTTCTGACTAGGGTAGCTCAGAGGGCATGCATGCGTGTGAGCGTTTGTGCGCCTGACCTTTTTCCTGTCCTCTTCGTTCTCGATTGGATCCACTGCGCAGCAGGGCTTTGCATACAGCATGAAGTCAAAGCGAGCATACTTGCAGAACCCGCAGGCGTTGCAGAGGAAGGGGTCTTTCTCGTCATAATTGATGGACCTGGGAAGGAAAGGCAGAAAAGGCGAGTTGGCAGGGCTTTTGACGTTACAGAAACTCAACCGCTGGTCCACGACAGGCTCACCCTCCTAAGCCAGGGAGGATATTCAGGCAGGAGGGGCGCTGGTGCAGTTTTGGGGTGGGGAGAGAAAACTGTAGCTCAGTATCTAAGTGAAAGTGAGTTTCACACACAGAAGAAGACCTGCGACAACGGCAGCGAGAGTTCTGGTAGCACAAGGATGGAAGACTGAAGAAACCCCAACTAAAGAATCATGGCAAGACAAATTGATGGTCTATGCAGAACTGGCAAAACTGACATATAAGCTACGGGACAAGGATAACTGTGACTTTAAGGATGAATGGGAACCCTTTACAAAGTACAGTGGTGCCTCGCAAGACGAAATTAATTTGTTCTGCGAGTTTTTTCGTCTTGCGAAGCACCGCTGTGTATTGACGGTTTCCCATAGGAATGCATTGGCGCTTTTAAAAAAAAGGCGCAAGACGTTTCGTCTTGCGAAGCAAGCCCATAGGGAAATCCGTCTTGCGAAGCAACTCAGAAAAAGAAAAACTCTTTTGTCTTGTGAGTTTTTTGTCTTCCGAGGCATTCGTCTTGCGAGGTACCACTGTATCTGAAGACACAACAAAGCGAACTGGACTCCTTGGCAGGTTTTGAATAAACATTCACAAACTTTTTATTGATAATATTCAGCTAAATAGTTTGAGGATCTATACAACTTTGTAACATGCAGAAAACAGCATTCTTAGAGAAACCAAAGACTGGAACTGAGGGAAGTCGGGGGGGGGGGGGCTGGGGGGCGGTTTGGGGGGGGGGGAGGAAAAATGGGGGGGGACAAGGACGATATGTTTTTGGATAATATGTCTTGTTATAATTTTGAATAAAAAAAATTAAAAGAAGACGACGACGACTTGCTGCATCGCATCCGAAACCCTGAGGAATTTTACACACCTGCACTTGTGGCACTGGTAGACGTTCTCCCCGCAGTTCCCACACACCCCGGGGTTGGCCGGGACGGAA
Organism: Podarcis tiliguerta; assembly: GCF_965153285.1. Lineage (NCBI taxonomy): Eukaryota > Metazoa > Chordata > Lepidosauria > Squamata > Lacertidae > Podarcis > Podarcis tiliguerta. The sequence goes on from NC_139541.1 coordinate 13,153,700, forward strand.
GCGCTGCACCGGGGGCACTGGAGGGTCTCTGTAGATGCCTGGTAGTTCTCATAGAAGTCTGCAAACTCAATCATCAGGTTGGAAGCCACGATGGGCAGCGGCAGGTCGATCTTCACCTCCGTCTGGCCCGGGGTGAGCTGGACCTTCTTAGCCTTATGCCAGCGGGCTGGCCTACAAAAGTGGGAGGAGGGGGGAATAAAGCAAGTGAACGAACAAGGGGGGGGAGGGCAAGAGTGGGGAGAAGGAAGAGGAAAATCATTTAAAGCAGTGGTCCCCAAACTTTTCAGTTGTTCACCGCCCCCCCCCCCCCCCCGGTTTCCATAAACTCGCCCTCAGTTCCCCCTGCCCTTCCCTATAAAAAAGTGTTAGTCATAAGAGCGGCTCACATGACCCAAAAAGGAAGGTAAGAGCACAATTACAGTGGTACCTCGGGTTACATACGCTTCAGGTTACATACGCTTCAGGTTACAGACTCCTCTAACCCAGAAATAGTACCTTGGGTTAAGAACTTTGCTTCAGGATAAGAACAGAAATCGTGCTCCAGCGGCAGTGGGAGGCCCCATTAGCTAAAGTGGTGCCTCAGGTTAAGAACAGTTTCAGGTTAAGAATGAACCTCTGGAACGAATTAAGTACTTAACCTGAGGTACCACTTAGAGAATACAGTGGTACCTCGGGTTACATATGCTTCAGGTTACAGACTCCGCTAACCCAGAAATAGTACCTCGGGTTAAGAACTTTGCTTCAGGAAGAGAACAGAAATCATGCTCCGGCGGCGCGGCAACAGCAGGAGGCCCCCATTGGCTAAAGTGGTGCTTTAGAATGAAGTACTTAACCTGAGGTACCACTGTACTTAATTCGTTCTGGAGGTCTGTTCTTAACCTGAAACTGTTCTTAACCTGAAGCACCACTTTAGCTAATGGGGCCTCCCGCTGCCGCCGCAACGCCGGAGCACAATTTCTGTTCTCATCCTGAAGCAAAGTTCTTAACCTGAGGTAATATTTCTGGGTTAGCGGAGTCTGTAACCTGAAGCGTCTGTAACCTGACGCGTCTGTAACCTGAGGCACCACTGTAGTTGTACATTTATTCAAAATCCAATCAAAACTATTTAGCTTTGTTAATTCAACAAAATGGATTAACTTGATCCACGGATATCAGCTTTTCAAAGCCCAGTGGTCCTCTGCACATTCAGCGCCCCCCACCCCAGGTGATGTCACTACCTGCCCCCCAGGGAGCGCCACCACCCACTTTGGGAGCCAGTGATTTAAAGGAAGGCAAGTAGGTTCAGCATCCTCCATCCCACGCCAAAGCTAAGCGCGGCGGCCTCCGTTGAAAATCTCCTTTAAAAGAGGATGAACTGAGGGACTGGGCTCTTTGGATTCGCTTCTTCTCCGCCTGTGTCAACATGATAGGGAGCCAGAGCCAGAGACTAAGCCATTATCCCCATCCACAGCAAGGCTGTTTAGGATTAAGGAGATGTTCATGCCTCATGGGACGGAACAAAATGTAACACTTAGTTCTATTTATACATAAATATATATACACCACCACCCTGGAATTTGAACATAGTCCTTTTTCTTATTGGCAAGGGTGCTCTTTTCGCAAGGGGTGGGGAGTGGGGGCAAGGAACGAGGAGGATTCTTGAGATGCCCACTAATCCACATGGAAAGTCAAGAAGAATCTGCATCCTCTTCTCTTCGTGACATATGAAATACATGAAACTTAATTGCTGCCCACATATGGGCAATCACAACTCGGCTTTCTAACCCAGCTGGTCAACAAAATAACCTGTTGATTAACGGTCAGCACCTTTGGGGGCTCACTTGTTTCCTCCTTGCTCCCTTCCTCCCCCTTTTGTGCCATGTTTCTTAGACTGCATGCCTGAGGGCAGAGGGGCGGCTTTTATCTTTTCTTTTAAAATCATTCTGCAAGCCATTCTGGGAACTTGGGGGGGGGGGAATCCAGAAAGGAGTGGGGCAAAAGTCATTTAAATAAATAAAAAATGAAATTACTTGTTTTTGAGCTCCACGATGGCCTGCACTGTCCGGTTGTTGTAATAGAGGTTGATAGTCCGGACCATCTTGGTGCGTTTCAGGTCCCCGATCTTCACGGTCACTTTGCTGATGGTGTGGCTGCCAATGAGCTTCACCACCTGTTGGGTGGTGGTGTAACGAGTGTCCACTTTGATGGAAGAAAGTTTGATGTACTGCAGAATAGGAGGGGAGGAGGAGAGAAGCATCACTTACCTATAAACAAACTGGAAAAAGCACTCTACGCTCCAGCCAGTTACACATTAACAGGAATGGATTATCTTATTTATTTTACTTATTCATCTCCAAAAGTATCTGTATACCGCTCTGTCGCATAAAAACACACATCAAAGCGGTTTACAGCAATAAAAACGTAAGACAACAAAAACACAAGGAAGTTAAAAAGCGACATCAGGAAGCTATGGAACAAACTCCCTCAGTTAAATACCTGGGCGAACGCTTTAGTGAAACCTTGTCTTGGAAGTGTCATATGGAGGCAGCGAAAGTCAAAGCACAGAAAACCACAGGGGCATTGATGAAGTTCTGTTATATTAAGGGAGGGCAGCTGATTGAACCTTCCCTAAAAGTTTTTGGCAGCAATGTGATTAGTCAAAAGCTCTACCATGGCATTGAAATCTGGGACTCTGATTTGAACTAGAATGAAATGTTGGAAACGGTACAGAATACAGTCAAATCTCGTTCTGCGTCCACCTCCGCTTGTATCCACTTAGGCAAATGTCCGTTGCAAACCCAGTAGTACCGGAACGGGTTACATCTGGGTTCACCGCTCACGCATGCGCAGAAGCGTTAAATCGCGCTTCACACATGCGCAGATGCGGCGTTTTGACGTGCGTCATTTTCGGCTTGCGGGTGGGCCTCCGGAACAGATCCCGTCCGCAAAATGAGGTTTGACTGTACAGTGGTGCCCCGCAAGACGAATGCCTCGCAAGACAGAAAACCCGCAAGACGAAATGGTTTTCCGTTTTCAGAGGCGCTTCGCAAGACGAAAATGACGAAAATTTTTGAGTTTTTTTCCCGCTCCCCAACCCCTTTTTCTGAAGCGCTAAGCTGGTAATAGTCTTTTAGCAGCTAAACCGCTAATCCCTTAAGCCTTAAAAAGCCGTTAATAGCCCTTAAACTGCCAATAGCGCTAATCCGCTAATGGGCTTGCTTCACAAGACGAAAAAACCGCACGACGAAAAGACTCGCGGAACGGATTCTTTTTGTCTTGCGAGGCACCACTGTACTTCTTTTCAGAAGCTATACAGGTTGAAAAACAGACATCAATTAAACCCTTGTGGATTCTCTGCATAGGACAAATGGAACAGAACAGTTTTCAGCAGGCGTTTAAGAGTTGAGACAGAAGGCACCTGCTGAATCTCTATTGGCAGAGCGTTGGACAGGACTCAGTCAAAAGCTTGGTTTCTTGTTGCTGTCAAATGAGCCTTACCAACTCAGGAAACAGCCTGGGACACTCCTGTAGATGATGTCAGTGACTGAGCTGGGCTATGAGGGATCAGGTGAACCCTGAGGTAGCCTGGACCTAAGTTGTTCAAGCTTTGTAAATTAAACATGAACCCTGGTGCAGATAAAAAAAATATAAGAAGGAACATGCTCATCCCTTTTATTTCCATTTGTTTATTATGTGCTTTGTGCTATCAGTCAGTTTTGACTCTGTTATGCTGCACTCAAGTTTTGCAAAGCAGTTACTTCCATTTATCTTTCTGTGTGTGATAAATAAAGAACATAAAGGGAAGTGCGTAGAAGGAGACTGAGCAAAGCTGGGCAGAATCGACGCCCCGATACCCTCAAGGCAGGACTGATGGAGAGGAGCAGCTACTTACGCAGAATGGAACTTCTGGGTTGTTGCAAACAAGGCAGGGGTCGCTCTCCAAATAGTAGCCGTCAAATTCCACCAGACCAGACAGCGTGCTGGAAGGGGAGGGAAAAGGACATCTGAGAAATTTGCCCAGGCAAAGGAGGAGCCCTACTGGACTGGGAAATGACCTGTCAAGCCAAACATCCCTGTTTGGTGCAGTGGCCAATCAGATGCCTTTAGGAAGCCCTCGAGTACTACGTGAAAGCAACAGTCCCACCCCCACTTCCTGTTTGTTCCAAGCATCTGGTATATGAAGGTACACTGCTCTTGATCCTGGCAGATCCACTGAGCTGGCTGACAGTCACTGCTAAGTCTTATCCCTTGATAGTCCTTTCTGAAAGCCCTGAGCTGCACAAAGGGCTCTTGTGTGATGTGGGTCTTAAGCAGTGTGACATAACAGGAAAACAAGCAGGTGGGTGGAGAACAAGACTGTTCTTCTGCAGGAAATGAAAATGGCTCAGTGACAAAGAAATAGCACCTCCCCCTCCCCCTCCCCCAGTTCCAGCTGCCCTCCACTCCTGAGATGGGTTGCACCACAGCCCTGTACACATTAAGAAATATATGTATTTATTTTACACCAGAGACACTCACTTATAAATATTTGAGTTGGGGTGGTTGGTCAGGATGTGGTTTTGCATCCGCAAGATCTCAACAGCTTTTTGGGAATATTCCTTTAACTGAAAGAAAGGTTTAACAAACAGCTCACAAAGGGGATTCAGGAGTGAATACGAAGACCGAAACCAGAGTTGGTTATAGAGAGCTCCCAATTATCCACGCTCACTCTTTGCCATTTTAAAATTTATTCTCCCGAGAATGATGACGATCCTTTGCACATACCACATATGCCTTTAAATATATAGGGGCCTGCGTTCCAACCGCACAAAAGTCAAGAGATTAACACACCCCTCTCCCTCCATCCTTGTAAGCAAGGAGCACCATCATTACAGTCCAAAGACACATTCCAGCCAGGCAATAGCAGCCAGGGAGAGCAGGTGCCATCCAGAATGTGGCCTAGGCAGAGTCCCGAGGGCCAAATACTTGAGTCCTGGAAGGCTGCATTTAGCCCCCAGGCCTGAGGAGTCCCCTGCCCTACGGAGAGACAGGTTTCTGTTCTAAAGCCTGCCTGGTCAAGACGGAGGCTAGAACTGGGCTTTCCTTTCTTCAGAAGAAGAGAAGAAGAGTTTGGATTTGACATCCCACTTTATCACTACCCTAAGGAGTCTCAAAGCGGCTAACATTCTCCTTTTCCTCCCCCCCCCCCCAACAAACACTCTGTGAGGTGAGTGGGGCTGAGAGACTTCAGAGAAATATGACTAGCCCAAGGTCACCCAGCAGCTGCATGTGGAGGAGCGGAGACACGAACCCGGTTCCCCAGATTATGAGTCCACCACTCTTAACCACGACACCACGCTAGCTCCAGTCCTTCCTTTGCACACTGAGAAGCACCCCCCCCACACACACACAACAGATGCAGCGGCTGCTCTTTTACATCCTTGAGGAATAAAGGAGGAGGATGGTGAGAGAAAGCCCTTTTGGCCGTCCCAATGAAGACACCCCTACCTTCTTCTCTGTCTGCTGCGTCTTCAGGGAGAAGTAGCCCAGGAGGTCCACAAACTGGGCAGCCTTCCGTCCGTAAGCCGGCAGCTCCGGCCAGATTGACCACATGAGATCTAGCAGCAGCTCCTGCTGGGACTTGTTTGAGTTTCTAAAGGGAAAGGGGGCGAGGAGGAGAGGGTTAACCAAGGGGCCTGCTCCCCACTGCACATATGGCTGAAGATCTTATCCCCCACCCTCTGGACACATTTCTTCTCTGGGCTGTTTATGCAAACCCATCCCTCCCTCTTGTGCCCTTCTTAGAAGCCCTTCAGCCATTTCAGACTGCTCATTCTTTACCTGGTCCAGTATTTTAAAAAATAAGCAAACAAACAGGTAAATGCAGCCACCTGTCTTGAAGTCTAGAACAACCCCACCCGGGTGCCAAGATCCTTGAATGAGCATCTTCTCTCAGTCTCGCCAGCATCAGAGCCGTGGCTGGTGGAGACACGAGAGAGAATCTGTTCTGGGGCTGCTCCCATATTGTGGGAATCTCTCCCAACAGAGGTCAAACAGGCTCCCTCCTTGTTATCATTCCTTCCTGCTCAGGGAGGGCTTTGGAAACGTGCGGTTCAGAAACGATGCTGATCACGGGGCTGCCGTCAGGGCAAAGTGCATTTCAACTGCATTCTGTTCTCAAAGTGGCCAGCCAGATGCCACAAAGGGAAACCCACAAGCAGGATACTGCGGTTTTCAACCAGTTTGCTTTTATTACTGTGTCGTTGTTGTTTTTAATGTAAGCTGCCAGTTTCACGACTCACCTATAGATGTGGAGCGTCAGGCAGTGGGCCTGCCAGCGGACGGAGGACGAGTTGGACTCCAGCAGGAAGCAACGCAGGAACTGAATCAGGGTCTCCTTGTCAGCAAACTTATTCAGCTGGTTCACCAGGGCTGTGCACAGCTGGTCTTCCTGGCTGCCCGATGAACCCTCTCCTGGAAGATGGGGCATCGGAATAAAAAAGAGGAGGTAGAGATTGCTTAGGCAGGTGTATCGTTAGGCTACAGTTCGGGGCGGGGGAGAGAATGTAGAGCACCTGCTGTTTGCATCCAGGTAGGGACAGAAATGTCCCATCTGGAACCTTGAGGTGCTGCTGCCAGTCTGTGTAGACAATATAGAGCTAAATGGCCCAGTGGTCTTACTTGGTATAAGGCAGCTTCATGCATTGCTGTGGCCACAGCTCAGTGGCAGAGCACCTGCTTTGCATGCAGAAGATCAGAGGTTCAACCCCCAGGCAGGGCTGGGAGAAAACCCTATTTGAAATCCTGGAGGGCTGCTGCCAGTCAGTGTAGACAATACTAAGACTAGATGGGCCAACAGTTCAGGTCAGTAGAAGACAGCTTCCTATGTTCCTATGATTGTGTGTACAGCTCTTGGCAGTCCAGTCCAGTTCCTCTGCTGCCCGCATATTCTAGTTGAATGAGCAGATGAGGCTACCGGCTAACAAACAGGGATCTATACTGAATGGAAGCTCCCTGTTCAGAAGGCAGGACTCCTCCAATTACACGATACCGGAGACAGAGGCTAGCTAGCAACATCCTGCCTTGTGTGCAAAAGCCACTGTTAGCGGAGACAGAGGACTGGGCAGATCAGATTTTTGCCCTGACCCTGTGAATTCTACCAGTTTCTTGACTGGCAGTTCTAGAAGCATTAGTCCTGAGGCTTCAATACTTTGGCTACCTCATGAGAAGAGAAGACTCCCTGGAAAAGACCCTGATGTTGGGAAAGATGGAGGGCACAAGGAGAAGGGGACGACAGAGGACGAGATGGTTGGACAGTGTTCTCGAAGCTACCAGCATGTGTTTGACCAAACTGCAGGAGGCAGTGGAAGACAGGAGTGCCTGGCGTGCTCTGGTCCATGGGGTCACGAAGAGTCAGACACGACTAAACGACTAAACAACAACAACAACAAAGTTCTTATGTTGGGGGGAAAGCCGGAAGAGGCTACTCCCGGATTCTGCAAGCGAATAAGACGGACATGAAACTTGTGTATCTGCACTGTAAATAGTTTGCACAATAAAACCTGTAAAAAACAGGTCGGAGTCCTGCCTGGTTACTCACGAGCAACCACCGCACAGCACCTGACAGCCAATATCACACAACTCCTCTCACCTTCTCGGTCTTTCTCTTTCTCTTCCTTCTTGCTTTTCTTAGTGGAGGATTTGCTCTGCCCGGCTGGCTGCCCAGAGGTCCCGGAGCCCGCAGGCGTCGAGGTTGACGCACCGGATGATCCGGAGGAAGATGCCGCCGAGAGGACTTTGCTGCCGCACAGGGCGCAGGAAAGGAGCTGCAGGAGGACGGGGGACACGCCCTCGTCAACCAGGAAGCTGACTTGCAGGAGGAAGTAGAGGACGGCTAGAGGAGGAAGAAAAAGGGACTGTCTCAACAAACAAGGCCTCTCGGCTTTCCCTATCAGAGCTCCCTTTTAAAAAGAAAACAGGCAGCAAAATCTAGCTGAATGGGATCACGGGAGCTATGAGTACCAACCCATTCACTTTCGCCGCAGAACAAGTTTCTAGACCTCATTGGCAAAGAGTACAAAAACTTGGGATAAGGGGGTGGCATATTCTTCAGACAATAGATTTGCCTGTTGGGTGGCAAGCAGGCAGCAGAGATCATTGCCTCCTGCAAGACTAAAACCCTCTGCGATTCTCCCTGATACGTCTAAAACTAAAAACAAAGCCTACCCAGATATTTAGTGACGTGATTTTATTCTATTCTGCTGTTATTTCCAAAAATCTTAATCTTTTCTTAATTCTTACCGATAATCTTATTGTTTTATCTGTTTTGTAAACTGCTTTGGGTTTTGTTTTTTTACAACCAAGCACTGTATAAAATTTATGGAAGAATTTTTTAAAACAAAATTCAGCCTTCCTTCCTCTTCAATCAAATCTCACTATTCAAAAGGGGAGGAATCTAGTTGATTAGATTGGTAGGTCTTTTCTAGCACTACCACCCTCATCCCCATACAATTCCACCCAAATCGCCTTGTGCCATCCCACACCCTCACAGGAAAGCAACTCACAGTCATCCTTGATGCAGAACTTCTGCCAGTTCACTGTCCGCTGGGTGGCGATTTCCGCACAGGCTTTCAAATGCTCCATCTAAAACGGCACAGAAGGAAGCTCATTTATGACAGCCACACACCATAACCAGGGAGGGAGGGGGGGGTCTTTTGCTGTGTCTCTGCATGACTCACTGCTCTGGCTTTGCACCTCCGCTCTACTGGGCCTTTGCATTGATCCAAGCTCAAAAGGACATGCGCAGGCTTCCTTACCAAATTGATCAGCGTGTCGTACTGCAGAGCAGATCCCGAGCTGGCCGTGACCACGCTGGCCCTCAGGAAGATCCCTTGCTCCTCTAGCAGCTTCTTGATCCCCCGGACGTGGGAATCTAGTGTGTGCAGGTCGCGCAGCTGGCGGTACTTCTCCTTGGAGCCGCAGATGAAGAGCAGGAGCTTGCGGACCTGGCGCCTCACAAAGGGCGTCTGCTGGATCATCAGGTACTGGGGGGGGGGGGGAGAGAGAGAAAAGGGTGCAGACTTTCCGTAAGAAAACCTATATAGTTGAAAGTGCTGCAAGTGCACAGGCACAAAGAGAAGAGTGAGATTCTCAGGGGCCTTCTGTAATAACAGTAACAGCACCGTGCTGCCTGCTGATAACACAGCAGAGAAGTCCAGTGCCTGCTGGATCCATCGCCCTCTCATCCAAGTGTTTTTCTGGGCAGCACTGAGGTCTAGAAATTTCCTTTCCAATGGAAGCAACCAGGCATCACCTAAAGAATCTTCCTTCCCATTTGGCCAGATTACAGTGGTACCTCTGGTTACATACTTAATTCGTTCCGGAGGTCCGTTCTTAACCTGAAACCGTTCTTAACCTGAAGCACCACTTTAGCTAATGGGGCCTCCCGCTGCTGCCGCCGCGCAATTTCCGTTCTCATCCTGAAGCAAAGTTCTTAACCCAAGGTACTATTTCTGGGTTAGCGGAGTCTGTAACCTGCAGCGTATGTAACCTGAAGCGTATGTAAGCCGAGGTACCACTGTATTACTATTATTATTATTTTATCTGATAAATAACAACAAACTATTTATTTGTGTTTTTGTCTTGTGTTTTTATCCTGTGAACTATCCTGAGATCTTTTGATGAAGGATGGTATATAAATCTAAAGAAGAAGAGGAAGATACCATCTTTACTCCAAGAAACTTTTTTTAAACCACTTTTGAAGTTTTTACAATCAAGCAACATATACATTTTATGAAATTAATATATATGAAACATATATATGTCCATGGTTCCCTTCTTTTCATTTATCATTATCGGCAGAGGTAGGTTAGAATGGCCCAAAGGGAGCTTGATGCCCGATTGGAGATTTGAATCCTGGTCTCTCAGGTTCTAGTCAGACATTCTTAACCATCACAACACAGGCTCTCTTACACAACCTGCTCTCACCAATCTACCCCACCGCACCTCCACTCACTTCTTCAAAGGAGGATCGTGTTTAGTAAAGTCAAGCCCTGCTTTTAGCATATAAACACAGACCAGGCTTTCTCCAACCTGGTGCACAACACTTGCCGGACTTCAACTCCCATCAGCGCCACTCAGAGCCATCATGATCAGAGAGGGCTGATCTGAGTTGTAGCTCAGAATCTTCTAGCGGAAATGCACATGGTTTCTGAAACTCTTTTTGCTCCTGTCTGGATTCCAGATCACCGGCTCAAACATGGCCTCTCTCAACATGAGGAGGACCCGCCAGGGTAAGAGACAGCACCCTAAGGGTAGCTGGGACGTGGTTCTCAGAAGGTGAAGATTCAAGGCTGCTTCCTCCACCAAGGCTTGAACCTCAGGTCTGCAATCTCCTGCCAACCTACCTCCGAGAGGAAGTAGAACCAGGAATGGTCAAAGACCGGTGGCGGGATGCGGGAGTTGGTGTCGGCGATCTTCTTGATTTGGTACGGCAACCGCAGCACCATCTCCGTCAAGAGTTGGGTGTAAGCTTCGAAGACGTCAGCAGCGTGGCCCTGAAAGGGAGAAACGTTCAGAACAGAAGTTAATTTATGAAGCTGCCACATGCTGCTTAGCATAGCTGTCAACCGTCCCTTATTTGGCGGGAAACACCCTTATCCCAGTGCCGTGTCCTGCTGCTGTCCCTTATTGATGATGTCCCTTAAATTTCCCGGGTTTCAAAGGAAGCAGCTCCTCTCCCTCCCTCCCTCCCGGCTAGGGAGGAGGGAGGCTCCAACTGTGTTGCTTGGCTGCCCGGCCCGCCCCCCTCTGGCCTCCTCTCACCAGCCTCAGCCCCCGGGAGCCCCTCCCCGCTGGGACTGAGGAGCCTTGAGAGGAGCCTTATTATTATTATTATTAGTGGAGGCGGAGCATAGATAATTTACCTCCCATCACTGTCTTGCTTTCAAATAAACAATTGCTTTACATCCTTCACCAGCTGTTTGGAACCTCTTGAGAAGAAGCAAAAGCAAATCTATTTGCAAGACATCAAGTACCCAAGCTGGGAGCTGGTGGGGAGAGTACACAACTCTCCCTTCCTTATAATATTTTCGTCCGAATATGGGTAATGGAGAGAGATCTCTCGAGGCAGAACTAAAGCTGTTAGCTGGAAGAAGCCACCCCTTCGTTTTACATCTGCTGCCCACCTCCGCGGATCAGAGTTCTAAACTGTGTTCAACGTGGCATCGCCGGGTAATCAAGAGAGCTCTTGCACGTTATATCCTCCCCAATCCTTAGCACAGCCTCTTTCTCCGGCTAATTTTTTTTTAAAAAAAAAGAAAAGAACACCTCTTGACTGACAAGAGTAATGTGAAAACAGCAGGTCCCTTTTGAGAGAAAGGAAAGAAAAGGCAAGAGCTTAAAACTGCACCAACCATCACCACAGGCCTTCAGAATCCCAACAGCTTCTATTCTTCCAGCAAAGAGCACCCTAACGTTTAATGCGGCTTATTCCATTATACTTTGCCGGGGCAGGAAATAAAAAATAAAGCTCCACCACCAGGCGCTGAGTATAAAAGGAGGCACCACGGCGGCTGCAGTGGCCGAGGAACTAAGCCGGCAAATCCACGTCGTTCACAAGGGTTGCCAGGAGCCAGGAGGGGCCCTCGCCAGTCAGTTATTGGAAAGAAGCCTCCCCCTTCCTTCAGAGCTCACCTTAAGACCATGCCACACCCATTCAGTGTGAGGGGGGATGTTGGGACAAGGCAGGGGACTGCGGGTGATACGCTCCCCACACTTCCTTAGGACTCTGAACACCAAGAAGAAGGTCTTAGTCAGGTTTTCAACACATCTGTGTGTGAAATCTCAGTTGGGAGGGAGCTCAACAGGTTTGGGCCCGCGGCATTTTAAACCGTAAATACCTGTTCAGTCATTGTACGTCTTTCCGCTTCTGTACAACTGACAGTGTTGCAACAGTTAGAATAAAGTAAAATAAAAGGGTGTCGGGTTGAAGATTTAAGTTACAGTGGTACCTCAGGTTAAGAACTTTACTCGTTCTGGAGATCTGTTCTTAACCTGAAACTGTTCTTCACCTGAAGCACCACTTTAGCTAATGGGGCCTCCTGCTGCTGCCGCGCCGCCGGAGCACAATTTCTGTTCTTATCCTGAAGCAAAGTTCTTAATCCAAGGTAATATTTCTGGGTTAGCGGATTCTGTAACCTGAAGCGTATGTAACCCGGGGTACCACTGTATTTGATTTCCATTTTTCTGCCTGGTGTTTTTTTAGGTGGGGGGGTGGAATTCCCCAGAATTATCCTTGGGGAAAAATATGCCCGGGAACACGGTTAAGACTTTATTCTGCTCCCCTGTGGAAATGGGAGAGGCTTGGACAGATGTGTCCAATCTGCAGCGGCTGCTGATGCTGGACCCACCAGTTCGATCCGCAACTCACCTTGACGTACTGGCGCAGGAAAAAGGGGCTCATGTCTGGTGGGGAGGAGGTGGTGTGAGGTTTCAGCAGCTGGCTGGTGGCCACAGGCTCCTCGTCATTCTGTTGGTTCTTCCAGTACTCCAGGAGGGATTTCAAGACATGCAGGCAGTAGTCCACCGCGCCAGAGCTCAGCAGGGCGGCTGCGGTGGCACTGGAGATCAGGGAAGAGGACTGAGAAGAGAGAGAGAGGGAGAGAGAGAGAGAGAGAGAGAGAGAGAGAGTGTTGAATCTTCACAGCTTATTTCCTCGTAGGTGTTTGCAGACCCGAGTGACAAATTTGGGGTTGACGCTGTGAGTAAAAGCCTCAGTGCCTAGGGCATGCCGATCGAAAGGTCGGCGGTTCGAATCCCCGCGGCGGGGTGCGCTCCCGTTGTTCGGTCCCAGCGCCTGCCAACCTAGCAGTTCGAAAGCACTCTTAAGTGCAAGTAGATAAATAGGGACTGCTTACTAGCGGGAAGGTAAACAGTGTTTCCGTGTGCTGTGCTGGCTCGCCAGAGCAGCTTTGTCACGCTGGCCACGTGACCTGGAAGTGTCTCCGGACAGCGCTGGCCCCCGGCCTCTTGAGTGAGATGGGCACACAACCCTAGAGTCTGTCAAGACTGGCCCGTATGGGCAGGGGTACCTTTACTTTACCTTTGAACCCACTCGAGCAGTCTGATTACTGACAGCTGGCCGCAGCTCAGTGGTACAGCCCACTGAGATCCCAGCTTCCATTGCCAACATCTCCAGGCAGGGCAAGGAATGTCCTCTCTGCTTGAAATTCTGGACTGGCCTCTGGCAGTCAGTGTAGACCAGGGGTAGTTAACCTAAGGCCCAGGGGCCAGATGCGGCCCAATCACCTTCTCAATTCGGACCGCGGACGGTCCGGGAATCAGCATGTTTTTACATGAGTAGAATGTGTGCTTTTATTTAAAATGCTTCTCTGGGTTATTTGCGGGGCATAGGAATCCATTCATTTCCACCCCCCACCCCCAAAATATAGTCCGGCCCATCACATGGTCTGAGGGACGGTGGACCGGCCCACGGCAGAAAAAGGTTGCTGACCCCTTGTGTAGACCATGCTGGGCTGCATGGATCAAGGGCCTGACTCCATACAAAGCAGCTCCCTAACTATCTTAGGAACTTAGGAAGCTGCCTTTATACTGACTGGCAGTGGCTCTTCAGGCTTCTCTGCTAGCCCTACCTTGGGATGCCGAGGCTTGAACCTGGGACCTTCTGCATGCAAGGCAGATGCTCCACCACTGAGCTACAGCCCTTTTCAAAAGAGGGATCGGATCACAGATAGCTTCCCAACAGGGGTATCGTTCCTGGCAGATCACTGTTTCCTCCCAAGTGAGGGTGATCCTGAGGAATGCATCGCATCCCTAATGGGGTTCCCCTCCGGAACTTGCTGGACTACAACTCCCAGAAGCCCGAGCAGCAAGCATGGCCAATGGTCAGGGATGACGGGAACCCAGCAATGTCTTGGAAGGGCATCACACTGGCTACCCCATCCTCTGGTCTTGGCTGACCACCCTTTCCCCACAAGGGCCATAGCTCAGAGTGGGGTGAAGTGAAGAGGAGTTGGGCAGAAAGTAGTACCTTTGTAGGGTAGAAACAATGGAAACTAGGACAAAGTAAATGTTGGAGGATCCAGAAAATTGTTAGAGACCAGATGGTTGCCAGCACAGAGATACGTCTGCTTGAGAAGACTCATTTCAGCAGGCTTAGGATGGGGGCTTAGGATCGCTCGAAGGGAAGCAGGTCAGGAGACACCTGGGGCTTCCTTTCATAGCTGCTGAGGACTTGACAGCTAGATTTCAAGTTTCGGTGGGGTGATGTATTGATATCATTTCTTAAAGAAAGCATCAATTGATGGTGTGTTTATGGAGAGGGGCGGGGGGGGGGGCTTTTGAACAAGTGCTTAGCAAAAGGGATGGGGGGGAAGGAGGAGAGGACAAAAAAAAAGGCAATCAGTTCTTAAGTCTAATCTCCCCTCGACACACATGCCAGAGGGCAATGAGCTGAGGATTAGGAGGAGGAGCGAGATACTTCTCAGACACACACACACACAATTTCATTTTTTTTAAAGAAGTTGGAATTCCGATCCATTTCTCTGGAATCTGGCCAGTTGTGGGAGGAAGGTAAAGGCCTCGACGAGGAGAGTTTTAGCCTCCCGTATGCAAAAGGGAAATCTCTTGCACCCATGTCCTTAAACAGCAAACTTCTGCACTAAATAGATATATATATATAGCCCACCTCTTTTTGTTGGGTCAGATGAACCACAGGCAAAACAAGGACTGGCGAAAACGCAAGTGTAAATAAAACCATTACAGAAACTCTGGTTAAATCCAAACAAACCCCACAGCTCATAAGCTCATTAAAATCCGACGCACTTCGGTCTCCGTTTTTAACCTCTACGCTTTTGTTATTAATCTTCTTCCCTCTGCCTGCATGCTTGCCGGCTCTCCCCCCACCAAGCCCCCCAGCTTTCCTCCCTCTTTTTCAGAAAAAAAGCCTTATTACTGCACCTTTTAACAACAAAACAGGGATGGAATCCTCTTAGCGACTTTGAAACGTTGGTGCTGCAACATCTCTGCTCCCCTATAATCACATCTGCAAATCCCTGTCCCCCATCCCCACTTTTAACCACTTCTTTGCCAACTGGGGTTTTCAAGGGCAAAAGGGAGCTTGGGAGCTGATCTCCGGAGGTGGTCCGGCCGTTCTATCTGCCACACGCAGACATTGTCCCTCTACCAACCTCACGTAACCAAGTATTTTGCAAGACCAGAACTGCGGAAGGGATTTTGTACCTCGCAAATGGAAGATTTGGACCCTGACTTCGTTCGCGACATGAAGACGCTCAGCAGCCGCATGATCACCAGGTGGACTTCGTTCAGGGCAGTGCGCTCGTTTTTCTTGGAGACGTCCTGGGAAGGGTGGGGAAGGGAGAAGGTGAGAGGAACTGGTTGCCCCTGAAGATGCACAGGAGTAGACCTCAAGCCCACCCCATCCAGCCCAAGTCTCAAGAACTGCAGGGTGAAATAAAACAGATTATGCAGAAAGCCTCAAACTGCCCCACGATTTGCTTTGCAGGCAGAATGTGCCAGGTTCAATGCCCGGCAGCATCTCCAGGTACGGCTGGGAACGCCTCCTGCCCGAAACCCTGGAGGGCTGCTGCCGGTCAGTGTAGACAATACTGAGCTGCATGAGCCAACGTTCTGACTCAGTATAAGGCAGCTTGCTATGTGACATCCCTCCACAGTGCATATCTCAGGGCACTACCAGAGATTCCAATCAAACAGCCATCAATTTGGTCCAAAGGCTGACTGTCCCATACACATTATTATCTATTATTCTTATTATTTATTTAATTTCTATACCCGAAGGTCTCAGGGTGGTTCACATCCTGCCTTGTGTCCACAATACGCACACCTCCACTGCAGGGAGGCGCACTTGATGCTGCCCTGCGCTGGTGGTGGCCCATCCAGTCAGTGGCCTGAAATGGTTTCACTAGTGGAGGGGCTACTCTGCGGCTCAGAAAGAGGTGACCAACTTACATCAACAGGTTTTTTGTGGGGGGGGGAAGTGGGGAGGGGAAGTCTTCAAATAAATCCCAGCTTTATGGCTGCAAAGCAGAAGATCTCCTAGTAGTTAGGCACCCTGCCCCATGGGCCAAAACCAGCTGGCCTCCAACACCACCCAAAGAAGCCAGGCATGGGCGACTCAGGTTGTCAAGCCTGCTTTGTGCTGTCTGTGCTTTAAAAAGCTTCAAGGGAAGGGAGGAGATGGCTGAATGGGAGGTTGCTTGGCACCCCCCCCCCCAAAAAAAACCCACCCACATTGCCATAATACTCTGCTTGGGACCGCCTGCCGATGAGAGTGGTGCTGCTACATTCCCTGCTCAGCTACTGGGAGGGAAGCCCAGTCCTACTTTATACAAGCCTTCACACCTCCTGATATTTTGGACTTCCACTCCCATCAGCTGTGAAGAACAATACAAAAACTCACTACTGGTAAGATAATAGGGCAGCAAAAAATCACACAGGCAGCCTAAGGCGATTGCAGCTGTGTTCAAAGAAAGGCAGCAAAGAGAGGCTCATGGGGGCAATAGCCTAATTCCTAAAGCATCTGTTTTCCTGCCTTGACCAGAAGAAGAAGTAATAACCCAATATGCCTTCCCTCCTGGCCAAAAGGAGATCAGGAGGGGGAGGAGGGCAACTCAGCTCCCTGTACCTTTTTATCCATGCACAGTTCTGCGATGAGCTGGGCAAGGAGGTTATCCAGGGCACCCTTGTCCTTCTCGTCATCGCCGTCCAGGTCTGTCGTAAGCATCAGGATCACCTGGGCACACAGAAGCTCATAAGGCACAAAGAAGTGGGACCTCACAGGCATCCGGGACAGAGGTTTTTCCGCTATTAACATTCCTTGGGAGCACACAAGCTGGGTATCCATGCTGGACAGCTGCTGAGAACCTCAGACAGACAGCGATGCTGCCAACTCGCAGCTGTGGTTTCTCCCCCACCCCATCCTCTGCAAAGCCTTTCTCTCCCTTCCTGGAGCTAACCATAGTGCAGTGTGGTATCTAACACTAGTTGTGTAGTGAGCAACAAACCAGCGTTTACAAATGGGGTTGGAACAAACCACAGTTTCAAAATGGCTGTTAACGATGTAATTCATTTGTACTTTCCATTTCAAACAACACGGTAAAGCAACTCCGGTAGCCAGCTGGAACCAGAGAAAACTACAGTATCCCTAAGGAAGCACTGTTATACAGTGGTACCTCTAGATACGAATGGGATCCGTTCCGGAGCCCCGTTCACATCTAGAAGCAAACGTAACTAGCGATGGCACGTCTGCGCACACGCGCACCGCTTTTCGCCGCTTCTGTGCATGACATCATTTTGGGCGTCTGCGCATTCTGGGCGTCTGCACATGCACAAGCGGCGAAACCTGGAAGTAACGCGCTCCGTTACTTCCGGGTTGCCGCGGAGAGCAACTCGAACGCACTCAACTCGAAGTGTATTCAACCCAAGGTATGACTGTATTTTATTAATGGGGGGCAGCCCCTTCTGGCCCCTGGCAGATGATGGGACAGTCCAGGTTCTAGGTGAGGGGTACTCAGTTCCGGGAAAGCTTCTAAGGGGCACATGCTGGGCAGAGCCAGAGGGAAGTGTGGACATAGCAATGACTATAATAGGCTAGGCTTCTGCATGCTCCCATCCAGGCAAACAAGGCATGATTGAAGTCCAAAGACATGTTTCCAGCCAGGCAAGCACATCGCGGGAGGGTTCAAGGCAGGGCCTCTGTGTTGCCTAGAGAGATCCCAAGGGCAGACAGAGAGTCTTGAAGGGCCTGATGTTCCCCACCCCTGGGCCTGATGTCCCCCACCCAGGGAATATGACAAAGATTCCTAAGCAATGACTCTCATCCAAACAGCGAGGGAGACTACTTTGTATGTTACCTGCATGTAAGGGATGGCACGGACCCCGCCCACGTTCCTCAGCTGGGGAAGGGTCTGCAGCAGCCTCTCCAGCAGCATCAGACGGACCATGTGCAGCCTGAACATCAGAGGGGGAGAGGAGAAGGCATTTGAGAGCAGCAGGCGTGGCCAAGCAATATCCCACAGGGTTGTAGCCAACTCAGTTTTAACTCAAGGGTGGACCCAATGAAATGAAAGGACTCAAGTCGCGTTCATTCATTTAAATCAGGGTTTCCCAAACGTGGGGCTCCAGCTGTTCTATGACTACAACTCCCATCATCCCTAGTTAGCAGGACCAGTGGTCAGGGATGATGGGAACTGTAGTCCATAAAACAGCTGGAGATCCAAGTGTGGAAAACCCTGGTTTAAATCAGCCTGCTCCAAATAAGAGCAATGCGGTACGAGTGCAGTCTTCACATGCTGGCAAAGAGCCAAATGTAACACACACACACACACACACACACCCCAAAAGCAGCAAACTAGTGAGAAACAAACCAGGAACTGGTTCATTGCCCACATCAATAACTTTTCCCAGAAAGGCGGTGGTGAGGAGGCTTCATGCAGAAGGACACGGGCCATAAAAACAAAAGGGCAGCATCCTGAGCTGCCGCCACCACTTCCCACAAATCCTTGGGAGCCTCCCTGATTGGACACTGCAGTCTTGCAACATTTATCCTGGAAGCTCAATGGGGCCACAAGTATCCCATTTCCCGCATAAAAATGGGAGGGAAGCATGGCTTTCTTGCATGCCAGGTGCTGCTGCAGCTGGGAGGAAGGACGTCACTGTTGTGCTTTGGGAAAGGCCTTTACCAACCTGACGGCCTCCTTATCAGCTCTACGGGCAGCACAGTCAACGACCGTGGAAAATGGGTGGGTGCCACCAATCTCTAAAGGGCTGCTGAGCCAGTTTCCATCATTTGGGAGAGGGAGACACCGTTTCCCAGTCTGACCAGCTGATGATCTGGTTCCCCGCTACACATACAAGACTTCCTTTGGCTCACATCACTTGGAGCTTCTGGATTGACTCTCATTTGCATCTCACAACAGTTTCTAGGTTAACGGTGGGTTCATCTGGCAGGGATCTATTTAACGGCATGCGCTGCCAGGGGTGGGGGGGAGAAGAGATGCCTCAAAATGTGGAGCAGGGTGAGGGCAGGGAGTCCCATTCTAGCCTCAGGGACCCAAGACTCCCCCATAAGCCAGAAAGGAGGGAGACCTTACCTGTTGCTGGCGTGGACGTCTCCTTCCGCCTCTCCTTCTCCTTCCCCTTCGGACCCTTCGCCCTCCTGCTGCCCGGTGGTGGTGCTGATGGCGCCCGTGCTGGAGCTGACGCTCCCTGGCCCAGCAGGGTGGCCCTCGGCGGTCGTGTCTCCGTAGGCGCTGCTGCGGCCGGACACTGGAAAGAGAGGAGCAGGGCAAGGGGGAGAGGCGATAAGCACTCCCGGGACCCCAAACACAGGCACATTTGTTGGGGGGAGCGGCACAGCTCAGTGGTGGAGCGCCTACTCTGCATGCAGAAGGGCCCAGGTTCAGTCCCTGGCACCATCTCCAGGGAGGGCTGGGAAGGACTCCCTGGCTGGTACCCTGGGACTCAAGTTCTAACTTTGTACAATGCTCCAATTCAGCAAAAAGGGGTTGCACCCAACAACATCGAGAAAGTCTACTGAAAGCCTAAGTTAGTTGCATCTGTTCACTTCAAAGCAACTGCTCTGCTTGGGGCTAATGTTGGGCACAGCCCACTGTTTCTTGCTTCCCGTCTGAAGGCTGGCGCACAAGAATATTACCAGATATGTACCAAAGCATTCGCATGCAGGAAGAAAAAGCAACTGGAAACACTAGGGCAGAGTTAAAATCGGGGGGGGGGGGGAGGGAAACCAAGATCCACCACCAGCAAATAACTGATGTGTTTTTTAAAAGATGCCTCAATGTTGTTCATGTTCATAGGAGGCTGAGAGAGGAGGCAGCTTCACAGTATAGGCACCACTGCAAGAAAAGGTCCTCCCCCTAGTGGCCACTGACGAAACTTCCAGAGAAGTAGGGCTTCCTCTGCTGGGCAACAGGAAGAAAAGGGGCTCCTTGAGGGAGCCTATGCCCAAGCTGCTTAACAGCTTTACAGGTGAGACTCTGGCCAACCTGGTCCCCTGATGGGGCTGATGGGAGTTGTAGTGCAAAACAAGTTGGCCAAAGGCTGTTACAGGTTAATAGCTAAACTTGAAAGCTGGCAGGTGGCTGGAAGCCAGTGCAACTCCTTTAAGAGGGTATGGTAGGCTGCCCCAGTGGCATTTTGGTTACAAGATGCTGGACTGGGTGATCAATTCAGCAGAGCTGTTGCTTATTTATTTATGCCTCACCTGCCCTTCACCACAAGGTCCCAGAGCAGGTGACAACAGAACGTTCAATTTTTTTCAAAAACAAAACACCTCTAGTTAAAAGTATTAAAATTCTAAAATGAAGTAAACACATTCAAAATGGGCCAGGAAAGCACTCCATCTAACATAGGGATTGCATCGGGGAATGGCCCCTAGCTCAGTGGAAGAAAATCTGCTTTGCATGCGGGTTCAATCCTCAATGGGGACGCGGGTGGCGCTGTGGGTTAAACCACAGAGCCTAGGACTTGCCGATCAGAAGATCGGCGGTTCGAATCCCCGCGACGGGGTGAGCTCCCGTTGCTCGGTCCCTGCTCCTGCCAACCTAGCAGTTCAAAAGCACATCAAAGTGCAAGTAGATAAATAGGTACCGCTCCAGCAGGAAGGTAAACGGCGTTTCCGTGCACTGCTCTGGTTCTCCAGAAGTGGCTTAGTCATGCTGGCCACATGACCCGGAAGCTGTATGCCAGCTCCCTCGGCCAATAAAGTGAGATGAGCGCCGCAACCCCAGAGTCGGCCATGACTGGACCTAATGGTCAGGGGTCCCTTTACCTTAATCCCCACTGCCATCTCCAGATAGGCTGAGAGAGGCGCCCTGCCCCAAGCCTTGGAAGGCCACTGCCAGTCAGTGCCGACAAAACTAAAAGCTAGATGGAACAATGCTCTGACTCAGGGTTAAGACAGCTTCCCGGGTTCCTATCTTTATTCCAACATGTGCTGCCAGGTGAAGGGAGGGGCAGGGCCCAAGCCAAGTTAACCGTGGGCATTACCACTGTGCTCTCCAGCCACCGAATCCACCGCGCTGCCGCCGCTCTCGGAGCCCACGCTGCCGCCGTGGTCAGCCGGGGAGGTCCGCAAGGTGGACCCGTCTGTTGCTGCCGTGCTGCCTTCGTCGTCAGAAGCTGGAGCTAAGAGAGTAAGGAGGGCTGTTACAAGTAAAAACACCGTCTTTGAGCAACTCCAACACAAAAGCCTTGCGATAAGGATTTTTAAAGCTCTTAGTAGATTTCAAACATTATGGCTGCAGAATAATCAATTGGATTTTTTAAAACGGCTTTCAAAAAGTGGTCTTCATTGATCAATTAGCAGATTATTAAGATATTTATTATTTTTGATACAAGCGTATAGATACACGAGCAAGGGCTGTAACTCTGTGGCAAGGGCATCTGCTATGCAGGAAGAAGGTCAATCCCCGTTTATCAGGTACCAGGAAATACCCTTCTCTGCCAAAGACCCCAGAGAATCGCTGTCTGTAAGAGTAGGCAATTCCAGGCTAGATGGGAAGATGGTTTGACTTTAGCTGTTGCTAAAAGGCACAAACGCAATTCCAAGTGGTATTGTCTGCGCTCTGAAACAGGAGGTATCATTTGGGGTTTTACACTGTGAACAGTTACCTGATGCCGTCGTGTCCGAAAGGGTCCCGGCGTCGAGAGATGAAGAGCTGGGGGCTTGGCCGGACAGCCCCAGGCTCTGAAGGCCAAGTGCACTGCTGCTGCTCCCTGTGCGAGGGAAGGAAGAAAAATGCCTCTGAAAAGGTGGAGATCCTCATCCCCAGAAAAGCAAATGCCCAGAGATGTGCCTTCATTCACACAGCAAGTGAAAATGCTTTGGCCTCGAGGAAGAATGCTGCTCTCCCCAAATGGCACCTCCAAATAATCCTTCATCAAGCAGTAAATTTGGAAGTGACAAGGTTAATTAAATTTATAATTCTTCCCACGGATTTAAAAAAAGGGGCTCGCAGCAATCCACAACTAAGTACAGTCAAACCTCAGGTTGAACATGCTTCATGTTGAGCGCGTTCGAGTTGCACCGCGGCAACCTGGAAGTAACGGGGCGCGTTACTTCCAGGTTTCGCCGCTCGCGCATTTGCAGACACTCAAAATGACACCACGCACATGCACAGAAGCAGCGAAAAGCGACACGCGCATGCGCAGACGTGCCATCGCTAGTTATGTTTGCTTCTGGATGCGAACGGGGCTCCAGAACGGATCCCGTTCGCATCCCGAGGTACCACTGTATAAAACAAATTTCAATATTAAAATTACAAAACGAAACTGGGAACATCCTAAGCCACACACATAAAAGCTTACAAAACCAGGCCAGTGGCCCACCTAGTCCAGCATCCTGCTCTCAGTGGCCAACCAGATGCCACAAAGGGAAACCAGCAAGCAGGACATGAGTACAATAGAAGCTCTCCCCACTTCTGATTCCCAGCAACTGGTGTTCAGTGTTACTGCTTCTGACAGTGGAGGCAGAGCACAGCTTTATTGAACTGGGGGCAACCTGACCCTCTCCCTCCATGCCGCTTCCCCGCAGGTGCTTCTCACCTTGCTGGTCTTGTTGCAGACTCAGGGCAATGGCAAGCTCCACCATCGTCTCATCGTCGGCATCTGGGGGGATGTCCAGCATGGGAGGAAACCCCTCAGCCCCAGCCAAGAGGGCTTCCAGAGGAGAGGGGTTGCCATTGTTCACGTTCTCTGCTGTCTCCAACACCATCGACTCGGACTAGGGGAGAAAGAGAAGTGGGGTTGATGCCATAGCACCCTCTGCCCAACGCACAGTACAAAGCAGCGCTGTAAAATAACCATCTGGTTAATTACTGTTGAAAATGCACATGAGATGCACAAAAGAGTACCCAATGCTAGGCCTACTCAAATCAGACTCACTGGAATTTATGGCCACAGCAAACTTTAATTTCCATCAGGGGCTTAAGTTGAATAGAAGTTAGCAGGATGCAACCCATTCTGAGCATGTCCTATGTTTAATCCTGCCTTCTGGAGCCAAGGGGGAGTAAGTCTGCTCCAGCTTCTTCTACTTGAGAGCTGTCCTTCAGATATTTGTCTACAGCATCTGGTATGCTGCCTCTGCACTTTGCTAGATAGACAGATAGATGCCAGGGCAGCCTCCAGAACCCAATTGTTGGGCAAGTACACACACACACACACACACACACACACACACACAAATATCTTACAAGGTACAGCCAGGACACATAGTTTTCATTAAAAGGCCAGTGTTTTTTGCACAGAGTCTACTGGCTTTTTGATGTCCATCCCCTTGTTAAACAATGAATAACTAAATTTTTAAGAAAACCAGATCAACAAAATGTCTGATGTTATGCACTCAAGCAGCCTATAGAAATTCTAAAGCAGAGAGGGAGAGGGTAGGAGGTTCTACTGCAGAGACGAAAGCCATCTGTGGCCCTCCAGGGGCTGCTAGACTCCCATCTCCCTTAATCCCTGACCTTGAATCATACTGGCTGATGCTGGGAGTCCAACAACCCCTGGAGGGCCACAGGTTCTTGATCCCCTGCCTACACAGCTTTGTTGCTGAGCCTAAAGGAGGGTCAATTTTTGTGCTTACCTGATGGACCACTGCCTCCTCCTACGATCTGTCTGGTCTAGGGGGTTGGCAAGGCAGTGCTCTCTAGATGTTGATGAGACTACGACTCCCATCCACCCTGACCAGCACAGCCAATGGGGCTGTCAATGATGGGAGCTGAAGTCCAGCATCACATTGCCTACCCACCAAGTCCCTTTTGGAAATGAAGCCGGTGAGACTCACCACCATCTCAAAGTCCCCGTGGTCCACCTCGCTTTGCTCCTGGCTCTCCTGCCGGATGTCTTCGCCATTCGGGATCCCAGAGCTCTGCATCTTATCCTCCGCATCGTCATCGTCATAATCGTCTTTATCTCCTGGGGCAGAAGGGGTGTTGTCGGCCTCATATATAATGCACATTGGCACGGGCACATAGAAATCCCACAATGCTTTGCTGCGTTGTGCTGCAGCCGGGATTGGAGGCCTTGGGTGTGCAATCGGGTCCCCCGCCAAGTGAGCTGACTCTCTTGCATAGCCACAACCCCCACTGGGCGGTACAGTCTTATGCATGTCAGCCTCAGGCTGGGAGAGCAGAATGTGGGCCTCTGCATATGACCATACCATTCTCTACCTGCTACCTTTTAAACACATTGGCCCCAACCCAATTAAAGCTATTTGTGACCGAGTTCTATTGAAAGTAGAGGGACGTGGGTGGCGCTGTGGGTTAAACCACAGAGCCTAGGACTTGCCGATCAGAAGGACGGCGGTTCGAATCCCCGCAACAGGATGAGCTCACGTTGCTCGGTCCCTGCTCCTGCCAACCTAGCAGTTCGAAAGCATGCAGTGCAAGTAGATAAATAGGTACCGCTATGGCGGAAAGGTAAACTGTGTTTCCGTGTGCTGCTCTGGTTCGCCAGAAGCGGCTTAGTCATGCTGGACACATGACCCGGAAGATGTATGCCAGCTCCCTTGGCCAATAAAGTGAGATGAGCGCCGCATCCCCAGAGTCGGCCACGACTGGACCTAATGGTCAGGGGTCCCTTTACCTTTACTATTGAAAGGCAATGGGATTCATCGGTCAACTACTTTGTAAAACTGGTTTCCGTGGGACCAAGACAACAAGATGCATCATTGAACTCTGAGAATATTCCCCTTGCTTGTCTGGATGGAGGGTTGAGAGGGGACTATGTGTGTTTAGAAACTAGTCTACTGTACAAATGCATGATTTACATTTTTGCTCCAACCACTTTTGCATCTGGCCCTGCCCACCACTGGCATGTGGCCCTCAGAAGGTTGCCTGAATGGATTGCGGCCCTTGGACATAAAAAGGTTCTCCACCTGTGCTATGGAATTTCAGGTGTAGGAAAGGAGGTACAAATTAGGAAGCTTCAATCCCAACCACATGCTCCTCTGTAGGATGCGCAGTTGCTCTCTTGGGATCTTGCCTAGTGCCAAAATTCTGACATTCTGACTGCAGGTCAGCTTGCGGGGGGATTTAAAACTAGGGTTTCATATGGCACAAGCCCCACAAGAGGGGAACTAATCCAGCACAGCCGTGTTAGCCAAAAACCAAGTACTAGTTACCCATCGGGGTGTTGCTCCGAGGAGACGAGGGCAGTGTCACGTGCCTCCGCTTGTTCCTGGGCCTCAACACACGGATCAAAGCTTGCTTGCAGGAGAAGCTCACGGCCGGATCCTGGATAGCAAGCAAAGCAAAAGTCGGCCTGTGTCATTCCCCTGCCATAGTTCCATGCAGCCGTTGAAACGGCATGGCACCGATGATCTCTGGCTAGGATCTTCCCCAGACCGGCTCCCAAAATTCTTTTGACTGGAGATGAAACCTGCTGCTTGATGTCCCCCGAAAAGCACCACCGCCATCATTAATAATCATAATTCGATTCATTATCCACCCTTCACCATAAGGTCCCAGGGCAGGTTGCCAGCGTTTAAAATACAACATTAAGGGCAGCTTGATATGCTCTAGCCTGTGAGCTACGTCTACAAAGGAGTTATGTGGATAGGCCCTCTCGATAGATAGAAGGAGCGGTAGCTCAGCGGCAGAGCACCTGCCTTGCATGCAAAAGGTCACAGGTTCAATCACCAGCATCTTCAGGTAGGGCTGGGAGAGACTCCTGCCTGGAAGACAGGAGAGTTGCTGCCGGCCAGTGCAGGCAATACTAAGCTAGACGGGCCAATGGTCTGACTCAGTATAAGGCAGCTTCATTTCCACCTGTTTAATTCTACTCTTCATTTGCAGCTACAAGGGCTACAATCTTGCTTCACTGTTAAGGAAAGGGAGAAAAACTCCCACATTTATCCAGGTAAGGAAGGGAGAGATACCCAGCCTGAAACCACTGCCAGTCAGTACGGACAACACTAGGCTACATGGACAAAGGGCCTGACTCTGCATAAGGCCATTTCCTGCGTTCTTCTCTGGTGGAGGTTCTCCTGATTCAGGTGAGAGGGGGGAGAGAATGCTACACGTCATCAGATGACGCCGTGCCCCAAATCCCCAGACGGCGGCTCCCAGCAGCCTCATGCAGATGATGAACAGGAGGCAGCGTATGAAAGGGCAGAAGGAGCCTTTCAAGAGGGCCTTCTCGGTAGTGGCGCCCACCCTGTGGAATACCCTCCCTTCAGATGTGAAGGAAATAAGTAGCTATCCTATTTTTAAAACACACCTGAAGGCAGCCCTGTTCAGGAACGTTTTAATATTTAACGCTGTATTGTTTTTAATACTTGATTGGGAGCCGCCCAGAGTGGCTGGGGAACCTCAGCCAGATGTGTGGGGTATAAATAAATAATAATAATAATAATAATTATTATTCAAGCCCAGGGGTTTCCAGTCTCTCTGCAGAGCGATGGAGCCTCAGAAGAGCCAGAGTGAACGGATTTGGCTGCACGCAGGTATCTCTCCTTTCCTCCCGCCACCCTGCCCCCAAACCAAAGCGGCTCAGAGTTGTACCGGGCACAGCAACATCTGCATGTAGATTTTGGAGGCCGTGTTGATGCAGTCCAGCTCGCAGGTGCAATAGCCATGGATTATGTCCACAAGAGCGTTGACGGTGGCTTCCACGTGGGTCAAGCCTAAGGCGGGGAAAGAAAGGAGGAGGGGTTTTGTTTTTGTTTTTAAGAATTTGACTGTTGAGGTGTTGAGGTGTTTTGCATCTTTTACTTTTTTTTGCCCACAGGAACAAGAGAGGAAAGCTGCTGCAGTCGCTGCTCTGATGGCACAAGCCAATTCCACCTGGTTAATAAAGCCCACAAAGGAAGTTACTAGCCTGAAGTTTTGTTCCACTAGTCTGTTGGGGGCTAGCAGAGGAAGGATGGAGCACTCAAAGCCTCCTTCAACAGCCCAGGGCATTTGTATGCTGGACCAGAAGCAAGAGGGAGGAAACTATGGCACCCCAGGCTTCTCCATCTGGCCCTTGGGCTTCTTCCCAAGGCCATGCCCACTCACTGACCCCATTCCGCACCCTCTGCAAGTGCTTTTGCCTGGCTTGAACCGTGATAATGCCTCTTTGCTTGCATGGATGGAGGACGTAAGTGTATGTGTGTCTGTCTGTCTGTCTGCACAGAAACCTCTGCCTTTGTCCAGCTGGAAGGCAGTCTATTGGGCAAAGGTAACATTCACATTCATTGCTACACCTACTTCTTTCCTCTGGACATTTCCCACCCTTCCCCAGAAAAGTCCTCAAAATGAGCTGCAGCCCTTGGGACAAAAACTGTTTCCCTTCCCCTGACTTCTCTTCTTTGGCTGCCCCTCTTGGCACCCCACACCCCCTGGGCAGGCCAAACTGGTTGATTTGGTGTAAGGAGGCTTCCTGCATTTCTATCTGAGTTCCTTGTTCGCTCGCCCTGCAGGTGAGCTCAGGAACAAGTGACTCAAGCAAGTTTTAAAGATAGAAAGGGAGTACCTGGCAAGCAAGCAGGGGCCAAGAAGGCGTTCTTGGGCTTTGAGGCATGCAGTTTCCAGAAATGGTTGACCAGCTGAGTAATAAAAGTGCACCCTTCTCCTTCGGCATTCTTCTGGGTCTCCTGAGCTTCTTCACCTCCTTCTGAATGTTGTTTTAAAAGAAAAAGAAAGAGAGTTAGTTAGCTAGCTAGT
This sequence comes from Podarcis tiliguerta, assembly GCF_965153285.1. Classification (NCBI taxonomy): domain Eukaryota; kingdom Metazoa; phylum Chordata; class Lepidosauria; order Squamata; family Lacertidae; genus Podarcis; species Podarcis tiliguerta. The sequence goes on from NC_139541.1 coordinate 13,181,380, forward strand.
TAGTTAGCTGCAGATTTGTTTGGTTTTAACTATGTCAAAAACAGACCACCCAAAGCATCCCATGGAGCAAGCGAGAAATATGTTGCTCCTCTCTTAAGACTATCAGAATGCTAACCATCTGGAGTTAACTACTTTGGCTCTGACAAAAATTGCTTTTATTATCATTATCACTATCATCATCAACAACAACATCCCGTGTCTTTTTCCCAGCGCCAGGACTCAAAGCACAGTACAAAAACTAAAACAAACACAGACAGAATGTAGAAAGCTAAAAATATAGAACAGTAATTAAACTATAATGGAATTAAAACAATGTAAAAAAACCAAACCTACTAAAATACAAACAGTAAAAACAGCATAGCACTATTTGAAAGGCCCTTCCTTAAAAACAGTCAGTTCTCAAAGGCCTGCTGGAATAACAGTCTTCACCAATTCGCTATGAATTAAGACTTAAGATGTTATACCCTCTGCCTTTCTGGATTGCTGCTGTAAGAATTACACTTGGAACGGCATTTCTGTACTCTTTGTAAAACAGCAATGTTCACTATGTTACCCAGAGCCCTTTATACAAGATCCTTGTGAAAAATATCTGTCCCAAGTTTAGCCACAGGAAATATTTTTGTTGCACCACATGAGCTAGCATGCTTTTCGCTATTGGGTGAGGAAAGCTAGGCAACCTTGCATGTTTCTCTGCCACAAAATTAGGAGCCAAATCTGTGGTTCGGTTTTGAATGCAATTTTGCTTTGTGATGGTTTATAGCCGAACAAATACAAGTCATTACTACCACGAAGGTCAGAAATAGGAACGAGAAGCCAACGCATGAACAAAAATGGCAAAGGGAAGGGGAGCAGAAGGGAGCTTGATGCACCTGCTTCCAGCTGAGGCAGCTTTGACTCTGTGAAGTGGACCAAGTTATTGGGCCTCATGATGGCGATGGAGCGGGCAGTGATGACCAGCCTCTGGAACACTTCCGGGTCAAGGTCCTTCCCCTCTTTGCTTGAAGCCGTCAGATACTGGATGGCTTTGCTCAGCAGAGCCTGATCCTACAAAGAGAGAAGAGTTTGCCCAAGAAGAGTGCTTATTGCGACATACTGGAAAAATGATAAACTCCCCACCAAAGTCGAATGGTTACTCAAATTGACAGAATATGCAGAATTAGCCTCCCTTTCAGAAAGAATAGGAGATAAATCCAGACAGGAGTTCATTCTAGAATGGGATAACTTCAAAAACTATTTGAAAAGCAGCTGTAACTTAAACACGGTAGTTGCCTTTGAGTGATTTCTGTAAATAATACACATGATGGAAAATGATATCCAAAGAGAAAAGAGAATTTTTATAAACAATGGTTAAGTAAAGCAAGATGTTTAATATAAAGGAAACATGGTGAGGGTGGGAAGTCATAGGTTCATGTAGAAAGCACAAAGTTGAAACTGTATGTATCTCTTGTGATATAATTACCGGATTTATCAAAATGAAGATGACTACGTGTCGTATATATGTAGAAAATGATCAATAAAGCATTATTATTATTATTTTAAAAAAACCAACCAAAACAGTTTGCCCTTCTTGGAAAGGTATCTCATAAACTTAAAGTATCTAAAAGGCAGCATTCAAATGACTATTTGAGGCACACGGTCATTCAGTGTCACCAGTATATGCAAATGTATGGCTCACTTAAGACTTTATTATTGAGAATAAAGGCTCTATAAAGGAACACACAGGTGGAGAGTACCGTATTTTTCGCCCCATAGGACGCACCGGCCCATAGGACGCACCTAGTTTTTTGGGGGGGAAATAAAGGGAAAAATTTTTATTTCCCCCCCAGGTGCGCTGTGCTAATCCCGAAGCTTGGGGCATGGAGAGCTCAGCGCGCCCCAAGCTTCTGGGTGCCGGCAAGGTCTCCGCTAGCCCTGGAAGAGCCGCGCGGCTTTCCCAGGGCTAGCGGAGCGCTGCGCCAATCCCGAAGCTTGGGGCGTGCGGAGCTCAGCGCACCCCAAGCTCCTGGGTGCCGGCAAGGTCTCCACTAGCCGTGGGAGAGCCGCGCGGCTCTCCCAGGGCTAGCGGAGCGCTGCGCCAATCCTGAAGCTTGGGGCGTGCTGAGCTCAGCGCGCCCCAAGCTCCTGGGTGCCGGCAAGGTCTCCACTAGCCGTGGGAGAGCCACGCGGCTCTCCCAGGGCTAGTGGAGCGCTGCGCCAATCCCGAAGCTTGGGGCGTGCGGAGCTCAGCGCGCCCCAAGCTCCTGGGTGCCGGCAAGGTCTCCACTAGCCGTGGGAGAGCCGCGCGGCTCTCCCAGGGCTAGCGGAGCGCTGCGCCAATCCCGAAGCTTGGGGCGTGCGGAGCTCAGCGCGCCCCAAGCTTCTGGGTGCCGGCAAGGTCTCCACTAGCCGTGGGAGAGCCGCGCAGCACCGCGCAGCTTTCCCACAGCTAGCAGAGCTCTTTGCTAATCCCGAAGCTTGGGGCGTGCGGAGCTCAGCGCGCCCCAAGCTTCTGGGTGCTGGCAAGGTCTCCGCTAGCCCTGGGAGAGCCACGCAGCTCTCCCAGGGCTAGTGGAGCGCTGCGCCAATCCCGAAGCTTGGGGCGTGCGGAGCTCAGCGCGCCCCAAGCTTCTGGGTGCCGGCAAGGTCTCCACTAGCCGTGGGAGAGCCGCGCGGCTTTCCCAGGGCTAGCGGAGCGCAGCGCCAATCCCAAAGCTTGGGGCGTGCGGAGCTCAGCGCGCCCCAAGCTTCTGGGTGCCGGCAAGGTCTCCGCTAGCCCTGGAAGAGCCGCGCGGCTTTCCCAGGGCTAGCGGAGCGCAGCGCCAATCCCGAAGCTTGGGGCGTGCGGAGCTCAGCGCGCCCCAAGCTTCTGGGTGCCGGCAAGGTCTCCACTAGCCGTGGGAGAGCCGCGCGGCTTTCCCAGGGCTAGCGGAGCGCAGCGCCAATCCCGAAGCTTGGGGCGTGCGGAGCTCAGCGCGCCCCAAGCTTCTGGGTGCCGGCAAGGTCTCCGCTAGCCGTGGGAGAGCCACGCGGCTCTCCCAGGGCTAGCGGAGCGCTGCGCCAATCCCGAAGCTTGGGGCGTGTTGAGCTCAGCGCGCCCCAAGCTTCTGGGTGCTGGCAAGGTCTCTGCTAGCCGTGGGAGAGCCGCGCGGCTTTCCCACAGCTAGCGGAGCGCTGCGCCAATCCCGAAGCTTGGGGAGTACGGAGCTCAGCGCGCCCCAAGCTTCTGGGTGCCGGCAAGGTCTCCGCTAGCCGTGGGAGAGCCGCGCGGCTTTCCCACAGCTAGCGGAGCGCTGCGCCAATCCCGAAGCTTGGGGAGTGCGGAGCTCAGCGCGCCCCAAGCTTCTGGGTGCTGGCAAGGTCTCTGCTAGCTCCCATGGCTAGCAGATAGCTTCTTGAAGCCTGGAGAGCGAGAGGGGTCGGTGCGCACCGACCCCCCTCACTCTCCAGGCTTCAGCGAAAGCCTGCATTCGCCCCATAGGACGCACACACATTTCCCCTTCCTTTTTGGAGGGGAAAAAGTGCGTCCTATAGGGCGAAAAATACGGTACTTCTATTTTTATAAATCTTTATTATTTGTAAAAGGAATCTTTGTATGCATTAATACTTTATTATCCCTTTGGAGCTGAGCTGTAACTTTGCACAGCCTTCCAGCGTGTGATGCTTTATGGCTTAAATCTCTGGTTCTTTGTTTTCTTCCTGTTATGCTTGCACTTTTGTTTGTTAATCATTTTTTTAAAAAAGAAAGAAAGTAGATAGAGTAGGCTCAGGAGCAAATCCTGGACTGATCAAGAGACCAAACATCCACCTCGTTCTGAGCAGTGGACTTGAACTGCAGGGGGATGTTAACCAGAAACAGTTCACGAGTCGCTCCACAGGGAAGGCCAGAGACAAGAGTCCACTGGAGGAGACTCCCCCCCCCCCCCGGCTGTTGTTTTTCCTCCCCACAGAAACAGGATCCACTCTGGAGCACCCTGCCCCCTTCATTCTGGTTATTATCAGTGCTGTATTATCAGTAGACGTTTTCTGGGGGAATTCCTGGGAATTCCTCACAAACTGCTTGAGGGCACCTCAGTGAGGCTGCTAAAGGGAAAGGGACCCCTGACCATTAGGTCCAGTCGTGGCCGACTCTGGGGTTGTGGTGCTCATCTCGCTTTACTGGCTGAGGGAGTCAGCATACAGCTTCCAGCTCATGTGGCCAGCATGACTAAGCCGCTTCTGCAGCACATGGAAACACCATTTACCTTCCCGCCGGAGCGGTACCTATTTATCTACTTGCACTTTTATGTGTTTTCGAACTGCTAGGTGGGCAGGAGCAGGGACCGAGCAACAGGAGCTCACCCCGTTGCGGGGATTCGAACCGCCGACCTTCTGATCTGCAAGTCCTAGGCTCTGTGGTTTAACCCACAGCGCCACCCACGTCCCTTCAGTGAGGCTGCTAGTGGAAGCAAAATGGATAGGTCTGGGGTCTCAAGGACCTGGGCCTGTAATAAGCCCAAGTCTGCTTCTCTCTTAAGGCCACATCTCCCTCAGTGTAAAAGAGAGTCAGCATGAGGGTGGGAGAGAAAGGGTGAAGGAAGCGAGGAATGTTTGAGGGTTTCTGACCAGTGGTGCTGTTTTCCTGTTGTTGTTTTCCCTGCAAAGCTAGTCTATTGTGCTTTCTTATTAACCAGCTCGTGTTAACGTTGCAAAAGCAGTTAAGCATTGTATATGAGAGAAGAACGCCACGTTGATCAGTTCAGACAGGAGTAATGCTGGTGAGGGTCTCTTCTCCAACACAATTGCCTTGTCCTGAACTCTGTTGTCCTAATCGCGAAGTGAAGGCTTGGTTTTCTTCCACACCTGCCACTACTACTTGTGTGAATCTGCGGGGAGTTGTTCCAGGACAGGGACAGCCAATTGTGGTATTCCCCCCCCCCCCCCCCAGATCATAGCTGTCCACTTTCCCCTTTCCTTGCAAGGAATCCTATTCGGAATAAGGGAATTTCCCTTTAAAAAAAGGGAAACATTGACAGCTATGCCCCAGATGTCACTGGTTTGGGTGATGTAAGTTCAGCAGCAGCAGGGCAGTGGCTACCTCTGTTTTGGAACATACAGCGGTACCTCAGGTTACATATGCTTCAGGTTACAGACTTCGCTAACCCAGAAATAGTGCTTCAGGTTAAGAACTTTGCTTCAGGATGAGAACAGAAATCGGGCTCCGGCGGCGCAGCAGCAGGAGACCCCATTAGATAAAGTGGTGCTTCAGGTTAAGAACAGTTTCAGGTTAAGAACGGACCTCCGGAACGAATTAAGTACTTAACCTGATGTACCAGACCCTCCCTTCTCCACAGCTGCAGACAGGGAGGCCTCAAGGGAACAGCTCCTGAAAGCCACCCAGACCCCTCTGCAGCATCTACAGGGAGGCGCAAGGGTTTATCTGAAACACAAGAAAGCCAAAAAGAAATCTGTCGAGGATGGGGAACTCAGGAAAGCCATTGGCCCCTGGGACATGGAACCCCAAAGGTTTGTGTGGTAGGGGAACAAAGATGGCTCTGTAGCTTTACCTTGTGGTTGTGGTAGGCCGAGCGGCTGGTGTGGAGGCTGGCCAGGAGGCTCTTGGTCTGCTGCTGGACGCTGGAGGGGGCTGGCGTCGACAGAAGCATGGTAGCCAACTCTTGAGCGGCAGCCTTGCTCTTCTCCTGTAAGCGGGGCACAGAAACTGGGCTAGCGGTGCCTCTGATGTTGGGAGTTTCCCCCCAAAAGCATCATCAGGCAGAAAGGCAGGAAACAAGAGGAAACAGTCCCATAAAGTTGGCTGTAGACAAACAACAACAACACAGCTCTTTGGAAGCTTACCGTATTTTTCGCTCTATAGGATGCACTTTTCCCCTCCAAAAATTAAAGGGAAATGTGTGTGCATCCTAGGGAGCGAATGCAGGCTCCTTGGCTTCAGCGATAGCAACGTGAAGCCTCTGAAGCGCAGAGGGAGCGCTCCCTCCGGCTTCAGCGAAAGGAACCTGAAGCCTTCGGAGCGCAGTGGGAACTTGCGCTGCGCTCCGAAGGCTTCAGGTTCCCTTCATTGAAGCCAGGAGAGCAAGAGTCTTGCTCTCCTGGCTTCAGCAGAGAGGGAGAGCTGCGCAGCGCCCCTTCAGCCAAGTGGGAGGAGAAATGGAAGGGGCTCTGTTTCTCCTGCCGCTTCGCTGAAGGGGTGCTCAGCAGAGAGGGGGAGAATTATTATTTTCTTGTTCTCCCCCTGTAAAACAAGGTGCGTCCTATGGTCCGGTGTGTCCTATAGAGCGAAAAATACAGTACCTTGGGACCCTGGAAGGCCTGAATGTGTTTGTCAACTACCAAATAAAGCAGGGTGGATGCCTCTGCCCCATGAAGGCTCCAGTTTTCCTTAAGTTATATCCACTTGTCAATGGGGTGGTGTAACCCCAGCAGTCAGGCATGAGGGAGAGCTAAATCCTGCTTGGTTCAGCTGCGCATGTTCTCCATGGGGAACTAGTGTGAATAACCAACCCCTGCAGAATTGAGTATTTTTAATGCTTTTTAATACTTTTTGAGGATGGGGAGGGGAGCTACCCCCCCCAGCAACGCCTATGCCCCTGGCCCATCTGCTGAGGGTGGGTGTCCAATCCTGCTTAGCTCAGGTATGTACACTGGTTCTTCGGGGGATCTTTGCACAAAAAACACCAGCTGATGGGCGGGGAGATCAATCCTGCTTGGTCACTATCTTCCTCCAAAGGGCATAATGCTGTCAAGTGAGATGATAGGTGGGTGGTCCGGCCCGCCTATCCCAGAACTGCAGAGTTGGCGGGGGGGTCAAATGGCTGTCAAGGTTATCCTGTAGGTTATTAAATAAAGATCTGGCCCCCAGGGCCAAAAAGGTCCTCCACCTTTGCTATAGTAAAGGTAAAGGTACCCCTGCCCGTACGGGCCAGTCTTGACAGACTCTAGGGTTGTGCGCCCATCTCACTCAAAGAGGCCAAGGGCCAGCGCTGTCCGAAGACACTTCCGGGTCACGTGGCCAGCGTGACATCGCTGCTCTGGCGAGCCGCACACGGAAACGCCGTTTACCTTCCCGCTAGTAAGCGGTCCCTATTTATCTACTTGCACCCGGGGGGTGCTTTCGAACTGCTAGGTTGGCAGGCGCTGGGACCGAACAGCGGGAGCGCACCCCGCCGCGGGGATTCGAACCGCCGACCTTTCGATCGGCAAGCCCTGGGCACTGAGGCTTTAACCCACAGCGCCACCCGCGTCCCTTTGCTATAAAGTCTCCCAAATGAGCCACTGATGGAGACCAGACATTTGGAGTGCAGCAGTAAAGTCTGACCCAGCAAGTCCAGGTCTCCTACAAGCCCACCGTCCCCCACAAAAAAAAACAACCCCTCTGGTGCAAGAACAAATGTCTCCCTGCTAGCAATGATCAGAGAACTGAACACTGGCTTTCAAACCCAGCTCCAAAAAACCCCTTTTCTCCCTCTCTCTTTTTTGGCTAGGCAGCTTTCCTGACAGATCTCCGCTTCCAGCGGCATCAAAGTAAAATCAGCAAATAAGAACACTTTTGGGGTGGGTGGGTGGAGGGGAGATCAGGGCTTAGAGGGTGGCTGATCCCCTTTGCTGTGCATCCGCCTCGCGCCCTCCCCGCCCCAAAGCTAAACCCGCAACGTTCCCAAAACCTCAAGAAAAGTTACTTGCCTTCTCGTTGACTGGTCCGACGGCAAAGCAGCTTTCCAGAGCTTCTAAAGAACTGACTACTAGCCTGGAGGGGGTAAAAAAAACGAAGGAGAAAGCTGGTTTCAGGGGGTGGGGAAAGGCAAGACTCCTTAAGATTTATTTATTTCTTTGCTTCATGGCAAGCAGCAGCTCTGGGTGGCTCAGAAAGAGAGAGAGGGAGGGAGACAGGGAGCGCTAAGAGATGCCAAGTCCCTTGCCGGCGCCACCAAAAGAGAGAAAGGAATCGCAGCAAGATAAATGTATGAAAAAATAAAATAAAAAAGACTGCCACAGGCATCGTGCATATCTCATTCATTGTGCTGCAGACCAGAGAGTTAAACCTGGCTCCCGCTCAGAGAAAAAACTTAGGGCCGCTTCTGCAAATCCATGGGGAGGGTGGGGAGAAAGAGAGGCTTTTCTCTCCCCAAAGAGGATAAGAACGTTTCTCCTTACACAGCCTGCAGCAGGGATAACTTGGATGGCATTGACAGGACTGATTCATCAGCACGCCCCCCCCCCCTTCTGCTCTGAGAAGCGCACACACGTGCGGTGCAGATCAAGGGGTGGCGTGACATGTACTTTTGCGGAGAAGGGGGGTTAGGGAAAGCCATATAAAGAGGCAGCTCAGAGGGGCTTTAGGGGGCCTTTGCTGTTCCCAAAGAGGTCACTCTCCCCCGTCAAAAAATGCAGAATATTACAACATCTTTTTCAGCAAACCTGGACGGCAGACAGTGAGGAACAGCACTCAAAAAAGCCCAGATTTGGCACATCTCTGGCAAAAAAAAACCCTTAAATCTCTCCAGGATGCAAGCAATCACACACCTGGTTGCCTGTAGAGAGGAAACGTCACTTCCACAATTTATTTATTTTTTAACTCGAAAAAAAAAGAGCATCCCGTTGCATTATGGGAAGGGTGGTAGCTCGGTGGTAGAGCACCTGCTTTGCAAGGCATTTCCAGGTAGGGCTGGGAGAAAACCCTGCTTAAGATCCTGGAGAGCCATTGCTGCCAGTCAGTGCCAGGCAATACTGAGCTAGATGGACCAAGGGTCTGACTCAGTGTAAGGCAGCTTCCCACACGTCAGGCTGGCAAGACAAATAAAGAATGCAGTTATGGAGGCAGTTCTGGCTGCCCCATCTCAAAAGAGAGAAAAAAGGGGGATGTCATAGAACTGGGGGAAAGGGTGCAAAAGTGGACAACTAAAATAATCAGGGGTCCAGGAGCAACTCCACAACAAGGATAAACTAGCACCACTGGATGCCTTTAGTTGTGGGGAAGAAAATGGTTGAGAATTTATCAAGACAAGGAGGACCGGAAACACTTCCCAAGAAAAATTAAATCAAGCTTCCTGGAAGCTCATGCAGCTCTGACAAACCTGAGGCAGAAGTGATCTTCAACCCAAATGTGGCTTCTGAGATTCCATCAGCCACCGCACACAAATATTCAACACATACCCCCCCCTTTTGGGGGGCAACAACTTCATTTAAGAAAATAACAATAATCTTTAAGCCCTGGGCCCTAGAATTATAACACACACAATTATAATACTTCCCTATTTTGTCTTCCTGTCAGAAGAATGGGTACATTTATTTACCGCATTTATATGCCACCTATTCCCTCTAAGGAGCATATGCGGTTTTCCCCACCCCTCATTTAATCCCCACAACAACCCTGTGAAGTAGGTTAGGCTGAGAGGCAGCGACTGGCCCAAGGTCACCCAGTGAGTTTCATGAATGAGCGGAGATAACCAAATGAGAGAGACTGGATTGTAATCCAACTACTGTATTTTTTGCTCTATAAGACTCACTTTTTCCCTCCTAAAAAGTAAGGGGAAATGTGTGTGTGTGTCTTATGGAGCGAATGCAGCCTGCGCAGCTATCCCAGAAGCCAGAACAGCAAGAGGGATTGCTGCTTTCACTGCCCAGCGATCCCTCTTGCTGTTCTGGCTTCTGACATTCAGAATATTTTTTTTCTTGTTTTCCTCTCCATAAACAAAAAGTCTTGTGGTCTGGTGTGTCTTATAGAGCGAAAAATACAGTAAGTCCTATGCATAGCAGACCCACTGAAATCAGTCGGCAATGCCCATTAATTTTAGTGGGTCTATTCTGAGCAGGACTGACACTGAGTTTAACCCTTAATCCAACCAACGCTCTTTCAGTGTTCTGGTGGAACTCCCCACGCCGAGCCCCAATACCGCTGCAGCAGACTTTTCAGGATTTGACAAGATGCTAGTCCACAAGGGGAGCGGCTTCCTTGGTGCAGCCCAAGTACTTGTAACCGATATGACTGCCTCTCCTTCCCCTTGCCAGCATTATCCTCCCCTTCTTCTCCCATCTCCACCGTGTCTGCTTTCAGACTGTAAGCTCCTTGGAAGCACAGACCCACGCTCTTCTTCGTTGTGCTACGCAAACCGATTGCACAATGGGGAAAACTCTTAAACAGTGATTACATTCGTGGCTCTATTTCATGTTGCCACATTGCTCCAGAGCTTGCAAACCGAACGGCCGCCCTGCCCACGAAAATGTATGCTCCTTCGGTCCATGCAGAAGCAGCACGAGATAAGCGAGGGGTGGAGGGAGGAGGGAGAGTGAAGATGAGACAGACCAGAGGTTCAGGCAAGGGAGCTGCTAGCTGAAGTGGCCAGAGATGGGGCTCAGTGGCAGAGCACCTGCTTAGCATGCAGAAGGTCCCAGGCTCAATCCCCAATGGTATATCTGGGTGCTATTATTACTGTTGTTGTTAAGGTTTATGACCCGCCCTTCACCTGAAAGTCTCAGGGCGGATACACACCCACTTAAAAATTAGAAATTGGAAAACCCGAAAACACACACGTCTCAAGTGTCAAACGCAAGGGCAAATGGAGGCGTCTCGGGATTCGCCGAAAGCTGTACAAGGAAGGCACCAGGCACAGCTCAGTGGGGAGTAGGTCCCCCAGAGGAAGACCCTCTCCTGGGTCACACACACCAAGCTTCTTGAGGATCATAAACAGTGAAACAAAGACTGATTTCTTGCATGTAAGTTATGTTCCATTTGATGATTGGAGGCTGGGTTATGGAATGTTTGAACAGGTTTTATTGGAGGGAAGATGTAATACTGATTTTATATTTTTTTAAATGTAGCTTTTATGGGCTTGCCCTGCCCATATTGCTAAACCATGGCTAGGAATAACCATGGTTGACAAGCTGAAGCTGAGGCATCAGGCAGATTTCTTGAACTTCAGGTTGCAACGTCGCAGAAGAGTTAGAAAGCACCAGCAAGAGCAGCCAAACCTTGAGAGCACTTTGGTCCCCTGCCCCCTGCTCTTCATTCATGGCTCTGTAGCTTTGTGGAAGTTACAACTCCTTACCAACAGTTAAGTAGGAGGTCTGGGGTTTGCATGTAATGCAAAGCTACGGTTAACATTCACTAAGGTTTGTAAACCAACTACAATCCCCGGTTAATGAGTGACCTTTAACCATAGTTAAGCCAGAATTAAACTGCTGGGCTGGGTTCACACGTAACACCAAGCCATGGATTAATGAACCAAAGTTTAGCTTAACCGTAGGCTGAACAAACCATAGTTTAAACTGAACAAACCATAGTTTTGTTCAACAAACCATAGCTTAGTGTTATGTGTCCCTCAAGCCTCTGTTGCAAGGCTGGTTCAGACAGGCTTTATTCCTGGGCGGGGGGAGGGGAGCAACGTGTAATATTTTAAAAAATAATTAAATGCATATAGCTGCCGACAAGGATTAGCAGATCTCTCCCAATCAGAAGTCAAAAGGAGCAGGGGCAGAGAGATTGAGGGGGAAAGCCGAGCGGGAGAAGAGACAAGCAGCTCATTTCAATTTTGCTTGGGTTTCTTGGCTGGCTGATCTGCCATGCAAGAGGTCCTAGTGTAAAAAAAAGCAGAATGAAGGTCACTTTTTCAAGATGATCTATGCTTTATGCACACACGCTTTCAAAAAAGAAAACACCAACCAGCAGAAATCAAAGCAATGTGCTGTTATTGTCTTACACACACAAGAAATAAAGCAAAAAATCATTCGTGCAGAGAGAGAGAGAGAGAAAACAAAAGATAGTATACTAACCGGTCCAGGGTGGTTAAGGACTCAGTTTCAGAACTTTGGGGGAAGCAAAGGAAAAGGAAAATATATATATGTATATACACGTATAAATAAAAAAAGATATGAAGCTCACAGGAAAAATATCGAAGAAACACGTCCTAAGCAAACCATACCAAAAAAAATTAAAGGGGGAGGGAAGAGAAACAGGCAAATTAAATGAAAGTGGGGCTAAGGTCAGAAACAATTTCAAGCAAGAGTTACTGTACTAGCTGAAAGGAATTAAGAGGAGGCCTGAGAAGAGAATGAGCAAGAAATGGCCAGTCTGAGAGGCACCCCCAAGCCTCCCCTCTGCATCCCCTACCCCCAGCCAAAGGTGAGGCTCTGTGCTATAGAAGGCGAGGGTAAATTCTACGGCACCTCACACACTGCTCGTATTTCCAATGGGGTTTAACAGTTATGGGACATGCGTAAGCCGCAATTCTGCAGATGTGCAGAAGGGCCTACAATAAGCAAAACAGATCGCAGAACTTAGCTTCCTCGGTATCTCAAGATTTCATATTGTTGCTTTCCTTTGAGTGTCTAGTCCTCATGTGTGTGGAAATGCACTTGAACATCAGCAGGTTAACGGCTGCAAAAAACTGAGAGGCAATGTTTGTGTTTGGGGGTTGGGGGGGTTGGATGCTAAACAAGATTTTTTAGTGGCTAAAGATTGCTTGCAGAACAAAAGTTGCAGAAGAACAGAGGAAATATTGGCAGACGACTGAAATTAAGTTATTTTGGCGGTTCACAGAACTGAGCTTTCCTTAGCGCATCATTTCACATTTTTAAGATACAACAACTGCAGAGCATATACACAACCCTGTAATAGCCATGTGTCAGTGATAGCGTGTCAGTGATTGGGCAGGAGTCACTGAATGGGAGTTAGTCAATGGATGTCAGAGTCCGGCACTGAGTGTGTGTATCCATCCTACACTCTGAGCCACGAGTCCTTCACACGTTTCCCAAACCCAAGAGGTGGTTTGCTGCCTTGGTGCTCTCCAGGAACTGCAAAGGGTATCCATTTGCTCCGCACCTACTTTCCCCTGTCCCCCACCGACTCCATCACACAGAGGTCCAGCTCCGTGCTTTCCTTCTACTCTTTCCTGCCTCCATTCTTCTCTGACGAATCATGGACTTAGGGGACTCAAGAGGCCCTTGAGGAGTTGGGTGGCAAAACCAACCCTGTTGTCCACCCCCCAACACCACCATGCTTGTTTTTAGCACACAACGCTAGCAGGCCACACAGGTTCTAGCAAAAATAAGCAACATGCACACATTGAGGCTGGTTTGGCCTCACAGATGAATTTTCTCTGCCCAATATATACCGTATTTTTCGCTCTATAGGACGCACCTTGTTTTAGAGGGGGAGAACAAGAAAAAAAATTCTCCGCCTCTCTGCTCAGTGCCCCTTCAGCGAAGCGGCAGGAGAAACAGAGCCCCTTCCATTTCTCCTCCCGCTTCGCTGAAGGGGCGCTGCACAGCTTTCCCTCTCTGCTGAAGTCTTGCTCTCCTGGCTTCAGCAAAAGGAACCCAAAGCCTGCGGAGCGCAGTGTGAGTTCCCGCTGCGCTCCAAAGGCTTCAGGCGGCTATCCCTGAAGCCTGGAGAGCAAGAGGGGTCAGTGCGCACCGACCCCTCTCACTCTCCAGGCTTCAGCGAAAGCAACGCGAAGCCTCCAGAGCGTGGAGGGAGCACTCCCTCTGAGCTTTGGAGGCTTTGCATTGCTTTTGCTGAAGCCAAGGAGCCTGCATTCGCTCCATAGGACGCACACACATTTCCCCTTCATTTTTATAGGGGAAAAAGTGCGTCCTATAGAGAGAAAAATACGGTATATATTTTTGGCTCTAGATGGCCGCCCCAACTCTGTCCTCTCCTGCCATGCCTGCCACTGGCTGCTCCTTCCATCTCCACCCTCCTAATCACAGAGAGAGAGAGAACAAGGGAGTTGAGTCTCAAAAGCAAGTGGTGCTGTCTAGTGGTTGGTGGACTGCAACTCCCATCAGTCTCAGCCAGCTAGCACAGGCCAACAGGCAGGGAGGATGATGGGAGATGAAGTCCTTGAGGACACCATGTTGCCAAACCCCTAGCCTAGAGCACTGCTGCCCTCTAGGGACAACAGTTTTAATTCCTCGTTCTTTCTTTTCATCCCCATCCTCTCCCTCAAAGCTGCATGGCAGAGTCTGGTCTCCCTAGCGACTGACTGAAAAATGAGGAAAGGGAGGAGGAGATGGAGAGACGTTTCTGCGGTGATGTGCAGAATTTGCCTGGTGAATGTTGGGCACCACAACCTCTCGGTTGCCAGGGCAGAGGAGCAGGAGAGGATCTTTACATGCTGCGCCGTAAGGGATGAACTAACACTGGGGTGGGGGCTCTTGTAAAGTTCCCTGCCACCACTCATTCAATGCACGTGCAAACACACAACAATATGGCCATTACAGCAGTGAGGGGAACCTCCAGCCTATGTCCCAATCTGGGCCAGCCAAGAGTTCAGATTTGGCCTGTAGGACCAAAAAACACGCCCACCTGTCAGTCACCAGATGTCACCAACTGACAGGGAGAGCAAAGGGCGGGTTTCAACTCTGCATGGTTCCCTGCAGGGAAGTGGCATACACAGTCGATTCCTGCAGAAAGCAAGATCTAATCCCCATCAGCTGTTGAGTGCTGGGGAGGGGGCTAAACCTTGCTCGGTTGGTCCACTCACGCCACAACCACGCAAGGAACTCCTACATGCAGTTCAGCCTTACAGAAAGAAAGATTTAAGCACACATACGCCCACCAGCTGATGAGCAAAGGGTTCTCCCCCCAATACAGTGGGTGGGTTCAATCTCCCGGCATCATTAGGACCCCAGAGGATTGATTATGAGAGTAATCACACCCGTTTCCTAAACATTGGCCTGCAGGGTGGGGAAATGAGGATCCAGCCTAATCAGAGCAAAAGCACTGCCCTGACCACCCCCCCCATTATAGAATCCAAAGGGGTTCTAGACCACAAAACTGCTCCTACGTTCCTGGAGTTATAAACGGTACCTGCAGGAAGACAGGATAGGTGGTAAGTCGAAAAAGGAACAGACGGTTCTGAAGATTTACCTCTCGAGGACAGTGCCGCTAGCAGCTGCCGGAGTAGCCGATTCTGTGTCTCCAGTTCCGTTGCTCTGATTCAGGTTGGGGGGGCAGACGTTGCTGACTGAGGCTGACGGGAAATCCTCTGGGGGCTCATCGGGCCAGCCAAACTGCTCCTTCGTCTTGCCGTAGATTTTGATTGCGTCCAGCATGGTGACGCCGGCAGGATCCACAGACGCCCCGACTACAAGAGAGGAGAAGAACCATGGTTTTTTCCCGTACCTTTCAAGCAAGGCAGGGAGAGCCAGCAAGGTGTGGCAGTTAGCGTGTCAGACTAGGAGCTGAGAGATCAGGGCTCAAATCCCACCCCCACCCCCTCAGCCATGAAGCTGAGGTAGTTGCTGGGGTAAGGTAAAGGTAAAGGGACCCCTGACCATTAGGTCCAGTAGTGACCGACTCTGGGGTTGCGGCGCTCATCTCGCTTTATTGGCCGAGGGAGCTGGCGTACAGCTTCCAGGTCATGTGGCCAGCATGACTAAGCTGCTTCTGCAGCACACGGAAACACCGTTTACCTTCCCGCCGGAGCGGTACCTATTTATCTACTTGCACTTTTACGTGCTTTCGAACTGCTAGGTGGGCAGGAGCAGGGACTGAGCAATGGGAGCTCACCCCGTCGCAGGGATTCGAACCGCCGACCTTCTGATCGGCAAGTCCTAGGCTCTGTGGTTTAACCCACAGCGCCATCCATGTCCCAATTGCTATGGTAATCTTGGGCAAATCACTGCCTCTCAGCCTAGCCAACCTCACAGGGTTGTTGTGGGGATTAAATGAGGAGGGAGGGAGAACCATGTGTGCCACCTTGAGCCCCTTGGGAGATGAGGTATAAATGCAATAAACAAAAATATGGCAAATAGCACACCGGGGGGGGGGGGGGTAGAGCGGATTGACAAATAAAATAAAAGTGGACCAAGGCTTGTAGCATAAAGACTCTTTGGCAACTGCTTGGTATGGCTTTCTTATAGACAGGGCTAAAAATGAAAACAGGCAACACCCCTCACACTGTAAATACTTTATTTTAACATAAAACTGTATATCAAAAGCTGCAAAAGGCCTAAATTACTGAGATCTCTCACTTGGTGGTGTCCGCCAGAGAAACTGCAGACCAAAAGTCAATACAGTGGTGCCTCGCAAGACGAAATTAATTTTTCGTTGTGCGAGTTTTTTCGTCTTGCGAAGCACCACTGCATTTAAACACTGACAACGGCGGGGAGGGGTGGGGAGAAGCAGGACAGCTGCCGCAGCCGGTACCTCAGACTCACCGCGCCTTGTGGCCACCGTGCGACGCGGCTGCTGGAGGGCAGCGGCGCTCAGGAGCGCGACTCCAGGGAGAGAGAGGCGCTGGCGGCAACGGCTCTCTGAGGGGAGCGCGCGAGGGGGGTGGGCAGCAGCGCGAGGCACTAACCGTCAGCCGGAAGGTGGGAGGGAGCCGGCGGAGCGGGGAAGCGAGTGTGTGTGCGTGCAGTGACCGTCGCCATGACACGAGAGGCAGGGCCGTTTCGTCTAGCGAAGCAAGCCCTTAGGAAAATCCGTCTTGCGAAGCACCTCAGAAAACGAAAAACCCTTTCGTCTTGCGAGGCATTCGTCTTGCGGGGTACCACTGTAGTTTAAAACATGGACGGGGGGGGGGGGGGAACACCCTCAGGAATCTTACCGAAGATGGTCAGCTTCTTGTCTGCCTGCAGGGCCTCCTCTCGGGTGAAAGGGAAGTCAAACCACCGTGGCCGGCTCAGGTTCAGCTGCATAGTGCGGCCAAAGATCTCCAGGTAGGAGGGGGCTCGCTCGATGGCCTGAGTCCCGATCTGGACCCTCATGCCGGTCATCACCATGGTGCTGTTGTTGTTGGTCACTTCGATGGTGAAGCCGCCAGGCTGCAGGAGAGGGGAAGGCACCGTGCATGAAGGCGGAGGGGGGATAGAGAGTGCAAAAGGCCTAGATTACTGCAATGTACTCTACGTGGGGCTTCCATCATGCTTGATCCAGAAGCTGCAGTCAGTGCAGAATGCTGCAGCATGACCACCGACAGGAGTGAAACCTTGTCAGCATAGAACATCTTGTGTTCAGAGGTCTGCACTGGTTGCTGATTTGCTGCCAGGCCAAGCCCTTACCAACCTGGGACCAGTTTACCTATGAGATAGTGTTACTCCACATGTGCCCACTCGAACGCTTCGATCAGCAGCACTGGCACGGCTCTACGTGTCACATAACAACTGTCCCAAATCCGTAAGAACTCAATTTTTGAGTGTGGTAGCACCTACAATTTGGAAATCTCTGCCTATTGACAACTGGCAGGCACAATTGCTGTACTCTTCCTGGCATCTCCCAAAAACAACATTTTTATCTGCAAAGTCGATGGAAGTTTTTACCTGCTTTTGGTATTTTAACCTTTTGAATGCCTTAAGTTATTGTGCTTTCTATTTCTTATTGCTGAAGCATTTTGAGATTGATTTATTTTACAAACAAGGGGTGTATAAATTATATGAAATAAGTAAATAAATGGGCCAGAAATGACTGCCAGTCCACTCCAAGCACCATCTCGGACTAGTGACCCTCCCTGTCTGCCCAGAAGATCCTCCTCCTTTCAGAAGGCTGGTCCTTGCAAGGATGCTCACCTTGGTGTTGGCCACATACATGCCGGTGGAGTTGAGCCGATGCTTGATCTGCTGGGCGTTGTAGACCTGCAGGAGGTCATTACCACCAAACTCCACGTCTGTCAGCTGCTGGTTGTGCTCGAAGAAGTCGATGGGGAAATTCACCTGGGTGGAGGTGCGGGTTGCTGGAGGAAGAAGTGGGGGGGGGGGTAGGAGAGAGATAAAAAACACTGAAAGTTAAAATCAGGGAGAACTCTTCATTTATAAAGTAATCTCTAAACTCACAATAAGCAATCCACCAGCTCCACAAAACTGCATCACAGAATCAAGCTTAAAACACTAAATCATATAAAATCAAAAAGAGCAGAGTTCAAACTTTTGGGCTCCTGTTGTGAGACTCTGCAAGTTTACAGGGGTTTGAGTTGTGGAGTGAATCACTAGACTGACACTGTGTATAATCTGACACTGCTGCTTAGTATGTATCCATTATGTTTATTATGTATTACTGCTTATCGATTGTTATTATGAGTAGTATTTATATAACCGCTTCAATGTTTTGTGGTGTATGGGTATTATGTTATGTGTGTGTGTTTGTGTGTAGTTTGTTATGTTCTATACTGTATTTAAACCGTCTTATGGTTTATTGACAAAAGGCAAAATATACATTTAAAAATATTTACTGGGCCTGCAACTTTCACTCACTTTACATACGTGATTGAAACACGACACGGGGGAGGGGAGCAGGGAGAGGAAATAAATGAAGAGCAAGGAAAACCAGTCATTCCCCACTCTCCGTTTATTTTCATCTCACCCACACACCCAGTGGGTTTTCTCTGCGAAGATCATGAGAAGGGCCCTCCTGCAACCTACCCAGAGTCCAGTTTAGGCGGTACCCAAATTTTGCGCCATTTTGGGCTCAGACCCTTGGAACCGAACCCTCGCGTAAGTAGCAGGCCAATTGTATACAGAGAGGATGGACAGACAGGTATTAAAAACCATAGAAGAAACATTTTTGCTGCCCACCTAATAAAATAAAATCAAGCAAGCAGGATGCATATTTCGAACAACAGAGAAAGTTCCGGAAGGCCTGCAAACACCATCCTGGTAGTCAAGATAACCCCAAAAATAATTGCACCAAGGGAGAGATGAGGAACATCTGTGGCCCTCCAGATGTTGATGGACTTCCCAACCCCCATCATACTTAACCACCAGCTATAGCTGACCGTGTTGGGAGTAAAGCAACAATGCTTGCAACAAGTCGCTTGAATCTATATGATGCTCTCTCCTCTCTCGTCCTGCCTGAGATACCTTCCTCAGAGCACCAGCGAAAAGTGCATGTTGTGCAGTGTCAGAACAGGAGACCAGACTTCAAACTACCTGAAGCCCACTGGATGGCTTGGGAGAGTCACTGCCTCTTAGCTGAACCTACCTCACAGGGCTGTTGAGGACAAAATGGGGAGGAGCAAAATTAATTGCCAACAGTGTGACGCGGCAGCTAAAAAAGCCAATGCAATTCTGGGCTGCATCAATAGGAGTATAGCATCTAGATCAAGGGAAGTAATAGTGCCACTGTATTCTGCTCTGGTCAGACCTCACCTGGAGTACTGTGTCCAGTTCTGGGCACCACAGTTCAAGAAGGACACTGACAAACTGGAACGTGTCCAGAGGAGGGCAACCAAAATGGTCAAAGGCCTGGAAACGATGCCTTATGAGGAACGGCTAAGGGAGCTGGGCATGTTTAGCCTGGAGAGGAGGAGGTTAAGGGGTGATATGATAGCCATGTTCAAATATATAAAAGGATGTCACATAGAGGAGGGAGAAAGGTTGTTTTCTGCTGCTCCAGAGAAGCGGACACGGAGCAATGGATCCAAACTACAAGAAAGAAGATTCCACCTAAACATTAGGAAGAACTTCCTGACAGTAAGAGCTGTTTGACAGTGGAATTTGCTGCCAAGGAGTGTGGTGGAGTCTCCTTCTTTGGAGGTCTTTAAGCAGAGGCTTGACAACCATATGTCAGGAGTGCTCTGATGGTGTTTCCTGCTTGGCAGGGGGTTGGACTCGATGGCCCTTGTGGTCTCTTCCAACTCTATGATTCTATGATTCTAATGTACTCCACCTCAAGCTCCTTGGAGGAAAAGCAGGACATAAATCAAATAAATAAATGACCTCAGGGAACCTTTCAGCTGTACACTTCTATGATTCTACACCCTTTATTGCAAGCTCAAAACCTTGGGCCTCATCTCAAACTCCAGTCAAATCCAACTACACACGTAACAGCATTTCCCCAACATTCATCCCTAATCTCTCCCTCCTCTTCAATCTTCTATGCTAAATTTAATTTTAGATTGCAGGCCCCTTTAAAGGTAGGGGGAAGTCTCTATTCCATTTGCTTTTATTTCTTTGAGTATTCTCAAACCACATTTTCATATAAAATATTGCAATGCAGTATTACCACCTAGAAACACAAGACTGCTAGACAAACAATGAGACCCAGAAACACAGCCATAAAGGCTGCTTGTGCAAAGAATCTCGGGTTCAAAATGGTCCGTCTGAATAATACAATTTCCTGAAGAGTATTAGGCTTATGAAATTCATGGGTATCGATGGCAGTGAAAACAAAAACAACCACCCCATAATCATAGTAAGGAACAATAGTGATTATAACAGAAGTAGTAGTAATGATTAATAAAAATCAGATTATTCAGATAAGTAAGCCAAACAACATAATGCAGAGAGTGTATGCACCACTTCACAGTCCCTAGCCAATCTGACCTTGCAGCGACTTACTGATGGCCGCCGCTTTACGCTTGCGGACGGGCTTCATGATGCTGATGACGCTACTGGGCTGGAGGGAGGGTTGGAGCCAGTAGGACGTGTTCTCCACGTTGGCCATGTAGATCCGCAGGCTGCCGTCCTCGCACAGGAGGATCATGGTGGTCCGCTGCTGCTCATTGCAGGCCGTGTGCCGGATGGCCACCATGTCTTGGATCTGGAAGGCCAAAGATACACAAAAGGTAGGCAGCTCCTTACATTTCCAACAGTGAGCATAAACCAGTATAGCAATGTGCAGAAAAGCAAGGCAGCATTGTGACAGAAGGTAGCTAAGGGCAGTAAAGGCAAGTGACGGTCTAGTTCAGAGATGCAGAATCCCTGGGGTGGGGAATCTGTGTGGCTCCCCATCAACCCCAGGCATCACGGCCAGTGGTCAGGCATGAAAGGGAGTCGTAGCCCAGCAGATCTTCATATGCATTTAAACTACTTAATGAAATATGGAACTCAGTAAGTTTAAAACAGACGTGGGGGGTGAGGAGGTAAGAAGACAGCTAGATCTGCTTCTCTGTCCACCACCCATTGCAAGAAATTGAGAGATATGCACTACCTGAACGTATAAATATTACAAAAAAACAGTGTCAAATACAATGTGATGGAGCCCATCTAGAAAATCATGATTCACAGAATCACCAGCAAGCTGGTAAGTTATTCTTTGGCAAATAAAATCCTATGCTAAGACACAGCATTTGGAACATGGTGCTACTCTGCAAGCCGATTTGATGTTACATTTTTACGCTATCAGGCTGTGCAATTTTCCATTCATTGTAATTCTACTCGGTTTACTGGGTGCTCTTGTTCTTTTCTTCCTCCCTGATTTGAGAGAACCCCCTCCCCTTTTGCTTTCCCTGTCACCTATGGAAACTGCCCAAAGGGAGGAGGAGTCTGAAGACAAAAAAGCAAATAAACTGACCTTTGCTTTAGCTGGTAAGGTTTTAATTTCCTGGATCAGGAAAGTGTCTGGCTTCACCATCACCACCAGAGGGACGCCGGTCGTCTGCTGCACACAGCACACCAGGCCAGGGTGGTTCATCACCTCTGACCACTGGCAGAGTGCTGGGGAGGTCTTGCTGCCCCCGTTGGAGCTGCAAGGGTAGGTAAAGTCAGTCTAGCATCACAAGCAGAGGCAACCGTGGACTGGTGGCTCACTCCTCAGTATATCAGGGAATGTTCCCTGCCTGAAACTAGGGAGAGCCGCTGCCAGTCAGTGTAGGCAATACTGAACTTGATGGTCTGCCTCAGTATAAGGCAGCTATGGTATGAGGGTCCTAGCTCAGCGGCAGAGCATCTGCCTTGCAAGCAGAAAGTCCCAGGCTCAATATCTCGCAGCATCTCCTGGTACGGCTGGGAATGTCCCATGTCTGAAACTCTGGAGAGCTGCTGTCAATCAGTGTCGACAATGCAGAGGACATTTTCCTACATTCCTGTGTTCTAAAGGAAGAGTTATAGCTCGGTGGAAGAATGTCTGAAGTCTCAGGTTCAAAACCCCATGGACTCACTCCTCGGTATCTCTGGGAATGTTCCCCGCCTGGAACTAAGGAGAGCAGCTGCCAGTCAGTGCAGACTGTACTGAGCTAGGGGGACCAGTGGTCCGGCTCAGTAGAAAGCAATTTCCTATGTCCCTATGCTCCAAGCCTACTGTATAGAAAGGTGTTCCAACAGCCACCTCACAAAACTTCACAGGAGCAGGAGGTAGGGGAGCTGGCCTCACCTTTTGACGTTGATGGGGAAGAGGCGCATCACTTCCAGTGTGGCCCGGCTGACGGTGGCCGCAAAGGACTTGCCTTGGCAGTAGCTGAAGAACAGCATCTGCAGGACGTGGGAATAGTAGACAGAAACACCGCCTCCGGCCACCTGACCGTTGCTGTCCTGCAGGGAGAAAAGAGGCATGTCAGGACCTGAAAACCTCGGGATGCGACTCGGGACGGTGAAGGCTAAAAAGGCAAACTGGGAAACGCTTTCCCTAACCCAAACACTGCTTTGAAGTGGCATTTGAGGAAGTGCATGAGCCCTCCTGAGGCCAAACTGCTTGTGAGAGGAAGGGATGTCAAGGGTGATGCAGTGGCAAGACCAGGGGTCGCCAAGGGAGTCCCCGCAAGCGCCAGCAACGCCAGCAAAAGTTCTCAGGGTTGCATCCAATCCAATGGGACAGCTTTACATTCCTGCATTGCAGGGAGTCACACTAGATCAGCCTTTCTCAACTTGTGGGTCCCCAGATATTTGTTGAACTACAACTCCCATCACCGCTAGCTAGCAAGGCCAGAGCTCAGAGTTGATGGGAGTTGTAGTCCAACAACATCTGGGGACCCACAGGTTGAGAACCGCTGGATTAGATGATCCTCAGGGTTCCCTCCAACTCTACAATTCTCTGATTCTAGGAATGTGAGTCCCACTTTAGAGGAGATCCACTGAAATGAAGAGGCATGAAAACTTAGGAAACTGCTGGATCAGGCCAGTGGCCCATCTAGCCTGGCATCCTGTTTTCACAGTGGCCACCCAGATGCCCCAACCCGTAAGCAGGACCTGACCACAAAAGCACTTTCCCCTCCTGCAGTTTTTAGCGACTGGGTCAAGTAATTTAAATGGGTCTACTCTGTGTGGGGCTGGGTTGGGGACAACGCAGGAAAATATCCTCTCAGGAATGCACAATAACCTGTTGATCTTCCTGCTCAATTTCCATTTGCGCTTGCTATACTGAACATACCCTCTTAAACGCACGGCCACATTTTGCTGGATGCCAGGAGACATGTTCCAGAAGGGGAAGAGACTGAAACAGGATCAGGGCATTGGGGGGGGGGGGAGGGTGAATGCTGTGAATTGCAGTCCTGTTAGCTTAACTGGAAAAACTGGTGGAAAGTATTGATAAGGATAAAATAACCAAGTACAGTGGTGCCCCGCAAGACGAATGCATCGCAAGACGGAAAACCCGCTAGATGAAAGGGTTTTCCGTTTTGGAAGTGCTTCGCAAAACGAATTTGCTATGGGCTTGCTTCGCAAGATGAAAATGTCTTGCGATTCCTGGGGTCTTTTTCCCCTCCCCCCCTTTTTTCCCAAGCCCCTAAGCCACTTAACAGCTGTTCGCTAAGCCGCTTAACAGCTGATCGCTAAGCCGCTTAACAGCTGATCGCTAAGCCGCTTAACAGCTGATCTAAGCCGCTTATCAGCTGATCTAAGCCGCTAATAGCCTTTTAGCAGCTAATCTGCTAATCCCTTAAGCCTTTAATAGCCGCTAATAGCCTTTTAGCAGCTAATCCGCTAATCCCTTAAGCCTTTAATAGCCGCTAATAGCCGCTAAACTGCTAATAGTGCTAATAGCGCTAATAGCGCTAATCCGCTAATGGGCTTGCCTCGCAAGACGAAAAAAACCGCAAGACGAAGAGACTCGCGGAACAGATTCTTTTCGTCTTGCGAGGCACCACTGTATGTAGAAAAACAAGCCTTGCTGAAGCAGAGCCCTGACTCACAAACCTATTGAGTTCTTTGAGAGTGTTAACAAGCTGCAGAGATGGTATACTTGGACCTTCAAAAAGAAGTGCCTCACCAAAGACTCCTGAGTAAGCTTAGCAGTCAAGGAATAACAGGAGAGTTCTTCTTGTGGATCAGGAACTGGTTAAGTAGCAGGAAGCAAAAAATATGAAGAAATGGACAGTTCTCCAAATGGAGAGATGTAGAAAGTGGCGCCCCGCAAGGGACCTGTGCTTTTTTAACTTGATCATAGTTAGGGGTGTCGTATTGTGAAACCTTCATCGATCCAGGTACCAGAAATATAAAATGCAGTGCTGTGTTACCTTCAGGTCATCGTGTGAGATTTCTAGGACATTGGTGACATAGAAAGGGCCATGCTGGGCGCTGCTGGCTTCCTCCATGAGCTGGGTGTAGATGTAGCCGGCAGACGACATGATGACCACAATGTTCTTGCCCTCTTCGTTGAACAGGAAAGTAATGTCCCTGATCTTAGAGCTGGGCAGCAGGAAGTAGAAAGTCGGGCTCAAGGCATCCACTGAGAGGTCATAAATCTGTTGGAACAGAAGGGACAGTCAGTAGTTTGGGGCCAACAAAAAGGGCTACAGTCAGAAGCTAGATGCATGCTGATGGACTAAAAGCCAATTGCTGGGAATCTCAAATGGGGAGAGCACTGCAATGCTCAGGTCTAACTTCTGGGTTTCCCTTGGGGCATCTGGTTGGCCACTATGAGAACAGGCTCCAGCTGAGTCAAAATGCTGTGGGCTAGACTGTCGATGGGGACAGACTACCACCAGGACATAACTCCATTGCTCCAAAGTTGGCAGTGTCTGCCCACATGTTATGGGGCCGGGTTAAAAAAAAAATCGCATTAATTTACAATGCCCTTAGCAGCTTGGGTCCAGGATACTCAGCTGAGGAACAGCACAACGGCAACCCTCTCTAGATCAGACCCTAAAAGGTCCCGTCCTTTGCCCCCAACCTGTTTCCCAACTTCACTGCACCTTCACAAAATCCGCGGTGACGATGGCGAGCTCTGTCTGTGAGCCTGGCAGCCACACAGCTTTGATGATGAAGTTGCCCGTGGCCAGCTGGGGGTGAAGGACCAGGTGGTCCGAGACAGATCCAGAGCTGCTGAAGGTGAGCACATGGCAGTCCTGTCAAGAGAGAGAGAAATTGAAATAAACCGATTAAATGCTGGAGAGAATGCATAAGTTGTTAATATACCGTCTTTTTTGCTCTTTAAGACTCACTTTTTCCCTCCTAAAAAGTAAGGGGAAATGTGGAGAGAATGTAGGCTGCGCAGCTATCCCAGAAGCCAGGACAGCAAGAGGGATTGCTGCTTTCACTGCGCAGCAATCCCTCTTGCTGCTCTGGCTTCTGAGATTCAGAATATTTTTTTTCTTGTTTTCCTCCTCCAAAAACTAGGTGCGTCTTGTGATCTGGTGCGTCTTATAGAGCGAAAAATACAGTACATAAACTGGAAAATGATTGATGGATTGCATTTCTATCCCACTTTTTCTATAAGGAGCTCAAGGTGGCGCACATGGCTGTTGTTCTTCTCCTTAATTAATTCCCACAACAACCCTGTGAGGTAGGTTAGGCTGAGAAGTGAACTTCAGGGCCAAGTGGGGGTTTGAACCCAGATCTCTCCCCGGTTCAAACCCCCCTGGTTCAAACCACCCCCAGGTTCTAACCACCACTACATGAGGCATCTCTTCCAAGCTGTCCTATGTTTACACTCTTTTACTATGTCAAGGTAGCTTTTTTGTTTTCTTTTTTTTAAAATGGAGAGAGAAAATATTTTATCCCACTGCAATGAACGGACCCAATATAGTCATGCCAAGAGAGGCAGCGGTGCTGCGGCCCCAGAGGCTGCTGCCATGCTTTTTACCTTCAGCCCACACACAGCCAGGTAGTCCTCCTTGCAAGGATTCCCCGTCAGGCTCAGCACAGTGAAGGGAACCGGGGCGGACGCCAGGCGAGTCAGGGTCAGTTTCCGTTTGCTGGAGTCGGCTTGCTTCAGCAACGCCGAGAGTTGCAAGACCGTGATCTGCATTTAAGAGCAAAATGCAAACATGAGGCGTTGCAGAGAGAGTGTGGCGCTTCGGCACTTGAATGGGAACCGAATAGCCCAGAATTGCCAGCTTCATCTCTACGGTACCATTATGGTCATGAAAGTTTCCCAGACCTCACTACAGGACTATGTAAAATGCACAGAGCTTTGTAAGGCAACAATGAGAACAGTCAAAATATAGCTAAGCTAAACAGTTGTGTTAAAGGGGGAAAGTATGTTTTTGTGAGACGCTACTGATAAATGGGAGCCTGGTAACTCAATACAAAAAGAGACAACTGGGAATTTCAAGATAAGGAGCTGACTTTGTGCATTTACAGACCAGATAGTTCTTTATTTCTGTAGAAGGATGAACTGCTAAGTAATGATATATGGCACCAACAAGCTATTTTATTCTGCATATATATATAATCAAACATAAGATTATTAATACTCTAACGTATTTTGAACTTAATAGTTAGTTATTTATTTATTGCATTTATATCTCACCTTTTCTCCAGGAGCTCAAAGTGCCATAGCTGGTTCTCCACCTCCTCATTCAATTCCCACAACAACCATGCGAGGTAGTTTAGGCTAAGAGACCATTACTGGCCCAAGGTCACCCAGAAAGCCTCAGCTTACTGGGGATTTGAACTCTGATCTCCCAGGTCCTAGACGAGGGGTAGACAACCTAAGGCCCGTGGGCCGGACGCGGCCCAATCGCCTTCTCAATCCGGCCTGCTGACGGTCCTGGAATCAGTGTGTTTTTACGTGAGTAGAATGTGTCCTTTTATTTAAAATGCATCTCTGGGTTATTTGTGGGGCCTGCCTGGTGTTTTTACCTGAGTAGAATGTGTCCTTTTATTTAAAGTGTATCTCTGGGTTATTTGTGGGGCATAGGAATTCATTCATTTTCTTCTTCAAAATATAGTCCGGCCCACCACATGGTCTGAGGGACGGTGGACCAAAAAGGCTGCCGACCCCTGTCTTAGACCAACACTCTTAAACACCACACCATATGCTGGCTCTCTGTTTGATGGAAGCAGCTTATGGAGAAGTATCAAAGACTAGTCCTCCTTACAGCAGACCCACTGAAGTTGATGGACAGGACTAATTTTGTTTTCCTCATTTCAGCGGGTCTACTCTGGGTAGGACGAGCGTCATTCGTAGCTTAATATGCATATGTGGAAGATGAAATAAAACGTATTGATTTTTAAAATGCACACACACACTGCAGGTGGCTGCCCCAAATGTAGATGCTTCCCTGCTCCGTCTAGACTCACCTTGCCCTTCTCATGGCTGACGGCCAGATGCTGGCGGCGCCCATGAGGCGAGGAAAGCACGCACATGGCCACTCGCCGCAGTACATGGGCGCTGATCAGCTGCCGGATGGTCTGGCCCTGGTCCCCACTGTAGTTCATGCGGACGTTCTCAAAGGCACCTTCTTGGGAGCCAAGAGTTGGCACCTGGGGAAGTGGGAAGAGCACAGAAGAGGCCAAGCCTGTGAGCGGCCCCACGCCAAAGGAAGGAAGAGTCTCTGTTCATGCTTAATACTGGGCAGAAGTCATAACGATGAAGTCTGCTTCCTCCCGGCTATGGCAGAAGTGCGTCTGGAGCCCTGCCAAGGCTGAAGTCAGAGCCTTTCAGAGGGGGCCCTTAAGCAGCAAGGCGTAAAGTGGATAGCAAAAAGTTTTTTCTCC
Organism: Podarcis tiliguerta; assembly: GCF_965153285.1. Classification (NCBI taxonomy): domain Eukaryota; kingdom Metazoa; phylum Chordata; class Lepidosauria; order Squamata; family Lacertidae; genus Podarcis; species Podarcis tiliguerta. The sequence continues at coordinate 13,208,890 of NC_139541.1, forward strand.
CTCTCTCAGAACACTAGAATTTGCGAACAGCCTATGAAGCTGAACGCTGGGAGATGAGGAACAGATAAAAAATAGGACTTACAGTGGTACCCCACAAGACGAATGCCTTGGAAGACGAAAAACTCGCTAGACGAAAGGATTTTTCGTTTTCTGAGGTGCTTCACAAGACGGATTTTTCTAAGGGCTTGCTTCGCTAGACGAAACAGCCCTGCCTCTCCTGTCATGGCGACGGTCACTGCACGCACGCACGCTCGCTTCCCCGCTCCTCCGGCTCCCTCCCACCTTCCTGCTGACGGCTCCTCCAGCTCCCTCCGACCTTCCGGCTGATGGCCGACCTTCCGGCTGCCTCGCACCGCTGCCCACCGCCCTCACGCACTCCTCTGAGAGAGCCGTTGCCGCCAGCAGCCAGTGTTGCAGCCGGAGTCACGCTCCTGAGCCCCGCCGCCCTCCAGCAGCCACGTCGCGCGGTGGCCACTTGGTGCGGGTGAGTCCAAGGACCGGCTGCGGCAGCTGCCCTGCTTCTCCCCACCCCTCCCCGCTGTGGTGCTTCGCAAGACGAAAAAAATCGCTCTACGAAAAAACTCGCGGAACGAATTAATTTCGTCTTGCGAGGCACCACTGTATTCATGTGGCAGAGAGTTAAAACTGTGGAACTGCTGCCATAGGAAGCAGAGGTGGCCACCAACCTGGGCGGGTCCGAAAGAGGACTGGACAAATTCATGGAGAAGAGGGGTACCGATGGCAACTAGCCATGGTGACTATACTCTGCCTCACAGCAGGGAGCGGCAATGCTTTCAAATACCAGTTGCTGGAAACCTCAAGAGGGGAGAGTGCTCTTGTGATCAGCTCTCATGTTCTTATGTAAAGCATGAAAGAGTGAATCCCACCTCCTGTGTTCAGATGTGTAGTGGTCTGGTGCTGTCGGCAGAGTGGGGTGGGGATCAAAGACGTGCTACTATCTCTGCAGCAGGGCCCCTGCTGATTGGAGCCAATTGGAGTGAAAGGAGCTGAGCTGGCCACTGGGGATGGGCTCCTGGGGTCCCTCTGGAGAAGGGAAGACTATTGAGGAGCTGCGGGCCTGTGTGCTTCAAAGGAAACCACAAGGTTCTTACCATCAACTGATCTGTCATTTCCACCGTCTTGTCCAAGGTGTGGAGCTCGCTGAGGGCCTGCTGGGCTCGGCTGCTGCTGCCCATGGCTGAGGCCTGCTGGAAGTTGACCTGGATGGCTTCCATGAGGAAGTTCAGCATGTCCAGCACCAGAGGAGCAAAGGAGAAGTTGGCCTGCAGCAAGATTGGTGGGGAGAGAAAAGGAAACAGCCTTAGTGGCCTCCTTGCTTCACAAGGGCTCTGGCAGCAAATCAAGTAAACAATAGGGAAGGGATATGGGTCAGTGGGGGACGCGAGTGGCACTGTGGGTTAAACCACAGAGCCTAGGACTTGCCGATCAGAAGGTCGGCGGTTCAAATCCCCGCAACGGGCTGAGCTCCCGTTGCTCGGTCCCTGCTCCTGCCAACCTAGCACTTCGAAAGCACGTCAAAGTGCAAGTAGATAAATACTCCGGTGGGAAGGTGGACGGCATTTCCGTGCGCTGCTCTGGTTCGCCAGAAGCGGCTTAGTCATGCTGGCCACATAACCCGGAAGCTGTACGCCGGCTCCCTTGGCAAATAAAGCGAGATGAGAGCCAGAACCCCAGAGTCGGCCACGACTGGACCTAATGGTCAGGGGTCCCTTTACCTTTATGGTTCAATGGTAAGAATATCTGCCTTGCATGTTGAAGGTCCCAGGTTAAATCCCCGACCCTAACCAGGAAAGACTCCTGGCTGAAACCTTGGAGAGCCACTGCCAGCGAGCTAGATGGACTAAGGGTCCGGCTCAGTATCAGACAGTTTTCGATTTAACTCAGAACTTCATTCTGAACCATGAGGACTAGACTCTTACTTTATTTAGGGGAGGCTCAGTGGCAGAGCGCCTGCTTTGCATGCAGAAGGCTGCGGTTCAATCCAGGAAAGGCTGGGGAAACACTCCCTGCCTGAAAGCCTGGAGAGCTGCTGCCAGTCAGTGTAGACAATACTGAACTGGTTGGACCAATTGCCCTAACACAGCCTAATGGAGTTTCCTATGTCTCAAGGGGCAGGTGCCCCCCAATTTCCCCATGGCGCCACCAGGCTCCTCCCTTGCAGAGAGAGGCCTTCAGCCCAGCAGCGCCATACCTGGGACTGCAGCTGTTCCCGGCAGCCCTCCACGTTCCGGCACAGGCTGCTCTTCTTAGGCTTCTCCTCGTCAGACCCTCCCCGCCCGTCGTTGATGGAGGTCTTGGATTTGTCCGTGGGGGAGGTGCTGGAGTGCCGGACGACGCTCTCAGGGACACGGGTCTCGCTCTGGAAGGCAGACTCCTTCATGGTGGAGCTCATGCCGCTGCTGGGCGTCCTCTTCACCAAGGCCTGCAAAATCAGGAGCAGCATTTCCGTGTGGTCAGGCTCACACACGGCCCGTGGCTTCACCCCTGCGGCGTGCCGCCTGGGCTGCCACCAACAACACCCCACAGATCGCAACACCCCCGATCACCAGAGAAGCGTACCAGGCAGCTGCCGTCCTCCTTTGCCCCACAGTCGCAAAAGAAAGAGCCGTACTTGGCGTACGAGATCTCGTGGTCCTTGTGGCAAACCTTCGCACAAACGGTGCAGACCCCGACGCCGTCGACCATCTTGCAGGTGTGGCAGTGGTACCTGCAGAGAAAGGGTTTTTATTTCGGTTGTGTTTGCATGATGACTGGCTGCTGGATAACCAGCACAGCAATGGGCACTTCCCCCTACCCTGGGTCACCAGGACAGGGCTATCAGGCTGACAAATGCCACAAGACAACGGGTGACCACAGAGAAGCCCCGCAACTCAAATTTCGAAATCAAGGGTGACTCACCAGTGTTGGTTCATGAATTCTTTCTGAGTGATGGTAAACGTACAAAGTTTGTTGCAGAGCGAGTCCTCATCCTACACACACACACACACCAGAGAGGAGAGGAAAGGGACTTTTAGCTGGAAAGCTACACAGTCTTTCTTCAGACCAGTGTCAACACAATGGCTTTGTATTCACAACCAGCTGAAGAGGTATCAGATCTGTAGGTAATTCACTTGGTTGAATGCTCCTTTATTTTTTTAAAAAAGTGATGAAATCTCTGCATGTAGACAAGCAGAAACTCCAGGAGAAGGCTAAACCAGAGCCACCTTCTCCCAAATGCCATACTTTTCTGCACTGCAAGATGCTTGTAAAAATATATATGAAACAGCCTTCATTCATGGATTCATGCATGTGGTACTTGAAAATTGTACAGTATGGGCACAGTTTTACCATCACATCTGTTGGTTTTGGAAGATTAAGAGCCCTTCTAAATTTAAATTCAACCAATCCGAGTTAGCCTCACGCAAAGGCCAAAAAGGAAGCCTTAAATGTAAGGGGTCTTTTACAATTTAGTGTTTTCTCTTCATAAACCTTTTCGTAGAACACAGTGGTCTCACCACTTTGCTAGACCACTTTGCCAAGTGAGTCTCCGGCCACCTACCGAGTCTTCAGCTTGCGAGTCCTCCTCCTCCACAGCCAGCTCCTCCACCCAGTCCGAGTCCACCTCGATGGCCCGCTCCTCCCCATCGACTGAGAGGTGGCTGGGGCCCTGGCCGCCGGTCTGGCTCAGGGCATTGGTGACATCAGCCAGGTAGGAGACGATATGGCAGGTGCATTCCAGGATAGTCACGTGCTGCAAGAGGTAAGGGGAGGAGGAGGAGGCATTCAGTCACACAGATAGAGGCCTTTTCTACTAAATCCTGCTGCAACGTGACAGTCAGGCTGCAGCATGGACTCTGCTGAGAGACTCAGGCCTGTGGACCTCTCTGTTCTGCCCCCTGGGACTCTCCACCGAGCATGCCCTCCCCAAGTGCTTTTGCCTGGCTGGAATATGCCCCTTGTTCCAAGAAGTCGTCTTTTCTCCACCAGCCCACTGTGGATGGCCCATAGCTCAGTGGTAGAGCACCTCTTTGCAAGCAGAAGGTCCCGGCTTCAATACACAAAGGCATCTCCACGTAGGGCTGGAAATGTCCCCTGCCTGAAACCCTGGAGAGCTGCTGCCGGTCAATGCGGACCATACTGAACTAGGTGGACCAATGGTCTAACTCAGTACAGTGGTGCCTCGCAAGACGAAAAGAATCCGTTCCGCGAGTCTCTTCGTCTTGCGGTTTTTTTCGTCTTGCGAAGCAAGCCCATTAGCGGATTAGCGCTATTAGCGGTTTAGCGGCTATTAGCGGCTTAAGGGATTAGCGGATTAGCTGCTAAAAGGCTATTAGCGGCTATTAAAGGCTTAAGGGATTAGCAGATTAGCTGCTAAAAGGCTTAGATCAGCTTAGATCAGCTGATAAACAGCTTAGCGAACAGCTGATAAGCGGCTTAGGGGCTTGGGAAAAAGGCTGGGAGGGGGGAAAAAACCCCAGGAATCGCAAGGCATTTTCATCTTGCGAAGCAAGCCCATAGCATATTCGTCCTGCGAAGCACCTCCAAAACGGAAAACCCTTTCGTCTAGCGGGTTTTCCTTCTTGCGAGGCATTCGTCTTGCGGGGCACCACTGTATAAGGCAGCTCCCTGCCATGGCAAGTATTCAGATACACCTCCCATGCCGATTCTACTAAACTGCACCAAGCAAAGCTGGGTTTCTCTGGACTGCATCCACCGGGGTAGACTCCCAGAGAAGACTGCCAGAGACCATAATGCTTCCCTCAACTGTTGGGCACAAGTCACCATGACAGACCGAGCACAAGATTCTCTATGCAGAGAAGGATTGCCCTTGTGTCCAGGAAGGAGGCTCCATATTGCCCTGTCCTCCACCCCTTCTTCCCTGGCTCCCCCTTGGTGCTGCCTGAACATACACAGACCACAAAGGAATTGACTGCACATACCCCTTAAGCAAAGATAGGCGTTACCTTTCCATGCATGACGTTGGCATTCATTTTCTCAACAACGTTCTTCTGAGACAAGTATTTCTTGCTAGAACAGCGTGAGATAAAAAGAGTGGTTGGCGGAGGAAGATGGCAGAAAATTGGCCTAGAATATTGGATCTCCAATCCAATCACAGGGATGACAAGTTCCAATGAAATATGGCAGCATCATTCGGAATTCATAATCTTAGCTCTGTACTCTTTCTGTGTCAGGGCGGTTTTGGTCGTAACATCTAATTCAAAGTATAGTCTCTTGCCAATGTACTTTATTTTATGATGCAATGGCTACGGAACCCTGGTTGTTGTTTTGTTACCGCTGTCGTCCCCCCCCCCCCATTTTCTTCTTATGTATTTCCTACCAGATCGTTATTCATAATGATAATTAAGTCTTGAAAATTAAAAGAGAGAAAGAGAGAAAGAGAGAAAGAAAGAAAGAAAGAAAGAAAGAAAGAAAGAAAAGAAGGCACACCCTGCCCCAGTGGCTCAGTTCACCTCTCCAGGCTATGGACAGGCAAACGCCTTTGCATCTCAATACAAACCATCCAACCACCTTAAGCCATTTCTGTTCAGGAGAGGGGGAGAGGCCGACACAAAAGACAAGACACTTCCCGCCACCCTTCTTACCATCTGCTCAGCCAATCGACGGCGGCACTGTGAAGCTGGAGGTGCCCCGCCCCTTGACCGGCGCTGGCCAGGGTGGCCATGACTACCATCAGCTCAGGAAAGCCGGTTCCATCACCATTTGCCAGCATTTCCGTGGCCATCGGGATCAGGGTGCTCAGGAGGACAGTGCAGGCGCCTTCCCCAACTTGGCTGGAAAGGCAAGACAGTAGTGGTCCATCACACCGAGATCAAGTCATTCCCATTTACTTACTGCAGGGAAGCACTTGTAACTTACTGCTTGTAAGCACTTGAATCGAAACAGGGGTTCGGGAGGCTATGGGGGAGGGCAGCCGCTCAACGGCAGAGCAGCTGCTTTGAATGCGGACGGTCCCGGCTCCGATCACCGGCAGCATCTCCAGGTAGAGCTGGGAATCTGCTCTGAAACCCTGGAGAGCCACTGCCAGCCAGTGTATGAATCACTGGTTCCCAAACTGTTTTCAAGGCCCCAGCACCCCCTTGGTTCCATGAACCCATCCCCTGCACCCCTTGCCCTACAAAAAGCATCATTCAGAATAGTGGTTTGCACGACCTGCTATGGAAGGTAGTAACACAATGAAACTCAATTATCTGCACATTCATTCCAAATCCAATCAAAGCTATTCAGGTTAATCAATCCAACCTGATCCAGTGATACATTAATGTCTGATGCTGTATTGTTTTTAATATTCAGTTGGAAGCCGCCCAGAGTGGCTGGGGAAACCCAGCCAGATGGGCGGGGTATAAATAATAAATTATTATTATTATTATTATTATTATTATTATTATTATTATACCAGCTTTTCAAAGTCTGCTAGTTGCAAGAGCCTCTGATATGACGCTTACTAACTACTTTGTTGGCGGTTAACTTCTTAATAATAAATAATAATAATATTTTTTTATTTATACCCCGCCCTTCCTGGTTTAGAAAACTGGGCTCAGGGCAGCTAATAACAAATTTAAAACACTCAACTGTGATACAACAAAAACAGCATAAAATACAGTATAAAAGTGTGAATAACAATAAATTCAAAATTCAAAAATCAATTTAGGGGAAAATCCATCCAATAAACATTAAATGATCAAAGCCTGAGGATGTGGCACCAGTTTCCCAATGTCTGATTTAAAGTCCCTTAGCAGGAGTCTTGCATCACCAACTCCTCTGCCTCTTAGAGCCCTCCTAGGTAATTCCACCCCCATCCCCAGGGGGCAGTATTGCCCACTTTGGGAACCACTGGTGCAGAGAGTACTGAGCTAGATAGACCAATGGTCTGATTCCATATAAAGCAGCTTCCCATGTGGCTAAAAACTAGAAGCTCCCCACCTGGATGGGGCCAACCCACCTACCTGTTCTCTCGGACAATGTAGGTTGTCAGCAGCTGGAGCAGCTGCCTGTTCTCCTGCACCACCTCCAGCTGGTCAGACTCTTTCGGGGGTGAGGTGGTCATTCGGGTCAGCCAGGCCTGGAGGCGCACAGGCTCCACGCATGCCAGCTGGGCCAAGGAGCCACACAGGCGCAGGAGGCTGGGGTTGGGGCTCTTCTCAGCTAGAAGAGGCAGAGAAAAAGAAGGTGGAACTGAGCAACCAGCAACCTCCACGGAAAGCCAAGAGAGGTCACAGTTTGGGGGCAGAGCATCTGCTTTGTATGGAGAAGATCCCAGTTTCAATCCGCGTCACCTTGGGAAAAGGCTGGGGAAAGACTCCCTGCCTGAAGGCCTGGACAGCTGCTGCCAGCCACTGCAGACAATAGTGAGACAAATGGTCCAACAGTCCGACTCACTGTATCAGGCAGCCTCCTCTGCTCCTAAGGCAGTTTCCCCAAGGGCTCACCAGCATTTATTTTACCGGGGGTGGGGGAGAAAGAAAGAGAGAGAACCCTCTATCCCAGTGGAGCCACCAGCTGTCGTTGGACTACAACTCCTATCATCCCTGGCAAGAAGGACCAGTGTTCAGCAATGGTGGGCGATGTAGTCCAGCAATAGCTGGAGACCCAATTTTGAGAAGCACTGCTCTAGCCAAATACTGCAGAATAAGATCACCTGGAGGTTAAGGGGTGATATGATAGTCATGTTCAAATATATAAAAGGATGTCATATAGAGGAGGGAGAAAGGTTGTTTTCTGCTGCTCCAGAGAAGCGGACACGGAGCAATGGAGCCAAACTACAAGAAAGAAGATTCCACCTAATCATTAGGAAGAACTTCCTGACAGTAAGAGCTGTTTGACAGTGGAATTTGCTGCCAAGGAGTGTGGTGGAGTCTCCTTCTTTGGAGGTCTTTAAGCAGAGGCTTGACAACCATATCTCAGGAGTGCTCTGATGGTGTTTCCTGCTTGGCAGGGAGTTGGACTCGATGGCCCTTGTGGTCTCTTCCAACTCTATGATTCTATGATTCTATGAATTTTGCAGCAAAGTGAGTTATCTGATGAGTTTGCAGAGGAAATCTGGTAGATGTCTGCGAGCTTATTTTGCAGACCCAGTTTCAAGAGATTTTTGCTAAGCAACAGTGTGTCCCTAAAAGAGAGCTGTAGAAATTCAGAAGCAGCTGCCTTGTTCCTTGAATTTGGGCAGCAACAAAAGGGGAGAGGAAAAGAGAAGGATGTTATCCCACAAGAAGGAACGGAGATAAGGGTTTTTCACATGATCTGACGCAACTGGGGCTGGCGGTAGCTTCCCTCCATCCCTCCCCTCCATCTGTCCAACAGCCTCAGTAGTAGCTGAGGGAAGGGGAAGGTTTCAGATGGAACCGGGCCCATGCACCAGCAACCGTGTTAAAGCAAGCACCTCGCCAACGTTCTGCACAAAGTAAAGGTAAAGGTACCCCTGCCTGTACGGGCCAGTCTTGACAGACTCATCTTGTGCACCCATCTCACTCAAGAGGCCGGGGGCCAGCGCTGTCCGGAGACACTTCCGGGTCACGTGGCCAGCGTGACATCGCTGCTCTGGCGAGCCAGAGCCGCACACGGAAACACAGTTTACCTTCCCGCTAGTAAGCGGTTCCTATTTATCTACTTGCACCCGGGGGTGCTTTCGAACTGCAAGTTGGCAGGCGCTGGGACCGAACGACGGGAGCGCACCCCGCCGCGGGGATTCGAACCGCCGACCTTTCGATCGGCAAGCCCTAGGCGCTGAGGCTTTCACCCACAGCGCCACCCGCGTCCCTCTGCACAATGTAGCAAGCATTAAATGCAGCAAAGAGTTTATTATTCATGTACAAGTCAAAACTATAGCCACAAAGCAGGACCGAGCAGGACCACTCACTCAGCTGGAAGAGCTTGGTGAAGAACTTCAGGACCCTGTTGCAGAACTTCGCCGAAAGGCTTTCGTTGGCTGTCGCCATCATGATCTGCACCAGTTCTCCACTGGTTCAAAAGGAACATTGGATAGAAGGCATTAGACAAGATGGCTGGGAGCCACACAACTTACGTTAAGTGTCACGAGCCTAAGAAAATGTTGGAATTTGCAGTCTGTCCTCCCCACGCTACATGCCATTAAGCCCCATTGATGGCAAAATGGAACCGCCATGTTTGGAGACAGCATAACTTAGAAGAGCAGATATATGGGATTTAGGTCCTTGTATTAATTTACAAAGCCCTGACCAACTTTGGTCCAGAGTGCCTCAGGGACTGCCTGAGCCCTTAAATTCCAGCTCAGTCGCCGAGACCACCTGCAGGGAGCATCCTTGGGTCATTCCCAGAGTTGTAGGGGCTCATTTGACAACAATGATACAGAGTCTTCAGTGCAGGTCCCTTTCATTTCATGCCTGCTGAAAACTTTTCTATTCTGTCAGGCCTATGCAGGTGCTTAAGAATGAATCTTTCCATAACAGCTTATTTCTGATCTTAGGATTTATATATGGTTTTTCATGTGGTTTTTGTAAACCACTCTGGTTTTCTCTTATGAAAAGCAGTCTGTAACTATTTTTATTAATAAGTAAGTAAAAAAGTAAATAAACAGGGGGAAACGCTTTGGCCTCCGTTCCTCCACTTACACTTTTCTTAGAGGCATCTGTCTGGACACCTTTCAAAACTAGATGGGCATTTGCTTAGGCTCTTAGCGCATCTCCCAGCCTCCATAAACCTCCTGATGTTTTGGGACAACTCCCATTCAGCCCCAGTGTATACAGGGAGTTGTCCTTCAAAATATCTGAAGGGCACCAAGTTGGCAGAGGGTGACATAGCTGGGACCCCTGTTGAACTACAACTCCCATCATCCTTGGTCACCTGGCCAAGCTGCACAGGAGACAGGAGTTCGGCAGCACCTGAGCAGAAGGGCATGTCAGAAATGCGAAGGTAACAGGGAGGTGGATGGCCAAGCTCACCTCTCGGAAAAAAACTCTTCCATCGCTTTCCGGGCCTGGCTGCTTTCCAGTTGCTTTTCCAGATGCTGCAGACATTCTTCCAAGATGGATTCATCAAGGCCACTAAGGGAAGGGGAAATTGTTTTTCCAGAGATGGGAACTTTACCTAGAGATTAAGTCTTACCAAGCACGGGACACATTTTTAACAGTGGGGAGGGCAGCATTGGTTATCCACTTGTGTTAATGGGAGGAACCCACTGCATCCAGGGCAGTTCAGCTTAAAAATCAGGCCAACAGCCTATCTAGTCCAACATTTGCCAATCAAATGCCTGTGGAAAACCCAGAAGTCCTCTTTTATACAGCACAGAGTTAAACTACGGAAGTCGCTCCTGTGAGAGGGTGTGATAGCCATGTTAGATTAAAGCCGCAGCAGGTTTTCTTTCAGGGGGTTGGACTGGAAGACCCGTGGGGTCCCTTCCCAACTCTACAATTCTATGTTAGTTGCTTAGAAGTGCTCAAGGCCTTTTGAGGCCTTCTTATCTCATGAGCTGCATTCCCTCGGAGGGAAGAGGGGCAATAGGGCCCCACCTTTTTAGTGAATCAGCAGAACAAGGAGCCTGCAGAAGAGACCCAGCTAAGACCAGTTCTGCGGTTCAGCTGTACAGAAACAGCTACACATGTTACATTTGGATTTATCTGCACAAGGGATCTGCTCTGCTGAAACTGTATAAAAGCGCTTTGGAAATGGATGCAAGCAATGGAGGACATTGCGTTGCCTCCAGGGAAAGAACCGGGCATATATTTAAGCAACAGCCACCAACTTTAAAAGAGGACAAATCAAATTCATGGAACACAAGACCAAGGAGATGGCTTTTGATGGCTACTAGCCTGGTGGCTCTGCTCTGCTCCCACAGTCGGTGGCAGCAATGCTTCTGAGTAATAGTTGATGGAAACCTCAGGAGGGGGTGTGTGCTCTTGTGCTCAACTCCTGCTTTTCGGCTTCCCACTGGGCCATCTGGTTGAGAACTATGAGAACAGGATGCTGGACTAGATGGGGCACTGGCCTCGCCCAGCTGACTCTTCTTATTGTTCAAGGCTGTGAAAGAATCCATACCTGTTGGGGTCAGAGTGATTGGCCAGGATGTTGTAACAGCCCATGATCAATTTCTCATAGACCCGTGATAGGAACTCGTCCGATTCCGCTGGGCCCAGGATCCTCTCGAGGGAGTTGCTGCTGATCTCCGCTACGCTCTCCGTGCTGGTCTCCAGGAGAAGGGGAAGCAGTGTGCGGATGACCTGGGGCGGGTTCAGTTCGTCTGACCAGCTGGAGGTGGAGGGAGGGAAAAGAGGGCACTCAAAAGGCTGATGAGGAAAGGGCCCATAGCTCAGTAAAGGAGCACCTGCTTTGCATGCAGAAGGTCCCCAGTTCAATCCCCAGTCGGATCTCTAGCTAGGGCTGGGAACACCACCTGTCTAAAACCTAGAGGAACTGCGCCTCCACAGTGTGGTGTAGTGGTTAAGAGCGGTAGTCTCGTAATCTGGGGAACCGGGTTCGCGTCTCCGCTCCTCCACATGCAGCTGCTGGGTGACCTTGGGCTAGTCACACTTCTTTGAAGTCTCTCAGCCCCACTCACCTCACAGAGTGTTTGTTGTGGGGGAGGAAGGGCAAGGAGAATGTTAGCCGCTTTGAGACTCCTTAAAGGGAGAGAAAGGCGGGATATCAAATCCAAACTCTTCCTAGTCTGTGCAAACAATACTGACTAGATGGGACCAATGGTCTTACTTAGTACAAGGCAGTGTTCTGTGTTCCTTCGTCTAAGGCAGCCTTTCTCAACCTGTGGGTCGCCAGATGTTGTTGAACTACAACTCCCATCACCCCTAGCTAGCAAGGCCAGAGCTCAGGGATGATGGGAGTTGTAGTCCAACAACATCTGGCGACCCACAGGTTGAGAACCGCTGGTCTAAGGGAAGAGCCCTAGCTCAGTAGAAGAGGATCTGCAATGGTATCTCCAGGCAGGGCTAGGAAATGTCCCGTCTGGGGAGCTGCTGCCACTCAGATAGACAGACAGATGGCCCACCCCAAAGTGATGCCCATTGGTCCAGATGAAAGAGGGGCTGTCCATGAACCAAACACATTTCAGCTTACACAATGAGGTCACCAGTGAGCCTGACCAAGGAGAGGAGGGTCCGCTTCAAGGAGGCTGCAAGGGGAAGGCTCTGGCTGCAGAGGGTGCCGAGGTGGGCGGCTTGCACCGCGCTGATGTAGCTCTCCGCTGGGATCGTGTCGTTGGCAAAAGCGTTGCGCTAGAAGCAAGCAAAAGAGCATCCAATGCTAGTCCCTCCTCACAGTAGGCCCACTAAATTAATTAACATGCCTCTCTCAGGTCCATTCATTTCAGAGTGTCTAACTGAGTTAGCTCCAACTCATTTGCTTTTGTTTTTTAAATACATTTCCAAAATTACCCTCTTCATTTAATGTTTATTCCAGGGCTATTTAGAGTGCACAATTAAGAGTGAGTAAAAAATGCAAGAAAACGTTGTTTTTTAAAAATCAGCAAATAAATACAATACCACGGAAAACTTGACTCCCAGGGTGTATAAAATTTAAGGGGTTGTGCCCAGCATTGGGCTATGCAGAGGAGATCCACTGAAACGAACGGTCCTAAGTCAGGCATGTCCATTCATTTCAATGGGTCTACTCCGAGTAGGACTTAGTTGGCTACAGCCCTAAACTAAACAGCCCAAGGGAGTGTTTCAAAATCCAGATTTGGGTGGGTGAAAATACAGGTGAGAAAGCTGCTTCTTTTATGGCCACCAGCTGCAGCTGTATGAAGAAGACACAAAAGGCTTCCACCGCAATGGCTACAATCTGCCTCCATGATTAGAGAAAGTGATGCTTCTGAATACCAGTTGCTGGAAACTGCAGGAGGGAGGGTGGGTCTTGTGTGTGGATTCTGCTGGCGGGGGGATTCCCCCATCGAGGCATCTGATTGGCCACTGTGAAACAGGATACTTCACTAAATGGGTCACTGGCCTGATCCAGCAGGCTCATCTTATGGTTCTTATCACCCCATAAGGCAAGGTTTTGCTTTAAGGATAGCTGTCCCACAGCTGCTTTTGTGGGGCTGGTCAAGTTAAGTTTTAAGCACCTTTTCCCCCTTCACCTCCTAGAGAGAGAGACCTCATAGCTAGCTTTTTAAAATAAATACAGTGGTGCCCCGCAAGACGAATGCCTCGCAAGACAGAAAACCCGCTAGACGAAAGGGTTTTCCGTTTTTCAATGCGGTTCGCAGGACGAATTTCCCTATGGGCTTGCTTTGCAAGACGAAAATGTCTTGCGAGTCTTGAGATTTTTTTTCGCTCCCCACCCCCTTCTTCTAAGCCGCTAAAGCGCTAATAGCCTTTTAGCAGCTAATCCGCTAATCCCTTAAGCCTTTAATAGCCGCTAATAGCAGCTAAACCGCTAATAGCGCTAATCCGCTAATCCGCTAATAGGGTTGCTTCGCAAGACGAAAAAACCGCTAGACGAAGAGACTCACGGAACGAATTAATTTCGTCTTGCGAGGCACCACTGTAAATTGGTAGTGCTCTGCTGAGTTGTTGTTTTTTAATGTATTTTTTAAAAAAGATTTTCTTGAACAGAGAGACCTCATAGCTAGCTTGAGAGATGTGCTTGTTAGGATATAGTTCCTTTCCACCTTAAAAGGGAACAGGCATGACTGTTGTGTGTCACATGCCTGTTTACTTCCAGCACAGTCTGCTGGGAACTTCTGTTTGTCTATTGGTTTTGCTTTACTGCTGTTTGCTTGGAGACGAAGGGAAGCAGACATGATTTTCCTTTGTTCCTGAACTATGCTGAATAAATTGCTGTAAAAAATGCTCAGACATGTCTCTGTCCGCCACTTCCGTTGTGAGGATTTATTCACTCCGCTGATAAGAGTGTGCCAAGTCTCTAAACGTATCTGAGGCTCGTGTCGCTAACTGATGCTGCATCGGGAACTGGAGATCGCCCGGCTGCCGGCCGGTGGCTGGAGCCAGCTGGGGGCCTGCCAAATGCCCCCATCTCCCCCGCAGTATCCCAACAGTGTTAAGCAGAAGAGGAGATTAAACCAGCAGATGAGCCTGCCATCTAGTGGGCAGAGAGGAGAGAGCTCACCACTGCAAAGGTCCACTGAATGGGGAAAAGGAAGGAGAGGGAAATATGAGAAGGTGAAGCAGCCAGTGTGAGCTGCTTCCTTTTCCTAACAACCGAGTTGTTATCGTCGGACTGGGACCTGAGAGACCAGGGTTCAAATCACCTCTCTGCCATGAAGCTCACTGGGTGACCTTGGGCCAGTCACCATCTCTCAGCGACCTACCTGTTGTGAGGATGAAATGGGGAAGGGGAGACCTGTATACACCACTTGGAGCTCCTTAGAGGAAAAGGCAGTATATAAAGGTAAAGGGAGCCCTGACCGTTAGGTCCAGTCGTGGCCGACTCTGGGGTTGTGGCGCTCATCTCGCTTTATTGGCCGAGGGAGCCGGCGTACAGCTTCCGGGTCATGTGGCCAGCAGGACTAAGCCGCTTCTGGCGAACCAGAGCAGCGCACGGAAACGCAGTTTACCTTCCCACCAGAGCGGTACCTATTTATCTCCTTGCACTTTGATGTGCTTTCGAGCTGCTAGGTTGGCAGGAGCAGGGATCGAGCAACAGGAGCTCATCCCATCGTGGGTAGCAAATGGGGGGGCGGAATACTTAGCCCTTTGCCACTGCAGCCAGAAAATAAACAATAATAATAATATTTATAAAACTGGACTTACCCATGAGCCAATGTTTGGGAATTCGTTGGTGTGGATGTTGTTCCATGATTCGCACAAAGACTGCACAGCTGAAGGCAAGTTCTGGACAAGGGCTGGCCCTGCTCCACAGAAGACCGGCAAACAAGAGACACGCTTTCAGGGCACGAAGTCAAACTCCACCCAGGAACTTCATGGAGTTGGAGAGGCTCCAAGCTCAGCTGCCCGCTCGCCCCCTCCCCCAACCAAGCGAAGATGCTGGAGATTGAATCCAGGACATTTTGAATGCATGTGCTCTACGTACGGAGGAGCAGTAACATCATCTGGGAATGCAATCACAGCAGTGAAGCCACACCAGAGAAAGAGGGCAAGAAACAGCTTACCTAAAGTGTTGGATTTGCATCGGCTGGAGCCGATAGCCAGGACGGCTGCGTAGCCCTGTAGCTTCTCCTCTGTGGGCTTGTTCTCAGAAGCGCCTTCTTCCGAGAGGCTCTGCAGTAAGTAAGACCTGCACCAGGGAGAGGGGAAGGGAGGTTGGGAGTTCCCGATTCGGACTTTTGGGGGTCTCTGAAAAAGATATCTCCCTCTCTCAAAATGCTTAGAACTCCAGGCCACCTGGAGAAGCTGAAAGCTGGACGATTCAGAGCAGGCATAGTCAAACTGTGGAACTCCCTCCCACAAGAGGCAATGATGACCTCCAACTTGGATGGTTTTAAGACAGGATCGGATAAATTCATGGAGGAGTTCAATCTTTTAACATTGTCTTTTATGTATTATGACTTTGCTGTTGATTATCGTCTAGTAATTATTTCCTGTAATAGCTGAAAGTGAATTTTTGTTTCGCTGTTATTTGCTGATATTCCAAGGGTTAATTTTATAGTGCAATATCTTATTCTAAACGATTTATTCTAAATCGTTGAACATAACTTTATTTGATGTAAGTTGCTTATTTTAAAGTCATATTTTTATTATGACTTATTTGCACTGGATCAGAGTGGCATAGGATATGTGCTTTTTGTTGCGAATTGTACTTTTGTCTATGGTTTGTAAACTGCCTCGCGTGTATCGATATAGAAAGGCGGTAAACAAATTAAAAGTGAAATGAAAAATGAAATGAAGGCTAATGATATGGTCCATCTCCACTGTTGGAGGCAGTAACACTACTGAATACCAGCTGCTGGGAATCACAGGTGTGAAGAGTGGGTTGCTGCATTCAGGACTTCCTTAAGGGCTTCCCTTAATGGGCATCTGGTTAGCTGTTGTGAGAACAGGTTGCTGGAGTAGATGGGCCCTTGGGCCGATTAGGCAGGGCTCTTCTTATGTTCTAAGGCAGGTTTTCCCCAACTTGGATCTCTAGCTGTTTTTGAACTACAACTCCAATCATCCCTAGCTAGTGGGACCAGTGATCAGGGATGATGGGAACTGTAGTCCAAAACCAGCTGGCGACCCAAGTTGGAGAACCCCTGTTCTAAGACTACCATTTATTTATTTATTTATTTATTTATTTATACATACATACATACATACATACATACATACATACATACATACCCCGCCCATCTGGCTGGGTCTCCCCAGCCACTCTGGGCAGCTTCCAACAAAGTTTAAAAATACAGTGGTGCCCGGCAAGACGAATGCCTCGCAAGACGGAAAACCCGCTAGACGAAAGGGTTTTCCGTTTTGGAGGTGCTTCGCAGGACGAATTTCCTATGGGCTTGCTTCGCAAGACGAAAATGTCTTGCGAGTTGCTGCGATTTTTTTTCGCTCCCCACCCCCTTTTTCTAAGGCACTAAGCAGCTAATAGCCTTTTAGCAGCTAATCCGCTAATCCCTTAAGCCTTTAATAGCTGCTAATAGCCGCTAAACCGCTAATAGCACTAATCCACTAATGGGCTTGCTTCGCAAGACGAAAAAACCGCTAGACGAAGAGACTCACGGAACGGTTTCTTTTCGTCTTGCGAGGCACCACTGTACATTAAAATGTCACACATTAAAAACTTCCCTGAAGAGGACTGCCTTCAGATGTCTTCTAAATGTCAGGTAGTTGTTTATCTCTTTGACATCTGGTGGGAGGGCGTTCCACAGGGCGGGTGCCACTACCGAGAAGGCCCTCTGCCTGGTTCCCTGTAGCTTTGCTTCTCACAATGAGGGAACCGCCAGAAGGCTGTCGGCGCTGGACCTCAGTATCCAGGCAGAACGATAGGGGTGGAGACGCTCCTTCAGGTATACTGGGCCGAGGTATGCAACCCTTCCAGGAATACGGTGCAGCCCACTTACCTGGTGAAGGTGGCATAGGTGTCGATCAGCTGCAAGGTAGCCGGGAGCAAGTTCTTCGTGATCTCAGACGACTTGTGGGGGTCGGTCTCAGCGGCCAGCTTGGAGAAGTGCTCATCAAGGGAGACCTGGACCTTGGAAATGGCGGCGTCCAGGGTATAAATCGACTGCAAGCTGGGGATCTCGTGCAGCCTAAGGATGGTGGTGCAGTCGATCCCACAGAACGAGGAGATCTTTGGAAAGAATGGCAGCAGTTATTTTTACTGGGAACTTTTGGATCCCAAACCTTCCCTCCTAGCAGGCTTAGGGTGGCTTGAATGGAGCCAACTTGTTTTATTCTCAAAATAGAACCCTGCAATAGCACGTTAGGTTAAGAGAGACTTGCCTGAAATCACCCAAATGAGTTTCACAGGAAAGATAGGATCAGGAATCTGGGTCACATTCTAACTTGGTCTTTGCTAACTGGGTGCCAACAGCTGTGCTGGGCAAGTTTTATTCAAAAAGATGTCTGAAACATCTGGATATTGCCAGGTCGTTCTATTATTATTGTTACCCTCCATGGAAGATTCAGGACAGACAAAAGGACTTGTTAACCCAGTGCATAGTTAAACAATAGAACTCCCTCCCATAGGAAGCAGAGATGGCTGCCAACTTGGATGGCTTTAAAAAAAGAAGAAGAAGAAGAAGAAGAGTTTGGATTTGATATCCCGCCTTTTACTCCCTTTAAGGAGTCTCAAAGCAGCTAACATTCTCCTTTCCCTTCCTCCCCCACAACAAACACTCTGTGAGGTGAGTGGGGCTGAGAGACTTCAGAGAAGTGTGACTGGCCCAAGGTCACCCAGAAGCTGCATGTGGAGGAGCGGAGACGCGAACCCGGTTCCCCAGATTACGAGACTACCGCTCTTAACCACTACACCACACTGGCTTGGATTGGACCAATTAACGAGAGAGGATATGGTTATCAGTGGCTCCTAGAATGGTGGCTATGTTCTGCCTCCACAGCTGGATGCTGCTGGAAAACCACAGAGGGCAAAAGTGCTCTTGCGCTTGGGTCCTGTTTGCAAGTTTGCTACAGGCACCTGGTTGGCCACTATGAGGCTGGGATACACAGGCCATTGCACTGATCCAGGATGCTCAATACGTTCTTGTGTATCTAAGTCCTCTCACTACCCTCTGCACTGCATCAGAGCAGGTAACAAAAACTCAGCTGCTGCCACTAGTTCTATGCACCTCAACACACACCTGT
This sequence comes from Podarcis tiliguerta, assembly GCF_965153285.1. NCBI lineage: Eukaryota > Metazoa > Chordata > Lepidosauria > Squamata > Lacertidae > Podarcis > Podarcis tiliguerta. Next base: position 13,227,099 of record NC_139541.1, read on the forward strand.
CTGGCAAAGTACTCCTCTGCTATTTCCACGTCGTACTTCACGCAGCTGCACTTGACCGAGGTCAGCTCAACGAGAGAAGTGGCGTGTTCAGATTTCATGCCCTGCTTAACAAGGTGATCCTAAGCGAAAGGAGGAGAAAACAAAAAGATATAATACACTGAGGGAAAGAGACCTCAGTGCAACAGGCCTAAAGCATCTCTTACGCTGAAAGGTAATTTCATGAAAAGTGCACGCCATGGTGAATCAAACAGGTAGCTTCCGGGGTCTCAGCAGCACATGAGAACAGAGAGTGGCTGTGTTTGACCAAAACGCTTAAGCATTATTGTGTTATTATTGTTCCATCTCTGGAACAGTCTCCCACATGTAAGATTGGCTGGTGCCAACATTGTCAACTTTTAAGCACCAGGGAAATATATTTTTTGCCCATGTATGGGGGGAGTGGCTATTTTAGGTGTTCATCCTGTTGCTGGGGGAGGGAGAATATTGTTTTGTAACTGACTAGCTGTTGTTTAACAGCAGCTTGAGGAAACAACCAAAATCCAACAAGCTGTGGCTAATCTTAACTACAGTTTGCCAAAACAACAACAACAATTTATTTATACCCCGCCCATCTGAATGGGTTGCCCCAGCCACTCTGAGAGGCTATAGGCTGGGAGCCTATTTCTAACCATGGTTTATTTAGCTGCCTTGTTTCAGCAAACCATAGTTATAATTAATGACAGTTCTGACTTTGGAGATAACAGCTAAGCTGTACACAATCCTAAAGTAGGACTTCTTACAGCTCACTTGCAGGAGGGAAGTACAAGTCTGCCTTGGTGTAACAGTAAACCATGGTTTAGGGTAAAGGTAAAGGTACCCCTGCCCGTACGGGCCAGTTGTGTCCGACTCTAGGGTTGTGTGCCTATCTCACTTAAGAGGCCAGGGGCCAGCGCTGTCCGGAGACACTTCCAGGTCACGTGGCCAGCATGACGAAGCTGCTCCGGCGAGCTGGCACCAGTGCAGCACACGGAACGCCGTTTACCTTCCCGCTATAAAGCGGTACCTATTTATCTACTTGCACTTAGGGGTGCTTTCGAACTGCTAGCTGGGCAGCAGCTGGGACCGAAAGACGGGAGCTCACCCCGCTGCGGGGATTCGAACCGCCGACCATACGATCGGCAAGCCCTAGGCGCTGTGGTTTTACCCACAGCGCCACCCGCGTCCCCAAACCATGGTTTAGCTGTATTTATTTATATGTGTCAACTCCAATAAACCAAAAAAGTCTCAAAGACTTACAATGAAAGGAAAATGCAATACGTGGCGAACACAACCATTAAAACAATGCTACACAGTGGATCACTGGATGTGGACAAGCAGGGATAAATGGGGATGATTCCATCTAGACGACCTACAAAACCAGAAGTTCTCAGGCCAAGCGGAGCAGCTACCTTGATCCAGCTGACGTAGGTGGGGATACGCAGGCGGGAAGACCAGCGCAAGGTGTGCAGGATGTCACACTCGCTCATCTCAGGGCTGTTCATCGCCAGCTGGTTCATGTAGTTCTTGGAGGGTGGCAAGATCCCCAGGATCCGCCAGAGGATCAAGAAGTAGTATTGAAGCGCACAGGCCTCCTGAGCAAAAGAAGAAGCAAGACAGAATTAGCCAGCTGCAGTTCTGTTACAGCTGTCCAACCCTCAGGGACTAAAACTGAAAGGGAAGCCAAAGGCAAGGAAGCAGTGTGACGCGGCAGCTAAAAAAGCCAATGCAATTCTGGGCTGCATCAATAGCAGTATAGCATCTAGATCAAGGGAAGTAATAGTGCCACTGTATTCTGCTCTGGTCAGACCTCACCTGGAGTACTGTGTCCAGTTCTGGGCACCACAGTTCAAGAAGGACACTGACAAACTGGAACGTGTCCAGAGGAGGGCAACCAAAATGGTCAAAGGCCTGGAAACGATGCCTTATGAGGAACGGCTAAGGGTGCTGGGCATGTTTAGCCTGGAGAAGAGGAGGTTAAGGGGTGATATGATAGCAATGTTCAAATATATAAAAGGATGTCACATAGAGGAGGGAGAAAGGTTGTTTTCTGCTGCTCCAGAGAAGCGGACACGGAGCAATGGATCCAAACTACAAGAAAGAAGATTCCACCTAAACATTAGGAAGAACTTCCTGACAGTAAGAGCTGTTCGACAGTGGAATTTGCTGCCAAGGAGTGTGGTGGAGTCTCCTTCTTTGGAGGTCTTTAAGCAGAGGCTTGACAACCATATGTCAGGAGTGCCCTGATGGTGTTTCCTGCTCGGCATGGGGTTGGACTCGATGACCCTTGTGGTCTCTTCCAACTCTATGATTCTATGATTCTAAGCCTAATCGATATAGCAAGCCCTGCAGAGGGACATAGGAAGCATCCTTCTATTGAGTCGGCCCATCGGTCCAGCCAAGAACATCCTTGCCTATACTAACTGCCAGCGATTCTACAAAGTTTCACAGGCAGAGGTCTCTCCCAACCCTACCTTCCGGAAATGCCAGGGATTGAACCAGAAACTTTCTGCAAGCAGAACACATGTGCAGCCATAGTATATGACCCTTCCCTCTCATACAAATCTCATGTCTTGGGCAAATGAGGGAACCCAGAACCTTCTGTGAGGATGGCTCACATCATCATGCCAGTTCAATGACCAGTCTCAAACAGGGCTCTACTGTCTACGCAAGACCACCTTTGCTTATTGCCGCACTAGCTCCCACAACTGAGCCACATTGCTGCCGCCTGCCCCACCTGTAAGCTGCACAGTGCAAAAGATGAACCACCACTGCCAAGAGACTCAGAGGACAGATCGGCAGCTGAGCTCCCTGCCAGATTCATCCAGTGTAACAAATTCAAGTTTATCTGGAGACGGCAGCAGAAGAACAGCCACATCAAAGTCTGGCTCAGGAGCCAGAGACGCCCTTACCAGTGCGGTGACATTTTTGTTCTCCTTTCTTCGGAGGGTGTCGAACTGGGAGCCAGCAGCCAGCAGCGAGGTGAGGGCTGAGTACAGGTCATCGTATTTTGTGGCCTTCGCAAACAAGACCTCGCACACCTGAAAGAGAAGCAGAGGAGTCCAAACTCTTTCCCTATGGCTTTGCTCCACTCACCACTCTGGTTCAGAGGATCTGCTAAAAGTACAAGTTCGTCCCCACAAGAAAAATGCCTTCCTTTAGGTCAGCAGTTCCCAGAGGAGGAAATGGGGAGAGCTGAGAGGCAAGGGGGAGGCAGTGAGGCACAGGAGGTATAAAAAGACTTTGAAAAGCTGATATTGATGGATCAAGTTATTTGTTGAATTAATTAAATGAACTGGATTTTGAATAAATGTGCAATTAACTGTTAATTAACTGTAAATGTTTTGAATTTTATTGTGTTATTATCTTCCTTAGCAGATTGTGCAAAACACTGTTCTGAATAATGCTTTTTTATAGGGAAGAGGGTGTTGGGAATATTCCATTCCACCTTAAGGAGCAGACATGGAACTGTTGCGTGTCACATGTCTGTTTACATTCCAGCACAGCTTGCTGGGAACATCCATTATGTTTACAGTCATACCTCAGGTTAAGTACTTAATTCGTTCCAGAGGTCCGTTCTTAATCTGAAACTGTACTTAACCTGAAGCACCACTTTAGCTAATGGGGGTCTCCCGCTGCCACCACACTGCCGGAGCACGATTTCTGTTCTCATCCTGAAGCAAAGCTCTTAACCTGAAGCACTATTTCTGGGTTAGCGGAGTCTGTAACCTGAAGCGTATGTAACCTGAAGCGTATGTAACCTGAGGTACCACTGTGTAGCTTTTGCTTTTGACTCTGTCTCTCTGAAATACAAAGAGAGAGACGACTTGTTTCTTTGTCCTGATTTATGATTAATAAATCCGTAGTTGTAGTATGCTTCCACAAGCCTCAAGCCTATTCTGTGTGTGCAGTTCGCTCTGCTGACATAGTGTGCCCTGGTTTTGAAGCCTGGGTCGCTGACGTACGTCAGAGCAGAGGCCAATGGGTCTTTGCAGCGGGACAGCTGGAAGGAGACAACCCAGCTGGGACTAGCCAGCTGGCCTTGCAATCCTCTGCATGCAGACAGAGGGCACTGGGGCACATGGGTTAAGACCACACCCTCAAAAGAGAAAAAACAGTTATTCTAAGTTTGGGGAACACAGCTTTAGGTCTCGTACGTTGTACGTGCAATGATCAACGGGGGCCCGCAGATGGTCCCAAGCCAGCTGCCAAACACTGGTGGACATCACCATGGAAGCCTTGCCCATTGTAGCAAAATTCAAGTCCTACGGGGTGGGAGATGCTTATAGTTACCGTGTTATCAAGGCGGTTCAGATCGTCCTCGGGTGCTTCCGGTGAGAGAATGCAGTAGAACCTGGGTTGGGGGGCTGCATCTGGCAGAAACAAAACAATTCAAAGGACCGGGTTATTTTAAGTTGCCTCCAAGGGAACACAGAAACACAGATGTAAGTGATCTTTGAAACCAGGACAGCTAGGCTTTCAAATGCCTCAATAGGAGATGGGAAGCAGGGCTCACTGTCAGCTTTGCCAAAGCTCAGCTCCACCAGGCACCTCCTGAACTGGGCTAGCTGATCTTTATCAAAACAACTGCTTAAAAAATGGTGGCCCAAGTTCCTTTCTTGCCTGCCCCCTTTCCCCATGTGGGTTGTTTTTTTAAGATTGTAAACTGATTGTATTTAAAGCCACTCATGTGGAGGCTTTTCAGCTGAAGAGAAGAGAAGATACACTCATCAGCTCCATCACCACGGTGAATTAAAACAAAAAACCCTTAGATTGTTCATGTTTAGGAAAAACTCGTGAGGTGGATAGATTTCACGAAACATGGTATTGCTTGTTTGCAACTAGTCCTCTGGATACACATAAGGCCTGGAAACGATGCCTTATGAGGAACGGCTAAGGGAGCTGGGCATGTTTAGCCTGGAGAAGAGGAGGTTAAGGGGTGATATGAGATAGCCATGTTCAAATATATAAAAGGATGTCACTTAGAGGAGGGAGAAAGGTTGCTTTCTGCTGCTCCAGAGAAGCGGACACGGAGCAATGGATCCAAACTACAAGAAAGAAGATTCCACCTAAACATTAGGAAGAACTTCCTGACAGTAAGAGCTGTTCGATAGTGGAATTTGCTGCCAAGGAGTGTGGTGGAGTCTCCTTCTTTGGAGGTCTGTAAGCAGAGGCTTGACAACCATATGTCAGGAGTGCTCTGATGGTGTTTCCCGCTTGGCAGGGGGTTGGACTCGATGGCCCTTGTGGTCTCTTCCAACTCTATGATTCTATGAAGATTTGCTGCATTTTGAAAAGTCCTAAAATAAGCTTGGAACTCTTTGAATGCCACTAACCATCGAGGGGGATGCGGGTGGCGCTGTGGGTAAAAGCCTCAGCGCCTAGGGCTTGCCGATCGAAAGGTCGGCGGTTCGAATCCCCGCGGCGGGATGCTCTCCCGTTGCTCGGTCCCAGCGCCTGCCAACCTAGCAGTTCGAAAGCACCCCCAGGGGCAAGTAGATAAATAGGGACCGCTTACTAGCGGGAAGGTAAACGGCGTTTCCGTGTGCAGCTCTGGCTCGCCAGAGCAGCTTCGTCACACTGGCCACGTGACCCGGAAGTGTCTCCGGACAGCGCTGGCCCCCGGCCTCTTGAGTGAGATAGGCGCACAACCCTAGAGTCTGTCAAGACTGGCCCGTACGGGCAGGGGTACCTTTACCTTTACCTTTAACCATCGAGGGAAACCATACCTCCACCAGCTTACTCAAGAGACCCACCTGATGAGCAGTGCTTGGCCCAGTTCTCTTCCACTTCCTTGAACCCGTGGTAGAGGGGAGAAGAGGTTCGCCGACTGCCATCCTGGGACCCGCCAGCCCAAACAATGGGTGGGGTGAGCAAGTTGTATTGCACCTAAAAAGGCAAGCAGAGGGAGGACAGATGTGAGGGGAGCAAAGAACAACGTCAGTTTGGTTGACTGCTCATCACAGAACTATAGAGCTGGAAGGGACGCCCAACGGTCATCTAGCCCAACCCGCGTGCCACAATGCAGGAATCGCAGTTAAAGAATCCCTGGCCTGAGGACTGCAGCACCCAGCAGCAGAGCAACACCCATCCACAGGGCTCACCTGTTCGAACAGGTACACCGGAACCTTTGAATATTGGTGAAGCAGGTAGTCGAAGACCAAGAGGAGGCGGGCCAGGAGAAGAGGGACGCAGCTCAGCTGCGAATCCAGGTTGGCCATCAGCTCCAGGATGGTCTGGATGCAGAGAGTCAAGACCGACCGGCGGCCTTTCTCGGAGAAGCTGTGGAAGATCAGCAGGAGCAGCTGGAGGTGCTCGACGTTCAGGTCCTCGGTGTCGCCGGGGAGCGTCCCCTGCATGGCATTCTGCTTCAGGGTGCCCACAAACCTGCCAAGGGGGGAAGGGAAGAAGCAGGGAACGGGTCACAGCAAAGCAAGGAGCTCAACAGCACCAGGTACAACTCTGGCAAAGGACAAAAGCTATACAAGGAAGGTCCTGACTTCGGAAGAGTCCATCGCTTTGGGGCTGCCCTCCCCTGGAATGCCACCCCCCCCCCGAATGTCTGAGGGCGGTGGAACTACCAAGCAGGGACTTTAAGGTCTACCAATGTGTTTTAACAAGTAGGACTCCAATCTTAACATATATAAGGGACACAGCGGCATGGGAGGAAGTTGAGGATTATCCCGGTGAAGATGCTAGTTGATGAGACCTGTTGTTTCTTATTCAGCAAGGCCTTGACTACAGCTCTCCTTTACCCCCATGCTCTTTTATATATATATATATATATATATATATATATATATATATATATATATATATATATAATATTTTATTAAGATTTTCAAAACATTACAAATAAATAAATAAATAAATAACAATTAAAAACAGTTCAATCTTTCATGACTTATCTTGCATTTGCTTGTTTCCCGGACCTCCCCACACCTCCCCTCTTTGTATTCCAGTTCAATTTATTTATTCAGCAAATCCTTTCCCTCTTTACCTTTATCCTTATCTTTGATCTTATTATAACTTTAAATTTTCACCCGTTAACAATCCGTTTTTGCATATTCCTTCATGACGTTATTACTAAAAACCCCTTAACCTCAATCCAACATCATTCTAATATTCATTAATTTTACAATATTTCTGTAGATAGTCTTTAAACTTCTTCCAAACTTCTTCCACCAACTCCTCTCCCTGGTCTCGGATTCTGCCGGTCATTTCCGCCAATTCCATATAGTCCATCACCTTCATCTCTGAGCTAGCCGCCTTTACCCCCATGCTCACCTCTCCCAAACCTTCAGGCATTCGGGCACGTCAGGGTCTCCTTGGGTGCTCGCTTTGTGCTGCCAGATGAGGAGGAGCCGAGAGAGGACAGACAAGCTCTGGGGGTGGATGTAAAGGGGCCAGGGGCCTTCGGAGAAAGGGGCCACGCCCAGCTGCTGCAGGAGAGTGCTCTGGCAAGAAGGGGGAAATAAGTGCCTGCATGAAGTCCTTCAATAAAATCTAAACAATTGCTGCTAAAGGGGACTCCATTATCAGCACGGAGGTCCAATTTGGAGGATGTATGAAGCTCCCTTTTACTGAGCCAGACCATCTAGCTCAGTGTTGACTATACAGTGGTGCCTCGCAAGACGAAAAGAATCCGTTCCGCGAGTCTCTTCGTCTTGCGGTTTTTTTCGTCTTGCGAAGCAAGCCCATTAGCGGATTAGCGCTATTAGCGGTTATTAGCGGCTATTAAAGGCTTAAGGGATTAGCGGATTAGCTGCTAAAAGGCATTAGCCTAAAAGGGATTAGCGGCTTAGATCAGCTGATAAGCGGCTTAGATCAGCTGTTCAGCGGCTTAGCAAACAGCTGTTAAGCGGCTTAGGGACTTGGGAAAAAGGCTGGGAGGGGAAAAAAAACCCCAGGAATCGCAAGACATTTTCGTCTTGCGAAGCAAGCCCATAGCAAATTCGTTTTGCGAAGCACCTCCAAAACGGAAAACCCTTTCGTCTAGCGGGTTTTCCGTCTTGCGAGGCATTCATCTTGCGGGGCACCACTGTACTGATCAACAGTGGCTCTCCAGGGTTGTTGTTTTTTATTATTTACTTCATAAAATTTATACACTCCTCAATTGTTAAAAACAAACAACAACAACCACCACCACCACCCTCAAAGCAGTTTACAAAAAAGGTAACACAATCAAGCTATCAGTAAGAAAAACTAACAATAGTTTAACACTATAGAAAGTTAAAATGACAATGACCTAAAAACAGATTTTAAAAACTCACATCAGCTTTCTAAACAACTGGATAAGCTTGTCTAAACAAGAATGTTTCTAGGAGGGGCCAAAAAGAGTATGGTGAAGGCAGCTGCCTAGTATCAAGAAACAGTGAGTTCCAAAACGTAGGTGCTGCCATGCTAAAAGACCCAGTTCTTACAAATACGGAATGAGTGTTATATGGCATCTGTAAGATGCTGTGGATTGCACCTGTAACCTTCTGCATGCAATGGAGATGCAATACAACTGAGCTTCTATCATTGTCCTTGACCACTGGACCATGCTAGCTGCTGTGTGCTGGAGTCCAGTGGTTCCCGGAAGACCACAGATGGCTCCACAACTCTGTTCTAGATTCAACTTGGCCATCAAATTTTCAGACATTAACACCACCCCACCATTCCCCCATGCTAATTTCTAAACTGCTGGCCCTGGCTTTCCTAAGAGGTGGGGGGCCCTCTAGGTCCTTCTTATTACTAACCGCACAAGCAATGCAAGACTCACTTGCAAAGTGGGGGACTGGAGGTCCGAGGTCACCAAGGAGTGGTTGAAGTGGTACAGTGCAGCAGCAAATTCCTCCTCCTCTGTGGTACCTATGACAAAGGGCAGAGTCAGCTGGTTATCCCAGGATCCCACCACTTCACACAAAATAAACAGAAACCCGACATAGCTAAACGGAACCTCTTGGTTGAGGTGGTGTCAGAAGGCTGCACTTTGCTTACAATTACAGGGGTGCCTCGCAAGACGAAAAGAATCCGTTCCGTGAGTCTCTTCGTCTAGTGGTTTCTTCGTCTTGCGAAGCAAGCCCATTAGCGGATTAGCGGACTAGCGCTATTAGCGGTTTAGCGGCTATTAAAGGCTTAAGGGATTAGCGGATTAGCTGCTAAAAGGCTATTAGCAGCTTAGTGCCTTAGAAAAAGCGGGTGGGGATCGGAAAAAAACCCCCAGGAATCGCAAGACATTTTTGTCTTGCAAAGCAAGCCCATAGCAAATTCGTCCTGCGAAGCACCTCCAAAACGGAAAACCCTTACGTCTAGCGGGTTTTCCGTCTTGCGAGGCATTCGTCTTGTGGGGCACCACTGTACACTTGTCCATCTTTGATCTTCAGCCAGAACTTTTAAGTGACGAAAGACGCCACCAAAGATGGCCACCCCCTCTGTGTCCCTCTTTCTCCAGCAGTAGAGGAGACGCGGGGCTGCCACTGCCAGGGGCAGCTGCAAGTCTCCTGCTTGTGTACAATTCTGCCCTTACAATAATCAAATCACATCTGCCAGGTTCAGAGACAGCTAGGGACATGCCCTATGAAAATATGAAGCTGGCTGGACCATGTCAAGACCAGTGATCCATCGAGTTCAGGGGTGGGGAAACCTTTTATTCAACCCAAGGGCCACATTCCCCTCCGGGTAACTTTCTGGGGGGGGGGGCACATGCCAGTGGTGGGCGGGGCCAGAGGCAAAAATGGGTGGGGCAATGAAGGTAAATTTTACTTTGCTGGAGATGGCTAGTTTTTACACACACACACCCCTCTACCTTCCGTCCAGGCAAGCCAGAAACATCATCAGAGCTCAAGTAGACATTCCAGCCAGGAAAAAAACCATTCAAGGAGGATGCAAAGCAGGACTGTGAAGGCCTAAGGTTGCCTTAGCTCAATTTCCCCTCCAGGGTCTCAAGCAAAGACACTAGACTAGAATGGCAGGGGGTAGAGAAAGGGCTTGCACCCCAACCTTTGATCCCGTCCTTGTCCACTTCCTTGATGATGCAGGCCAGCGTGGCCATGTGCTGCTCTGTCAGCGAGACGCTCAGGTAGTTGCGGATGAAATTATTCCTGGAGTCCAGCATGGAGGAAGTCACAAAGTTCAGGATATTGGAGGCCAGGTTTAAGAACTAGAAGCCAAAGGAAAAGAGGAGACAGGAGAGATTGATGCATGAGCCAAACAGAAACTGGAACGGAACCAGGAGGATAATACCGTATTGGCCCGAATATAAACCACACCTTTAAAATTGGAGAGGCGGGGGGGGGGGGGGAATAAAAGCTCCTCTCCATTCCTCACGGCTCCTGGCTGCATACAGGGTCGTGTATTCAAATGGTCGCGAATATAAGCCACACTTTAACTTTTCACAGTCAGAATTGTGGGGGAAAGTGAGGCTTATATTCAGGCCAATATGGTAATCAGCTGTGCTTTCCCACAAATCCCAGTCACATCCCAAAAATTCACTTTTTGTGTTAAAAAATTAAGGCCCAGGGTTTTTTGCTTCCAAAGGCCAACAGGTATTGAATATGGTCATCAGTACTGTCCCCCCCCCCGACCCCATACACACCTCCCTGCCCTATGTACTCCTTATTGAAAGTCATTGTGTAAAGGGCACCTTTCATACTGCAAATTGCAGTATCCGGTGTGAGTGTTTGTGTATACTTGTCTCAAAACAAAGAAACAGAATAATCTTTGGGTCCTCCGTGAATCTATCCAAGGTGGTGCCATCCCTGCCTCTTGTGGGGATGAGTCTCATGGTTCAACTATGTGCCACTGATTTCAATGGGTCTACTCTGAGCAAAACCAGCTGGACACAACCCTAGGAAGTTCCCACCACACACCAGTTCTGGATCTTTGCGACTGGCCAAGATGTTCCCGTTTTCTCCGGCGGCCTGCTTGTTGGGGCTCTTCACTCGAGGGGAGCTCTCCAGGGGTGGGGGCGGGGGTGGCGGAGGAGGGGCCACTTTCTCTTTGCTGGGAGAAATGGTCTCCTCAAACCACTGCCCGAGGATGGGCTCGCTGTCGTCATCTAGGGAAAAAAACCCAAAGTAAACACAGAGATTGTTTAAGAGACAAGAGCGTAACATACAATTAAGGATCCTCTACTGTGTCTATTGGGATGCGGGTGGCGCTGTGGGTAAAAGCCTCAGCGCCTAGGGCTTGCCGATCGAAAGGTCGGCGGTTCGAATCCCTGCAGCGGGGTGCGCTCCCGTTGTTCGGTCCCAGCACCTGCCAACCTAGCAGTTCAAAAGCACCCCCGGGTGCAAGTAGATAAATAGGGACTGCTTACTAGCGGGAAGGTAAACGGCGTTTCCGTGTGCGGCTCTGGCTCGCCAGAGCAGCGATGTCACGCTGGCCACGTAACCCGGAAGTGTCTCTGGACAGCGCTGGCCCCCAGCCTCTTGAGTGAGATGGGTGCACAACCCTAGAGTCTGTCAAGACTGGCCCATACGGGCAGGGGTACCTTTACCTTTACCGCGTCTATTGCTGCCACCATGAAACACAAATCCCCAGGCCTCCCCTGTTTTGCACGCACCCTGGCTGCTGTCTTCGGTGCTGCTGAAATCGTCCTCATAGTAAGTGTTGGAGTCTGTGGAAGCGCTCACGTCGCTGCTCATGGAGCCCTTTCGTTGCCGCTGAAGAACACAAGCCTGAAAGTTTGGGTCAGCCGGGTGGGGTGGGAAGGAGGAGAAAGACCAGACCAGGTCAGCTGCTTTCTGCAAAGCTTAGCTCTTGAAAGCTTAGATTTCAAAGATGGGGGGGGGGGGGGTTGGATTTGATATCCCGCTTTATCACTACCCTAAGGAGTCTCAAAGCGGCTAACAATCTCCTTTCCCTTCCTCCCCCACAACAAACACTCTGTGAGGTGAGTGGGGCTGAGAGACTTCAGAGAAGTGTGACTGGCCCAAGGTCACCCAGCAGCTGAATGTGGAGGAGCGGAGATGCGAACCCGGTTCACCAGATTATGAGTCCACTGCTCTTAACCACTACACCACACTGTAAAAGATGACTTTTACAAATGATGTAAAAAAAAATCGAGCGAGTTTCTAGACCTCCAGTTTGAAGGAAGCCCAAGGGGCCCGTAAATACCTTTCTGTACGAGGTCGACAGCAAAGTCAGGAGCAAGTTGGTGAGGGGCACGGAGTCGATCAACCGCTGGATTCGCTGGATCGATGTGCTCTGGGCCATGATGTTCAGCACAGCCGGGGGGCCATCGGTCTCCCAGCCCTGGAGGGCGGAGGGTCAAAGCTGTGTTATTTTGTCATGTTCGGAAAGCAAAAAACCCATCAGAACCCTGATCCGAGTTGTCTCTCTCTCTCACCTTGTGAAGAGCTTCAACTTGCAGGTCTTGGAAGAGGGAAGTGAGCAGCTTAATGGCATGGTTGGCAAGGACAACAGACAGGACACCAAAACCCTGGTGCCTATGGAGAAGAGAAAAAGGAAGCATTTTAAGAACCCAAGAGCTTTTCCATCTAAGATACAGGAAGGGGGGGGGGGGGAGTCCCTGACGTTACTCTCTTGACTGATACCAAACTTACCCTTTTCCAGGCCCCAGTTTGGGAGATCCCACTCCCTCTTTGGAACGAGCAATGATGTCCCGTACCCGGAGGGCAGCCAGGGGATCTTTCTCCTTCCCCTTATCAGCCAGGGCTGTGGGGCTGAGGTTCAAGATGAGAAACAGGCTGTTCAGCAGACACCAGGCGCCAAGCAGCTGGAAGTTCTGGTAGTGCTGCCATCCCAAGAAAGAGGGGGGAAAGAGTGAGAACACATACAAACCCATGTTTAACTCCACAACCACATTGATCTGCAAAACGAGCACTGTTACAGATGCCACACAATATTCATTCCACGTTTGTAAGAAATCAATATTTTAGTGTAGCAGCACCTACACTTCGGAACTCCCTGCCTGTTGACACTAGGCGTGTGCTTTCACTGTACTGCTTTCAAACCATTTTTGTTTGGGCAAAGCCTACCCAGACTTGCAGAATGTTGCTTTATTCTGGTTTTCAGCTTATCATTCATTTTAATTACAGTGGTGCCCCGCAAGACGAATGCCTCGCAAGACGGAAAACCCGCTAGACGAAAGGGTTTTCCGTTTTGGAGGTGCTTCGCAGGACGAATTTCTCTATGGGCTTGCTTTGCAAGACGAAATTGTCTTGCGATTCCTGGGGTTTTTTTCCGCTCCCCACCCCCTTTTTCTAAGGCACTAAGCTGCTAATAGCCTTTTAGCAGCTAATCCGCTAATCCCTTAAGCCTTTAATAGCCGCTAATAGCCACTAAACCGCTAATAGCGCTAATCCGCTAATGGGCTTGCTTCGCAAGACAAAAAACCGCTAGACGAAGAGACTCACGGAACGGATTCTTTTCGTCTTGCGAGGCACCACTGTATTTTTTACAGTTTTAAGTAATAGTTTTAAACTACTTTTTAAATGATACTTATTTTGTTTCACTCTTTTCTTTCAGTGGGTGGGGTGGGATGTTTTAATCCTGCTTTTTAAAAATCTGAATGTGTTTTAAGATTCCCCCCCCCCCCCGTTATGTTTTTCACTGGTTTTGATGTAGGTTACTTATTGTAAGTTGCTTTGAGTTATTTTTTCAAAAAGCAACTAATAAGTTTTATAAAAAACAAACTACAACTACTTTTGATAAACTGCTTTGAGGCCTTATTACAATCAAGTGCCTACAAATAAACCTTGCAGAAAAAACAAATAACGTTTCATTCCATCCCTTCCATATGGGGCAAAGTTGCCAAGACAAAGGAGTTCTGCTTGGAGGTTATCGCCCTTACCTCCCCACCTGCACGGCGTGAGTTGCTGATGGCCTGCCCAATCATATCGTAGATTTCAAGCTGCAGACATAGATGGAAACAAGAGATTTCAGGACTTATATGAAAAGCTGCCATTTATACATGCATGCATACAAAACACAAAAAAACCCCTTTGAGTTGCAAATTCAGCACCGTATCTTCTCTTGTGGACACACACAAAGAAGGATTCCCCATAGCATCCAGCCACCCCACTTACACATTTCTGCACAATGGTGGCTGCATCATTTTCGTAGTCTTCTTCTTTTGAACTTGTGGACCCAGTTCGGACCTGCTGGGTGCTGCCTACATGGAGGATGGCCATGCAGGTCGCAACACTCACACCTGGGTGGAGAGAGAAAGAGAGGATCTCGATGTCAGGCAGAGCCTCGCCTAGCGCTGTAAGCTACATCCCATAGTAAGTCTGGGCAGGGGGGCAAGAAGAAGTGTCCCCAATCGCAAATTGAGGAAACCTCTTTTTAACTGTCAGTACTTCTCTATAGAGTTCCTACTGACAGACAAGTTTCCAAAGCACAAACCAGGTAGGCACCGTAACCGGGTTGTATTCAACAAAACTAGACTCGGCACAAACCAGCCTTCAGCAGCCCACTGCCCTCCGGAGGCTTTGGACTACAACTCCCATCAGCCCCTGCTGCGACTTGTGGTCCAAAACACCTGGAGGATATGAGGCTGGCATAGATGCAGTGGAACTGTTAGTCACATCCACTAATTTAAATGGATTGTTATACCTACCCTATGAAACTAATCAACCCAATCATGTTTGGTAAACTCAATGAGTCTACTCCGAGTAGAACTAAGTAGGTACAATCCATTGTTACTATTCGGTTGATGCAACGCCATTTGACGTGCACATCACATGACAAAGCAGAAGAGGGTAGGCCCATGCCCAGAGAAGCTTGCAATCTAAAATTCAACAAAGGGGAAACTTAATTGGAACAGGAGGGGCATAAGGAGAGCCGACAAGAGGAAGAGGTCCATCCTTTCACTCTGAGATCAGAATGACAATACAGTGGTGCCTCGCAAGACGAAAAGAATCCGTTCCGGGAGTCTCTTCGTCTAGCAGTTTTTTCGTCTTGCAAAGCAACCCTATTAGCGGATTAGCACTATTAGCGGTTTAGCGGCTATTAAAGGCTTAAGGGATTAGCGGATTAGCTGCTAAAAGGCTATTAGCAGCTTAGTGCCTTAGAAAAAGGGGGTGGGGAGCGAAAAAAATTCGCAAGAATCGCAAGACATTTTCGTCTTGCAAAGCAAGCCCATAGAGAAATTCGTCCTGCGAAGCGCATTGAAAAATGGAAAACCCTTTCGTCTAGCGGGTTTTTCGTCTTGCGAGGCATTCGTCTTGTGGGGCACCACTGTATGTGCCAAGTTCAGTTTCATTATGTTACTGTCAGGCAAGTGCTCACCTGCATAGAGGCAGCTAAGAGCCAGAACAGTGACGTCCTGCAGCCTTGTGGGAGTAAGAGGCTCCAGAACAGGGAGGGAGAGAGTATCCAAGGCCATGGTCACGTCAATCACCAGCGAATGGAACCTGCAGAAAGAAGGTGGACAGCATTGGAAGGGTAGCTTGGGATTCACCAAGGCAGGGAAATCAGTGGCCCGCTGGTGCTGAAACCCAGCACTGAACAGATGTAAGCCAGGGCCATCTGGCAACGTCCAACCCAGACTGGGTGATAGACTGGAAGGTGGGGGGGGGGGGAGAGAACATAAAAAGGGGAGCTCTCTTTACCCGTTACGAACTGCAGTGGCATCGGCTACGGTGGCTGGCATGATGAAAAAGGAATTAGCGGACACAGCATCCTGGAAGCGGTTTATGTAGCGCAGGAAGTAAGGGAGGTTCAGGCAGACCCGCAGCAGCTTCTCAGAGCCACCTGTTAAGAAGAAAGGCAAGCAGTGTGACAAAAAAAGAGAGCCCTGCTGGATCAGACCAATTCCTTTTCATAGAAATGTAGAGTTGGAAGGGACCACAAGGCTCATCTAGTTCCACCTCCTGCAATACAGGAATCTTTTACCCAAAGTGGGGCTCAAACCCATGAACCTGTGATTAAGAGTCTCATTCTCTATCAACTGAGCCATCCCGCCATCCATCTCGTCCTGCCTCCTGTTTCTTCCCACAGTGCCCAATCAGAAAGCTTCAGGAGGAATACTAGTAGGGTGTGAAGGCAATAACCCTTTCCCTGCCCACCCTCTAGCAACTGGTGTTCAACAATAGTCAGCCTCAGCCGATGGAAATGTTATACAGCTAGGGAAACCCAACTTCCTACTCCCCCCCCTCCTTTCTTTTAAGATTGCTCGCTTGAAAACAAGTGATAGCAGTTGTAGGCATCCTTTCCCTACCAAGTTCTTGCAAGCTGGCCACGTTCTGAGCAATGAATATGCTCTTCGTCTTGGCTGCAGAGGCTTGGTCCGTGGACGCCTGGTCGTCACTTTCACCTTCCCCCTGAGGAGAAAAAGGAGAAATGGGCACCAGCCATGGTGCCGCTCCACATTTACATAGTGCTTTTGTATCTTAGTGTATTACGATTTGAATTCTATGCAATGGAAATACAGGAAATAAAAGAAGCAATGAAAACACAATAAAAAATCAGACAAAACCTAGCACAGCACATTGCAGTTGGCAGAACGGTGTGCCAAGAACCTTCAGCAATTTTCAAGCGGCTTGCAAGGAGGAAAGTTTGAGAACCACTGCCTGAAGACATAGGAAGCTATCTTGTACTGAATCAGACCACTGGCTCAGTCCTGTCTCCAATGACTGGCAGCGGCCCTCCAGCGGTCTTTTCCAGCCCTACCAAGGGATGCTACCAGGGAGTGAATCGAGCACTTTCTGCAAGCATAGCAGGTGCCCTACCACTAAGCTGTAGTTCTTCCCCAGCTCCTTTCACTTGAACTGTTGTCACTGGACAGAGGGAGTCTCCAGGCTTCCATACACACCTGAGTCTGTGGCAGGATTGGAGAGGTTGCCACTCTGGGATTAAAGACAGACGTCAGCTGGTTGAGGAAGTTCATTTGCACTTCCTTCTGTCGCAGTTCGGGGCTGACTGGAGATGCCAGCTCTTTCTGATCCTCCACTGCAGAAGGGAGAGAGGAAAACACATTAATTCAGCCCTTGCTTCAGGAACAGAAAGGCTGAATGTGATCGTCTGGTCACATTCAGCACTAGAGAGCTCACAACAAAGTTTACCTATTTATTTCATTTAATATCCCACCTGTCCTCCAAGGAGCTCAAGATACCATTCAGGCTTCTCTCTGCCCCTAACTGATTTATCCTCACAACAACCTTGCAAGGTAGGCAAGGATGAGAAATGGCCAAGAGAGCTTAATGCAGCGTAACGTGGCTGAGTGGGGATTTGAACCCTAGCCTCACAGGTCACTGTCCAACACTCTAACCTGCTCCACCATACCACAGTTCTCACCATCAGAGAGGGTCTTCACTGTCTGGGGTAGTTTGGCTGACTTCATCATCGCTGTGAATGTGATGATTTCGGTTCTGTCAAGGCGGCTGCAGCCAGTACACAGGCCCTTGATCAGCAGGATCAGGTGTTTCTAAAGAGAAAGAGCCAACTTCAAAGGTGAAGGCAGATGTGAGGACATGCTTTGGTGGTACTTCAGTAAACACGGGTAGCAGAATTTTTATGGTACCCTGGTTATTACTATTATTTATTAATTATCTCCCACATATATCTCAAGGTGACGTACACAATATAATAAAAACAGCACAGAAAACAACAGAAAATGCATTTTAAAAGCAATACAAAGTAGGCAACCATGACAGACACATTCATCTGGCGTAACACAAGTTTAACTTAACAGGTAATAATAATAATAATAATAATAATAATAATAATAATAATAATAATAAATTTTTATTTATACCCTGCCCTCCCCAGCCAAGGCCGGGCTCAGAGCGGCTTACAAGCAATAATAAAAACAAGATGAATAAGTGAAAATGGACCTAGCGGTACCCACGTCATCAAGGCTATCTTTCTGTATGCCAAAAATGTAAGACTGTCATCATGCTGCCGTTTGCAAGGCTTTCAAGCTTTCTGTTGAACATCTTGTTTAAATATTGGGGTTCAATATTGTTCAACAGGATGTGTATTACTTTAAAAGCCAGGGTGCAGATCCTGACCTAGTTTTTGCAGCTGTGTAGCAGGTGCTGATAAGTCATTATAATTAGCCGAATAAGGTGATTACAGTGTTTCTTTTTTTTTTTAACACATTGCATATACCAGCAGTTGTGAACGGTATATAATGTGCCGTATGTACCTTACTCTGTGTGTAATGAGTGGATGTTTACAGACACTGTGCAGAAGGGATGACTGTAAGATGTACATTTGAGCAGTTGTTATTAAACCTTGCAAAGCACTCTTTGCGTCTTTCCAGTGATTCCACCTGTGTGGTCTAATCTGCACGCACTCTGTGGCATGCTGCAATATGCAATACTTTCTACCCTGTAAGGAAACAGGACCATCTAATCCCATATATTCTCTACCCCAGCCTTCCCCAACAGTTCAATGCCTGGCAACTCCCGTTAAATAAAATCCCAGTTCACGTATTGGTGAGCCTTCCTTCTGGGCTGCTGAGATGCAGCATGCAAAGGGGTTGGTGGACAAGGTGTTCCTCTGGACCAGCCTTTGCCAACTTGATGCCCTCCAGGTGCTTTGGACTGCAACTCTCACCATCCCAGACTACTTACCATACTGGCTAGGGCTGATGGTTGAGGATGATGGGAGCTGCGAGTCCAGCAACATTCAGGGCAGGCAAGGGAGCATAGAAGCTCTGTACCCCTGGTTTAAGTCAAGCCTTGGAAACTTCTGGATGCATACCATAGGCTCTACTATTAAACTATACCCATGCATACACACATTCTCATACACTATGAAAAAGGCCTCTCACCTGTGAAACGGCACAAGCCTCATCTGGGTTTTCAAGTCGCAGCAGGGAAAATTCAATCAGGACTTTGCAGGCAGCTGCCACAGACTGCAGCTGATTTCTAGGTACTAAAAAGCCAAAGATGTCAGATCACTCAAAGGGGCGTTAGTTCCCTACAAAGAAACCTCAGAAACCGATTTACCATTTGCTGATCTGTCTCCCCACCTTGGAAGTTCATTTCTGGTTTGCAAACCTCCCCTTCCCTGTCTAGCCCCCTGTTTGCCTTATAAATTACAAGCCATCAAGGAAAAGAGACATCTGTTGGTAAGAACAAGGAGAGAAGGCATGATGGCTCAAGCAGAACATCAAAACTCACACTCTGGACACTCACCCAGTCCACACACTGTGGTGATGTAGTGCGTCGCAAGGGCGACAAAGGACGAGTAGAAAGGTTCATACTGTTTGTCATGGTGCAAGATTTCAGACTCACTGCGGAGAGAGAAAGAAGACAGAGAGTGGATTATGAACCAGTTATTTCTATGCTCTCGGGGACTGCCCTGAACTTTGACCATATGCATAAAAGGTAAAGGTACCCCTGCCCATATAGGCCAGTCTTGACAAACTCTAGGGTTGTGCGCTCATCTCACTCTAGAGGCCGGGAGCCAGCGCTGTCCGCAGACACTTCCGGGTCACGTGGCCAGCGTGACGAAGCTGCTCCGGCGAACCTGCACCAGAGCAGCACACGGAACGCCGTTTACCTTCCTGCTAGAAAGCGGTACCTATTTATCTACTTGCACTTAATTGTGCTTTCGAACTGCTAGGTGGGCAGGAGCTGGGACCGAACGACAGAAGCTCACCCCGCCACGGGGATTCGAACCACCGACCATGCAATCGGCAAGTCCTAGGCGCTGAGGCTTTTACCCACAGCGCCACCCGCGTCCCATGACCATATGCATAGAGTATGTTAAAGATTACAGGTTGTATCCATAAGGACGTATGAAGAGCCTGCTGGGTAAGGCCAGTGGTCCATCTAGTCGAGCAGCCTGTTCTCACTATGGCCAAACAGATGCCCCCAAGGGAAACTTGCAAACAGGACCTGAGCACAAGAGCACTGTCTCCCCTCCTGTGGTTTCCAGCAACTGGTATT
The DNA here is from genome assembly GCF_965153285.1 of Podarcis tiliguerta. NCBI lineage: Eukaryota > Metazoa > Chordata > Lepidosauria > Squamata > Lacertidae > Podarcis > Podarcis tiliguerta. The sequence goes on from NC_139541.1 coordinate 13,246,967, forward strand.
CAGAAACCAGCTCAGTGTCTGGTATTTAGAAATTTTTCAGAGCCTCCAAAAAATGTTACACATCACTTGGGATGTGAACTAATGCCAGTGTACTGGAAAAAGCAGTGATCACCAGTTTCGAAGCAATTATTTTTCAACATCAACTTCGTTGGACTGGTCATGTTGTTCGGATGCCTGTCTTCCAAAGGAACTGCTCCATTCCAAACTTAAAAATGGAAAGCATAATGCTGGTGGTCAACAAGAGGGTTTAAAGACTCTCTTAAGGCAAATCTTTAAAAATGTCGGATAAACACTAACAACTGGGAAACACTGGCCTGCGAGCGCTCCAACTGGAGGACAGCCTTTACCCAAAGTGTCATGAACTATGAAGATGCTCGAATTTAGGACGAAAAGGAGAAGTGTGCTAAGAGGAAGGCATGCTTGGCAAACCCCCGTTGTGATCAACTCCCACCCGGAAACCTATGTCCCCACTGTGGAAAAACGTGTGGATCCAGAATTGGTCTCCACCGTCACTTACAGACTCACTGTTAAGACCGTGTTCATGGAAGACAATCTTACTCTGCTATGAGGGATAGCCAAAGAAGCAGATTCAGAAACATTACTGCCCTCAACAGTGGAACTACTAGCAAATCTACTTATCCTGAATCCAACCCAATATCAACAAGAATGTGCTTTCCGAAAAAATTGAGGGGTTGGGTTTTTTTTGGGGGGGGGTAATGTAATTGTTGCAACAAGAGTAACAACTGGATCGATTCACACATAAAAAATCTAACAGTGTAAATACAACAACAGCGCATTCTCAAAAGTATAACTATCACATCAACATAAAAACAGTAATTAGCAGTTCCTCTAACGTTCATCAAAATTTTAACCCAGTGGGGGAATCCCACCAGCATGTCAAGTAAAAATATCCAGAGAATTTCACATTCAAAAGTAGCACCAAAGTTGATGATGCAGCAGCAGCAGCAGCACCAACCACCCCAATATTTTATGACTTAACCTTTTGAGAGCTGGAGGGGACTTAGGCGAGCGTCTAACTCAGTGCTGCCAGCTCTGGCTGGCATCAGCTCTCCAGTCTCAGGGAGAGAAGAGTTTCCCCGCCACACACACTCCAGCCCTGCTAGCCTTGATCCTTTTTTGGAACTATTTATTATATTTCTATCCCACCCTTCCCTGCAAAGGAGCCCATTGAAAGGTTAAAACAGAGCTTTCCAAACTTTTCATGTTGGTGACACACAAATTTAGACATGCATCATTTTTGCGACACAGTAATTCAGTTTTACTAGTGAACTGGAGATTAAACTACTGCAATCCCTTTCCAGCACAGGGAGGGGTGTGGGGAGCGTTCACACAAAACACCTACACACTGCAGCCAACACACTAACCTGTCACAACACACAGTTTGGAAAGCTCTGGGTTAAAACAATGCAATTAAAATAATTTTAAAGCCGGAGATTGAACACTGGACTTCCTGCAGATATTGTAAAGCTTTCAATTTACCACCAAGCTATTACCTCTCCCCACAGAAAGCTGCCTCTGGGGCAGGACTATATATAGCTACTCCAGGTAAGGCTGGGAGAGACTTCCATCTGAAAGCCAGGAGTCACTGCTAGTCAGACTAGAGAGTACTGAGCTAGGCCTATCTCTGTATAAGGCATCTTTCTATGTCCCTGGACTATGAGGACTTAAACCTTGGAAAGAAAACATTATGGGAAGAGACCACAGCTCAGTGTTGGAGCACCTGCCTTGCCTGCTTAAAGTCCCAGGTTTAATCCCTGGTGTTTTCAGGAATGGCTAAACAAAGACCCTTGGCCTGAGACCCTGGAGATCCACTGCTGGTCAATGTAGACAATACTGAGTTAAAGGGACCAATGGTCTGACTTAGTAGCAGAGGAAGCTGCTTAGACTGAGCTAGACTTACTGATCCATCTAGCCAGGCGAGCCTGCCTGGGGAGAGCATCCCATAAACAGGGAGCCACTACAGCAAAGGCTGTGCTTGTGTGGCCAACCTCCAGACAAGTGTTCCCCAAGCTTGGATCTCCAGCTGTTTTTGGACGACAATTCCCATCATCCCTGACCACTCGTCCTGCTACTAGGGATGATGCGAATTGTCGTCCAAAAACAGCTGGAGACCCAAGTTTGGAAAACACTGCTCACTTTTCCAGGAGGAGGCACATGAAGAAGGGTCTCAGATAAACAAATAAATAAACAATTATTATTTATTATTATTATTATTTATACCCCACCCATCTGGCTGGGTTTCCTCAGCCACTCTGGACAGCTTCCAACAAAGATTAAAAATACATTAAAACATCAGCCATTAAAAACTTCCCTAAAACAATGACTACCTTCAGATGTCTTCTATATGTCAGATAGTTGTTTATTTCCTTGACATCTGTTGGGAGGGCATTCCACAGGGCGGGTACCACCACCGAGAAGGCCCCCAGCCTGGTTCCCTGTAACTTGGCTTCTCACAGGGAGGGAACTGCCAGAAGGCCCTCGGAGCTGGATCTCAGTGTCCGGGCTGAACGATGGGGGTGGAGACGCTCCTTCAGGTATACTGGACCGAGGCCGTTTAGGGCTTTAAAGGTCAACACCAACATTTTGAATTGTGCTCAGAGATCCAGGTAGGTTCATATGGAGAGAGGCGGACCTTGAGATACTGAGGTCCTGAGCCATTTAATGCACCATAGGTCAAAACCAGCACTTTGAATTGGGCTTGGAACTAGCTGGTAGCCAGTGCAACTGGGCTAGGATCGGTGTAATATGTGCAAACCATCTTGTCCCGGTGAGCACTTCTGCACTAGCTGAAGTTTCTGAATCGTCTTCAGAGGCAGCCCTATGTATAAAGCTCCCAACAGCTTCATGTAGATGTTAAACAGACTAGGACATGGGAGACCTAGGTTTGAATTATTATTATTATTATTGCTACTTTCTACACACAGTCCCATAGGTGGGGCCTGGACCACTGTAACACAGTGGCCCCAATAACCATCTCACAGAGCAAGTTCAGGAACATACCATGGTCATTGGTAACAAAAACCACAGAGTGACTGAGAAGAATGGATGGAGTTCACCCATCAGGCCAACCAAAGCAGATACCCATTACTGAGTAGGAGGGTCCCAACATATAATATGGACCTGACACACACTTACAAAAACTGGCCAAAAAAGCTCTTACAACTGTAACAGGAAGTTTCTGAATGCTCCATCAGACTGACTCCATCGCTTTTCAAATCGTTTTGGAAAGTTCTGAAGAATCCAGACGATGGGAAAACAAAACAACTCAGGAGCTGAGCCTCAAATAGAAACAGCCAAAAGAGTCAAAGCACCCTTTTGCACTTCCATGTTTTCCCCCTCTCTGCTGCTTCAATGAGCTTCACACTGTTTGCTTTGTTAATGCCCCACAGCAGTTCCCCAGAACTTTGAAAGCATGAACACACACTAATGCACACACAGAGCTGGATGAAGTTTGTGCAATTCTGCAAAACAGAGGGTTCAAAGCAGACAGTTGCACAACAGAGGCACAAAAACAACCTGATGCAAGGAAAGATGAAGGGCATTTCAGAATAGTTTGTTTTCTGCCGGGGGGGGGTGCTCAGCTTGTTCCTGCTACTGTTCTAATGTGGTTTATGCTACATCCATTGTATTAGAATCATAGAATCATAGAGTTGGAAGAGACCACAAGGGCCATCGAGTCCAACCCCCTGCCAAACAGGAAACACCATCAGAGCACTCCTGACATATGGTTGTCAAGCCTCTGCTTAAAGACCTCCAAAGAAGGAGACTCCACCACACTCCTTGGCAGCAAATTCCACTGTCGAACAGCTCTTACTGTCAGGAAGTTCTTCCTGATGTTTAGGTAGAATCTTCTTTTTTGTAGTTTGGATCCATTGCTCCGTGTCCGCTTCTCTGGAGCAGCAGAAAACAACCTTCCTCCCTCCTCTATGTGACATCCTTTTATATATTTGAACATGGCTATCATATCACCCCTTAACCTCCTCTTCTCCAGGCTAAACATGCCCAGCTCCCTTAGCCGTTCCTCATAAGGCATTGTTTCAAGGCCTTTGACCATTTTGGTTGCCCTCCTCTGGACACGTTCCAGTTTGTCAGTGTCCTTCTTGAACTGTGGTGCCCAGAACTGGAAACAGTACTCCAGGTGAGGTCTGACCAGAGCAGAATAAAGTGGCACTATTACTTCCCTTGATCTAGATGCTATACTCCTATTGATGCAGCCCAGAATTGCATTGGCTTTTTTAGCTGCCGCGTCACACTGTTGGCTCATGTCAAGTTTGTGGTCAACCAAGACTCCTAGATCCTTTTCACATGTACTGCTCTCAAGCCAGGTGTCACCCATCTTGTATTTGGGCCTCTCATTTTTTTGCCCAAGTGCAATACTTTACATTTCTCCCTGTTAAAATTCATCTTGTTTGTTTTTGCCCAGTTATCTAATCTGTCAAGGTCGTTTTGAAGTGTGATCCTGTCCTCTGGGGTGTTAGCCACCCCTCCCAGTTATGAAGCACCTCTGTTTTTATCAGTTAGCTGATCTAGAAAATCCTTTACTTAAGCAGTGGTAGAAGTTCATTTTCAGGTACCTTCTAGGGACTACATGCCAGTGGTGGGCAGGACCAAAGCTCAAAGTATGCAAAGCAATGGATGCAACTCTTAATTTTGTGCAGTATACTGTACTGCATTCCAGCCATGCAAATACCAGAGGTTTCTACACCAAAAGAGACACTTCTCTCCAGCCAGGCAAAGACAAAGCATTGTTATTACAATTCAAGGACACATTCCAACCAGTCAAAATCATCAGAAAAGGAGAAAGAGAGGCCTGGGAGGAGTCCTGAAGACCAGAGAGAGGACTTGCGGGTTGCTACTGCATTTGGTCTGAGGATCCAAGGTTTCCCACTCTGACTTAAAGAGAAGCCTATTACTGCAGTCACGAGCAACTGTGGAAGATACCAGTTTAAGTGGCAAAACAAAACCACCACCAAATGACACCCATACAGCAGACACAAAAGCAGCGCAACTGAAAGCTGCATTGTAAGAACAAACATGGTAGAAAATACATAAAAGGGAAAGACTGTGGTCAGTGATAGTTTTAGAGGGCTTTGTAGCACTCACATAAATGCAATATTATTTCAGAACTATTGTGCGAATCGGAACAGAGGTGACACCTTTATTCTGAAGAAGCTGGGATGCTTCTGACAGTTGCACATGACAGAACATCAACAACTGTGACATTTTAAAACCTCCCTAAACCTCTCAGCTGGAGGGAAGGCTGTATCGGTTGAATTTCTGCATGGCAGCTCTACCAGAAAAAGACAGCTACCCTAAATCTCACTAGATCCCAGGAAGGATCAGTATGATCACTGAACCACAGAATTGAAGAATCGGAAGGAACCACGAGGACATTCTAGCCCAACCCCCTGCAGTGCAGGCATCTTTCACCCAATATGGGGCTAGAACCCATAACCCTGAAATTAAGAGTCTCATGCTCTACCAACTGAGCTATGATGTACTGCTCATTAAAAGTGAAAGAACTTCCTATTAAGATTATTATTGTCCCCATCTGTTCTGCAGTTGTTGATTAACTGTTCATGACTAGAAAGCACCCTCTCAATAATAGCAAGGCTCCTGCAGCTAAGCTAGTGCCAAATGTACTGCTGCGTTTTCCTTTGGACCACATCAGTGAAGCCGAGAGGGGGGGATCTTGTCATCTGGGCAGCCCTGGACCTCCATACATTGCCTAGGTTTGTGCCCCGGAGAGGTCATTTCAGTGCTGCTAACAGAGCAGAAATAATGATGGGAGGCAGCATTTATGAGTTATCAGTCTCTGCAGCCACAGTGGGTGCTGTGATTCTCTAGCGGCTTGACTTCACCCCCAAAGGCACGCTCCATTCTCTCTCAAAACAGACAGATGCCAACATGTCTAGGGTGTGACCCTGTGGACGTGGCTCCTTCACTTCTTTGACCAACTGATATGCACTGTTGTGTTATGGTCCTGCTGCTTTTGTTAGTGTATCCTATTTTATGTCCCATGCAACATTAAAAACAAACAGTAAATTTAACTACAACAAGGCTAATCCAACAGCAGCGCCCAGATTATTGAATCCCCCCCCTTCCCCCTGGACAGAGGTTCAAGTGGTCCCCATTCTCTCTCGTATTTTAGGAAAGCAACCAAGACTTAAACAAAAAACCCTAAAGCACTGAATTTTAAAATTTTAACATCTTGCTGTTCTTCTGAAATTGACCAAGCAGTTTCATGTTCCTCTCTTGAAGCTGCTTTAATAACGCAAATTGTACGTCATTTTTTTACTACTGCTGCGTTTCTGCATTTTTAATCTGAGAAGTGCTTTGGAGGCAGACAATTTTTAATGTACATTTAATATTCAACTTAGGGTTATATCTAATGTTAGTCCTCCTCAGGGTGAACGCACTGAAATTAATGGACATGACTAACTTCGGTCCAGTAACTTCATTGGGTCTAACAGGAATAAAACTGAGTTGGAAGCAATCATAAGTAACAACAAAAATACCCCTTAGGCACTTTAAGGTTGATCATTATAGCGTAAAAACTTCAGGTACCACAACCCCTCTGAGTATGGGCGTAGCCAAGTTTTTGGTTGGGGGGGGCAGGCCCTTTGTTGGGGGATGGGCTGAACCTCAGTTAGGTATGTTTTTGTATTGATTTTAATTTATTTAGGGGGGCAACAGCCCCTCTCTGCCCCCCCACCTACGCCCATGCCTATGAGGCACGAAGGGCAATCCTGAATTGGTGCTACAAAACACAAACACAGCTACCTTTCTGATAACAAGCTTTCTTGTAAAACCACCATGGGAATTACAGAACTAAAGGCCTCCATTACAATACCTACAATAAAGCAAAGTATTAAAACAATTATTTACTAGAGAGGTGGCCATCAAAGCTGCTGTTGGACTACAACTCACACCCTTCAAGGCCTAAGACCCTCGTACCTATGGGACCGCCTCTCCTGGTATGCCCCACAGAGAGACTCAAGGTCCATAAATAACAACACCCTAGTGGTCCCAGGCCCTAAGGAAGTTAGATTAGCCTCGACCAGAGCCAGGGCCTTTTCAACTCTGGCTCCAGCCTGGTGGAACACTCTGCCTCATGAGACCAGAGCCCTGCAGGATCTGATTTCTTTCCGCAGGGCCTGTAAGACAGAGTTGTTCCGCCTGGCCTTTGGCTTGGAGCCAATTTGATTCCCTCCCTCTCTTTCTTTTTCTTTTCCTTCTCCTCCTGTGATGAGGCTACATTTTAATATTTTAATGTTCCATTATTTTAATGTTGCATTTTACTTTTGTTTTTAAGTTATAATCATTCATCTTGTTTTTATTATTGCTTGTAAGCCGCTCTGAGCCCGGCCTTGGCTGGGGAGGGCGGGGTATTATTATTATTATTATTATTATTTGACCACCACTGCTGGGGCTGATGGGAATCGGCTTCCCATAATTTAATTAGCCCCCAAGCACCACAAAATAATAGATTATGAATTTATATCTTATAATTACCGTATTTTTTGCTCTATAAGACGCACCAGACCATAAGACACACCTAGTTTTTGGAGGAGGAAAACAAGAAAAAAAATATTCTGAATCTCAGAAGCCAGAACAACAAGAGGGATCGTTGTGCAGCGAAAGCAGCAATCCCTCTTGCTGTTCTGGCTTCTGGGATAGCTGCGCAGCCTGCATTCACTCCATAAGACGCACACACATTTCCCCTTACTTTTTAGGAGGGAAAAAGTGAGTCTTATAGAGCAAAAAATACGGCATATGCCAACTGTCCTGTGAGGAACTCAGTTGTGAATCCTATGTTTCTTTCTTCAGTCTCCCTTCTCCATTTCAGCCACACAACAATCCTGTGAGGTAGTGAAGACAGGTGCTGGCCGAAGCTAACCACTGAAAGCCTCATGTGTATAAAAGGTAAAGGTACCCCTGCCCGTACGGGCCAGTCTTGCCAGACTCTAGGGTTGTGCGCTCATCTCACTCTATAGGCCGGGAGCCAGCGCTGTCCGCAGACACTTCCGGGTCACGTGGCCAGCGTGACAAGCTGCATCTGGTGAGCCAGCGCAGCACACGGAACACCGTTTACCTTCCCGCTGGTAAGCGGTCCCTATTTATCTACTTGCACCCGGGGGTGCTTTCGAACTGCTAGGTTGGCAGGCACTGGGACCGAACGATGGGAGCGCACCCCGCCGCGGGGATTTGAACCGCCGACCATGCGATTGGCAAGTCCTAGGCGCTAAGGTTTTACCCACAGCGCCACCCGCGTCCCACCATGTGTATAAGTGGGGGAATTAAATACGTTTTAATATTAAATTGTTTTAACCCTTAGAGTGACCTTAGAGTGCAGAGCAGGTAATGAGCTATAATAATAATAATCTGAATTTGCCTCTCCCAGCTCCCCAGTCAGATACTCACTAACACTACACCCTGCTGACTCTCCCCTCACCCAATAATGAAAAATGCAGGTATAATATATGCTAGTAAATCAGCATTTATTCTATGCTAGCATATGCCTTTTTTCTTTTCCGCCTGTTTTATTATTACTACTTCATGCATTTTGGGTATTATGTGGTAAGCTATCCTGTTGTCTCTTGAAGGACAGTATATAAAAAAGTAAAGGTAAAGGGACCGCTGACCATTAGGGCCAGTCGTGGCCAACTCTGGGGTTGCGGCGCTCATCTCGCTTTATTGGCCGAGGGAGCCGGCGTACAGCTTCCGGGTCATGTGGGCAGTATAACTAAGCCGCTTCTGGCGAACCAGAGCAGCGCACGGAAACGCCGTTTACCTTCCCGCCAGAGCGGTACCTATTTATCTACTTGCACTTTGACGTGCTTTCGGACTGCTAGGTTGGCAGGAGCAGGGACCGAGCAACGGGAGCTCACCCGTTGCAGGGATTTGAACCGCCAACCTTCTGATCGGCAAGTCCTAGGCTCTGTGGCTTAACCCACAACGCCACCCGTGTCCCTCATAAAAAGTAATAATATAATAAATCCTTGGGGGGGGGGGAGACATTTACTCTATAAAAAAAAACACCAATAGAATAAATATCTCCTCCCCCCCAAAAAAAGGATCAAATCGTCAAGTGTCAGGCCTGCTCAGAGTTGATCCACTGAGCTCAATGCACGTGAGCAACCAACCTGGGTCCATCAATATCAGTGGGTAGGAGACATAACTGGAAATGGAAATGTCGGTTGCCAGACCTGTAAATTTCAACCCCATTTTATAGCAGCAACAATTGCAAGTCACTCTCCACGTGCCACGACTCCCGCTCAGCGCCAAAGGGGCGGGAACAGGTGTTGGCCGGACCACGCCCACCACCGGCCGAAGCCCCGCCCACGCCCCCACGCCCCGCCTACCTCTCAATGACGGAGGCCAACAGCTGCGGCAACTCCCGCATCTCGAAGGCCGAGTAGGAGGCGGAGAGGAGCGGCCGCACCGCCACCTCCCAGCCGGGCTCCCGCTCCGCCGTTGCCGTCGGGGAAGAACCGGCGCTACCGCCTCCCCCCGACGCCGCCATCTTGACGACGACTCTCCTCAGCTCAGGTTCCAGAAGCGTTTGAGTTGCTGAGGCGAGGAAAGAAGAGGCCAGGGGACCGCTTCCGGGCCAGGACGGAAGTGACGACGGGGCGGTGGCTGCGACGACCAATCCCCGCTTAGAGACGCAGCTTCGCCTTAGAGATAGGCGTTGCGGAGTGTTTTATATAAACTTCCGTTTTTTTCGAAGCTGAGTGGCTAGAAGGTCCCACTCGCATTGCAAAGCGGAAGTTCTCTGCTTTCTGACAGGCGAGGCAAAGTATGTGGGGGTTGCTTATAGAGATTGCCGAGCCTCTAGAGCTGCTTCAAATCCCTCCTCCTATTTATGAGGAGCAAATCTAACACAGCATGGTTTCCAAGTTAACCGAACGAATACCGGTAGTGACTGGAGGCGCGGTCATTCACATTGCTTTCTCTTAGCTCTTTGCTTTTCTAGCGTCTGGGAAGGACGCATGCGCAGAAACGTGAGTCAGCGAGTTTCGCTCTCGATGGCGTTGTGCGCATGCGCTAAGTACAAGACCGCTTTACGTAGGGACTAGTGACTTGACAGCGCGTTCCTATTTTTGTCCCCCAAGTAAAACCCTGCTGAGTGCAGTGCAGCTTATTCCTGGCAGATTATGCATAAATTTGCAGCCTTTGAAGCCTAAGATGTGACTCTGCAAAGGCTCTCGACAAAGGCTCCCATGCTTACCATTTGAACTTAATGGAAATGATTTTTAAGGAGACATGGATAGCATTATAAACTAGAATCATGGGGTAAGGATCAGTATCTGATAGAACTGTATTGCTTACTTGCAAATATGGTTATGCTTATTAAATATTAATTTTCATAGAATCATAGAATCATAGAGTTGGAAGAGACCACAAGGGCCATCGAGTCCAACCCCCTGCCAAGCAGGAAACACCATCAGAGCACTCCTGACATATGGTTGTCAAGCCTCTGCTTAAAGACCTCCAAAGAAGGAGACTCCACCACACTCCTTGGCAGCAAATTCCACTGTCGGACAGCTCTTACTGTCAGGAAGTTCTTCCTAATGTTTAGGTGGAATCTTCTTTCTTGTAGTTTGTATCCATTGCTCCGTGTCCGCTTCTCTGGAGCAGCAGAAAACAACCTTTCTCCCTCCTCTATGTGACATCCTTTTATATATTTGAACATGGCTATCATATCACCCCTTAACCTCCTCTTCTCCAGGCTAAACATGCCCAGCTCCCTTAGCCGATCCTCATAAGGCATTGTTTCCAGGCCTTTGACCATTTTGGTTGCCCTCCTCTGTACACGTTCTAGTTTGTCAGTGTCCTTCTTGAACTGTGGTGCCCAGAACTGGACACAGTACTCCAGGTGAGGTCTGACCAGAGCAGAATACAGTGGCACTATAACTTCCCTTGATCTAGATGCTATACTCCTATTGATGCAGCCCAGAATTGCATTGGCTTTTTTAGCTGCCGCGTCGCACTGTTGGCTCATGTTAAGTTTGTGGTCAACCAAGACTCCTAGATCCTTTTCACATGTACTGCTCTCAAGCCAGGTGGCACCCATCTTGTATTTGTGCCTCTCATTTTTTTTGCCCAAGTGCAATACTTTACATTTCTCCCTGTTAAAATTCATCTTGTTTGTTTTGGCCCAGTTCTCTAATCTGTCAAGGTCGTTTTGAAGTGTGATCCTGTCTTCTGGGGTGTTAGCCACCCCTCCCAGTTTGGTGTCATCTGCAAATTTGATCAGGATGCCCTTGAGTCCATCAGCCAAGTCGTTGATAAAGATGTTGAATAAGACCGGGCCCAATACAGAACCCTGTGGCACCCCACTAGTCACTCTTCTCCAGGATGAAGAGGAACCATTGATGAGCACCCTTTGGGTCCGGTCAGTCAGCCAGTTACAAATCCACTGAGTGGTAGCATAGTCAAGACCGCATTTTAATAATTATTGAATACATATCCTTTATTTATTCAGCGTTGCATCAAGGTGTGATTCTAAGAGCCAGAATTTTGGTCCATCTCCTTCAGTATTGCCTACACTAATTGGCTGGCCAGGATTTCGGGCAGGGATCTTGCCCAACCCTCGGCAGAGCAGCCAGGGATTGAACCTGGGACCTCCTGCAGGCAAGACAACATTCCAATATACTGATATATCACGATGTTTGAAATAAGGATGGAGCTGTGTAGAGGAATTGGCTGGCTTCATGGTTTTTTCCACATTGTGATTTTTGCATAGTACATAAACACACACACACACAATGATTCCTGCTATAATGCAAGGTCAAAAATTATGAAACCGGAATCACAAAATGGACTTCAGTTTTGGACGATATATAGATATATCACCCAGCCCTAGAGGTAACCCAGGAATTACACAGCAGAAGTCTCATCTGCACTATACATTGAATACCTCATTGTAATGGAGTTCCCTCAAATAATCCTGTGTACAGGATTATTAGGGACGCGGGTGGCGCTATGGGTAAAAAGCCTCAGTGCCTAGGACTTGCTGATCGAAAGGTCGGCGGTTCAAATCCCCGCGGCGGGGTGCGCTCCCGTTGCTCGGTCCCAGCGCCTGCCAACCTAGCAGTTCGAAAGCACCCCTGGGTGCAAGTAGATAAATAGGGACCGCTTACTGGCGGGAAGGTAAACGGCGTTTCCATGTGCTGCGCTGGCTCGCCAGATGCAGCTTTGTCACGCTGGCCACGTGACCCGGAAGTGTCTCCGGACAGCGCTGGCCCCCGGCCTCTTAAGTGAGATGGGCGCACAACCCTAGAGTCGGACACGACTGGCCCAAACGGGCAGGGGTACCTTTACCTTTACCTTACAGGATTATTAACCTTTGTTAAGGGTGCTGAAAGTTATTGGCAGACCCTTTTCCCTCACAGAGCTACGGAGTGGTATGACCGTCAGCTCCTCTTCCTAAGTGTTGTCCTTACAGACCTCAGGATATGTCAGGAAGTAGCCTTTGGCCCACAGAAGCTTCCACCCTAATAAAAAGTCATTTAAAGTCCCACAGACTCCTGGTTGTTGTTTTTCATGGTGACGCTGCCCCCCGCAACTATGATAAGATGATTATTGTCCCTGTAAAAGATGTTCAAGATGGTATTTATATTAGTGTCATACATCCTCACAGCCTTACAGTCTTGCCGCTCAAAAAAAAGTAGGTGGTGTTTCAGGATGAAGGCACTTCGTGGGGGCAATAGCCCCTTTGAGGAAGGCTATAAATTTTCAAAATGCTCTCACACAAATTGGAACCCTTACTAAAACGGTGTTGCAACCAAGCCCATCAGGTGAGCCTGTCCATTTACCTGGCAGTGTCTGTGGCCCGTGGAGCCCAGATAAGTCCCCACCCCAGGAAATTGGAGCCCCACAGACCCCCTGAGGTTTACACCTTTGCTGAGGAAGCATGGCGCCTTAAGAGCTTCAAAACAAGGAACTCCTTACGAGCACCTCAGAAACTGACCTGTATTTCAGAACGTTCTTTTTATTGTACTGTGTAATGCCTACAAGAGTCTTCATAGGAAGTGATTCATACATGAAATAGATAATAAGATTGTGCAATGGTGGTGGGGGATGAGTGTTCAGACCCCTGGGCCCTCTATTGTGGGGTGCTTCAGGGTTCCATCCTCTCCCCCATGCTTTTTAACATCTACATGAAGCCGCTGGGAGAGCATCAGGGGGTTTGGGCTGGGTGTTCATCAGTATGCAGATGATACCCAACTCTACCTCTCTTTCACATCAGAACCAATGAAGGCGGTGAATGTCCTGTGGGAGTGCCTGGAGGCAGTTGGAGAATGGATGGCTAATGGATTGAGGTTGAATCCTGCCAAGACAGAAGTACTGTTCTTGGGGAACGGGGCAGGCTGGTGTGGAGGACTCACTGGTCCTCAATGGGGCAACTGTGCCCCTGAAGGACCAGGTGCGCAGCCTGTGATTCATTTTGGACTCACAGCTGTCCATGGAGGTGCAGGTCAATTCTGTATCCAGGGCAGCTGTCTACCAGCTCCATCTGGTACGCAGGCTGAGACCCTACCTTCCCGCAGACTGTCTCGCCAGAGTGGTGCATGTTCTAGTTATATCCCGCTTGGACTACTGCAATACGCTCTACGTGGGGCTACCTTTGAAGGTGACCTGGAAACTACAATTACCGTATTTTTTGCTCTATAAGACTCACTTTTTCCCTCCTAAAAAGTAAGGGGAAATGTGTGTGCGTCTTATGGAGCGAATGCAGGCTGCGCAGCTATCCCAGAAGCCAGAACAGCAAGAGGGATTGCTGCTTTCACTGCGCAGCGATCCCTCTTGCTGTTCTGGCTTCTGAGATCCAGAATATTTTTTTTTCTTGTTTTCCTCCTCCAAAAACTAGGTGCGTCTTGTGGTCTGCTGCGTCTTATACAGCGAAAAATACGGTAATCCAGAATGCGGCAGCTAGACTGGTGACTGGGGGCGGCCGCCGAGACCACATAACACCGGTCTTGAAAGACCTACACTGGCTCCCAGTATGTTTCCGAGCACAATTCAAAGTGTTGGTGCTGACCTTTAAGGCCCTAAACGGTCTCGGCCCAGTATACCTGAAGGAGCGTCTCCACCCCCATCGTTCTGCCCAGATGCTGAGGTCCAGCGCCGAGGGCCTTCTGGCGGTTCCCTCGCTGTGAGAAGCAAAGTTACAGGGAACCAGGCAGAGGGCCTTCTCGGTGGTGGTGGCTGCCCTGTGGAACGCCCTCCCACCAGATGTCAAAGAGATAAACAAGCTAACCTGACATTTAGAAGACATCTGAAGGCAGCCCTGTTCAGGGAAGTTTTTATTGTGTGACATTTTAATGTATTTTTGATCTTTGTTGAAAGCTGCCCAGAGTGGCTGGGGAAACTGAGCCAGATGGGCGGGGTACAAATAATAAATTAATAATAATAATAACAATAATAATTGTGCTTGTTTATCTCCATCCCTGCCAATAGAAAAAGGGGCTTCAGTCAGCACTTGCTCTGGGACTGCAGGGCTGAAGTAAAGCCTGCTCTCTCCTGCTCCATCAGCCAGGGATGAAGGACGGCTGGATCATTTGCTGCAGCTCTGTCCAAGTACAGCTATGGGCGAAGAAGGTCAGATTGGCCCCAACAAGACATGACTTGCCTGCAGACATCTCAAGCCTTGGGCTTTGTTAAATGTGTTCTTCCTCTGTCCTCCTGTACATCCCTTCCTTTGTGTACCCCACAGATTCCCAACATCTCTTAGTCCAGTAGAAGTTTGAGTGCCCCATACTCAATAGGAAATTGGAGGAGGTACTCAACCACTTTCTGCAGGTGATGGTAAGGTGGAGAAAGGGCAGGTGGCCACTTTTCTGCCCTCTACTGTAGGCCCCTGGGTGATCTTGTAGAAGGCCTCCAGCAGCATCTCAACCTGTCAGAGAAGGAGAGGGTTATGAAATAAAAAATTTAAGGTCATATATATACACACACACACACATATATATAGTGTTCATAAATGTACCAAGCAAACACGTACATAAATATATAAACCACATGTCTGAAGCAACACAGGAAAACAGCCCTGAAACCATTTTGACTCCCAAACTGACCAAATGATTTCTCTGCAAGGTCAAGGAAAATGGAAAAGCCTCCCCATTGTCTTTTCATTCACAAATCCTGTCTTAAGGGTGTGTCTGTGTATGAATAGGGTGAGCCTGTGACCTGGCTCAGGAACTAAGTACCGTATTTTTTGCACCATAACCCTCACTTTTTTCCTCCTAGAAAGTAAGGGGAAATGTCTGTGCGTGTTATGGGTGGCGGGGCGGATCTGCTGCAGTCGTGAGCAGAGGATCCATGGTTCCCCTTCCTTCCCTCCTCCGTGGCTCGCTTTGAAACAGCAAAGTGGGAGAAGAGCCGCTGTGTGGGGAGGAGAGAGGGACAGAGAGCCTGCTTCTTTAAAGGAGCAAAGCAGGAAAGGAGAGGAGCCGCTTACACCAGTGTAAGCGGCTCCTGTCTGGTTGGTTCCTTTAAAGCAAGCAGGCTCTCTGTCCCTCTCTCCTCCCCTCAGCTCGCTAAATAGCAGCAAAGTTTTGCAGCTCGCTAAGCCGGGGATGAGCGAGGAGGAGGGAGAAAAGCAGAGCCTGCTTGCTTTAAAGGAGCAAAGCGGGAGAGGAGAGGAGCCTTCTCCCCTTATACCCCTTCTTCTTCATTATTAGCAGCATCCTTCTCCACCCACCCCACACATGCTCCTTCTTCCCTTAATCCCCTCTCCTGCATTATTAGCAGCATCCTTCTCCACACACCCTACGCGTGCTCCTTGTCCCTTGAGTGCTTTTCCTTCCCTCCCCACTTAAAACGTGGTTACAAAGCACGGATCCACATAGATCCTCAGGATTTTTGCACTGGATCACCCCAAATTCACCATCAGATCACATAGCATGTCCATGGCTACATCTTGCACCAAAAAAATCACGCACCCACTGTTGCCTGGGGCCGCGGTGGTGCAAAAACGTGGTTGCAAAGCATGGATCCACATGGATCCTCAGTATTTTTGCATTGGGCTACACCAAACTCACTGTCAGATCACATGTCTGTGGCCACAGCATGAACCACAAAAATCATACATCCACTGTTTCATTTAGAATTTTTTTTTTTCCTCCTCTAAAAACTATGTGCGTGTTATGGTTGGGTGTGTGTTATAGAGCGAAAAATGCAGTATTTATCATTACAAAAGACTGGCCAGGCTCCCTAGGATATCCAATCAAGTAAGCATTAAAAGGTAACCTGCCAGACAGGAGGTAAACAACGCACTCAGATTTCTGTTGTAGCCCGCCCTTTCTGTGATGTATGTATGATGTTTCTAGGGGTGGTCTTGGACTCCAGGGCGGGCAATTTAAAATGTCTATATAAGGGCGGGCACTCCTTGGTACGGGGTCCCCCGCCTCCTGCATGTGAAGGTGGCATCCTGTTGCAACAGTTCAATAAAGATCAGGCTTACTAGCTGCTCTGCTTCTCAATATTCTCTGGTTGGCCTCTGTTATTTTCTCCTACCAATGGAGAACCTGCAAAGGACTCTATAAGGGCTCTTGTGTCCCCCATAAGGGAATAAAGGCAGATTTTCATTTATTACCTACCGTTACTTAGACTGTACAAGGAAGCAGGACTGTCTGAAGGGGTTCTGCCATCCCAGGTTGAGTCTTCCTGCTTCTTTTCTCAATGGTTAATAAAAAAGTTATTAAACACGGAACACTCCAAAATAAATATGGCGTGCATTGCCCAGAATTTTTGTGGATACACTGTTGTAAATAAAAATATGCCCTTTTCCCTTATGGGGTATCCAAGAGCCCATATAGAATCCTTACATAGGTTCCCTATTGGTAGGAGAAAATAACAGAGGCCAACCAGAGAATATTGAGAAGCAAGGCAGCTAGTAAGCTTGATCTTTATTGATCTGTTGCAACAGGGTACTCCCCTCACACGCAGGAAAGGAAGAGAACCCCCAAAATTGCTGTGCAAGGGCTTATAAAGACTTTTGAAATTCCCATTCTCTAGATCAGGACCACCCCCAGAAACATTATGCATACATCACAGAAGGGGTGTAACCTAAGACCACCCCTCAGATACATCCCACTTACATCACAGAAATTTAAATGTTGTTTTTCTCCTGTCACAGTTTATCTCCTGTCTGGCAAGTTACTTGATTGGATTGCCTGGGGTGCCTGGCCATTCTTTTGTAGTGGTAAAACACTTATTTCCTGGGCCAGGTCACAGGCTCACACCTTATTTAAACAGACATATCCTTGAGACAAGATTTGTGAGGAAAGGGACAATGGGGAGGCTTTTCCAGTTTAACCTTGCAGAGAAAGGATTTGGTCAGTTGGTCAGTTTAGGAATCAAAATGGTTCCAGGTTGGTCTTCCTGTGTTGATCTATGTATGTGCAGATATGAACATTACCATATATCTAATACCATAAAATTCCTATCACAACACCTTATTTGCCAGTGGGGGGGGGGGGGCAGAACAGGAAACAGCATTCACTTTCAGGCTTGCCAAAAGACATGTTGTCTTCATTCCAAGGAAGCAGAACCCTGGGTAAGCACAGATACCCCTGGAGTCTCCTGCCACCCAGAGATGGGGATGCTCACTACAGCCCTTTTTCACCATCCCATGCCACTTCCCCATGTGAAGAATAGAAGATGCTCCGTCAGGTCTCTCAAAATACATTTTACCTGCAGGAACCAGGCTATTGGGACTGCTTAGCCAATGTAAATAATAAAGAGAAAGATATTTGCCAACATCTTCTATCCTGTTCACACTGGGAAGCAGGACTGAAAAGGGTCTTCTTGCCTGTGGGAGGTGGGGACAATAGAAAAACCCAGCTTCTTGTCCCTTCAGCACTTAACAGCCCCTGCTGAAAACACAGGGTTGTATTCAATGCTGCCTGCAGGGACTTCAGCAGGTGCTTTCTGTCTCCTCTGAGCTTCAGTCCACATCACAATGCAGCCAGTCATGCGCTAGGTGGGTGTTACCAGGGGATGGCTGAAGTTTATATAAATCAGACCCTTTCCCTGTTTCCCCAGTCTGTTTCTGAGGCCTCAGTAAAGCCATTAAGCCTTGGGTCTTGCTTAAACCCAAATTGACTTCACTCTCAATCTTGTGGCTGTGTCTAAATGCAGGCAAGTTGGAAGGAATATTCTCAGTCTAGCATAGGGAACCATCAAGTACAAAATCCTGTGGAAGAAATACTGTGCAGCTGGTATAGGTCAGCTTTTCACAACTGGTGGTTTATGACATGTATATCCTGCCTTTCTCTCAAGGTAAGGTCCCTATTTCTCCTCCCTGTCTTTTCCTCACAATAATTTGGTGAGGCCAGTTAGGCTGAAAGTGAGTGACTAGCCCAAGGTCACCCAGGGAGTCTCCTGGCTGAGTGGGGCTTTTAACCCTGCTTTCCCCGGTCCAAGTCTACTATGACACACTGTCTCTCTGAGAATCTTGCCACGGTGGCCGTGCATTCCATGTCACCAAGGGTTGTTGCCCAGCAATGAAGTGTGTGGAGGTTCTGGCATCCTCAGCGTGTAGAGCCTTGAAGAGGTTTGCTGTAGTGACCCTTGCTTCGTCAGTATAGAAGATGGCATCTGGAAAACTCCTGGCAGTAAGTGAACGTTGGCATTTCCTGTGGACTTAGCTCTAGAACATAGCATACTGGTCCTGTTAGGTACGTTCCTTAGTGTCTCCTGCTCTGAGCTTGAGTCCGCATCACAAGGCAGGCCAGGAACCTCAAACCTGCATTGTGATTCACTGCCTGGTGCAAAGCAACCAGTCATGCATTAGGTTGTTACCAGATTTTTTTCAATGAGTCTAGGGACTCTTTTTCCATTTCAATGGATTTTGTATGGGGACTGATCTATAAATCCGGGGACTGTCCCCAGAAACGTCTGGTAACCTTACATTAGGCAGGTGTCGCCAGGGACTGTCTAAAGAGTTTAGAAATTAGACCCTTTCCTCCAGTCTGTTCCTGGGGCCACAATAAAACCTTTGTGGGGTTTTTTTTTGTTTGTTTTTTATTGGAAATTTCAACACAATAATTTTAACAAAAATACATCATCCACATTATTTTTTCCCTCCCTCCTCCCCCCTCTAAACAGAAAACCCAACCTCCCACCCCACCCCCGGACTTCTTCCCTCAACTCCTTTCTCTGGTTTCTCAACACATCTTTCTATCTGCATGTTATAAAATTGTAGAGATCCTTAAATTATTTATCTATATATTACAATAAAGGGTTTGTGAATGTTTATTCAAAACCGGGGCTGCAATAAAACCTTTAAGCTGAATCACTGCCTTGGGTCTTGCTAGAACCTGCGTATACTTCAGGTACCACCAGGTGTTGACCTTTGGGCAAGTTTTTAGAAGAGAAGAAGGAATGCCGTTTCCATTTAATGCAAACATACTGAAATATACTCAGAGTCGCAAAGTGATTTCATGCTCTTTATTCAGCTCATAGTGGTGAGGAGGAATGAATGAAAGTCCCCTCAAAGTATCTGCTTATATACATTATTTACACAATGGGCTGCACATGATTGGCTAATTCCGGAATTCTACTGTAAGCCAATCAGATTGTGGATTCACTTCTATCTGGAGCATGATTGGGTGGTTCCTGCCAACCAATCATACTGCTGCATTGTTCTAGGACCAATCAGACTGCTGCATTCTGAATCCTATTGTTCTAGGACCAATCAGACTGCTGCAGTTTGGATCCTATTCAACTCAGTACATAACACATACATTATCTGTGCTTCCCAGATCAACACACAAACAGAAATTTGCTTTGAGATGCTTCCTTGTCCCCATTTTGCGAAAAGGTTCTCCATCCCATGCGCCTCCCAGTGTAAATATTAGCATCTTTAGAAATTGTCAAAAATGTGACATCTCTGCCTGGGGGCCTGATCTATTCCTCACATTCTGAGGTTCCTGTTTCTTTTCTCTCTTTTCTCATGGACAGGGAATTAATTTCAACGAAGACGAAATCTCTGAAATCAGCCTGGAAGAAGGGAGGATCTTACTCTAAGGTAATGCTGTGCCAATCTCCTTCCCCAGCATCAATTGCTTTCAGAAGCCCCCCAGTCCATTTCTACGGTGTTCCTTCTTAGGATAGGAGGCAATGGAAGTTGCTTGGGACTTCCAGGGAATTGAGGGACTACAACTGGGGGTTTGAGAAGGCAGCCATTTCCTTTCTGACACAAGCAGCCCTGTTTCAGTTCTACTATTCCAGGCATGTCCAACAGGTAGATCTCTCCCCCCCCCCAACAACTTTGCCTGTCAATAACAATCGGTAGAACACAGCCAGCATTTTTATAATGTGAATAGATCACAGTCTCTTGGGAGTTGGACTTGCCTGATATTCAGTGGGCCATGAATACTGTAAATAAGCAGTTATGTTATGAAATTCTTAAAATAATAAAAACAATTAGGCCTGGTGACACTTCAAACAGAAGCTGTTTATTTTTTTATATAATTTTTTACTGGGAATTTTATTTACAATGTAACATACCCCCCCCCCCGAAATCCACCTTTATTAAACGTGAACATAACATACACTAAGCATAACATACAACAATACAAACAACCAAATAAAAGACTTCCTTTATCCTGTATCTGGCCTCCTTGTTTACTTCTAATAAGCTGTTTCCTTTATGAGTAATTATTAAGATTTTTCTAATTATAACTTAAATATCCACAAAGTCTCCTGCAGACATTAATTGAAACAAGTCCAGGTATGCATTTTAGGGCACTGTTTTGTGAAGTGTTCTCTGCATTTTCCCCATGCATTTCTCCCATGTGATCTCGAATTGCCTCTGTTAATCTAGCCAATTCAATATACTCTAACAGTTTGTCTTGCCATTCCTTTTTTTGCTGGCACAGTTTCTTTTTTCCAGTTTTTAGCAATTAGGATCCTTGCCGCTCCTGTGGCATAGAGGAATATTTTCAGATCTTCTCTTGCTATACCTGTGTCCATTATCCCTAGTAGAAAAGCTTCTGTATTTTTCATAAAGGTATACTTAAATATTTTTTTAAGCTCGTCATATACTATGTTCCAGAAGCTATTGATTTTTCCAAAGGTCCACTAAACATGTATAAGTGTCCCCTCAACAGAAGCTGTTTCTTATACAAAACCTTTTTACAAAAGTGCTCTTCCTCTCTCCTCTCAACATCCCAACCACACCTTCTATGGGTGCGGCTGATGTTGCTCCCAAAGGCTTCAGCAAGGACCGGAATGAAGAGCTAGAAGAAGCTAGTCCAAAGAAAGGCACTACGAGATCTTTTCAACCTCCTACAGAATATTCAGGAATATGTGAGTTACTGAAGAGAAGCATTGCAGCCATGCAGGTATGTCAAAGCCTTCAGGCTGCCCCTTCTAGGCCTACCCTGCAAGGTGCCCAGGACACAATCAGGCGCCTGAGCCATTAGCAATCTAGAGAACAGAGTTGGACCATAGTGCAGCTGATCCTGTAGCCTTATGAGGCTTTGCCCTCGGGTGGGAAAAATATTGTGCCTGGGAAAGGGAAGTGGGAGTCAACAGACACTCAAGGAATAGTTTCAGAGAAAAAGGTTTTATTTCTACCGTCCATGAACTGGTAGAAGGAGCAAGTGTGATAGTCCACAAAAGCATGCACGAGTTCAGTCATGTGCACAAGCATATATACCCATTCCAGATCCCTCCTCCTTTCTCCTCCCTCAGGAGTCCTGCCCCATAATGTGTTCCCCTGAGCACGTACAGAAAGCTGTCTTGGAACTATTGTGGACTCTTGGCAGGAAAGGGGGTGAGGGGGTTTCAGTGTGTTCCAGTTGTTTCATTCTTGTGCTTTGGCATGGTTCCTGGACTGAAAGCAAGTTGCAATGTGGTTCTTTAGCAAGGCCAGAAGGCATGAGAAAGGCCTGAGAAACAATGGGCTGTTCTTTACCTTTGTTACAGCAGAGCGGAATGTTTCTGATGCTTAGCCGCTGAGAAAATGATTTTGAGAAGCTTTGAGCCTGCTTTGGTGGGGGGTGACTTCGGGCCTAGGTGAGGTCACCTGTCCTCACCTTCCTTCAATCCTAGTGGGCTTTGCCCTTGGCATGGATCAGCCGATTGGTGCAGATTGCAAGCCTTCTTTGGGCAGGAATTGGATGTATTCTGGGATTCCTCTAGCTCCAAGGAGGCTCTAGCTAGCGGTACCAAAAGCCAGCCTGTCTAGGACCACCTAGAGGAGAGTTGACCAGCTTCAGCTGCACTGCAGGAGTCAGATCCTTATCGGGACAGAGGCGAGTGAGGAGCTGCTCTCAAGAGCAGGAATTGGCTGTACTCAGGAGTTTGCAATTGGGAAGAGGCCTGTTGCACCCGGGTCCTGCTTGCAGGCTACTCCTAGGCATCTGGTTGGCCACTGTGAGAACAGAAGGATGGCCCAGATGAGCCTTTGGACTGAGTCCAGAGGGTTCTTTTAGGCCGCAGTCTACACAGCTCAGGCGCAAGCTATCTGAAAGACCGCATTCTCTCCTACGAACCTGCCTGGGTCCAAACCTTTTGGGGGTGGCCTTTGGTCCTGCCTCCCTCCCAGGCACACTTGGTGGGGCTGAATGAGAGGACCTTCTCAGTGGCTGGTTGGCCTCTGTTATTTTCTCCTACCAATAGGGAACCTATGTAAGGACTCTATATGGGCTCTTGGATACCCCATAAGGGAAAAGGGCATATTTTTATTTACAACAGAACTCCCTCGCTAGAGAAGTGAGACTGGCTCCTTCCACTGGCAGGAGAAGACTTTCTTATTCCAACCGACTTTGGGGAATTGACTGCTTTGAATGAAAGGGCTGGTCTCCTCCATTGTAATTATATGTAGGATAAAGTGAGATTAATAATAATAATAATAATAATAATAATAATAATTAATAATATATTATTATTTATACCCCGCCCATCTGGCTGGGTTTCCCCGCCACTCTAGGTGGCTTCCAACTGAATATTAAAAACAATACAGCATCAGACCTTAAAAACTTCCCTAAAGAGGGCTGCCTTCAGTTGTCTTTTAAAAGTAAAATAGTTGTTTATTGCTTTTACATCTGCTGGGAGGGCATTCCACAAGGCAGGCGCCACTACCGAGAAGGCCCTCTGCCTGGTTCCCTGTAAGCTTACTTATCGCAATGAGGGAACCGCCAGAAGGCCCTCGGCACTGGATCTCAGTGTCCGGGCTGAACGATAGGGGTGGAGATGCTCCTTCAGGTATACTGGACCGAGGCTGTTTAGAGCTTTAAAGGTCAGCACCAACACTTTGAATTGTGCTCGGAAACGTACTGGGAGTTATACTTTTAATTCTATCCATGTTTAATTGTTTTTTGATGATTGTTTTTTCTATTTTTTGTGCTTCTTTTTTATCTGTAAGTTGCCTGGAATCCAGTCAGGGGGGGGAAGAGGGATATACATATTATAATTATAATTATATTCTGAGAATGTTTGGCGGGCCAAAGCACTGCCATCAATAATGGGTTGCTTCTCTTGGCAGTAACTTCTCTGGGTCTCTTCTCAGACTTCTGTAGTGCTTCCTGCATCCCCCCCTTGGTCAACTGGTGGCTGTTTCTTGCCTGTACATGTTGGATCCACACATGGAGTGCAGGCAGTGGGCAGCAGAGACCCTCTGCCATCTGCTGCCCATCCTGCAGCGCAAAGAAGGTAAGACTGGAAGGAATGTCTTGCCTGCAAGACTCCCTAAACCTCTTCCCACTAAAACATACCCATGGACTGCTACACACTCTAGGAATTGCAGCTCTTTGAGGGAGAGAGAGGTCTCCTAACAACTCCCAGAACCCTTAACAAAGGACATTTCCCATGGTCCGTGGGGGGGAAGCCAGGACTCTTTAAAGTGGTGTGAGACTGCTTTACATGCACAGTACCCAGGGGGCCTTGGTTGCATTCTGGGACTCCACATTCTGACGTTCCTGTTTCTTTTCTCTCTATTCTCATGGACAGGGAATTGATTTCAACGAAGATGAAATCTCTGAATTCAGCCTGGAAGGAGGGAGGATCTTACTCCAAGGTAATGCTGTGCTAATTCCCCCCCCCCAATTATCAATCACTTTCAGATGCCCCCCGGTTCATTTCTATGGTGCTGTTGCTTGGGTTCTTTGAAGGATGGGAGGCAATGGAAGCTGCTGGGGACTTCCAGGGAATTGAGGGACCAAAAGTGGGGTATTGAGAATGCAGCCATTTCCTTTCTGACACAAGCAGCCCTGTTTCAGTTCTACTATTCAATGGGCCATGAATACTGTAAATAAGCAGTACGCTATGAAATTCTTAAAATAATTAAAACACTTAGGGACAATAAGGCATCTGAGTGCATTAGCAATTTAGAGAACAGAGCTGTGCGGAGCAGCTCTTGGAGGCCACAAGCTTTCTGGCCAGTGACCTTGCTGTTGAGAGCAGCTTCAACCCATTGGACATTTCCCACTTGCTACAGGAATTTATCAAGCAGTTCAGCGGCAAAGCACTGGAGATAAGGAGGTATAACTGTAGGAGAGATTAAATTAGCCTTGCCTTGATGAACACTGATGCTAAAGAAACTACGGGTGTATAGCTGGCGAAAAGATGGCGAAGAGGAAATACTGGATGCATTCTGGGATTCCTCTAGCTCCAAGGAGGCTCTAGCCAGTGGTACCAAAACCCAGCCGGCTCAGGACCACCTAGGAGGGGGTTGACGAGCTTCAGTTGGACTGCAGGATTCAGAGCCTTGTTGGGACAGAGGCTAGTGAGGAGCTGCTCTCAAGGGCATCCCAGCGTTGGGTACTGTGAGTGAGACCCTAACTCACTCTTTGGCTTTCCTTTGCAGAGACGCTGGAATGTGGGGCCGAGCACTTCTCATAAGAGCTCTGTGTCCTCAGTTGCACTGGAGGACCAGTCCGGCATTGTGCATCAGTACCTACTACTCTCTTACCAGGGTAAGTTGGTCTAACACAAGGCACAGCCATTCTCAACCGTGTGTACATGAGAGAGGAGGAGAGGGAGAGTGTGCCTAATCAAGCTAATTTATGCTAATTGCATAAATGGATCTGCGTATATATATTCCGCAGGAGTTCCCCAAGTTCTCAAGTTCTGTCATTGGAACCCAAAAAGAAGCAGCAGGAAGGCTGAACAACCCACACGCTGCCTAGGATGGCAGCCCTGCTTCTTGTACCATCTCATCAACCCTCTCCTTCTCTGACAGGTTGAGGTGTTGCTGGAGGCCTTCTATAAGATCAGCCAGGGCCCTACAATGGAGGGCAGAAAAGTAGACACCTGCACTTTCTCCATTTAGTTTGCCATCGCCCAGAGAAAGTGGCAGAGTACCTCTTCCAGTTCCGTATCGGGTGTGGGGCACTCAAGCTTCTACCAGCCTAAGAGAGATGTTGGGAATCTGTAGGGCTTGCTCAGAAAGTAACTCTCTCCCCGAGTGTGGGGGCCAGGTAGCTGGAGAACCCCACTCCCCACAGTGTCGGGAACCATTCTCCAAATCTCTTCCTCCCCAGCTAATGTACTTCCTCATGGCAACAGACAGAGGTTTGGGGGAGGTTCTTGCAGTGGTACCATAGAACGAGCTGGAACGAGCGATGTGAGACTGAGCACTCCTCATAAGAGCTCCCTGTCTCCTCAATTCCACTGGAGGACCAGTTCCAGAATTGTCCCATCAATAATTGCTGCCCTCTTGCCAGTGTAAGTTGGTCTCGCACAAGGTACAGCCGTCTCTCAACCCACATGTGTACATGAGAGAGGGGGAGAGGGAGTTCCCCAAGTTCCCAGGTCCTGTCATTGGAACCCCAAAAAAAGAAGCAGGAAGGCTGAACCCCCCCCCCACGCTGCCTAGGATGGCAGCCCTACTTCTTGTACCATCTCAGTAACCCTCTCCTTCTCTGACAGGTTGAGGTGCTGCTGGAGGCCTTCTATAAGATCAGTCAGGGGCCTACAGTGCAAGGCAGAAGCATGGCCATCTTCGCTTTCTCCATCTTGTCGCACCACCACCTGGCAAATGTGGTTCAATATCTCCTCCAGTTTCCCTTCGGGTATGGAGCCCTCCAGGTTCTACTGGGCTAAGGGAAAGGTTAGAAATCTGCAGGGCTTACTCAGAAAGCCCTTGCTGCCATTTCCTCTTTCTGTTGCATGGCAGCAAGCGGAAGACTTGAATCTGACCATTACTCTTTGTTTTGCATTCACATGGACTGCCAGAGAATATGGAAGGAGGTTTTGGCATCGGCTAACCAACAACAACTACTCCATATGATGACTGAGC
This sequence comes from Podarcis tiliguerta, assembly GCF_965153285.1. NCBI lineage: Eukaryota > Metazoa > Chordata > Lepidosauria > Squamata > Lacertidae > Podarcis > Podarcis tiliguerta. The sequence goes on from NC_139541.1 coordinate 13,273,251, forward strand.
AACTGCATCTGGGGCTCTTGGTGGAGTCTTCCAATGCTGTGGTAAGGACAAAGAACCTCATAATATTTAGGGCTTTCTGTATTCTGCAGTTTAGTGGGAGCAGAGAAAAGAAAAGCCCCAAAAGATGATGTTGCCACAGAATTCCACACACACGCAAAGTACATCTTGAAAAAGGCCAGCTTTCGTTTAGGAAAAAGCCAGAGACAAAACACACCTGAATCTATTACCCCATGATAAAGGGATGGAAGGAAGGAATAAAGAGATGTGTGAAGGAAGGGGCTTCTTCCAGATGTCTAAGCAACACCCAATCAAAGCTGCTCTGCTATTTACTTGAGGGAGAATTGCAACTCTGCTCCCAGACTTCTCCATGGCCATGGGGCCAGTCCCCCTTTCCCCAACCCCAAATGTTGGTGACAGGTTATTTACATCTGGAGTCAGGACCTTTTTGTGTGAGCGAGGGGAAGGGTTTAATATTTCTTCGGCCCGATTATTGGGCCACAGGAAGTTGCCTTATACTGAGTCAGACACTTGGTCCATCTCCTTCAGTATTGTCAGGATAAACTGGCAGTGACTCTCCAGGATTTCAGGCAGCGCTTTGCAGAGCCTGCTAGGGACTGAACCTGGGACCTTCTGTGGTGTCGTAAGAGAGTCATGGTCAGAGAGGGGAATAAAGGATTATTTATTTCAGCGGCACAGCAAGTGCTCTACCACTGAGCTATGGCTTCTTCCCAAAGGGGCTAGGATGCCCCCCTCCATGCTGCAATGGGGGATTATAAGAACAGATATACAGTCCATGCTATTCTGTTCATGATGCCATGCTGAGATGCCCCATAAAACATGAGGGAACAATCCAGTTCAGGGCACAGTAATGCAGGGAAAGTGACTTGCACCTCTCTCTCTTCCAGCAAAATTTCACCAGCCTGTTGCACACCATCGTCAGGATGGAGGAATACAAGGCAGCTGTGTGCCAGCACTTCCCACAGCTGTTGAACGCTCTCTGGAAGCTAGTCCGAAGAAAGACGCTATGAGATCTTTCCGACCTCCTACAGAATATTCAGGAATATGTAAGTTACTGAAGGGAAGCATTGCAGACATGCAGGTATGTCAAAGCCTTCAGGCTGCCCCTTCTAGGCCCACCCTGCAAGGTGTCCAGGAGACAATCAGGCGTCTGAGCGCATTAGCAATCTAGAGAACGGAGTTGGGCCATAGTACAGCTGATCCTAGTGGGCTTTGCCCTTGGCATGGATCAGCTGATTGGTGCAGATTGCAAGCCTTCTTTGGGCAGGAATTGGCTGCATTCTGGGATTCCTCTAGCTCCAAGGAGGCTCTAGCTAGCAGTACCAAAAGCCAGCCGGCTCAGGACCACCTAGGAGGGGGTTGACCAGCTTCAGTTGGCATGCAGGATTCAGAGCCTTGTTGGGACATGGGCCACTGAGGAGCTGCTCTCAAGGGCATCCCAGCGTTGGGTACTGTGAGTGAGACCCTAACTCACTCTTTGGCTTTCCTTTGCAGAGATGCTGGAATGAACAATGTAGGGCCGAGCACTTCTCATAAGAGCTCTGTGTCCTCAGTTGCACTGGAGGTCCAGTCCGGCATTGTGCATCAATACCTACTATTCACTTACCAGGGTAAGTTGGTCTAACACAAGGCACAGCCATCTTTCAACCGTGTGTACATGAGAGAGGAGGAGAGGGAGAGGGTGCCTAATCAAGCTAATTGATGCTAATTGCATAGATGGATCTGCGTATATATATTTCACAGGAGTTCCCCAAGTTCCCAAGTTCTGTCATTGGAACCCAAAAAGAAGCAGCAGGGAGGCTGAACAACCCACACGCTGCCTAGGATGGCAGCCCCGCTTCTTGTACCGTCTCAGTAACCCTCTCCTTCTCTGACAGGTTGAGGTGTTGCTGGAGGCCTTCTACAAGATCACCCAGGGCCCTACAATGGAGGGCAGAAAAGTAGACACCTGCACTTTCTGCATTTAGTTTGCCATCGCCCAGAGAAAGTGGCAGAGTACCTCTTCCAGTTCCGTATCGGGTGTGGGGCACTCAAGCTTCTACCGGCCTAAGAGAGATGTTGGGAATCTGTAGGGCTTGCTCAGAAAGTAACTCTCTCCCTGAGTGTGGGGGCCAGGTAGCTGGAGAACCCCACTCCCCACAGTGTCAGAAACCATTCTCCAAATCTCTTTTTCCCCAGCTGATTTGCTGCCCCATGGCAACAGACAGAGGTTTGGGGGATGTTCTTGCAGTGGTACCATAGAACGAGCTGGAACGAGTGATGTGAGGCTGAGCACTCCTCATAAGAGCTCCCTGTCTCCTCAATTCCACTGGAGGACCAGTTCCAGAATTGTCCCATCAATAATTGCTGCCCTCTTGCCAGTGTAAGTTGGTCTCGCACAAGGTACAGCCGTCTCTACACCCACGTGTGTACATGAGAGAGGGGGAGATGGAGTTCCCCAAGTTCCCAGGTCCTGTCATTGGAACCCCCCCAAAAAAGAAGCAGGAAGGCTGAACACCCCACACGCTGCCTAGGATGGCAGCCCTACTTCTTGTACCGTCTCAGTAACCCTCTCCTTCTCTGACAGGTTGAGGTGCTGCTGGAGGCCTTCTATAAGATCAGCCAGGGACCTACAGTGCAAGGCAGAAGCATGGCCATCTTCGCTTTCTCCATCTTGTCGCACCACCACCTGGCGAAAGTGGTTCAATATCTCCTCCAGTTTCCCTTCGGGTATGGAGCCCTCCAGGTTCTACTAGGCTAAGGGAAAGGTTAGGAATCTGCAGGGCTTACTCAGAAAGCCCTTGCTGCCATTTCCTCTTTCTGTTGCATGGCAGCAAGCGGAAGACTTGAATCTGACCATTGCTCTTGTTTTTGCATTCACAGAGACTGCCAGAGAATATGGAAGGAGGTTTTGGCATCGGCTGACCAACAACAACTACTCCATCTGATGACTGAGCAACTGCATCTGGGGCTCATGGTGGAGTCTTCCAGTGCTGTGGTAAGGACAAAGAACCTCATAATATTTAGGGCTTTCTGTATTCTGCAGTTTAGTGGGAGCAGAGAAAAGAAAAGCCCCAAAAGATGATGTTGCCACAGAATTCCACACACACGCAAAGTACATCTTGAAAAAGGCCAGCTTTCGTTTAGGAAAAAGCCAGAAACAAAACACACCTGAATCTATTACCCCATGATAAAGGGATGGAAGGAAGGAATAAAGAGATGTGTGAAGGAAGGGGCTTCTTCCAGATGTCTAAGCAACACCCAATCAAAGCTGCTCTGCTATTTACTTGAGGGAGAATTGCAACTCTGCTCCCAGACTTCTCCGTGGCCAATGGGGCCAGTCCCCGTTTCCCCAACCCCAAATGTTGGTGACGGGTTATTTACATCTGGAGTCAGGACCTTTTTATGTGGGCGAGGGCAAGGGTTTAATATTTCTTCTGCCCGATTATTGGGCCACAGGAAGTTGCCTTATACCGAGTCAGACACTTGGTCCATCTCCTTCAGTATTGTCAGGACAAACTGGCAGTGACTCTCCAGGATTTCAGGCAGCGCTTTGCAGAGCCTGCCAGGGACTGAACCTGGGACCTTCTGTAAGAGAGTCATGGTCAGAGAGGGGAATAAAGGAATAAGTATTTCTTTCAGCGGCATGGCAAGTGCTCTACCACTGAGCTATGGCTTCTTCCTAAAGGGGCTAGGATGACCCCCTCCATGATGCAATGGGGGATTATAAGAACAGAAATACAGTCCATGCTATTCTGTTCATGATGACATGCTGAGATGCCCCATAAAACATGAGGGAACAATCCAGTTCAGGGCAAAGTAATGCAGGGAAAGTTACTTGCACCTCTCTCTCTCTTCCAGCAAAATTTCACCAGCCTGTTGCACACCATCCTCAAGATGGAGGAATACAAGGCAGCTGTGTGCCAGCACTTCCCACAGCTGTTGATCGCTCTCTGGAAGCTAGTCCGAAGAAAGACGCTATGAGATCTTTCCGACCTCCTACAGAATATTCAGGAATATGTAAGTTACTGAAGGGAAGCATAGCAGACATGCAGGTATGTAAAAGCCTTCAGGCTGCCCCTTCTAGGCCCACCCTGCAAGGTGCCCAGGACACAATCAGGCGTCTGAGCGCATTAGCAATCTAGAGAACGGAGTTGGGCCATAGTACAGCTGATCCTAGTGGGCTTTGCCCTTGGCATGGATCAGCTGATTGGTGCAGATTGCAAGCCTTCTTTGGGCAGGAATTGGCTGCATTCTGGGATTCCTCTAGCTCCAAGGAGGCTCTAGCTAGCGGTACCAAAAGCCAGCCGGCTCAGGACCACCTAGGAGGGGGTTGACGAGCTTCAGTTGGACTGCAGGATTCAGAGCCTTGTTGGGACAGAGGCTAGTGAGGCGCTGCTCTGAAGAGAATCCCAGCGTTGGGTACTGTGAGTGAGACCCTAAGTCACTCTTTGGCTTTCCTTTGCAGAGACACTGGAATGAACAACGTGGGGCCGAGCACTTCTCATAAGAGCTCTGTGTCCTCAGTTGCACTGGAGGGCCAGTCCGGCATTGTGCATCAGTACCTACTACTCTCTTACCAGGGTAAGTTGGTCCAACACAAGGCCCAGCCATCTCTCAACCGTGTGTACATGAGAGAGGAGAGTGTGCCTAATCAAGCTAATTTATGCTAATTGCATAGATGGATCTGCGTATTTATATTCCACAGGAGTTCCCCAAGCTCCCAAGTTCTGTCATTGGAACCCAAAAAGAAGCAGGAAGGCTGAGCACACTGCTGCCCTCCCCCAAAACTGCCCAGAGAACCAAATGGTCCCCTCAGTGCAATAATAACACGCTGTCTAGGATGGCAGCCCTGCTTCTTGTACCGTCTCAGTAACCCTCTCCTTCTCTGACAGGTTGAGGTGCTGCTGGAGGCCTTCTACAAGATCACCCAGGGCCCTACAATGGAGGGCAGAAAAGTAGACACCTGCACTTTCTCCATTTAGTTTGCCATCGCCCAGAGAAAGTGGCAGAGTACCTCTTCCAGTTCCGTATCAGGTGTGGGGCACTCAAGCTTCTACTGGCCTAAGAGAGATGTTGGGAATCTGTAGGGCTTGCTCAGAAAGTAACTCTCTCCCCGAGTGTGGGGGCCAGGTAGCTGGAGAACCCCACTCCCCACAGTGTCAGGAGCCATTCTCCAAATCTCTTTTTCCCCAGCTGATTTGCTGCCTCGTGGCAACAGACAGAGGTTTGGGGGAGGTTCTTGCAGTGGTACCATAGCCATTATTAAGAACTTTTAAAGGAAAAGCAACAGAGTGGAAGCTAAGGAGGCAGGGACAGGCCTCTCTTCTCTTGGCGAGGCAGCAAAGTTGTGAGATTGGTGCAGATTCCCCCACTCTGGACAGAAGCGGTCTGTGGCGTTTGCCTCCTAAGATGGGTCAAGGAAAGGGTTAAAATGGGTGTGATGTGATTGGCCATTGAGAATGCAAGGTGGGAGTAAAAGATAGAGTGGGAGGTTTTGAAGGTCAGTTGAGGTTTGGGAGTTGGGAGTTGAGGTTTGTCAGTTGGGAGTGGAGGCTTGGATGTTGGAGAAGGAAGAGGGTGGAACAGGCAGTGGGTTAGTCAAGTTGTATTGTGAGAGAGTGAGAGGAATTGTTAGGTTGAGGCAGATAGATAGTTGGATTAAACAGTTTGGAGTTAGGAACTAAGATTAGGAAACTGACAAGAGAAAAATAAATTGTAACCATACGCTTGTTCCTGCATTTAAAAATAAACTTGATTATTTGTTAATGTTAACAACTGTCTGGACTCCGTGTGTCCCCGTGAGAAGCAGGGTGGTGGCAGCGAAGAAAGCAGTCGCAGTGGTGGCACAGGGTCAATAGACCGTGAAACGTCCGGGGGTCTTTTTGCCATCTGCAGATATGCAGTGGCACAAAGGGCCTGATCCAGATCACACGGGGATCCTTCTGGAGTGCAGGAGACCAGGGAAGACCAAACCATTTTCTTTGTCTGTGGCATGCAGTTCCTTATGGCGCCTGACCACCTTTGGAGGAGTCAGGTTCGGAGGCAAACCACCCTGCTGCCCTCCCCCAAAACTGCCCAGAGAACCAAATGGTCCCCTCAGTGCAATAATGCCCATCCCTGAGCCAATGGATCTGACGGTTGCTCTTGTTTTTCCATTCACAACAGCTGTGAGTGAATATGGTAGGAGGTTTTGGCATCGGCCAACCAAGAACAACTACTCCATCTGAGTAGCATCGGCCAACCAAGAACAACTACTCCAGACTGGCTATTTCACAGCTGTTTGTTCCACTAATGACCAAACAAAAAAGTAATAACCCACATTTTTGAAACATTTTTATAGAGACCTGTACCCCAATCTCCTGTAGATAAAGGAGGCATGTAGCTCTCAATTTTATTTGCCAGGGTTGCAGATATGTCTTTTTAATGCAGGAAACATGATCCGTTAGTGCTGAGGCTTTAGCAAAAATTTAATTTGACCAAACTTGTATTACTGACTTTGGTGAAAACTTGAATTTCTGTTTTTTATTTAACTCTAACCCTGTTTTTTAAATCTACCCTTTACCCTTCCCTTCCTTTCTTCAAATGGTAATTTAGCCAAGAGGTGCAACACTTTAAGTGGTATAATAGATTTGCTAAATCATGCACTCCATACATGCACAGAGGCTATACTAGTTTAAAAAAGAGAACCTATCTAAACCTCCATAGGAAAAGTGCCTTGCGGGGGCAAGGAAAATATCCCATCTCATCAGTAAAGAGTTTCTTTCTCTTCATGAGAGAGGGGAAGAGTGTCCGGAGCCATAGTACCTACGAGTGTACCCCCACCCACTAGGAATACACTTCATTTGCCAGTAGGTACATGGGGGGGGCAGGAAACAGCATTCACTTTCAGGCTTCCCTAAAGACATGAGTGAAAGGAAAATACAGTGGTACCCCACAAGACGAATGCCTCGCAAGACGGAAAACCCGCTAGACGAAAGGGTTTTCCGTTTTTCGATGCGCTTCGCAGGACGAATTTCCCTATGGGCTTGCTTTGCAAGACGAAAATGTATTGCGAGTCTTGAGATTTTTTTCGCTCCCCACCCCCTTTTTCTAAGCCGCTAAACCGCTAATAGCCTTTTAGCAGCTAATCCGCTAATCCCTTAAACCTTTAATAGCCGCTAATGGCCGCTAAACCGCTAATAGCACTAATCCGCTAAGCCGCTAATAGGGTTGCTTCGCAAGACGAAAAAACCGCTAGACGAAGAGACTCGCAGAACGAATTAATTTCGTCTTGCGAGGCACCACTGTATATAAAAAACACACTTCTGTTAATAACCACCGTCAAATAAAGAGATGTTACTACAAGTATCTCTAAAATACTGGTTACTAACAAAACACCTTTAAGTACAGACAGGAACACTGTTCAAGAACTCTAGTGCTATTGATAGGAAAACAGGATAGAACAAGTGGAGCGCTGCAGCCCTCACGACCATCCTTACACAGTGCTAATAAATGTTGATGTTGCATTTGTTGTTTTGTTGCATTTGTTTGTTATTAAAAGTCTCATTTTTTCCCTATTTATCCACCAACAGCAGTGCTAATTTAGTGGGCAACCAAAGTGTCTTACATTAATGTTCCCCACACTTGTCAGGAGAGGAGTGCTTACTCCATAGCAAGTGCTTAGTCCATGGCAAAAGTGCTCCTGTTTCCCAATATGTGTTTACACACCTAAATCTCCCTTTTTCAGCAGCAGTCCCGGAAGACAGACTGCACAAAATCTGGTAATCAGCCAGTGATACAACTGAGAGGGAGGAGACAAGAATAGAAAATAAGAGCCAGCTTCTTCTTTTTTTTTTCTAAAATAAAATTGTTCAGTAAAACCACAGATATACAATGCAATTATTTGCTCTACAGAGATGTATTTTATACACCTTGAAAAAACAATTCAAGAAAGAGAAGAGCAACTCCTATGGTTTCTGGTAAATGTTATTTGGAAGCATTGCTGCCTCCAACAGTGGAGGGCAGAGCATAGCCATCACGACTACTTGCAAGTAGTAGCCCTCTCCTCCTCCTCAGATTTGTCTGATCTTTTAAAGCCATCTAAGTTGATAGCTACTTCTGCCTCCTGTGGGAGTGAGTTCCATGGTTTAACAATGTGCTGCATGAAAAAGGACTTTCTTTTATCTGTCCCGAATCTTCCAACAGTATCTATGCCTTTTTATTCTTCCCTGACTGCACTCAAGGCTTACTGTTAATAACTGCCTCAACTGACATAACTGCCTCTGGCAAAGGTGTATGACATCACGGAATTCAAACTTACAATGCTATATCTTTAATTGTATTTTTAATACAAATATTCCTATTGCTTTTCAAAATGTATTAAAATTTGAATTTCGTACGCAGCTTCTGGCACATGTGCTAAACAACAGGCAGAAGAAGAAAACCATTAAGTGGTCTTCCACAAGACCCTTAGTAATTTTCAAGTGGTCTGGGTTAAGGTGGGGTTGTTTGAGAACCGTTTCCTCTAGGCAAACCCTTCGCACCCTTTGATGGACTCATGAGGTAAATCTGTAGTGAATTTAATTTCATACTGTGGCTCATTAGGAAAGCCAAATGCCCTTGGAAGAGCTTCCACAAAATGAATATAAGTAAGGCCTTCTCTCAGGGGGAAAAAGCCCCTCAAAATAAAAACTCCTTTGAATCCACATGACAAAACTCCTGAGGGGATTTGTATTTATTTATTTGATGAACAAATAAGGGGAGGGGATTTGTATTTATTTATTTATTTGTGTTGGTGGGGTGGAGGGAGGGTGTTTTTTAGGTATTTTTGGGTTGTTGCTTTTTATCTTTTTTCCTCTCTTTTTTCTATCTTGTTGTATTTGGTTTTGGTGTTCTTGTAATTTTGTTGTTGCATTTGTGGAAAACCTAATAAATATTATTTTTTTAAAAAAAATATTTATTTGATGAACACGCTGTATTATCCCTGTTGGAAATGCATCTCTGATCCTTCAGGCCTTGAGAGGCAGTTATCTAGAGGAAATAATTTGAACTTTGCATTCAAGCGCCTTCTGTGGGGAAAAGAGCAGGAAACTCCTCAGATGGAAGAACACTCCCATGTCTCTGCCCTCCTGCCTGCTCAAACCCCGGCCTGCTCTCAGGAGAAAAGTGTGTTCTGAGGAGAAAAATCTTCGAAATCTTCCCCACTGAAACAACACTGGCAAATTGCTTGAATTCCCCACCAGACATATCACCCCAAATGTTTTTGAGGGGAACTGACAGTTCACCTCAAGGTTGACCGAGGTTTTGAGGGAAACGCCTCATGTCTCCTCAATGGGGGGCGGGGGGGCATGTTGGACATCCAGACGACCACCAGTTTGCCATGCCATATACATAACCCCACTTATTTTGATTTTTTTTCTTCCTTCCTTCCTTCCTTCCTCCTTCCTTCCCTTCCCTGCCTTTTCCCTGACTGCACTCAAGGCCTACTGTTAATAACTGCCTCAACTGACATAACTGCCTCTGGCAAAGGTTTATGACATCACAGAATTCAAACTTACAATGCTGTAGCCCTTGTGAGCATTAACCCTTTCTTTTCTCTTTCCTTTTCTTTCCTTCTCTTCTCTATTCTTTCTCTTTTCTTCCCTTCCCCTTCCCACTGTTCATCAAAAGATCTCAGGGCGTTTTACTCTGCGTTTTGGATGCTTTCGTCCCACAAGCCCCTTCTCGGACAAAATGCTATGTCTTTTTTTATTATTGTTATATTATATGTGTTTTGTTTTGTTTTTATTAAAGAAAATAAAAATTATAAAAAAGGCCTAATATCCACATTGGACAACAGTATGGATGATCCCCAAGAGGTAGCAATTGGGCTACTGGTAACTCAAGGAGCGTCACATCAGAGGGGAGATTAGATGGTTCTCTCTGCTTTAAGTTTTTTTTTTTTTTAACTGTTTTATTAAATTTGCTTAGTAACGTAACATTATTATATATATTCTATAAACAAAGAATACAAAACACAATTCATTCATACTACAATGCATACCTACATAGCATTAATATACATGGTTTCTGAAAAAGGGCTTACATAACAAAATCCATTCAAAATACCATCCGGTTTACCTTTTTTTTTCTTTCCCCCCCCTCCCTCCTTCCCCACTCCACCCCCCACCCCCGTCAGGCCTTCTTTCTTCATATCTTTATCCATGTAGACAGTCTGTTCATTCGATCTTGTATGTTAGGGTTGGCTTCCTCTCTTTCTATCCAGTCCCTGTAAAAAGCCCATTTATTTGTGATTCTTTGGCATTTGTTTTCCCATCTATCCTCTGCCACTATCTGTGCAAATATTTCTGATTGTACGTATTCAAAAACAATCATTCCATTTTTCCATATTCCATTTGGCCTTTTCTTTCCATCCCAAAGCATTAACTGCCATTCCAGCTAGAATCATAATCTTGTACAACTCTTGCTTATTACTCTTTACTTTGTTATTTCCCAGTATTCCCGAAAATAACAAATCCCTATTAACTACTACGTTTATTTGAAATAATCCAGAAATTACCTTTATAATCTTTTGCCAATATTCCTTAACCAGATTACATTCCCACCACATGTGTGAATATAGTCCTTTTTCCTGACCACAATGCCAGCATTTGGGACTAAACCCTTTCACTATATACGCCATTTGTGCCGGAGTTCTATACCATTTTAATAAAAAATTTCTACTTCATTCTTTATACTTTTCTATTTTAATATTGTTTATATTCTTCATCAGTTCTTGGGCCGTGTTTGGATGGATCATACCTTCCTGCTCCCATTTAATCTGAATTATCCTTATCATTCTTTCTTTGTCGCTTATCATCAGTTTATATAACATCCATGCTATCCCTTTCTCCGTTATTTGTCTTTTGTTCAGCACCATATCTATTTTCATTTCTGTCCTCATCATGGACAAAATGCCAAGTACAATCATTATTACCTTTAAACATTTTCATAATAATAATTTAATAATAATTTATTATTTATACCCCGCCCATCTGGCTGAGTCTCCCCAGCCACTCTGGGCGGCTCCCAATCAAGTGTTAAAAACAATAGAGCAGGGGTCTGCAACCTTTAAGACAAAAAGAGCCACTTGGACCCGTTTCCGAAGAAAAAAAACTGGGAGCCGCAAAACTCGTCCTTATAAAAATAACCTTTTTGTCACTTTTTATTATTTCTTTGTTTGACCCCTCAGAATTCCTCCTCCTCATAGAAATAAATGTTAAATTAACAAGTTACTTTTTTGTGTGTGTTCTTCACTCCTCTTCAAAACAGTGACCAGCATACATGCCCCCTTTCAACGCAGTGACCAGCGGACATGCCCCTTACAATGTAGCGGGCGGGCAGGAAGGTGACGTAGGGACGGTGCGTGACTAGCGCACGCACCGCCCCCATGCGATGTCACAGCCAGTACAGCGCACGCCACAGTGGGGAGTGTTGGGGCGCACAATGCGCCTCCTCCCCTCACTAGTATCTGCCCCGGAGCCGCGGCAGAGGTGTAAAAGAGCCACATGCGGCTCCGGAGCCACGGGTTGCCAACCCCTGCAATAGAGCATTAAATGTTAAAAACTTCCCTAAACAGGGCTGCCTTCAGATGTCTTTTAAAGATAGGATGGCTGCTTATTTCCTTCACATCTGAAGGGAGGGCGGAACGTTCCACAGGGCGGGCGCCACCACCGAGAAGGCCCTCTGTCTGGTTTCCTGTAACCTCAGTTCTCGCAATGAGGGAGCCGCCAGAAGGCCCTCGATGCTGGATCTCAGTGTCAGTCCCATTTTGTTTTGAAGAGAGTTGAAACTTTTTTTTGCCTAAGGTTTCGTTAAGAGTATCTGCTATCGTTTCCTTTGGAGAACAATATGACAAGTTTACAAGTTCTTCCCGTATAACTTCATGTATAAAACAGTATTTCATTTTGGATATGCTTTGTTCTTGCACAAAATTTATCACTTGGAGTCAGCTCTAGACAGCTCTGGTTGTCCTCCATTAGTTGAATTGGTTTCTCTCTCACTAGACCATAGTCTTTCATTAGTTGATCAAACCACTTTAATTCTCTACCGGCTTCTGTAGCTGCTACATATTCAGACTCCATAGAAGGAAGAGTCATACAATTTTGCTTATAGCTCCCCCAAGAAATAGGTCCATTTGCAAACATACAAATGTAACCTCTGGTTGATTTTAAAAATGTAGTGTTGCCTGCACAGTCAGCCTCTGTGTAACCTTGCTTAATTTAAAAAACCCACTGACATCCAATTGGCTTCTTTCCTAGGTAACTGGGAATGTCCATGTTTTATTTTGGTGTAGTGCACCAATTTCTCCATAAATGAGCCTCAGCATTTGGCATCTGCTCAATTTCCTCCCAGTTAGAGGGTTCACAAAGAAAAGTCTTTGATATCTTCCCCACTGAAACAACACTGGAAATTGCTAGAATTCCCCACCAGACACATCACCCCAAATGTTTTTGGGAAACTCCTCAGGTCTCCTCAAACTGGGGGGAGGCATGTTGGACACCCAGACAACCACCAATTTGCCATGCCATACACATAACCCCACTTATTTATTTTGATTTTTTCTTCTTCCTCCCTCCCTCCTTCCCTTCCCTGCCTTTTCCCTGACTGCACTCAAGGCTTACAGTTAATAACTGTCTCAACTGACATAACTGCCTCTGGCAAAGGTCTATGACATCACAGAATTCAAACTTACAATGCTATAGGCCTTGTGAGCATTAACCCTTTCTTTTCTCCTTCCTTTTCTTTTCTTCTCTTTTCTCTTCTTTCTCTTTTCTTCCCTTTCCCATTGTTCATCAAAAGAGCTTGAAGGAAGGTGAGGACAGGTGACCTCACCTAGGCCCGAAGTCACCCCCCACCAAAGCAGGCTCAAAGCTTCTCAAAATCATTTTCTCAGCAGCTAAGCATCAGAAACATTCCGCTCTGCTGTAACAAAGGTAGAGAACAGTCCATTGTTTCTCAGGCCTTTCTCATGCCTTCTGGCCTTGCAAAAGAACCACATTGCAATTTGCTTTCTGTTCGGGAACCATGCCAAAGCACAAGAATGAAACAACTGGAACACACTGAAACCCCCTGACCCCCTTTCCTGCCAAGAGTCCACAATAGTCCCAAGACAGCTTTCTGTACATGCTCAGGGGAACACATCATGGGGCAGGACTCCTGAGGGAGGAGAAAGGAGGAGGGATCTGGAATGGGTATATATGTTTGTGCACATGATTGTGAACTCGTGCATGCTTTTGTGGACTATCACACTTGCTCCTTCTACCAGTTCATGGATGGTAGAAATAAAACCTTTTTCTCCGAAACTATTCCTTGAGTGTCTGTTGACTCCCACTTCCCTTTTCCCAGGCGCAATATTTTTCCCACCCGAGGGCAAAGCCTCATAAGGCTACATTTCTTGGTGCATTAAGCTCAGGGCGGTTTACTTTGCATTTTGGATGCTTTCGTCCCACAAGCCCCTTCTCAGACAAAATGCTATGTACAATCATTATTACATTTAAACATTTTCATAAGAATAATAATAATTTAATAATAATTTATTATTTATACCCCGCCCATCTGGCTGAGTCTCCCCACCCACTCCGGGAGGCTCCCAATCAAGTGTTAAAAACAAAACAGCATTAAATATTTAAAACTTCCCTAAACAGGGCTGCCTTCAGATGTCTTTTAAAGATAGGATAGCTGCTTATTTCCTTCACATCTGAAGGGAGGGTGTTCCACAGGGTGGGCGCCACTACCGAGAAGGCCCTCTGTCTGGTTCCCTGTAACCTCATTTCTCGCAATGAGGGAACCGCCAGAAGGCCCTCGGCGCTGGACCTCAGTGTCAGTCCCATTTTGTTTTGAAGAGAGTTGAAACTTTCTTTTGCCTGAGGTTTTGTTAGACTATCTGCTATCATTTCCTTTGCAGAACAATATGAAAAGTTTACAAGTTCTAACCGTATAACTTCATGTATAAAATGATATTTCATTTTGGATATGCTTTGTTCTTGCACAAAATTTATCACTGAATCAGCTCTAGACAGCTCTGGTTGTTCTCCATTAGTTGAATTGGTTTCTCTCACTAGACCATAGTCTTTCATTAGTTGATCAAACCACTGTAATTCTCTACTGGCTTCTGTAGCTGCTATATATTCAGACTCCATAGAAGGAAGAGTCATACAATTTTGCTTATAGCTCCCCCAAGAAATAGGTCCATTTGCAAACATACAAATGTAGCCTGTGGTTGATTTAAATTTTTTAGTGTTTGCTGCACAGTCACCCTCTGTGTAACCTTAATTTTGAAAACCCACTGACACCCAATTGCCCTCTTTCCAGTAGGTAGCTGGGAAAGTGTCCATGCTTTATTTTGATGTAGTGCATCGATTTCTTCCTGTGCAGCCTTTCTCCGTAAATGAGCTTCCGCATTTGGCATCTGCTCAATTTCGTCCCAGTTAGAGGGTTCATAGGGTTGGACTGTCCTTGCAGTGTAGGACAATCTTTACTGGTGGGATGCCTTTACTAGATAAGCATCTGATTTCCAGCACTGAAACTGCACCAGTATTTTCATCGCATTCAAAGTTTGGCATTTCCCTTTGGACATAATCTCCTGCAATGTTGCTTCTGCTAGGAGTTGGGATCTCTACTCCTTCCTTTTCATCTTCAGAGCTAGGTGGTATAACATTGGAAAACAAATTTGGGTATTCACTTGTAAGTTTTGGAAAATATATGAGATCTTGTGATTTATTCTCTCATTATTTAGAAGAGTCAAATACAGATCCTTTCATATATGGTTTACCCTCTTCATCAAAATAAATCACGTTATTGTACAGCCATGGGGAGTTGTAGTCCAACATCTGTAGGGCAACAGGTTGGTGAAGCCTGGTCTCAATTATAAGCCTTCAACCAGTAATAATTTATCTCTCCTGCACATAACAGCACTATAAGGACACTGGGGAGACTGAGGAGCTGGCTTACTCTTGGGTTGGTTAAGGGGTTGCCTGGATCTTGGGCTGTCAGGGTGGAAAACGGTGCCATTTCCCCCCACCTCCCCATTTGTACATTGAGGAACATGAAGTCACTTCTGCACAGCACAATCCAGGCTGGTTTCAGTAATAAAAGAGATTTGCCATGTTTGGCTGCTATGTAAGTATTTGCCAACAATTAACAATGGTCAGAATAAGTGGTCTGAGGTAAGCATGAGCCTGTCTGCATCTCAGTTCTTCAACAGTAAAAATTATTGTTGTGCCAGCATACAGAAAGAGAAGGTTGCGCTTCTGGTGGCCACCCAGCTTTGGGGGCATGTTTGAAGGAAAGACTACTTGGATCCATCCCAATCTGGCTTCAGGCCGTGTTAACAGAACTGCTGTGGTAGCATTTGTTGATGTCACTTGTCAGGAGAGATGCAGGGAGTGTGACTCGGCTTGTGAAGAGCACCTTCTCTGTGGCAGCCCTTAAGTTGTGGCAGGAATTGTAGTCTGGAGAGCACTAGGCTAGTGAAAGCAGGTTTAGATTCTTCTTATTAGACCAGCTCTGGGGAACCTCTGGCCCTCCCAATGTTGCCGAACTAAACTCCCATCATCCTCAAACAAATGGCTTTAAGTTACAAGAAAGGAGATTCCGACTAAACATCAGTAAGAACTTCCTGACAGTTAACAGCTGTTCGACAGTGGAATGGACTTCCTTGGAAGATGGTGGACTCTCCTTCATTGGAGGCTTTTAAGCAGAGGTTGGATGGTCATTTGTCTTGGATGCTTTAGTTGAGATTCCTGCATTGCAGGTGGTTGGACTAGATGACTCTTGGGGTCCTTTCCGACTCTACAATTCTATGATTTTTTGATCCCTGGTAATTGACCATGCTTGCTGGGGTCGATGGGAGGTGTAGTTCAGTCACAAGTCAGCACCAGAAAATCAACATTCCTGCCCCACATAAGGAAAAACAAAACCCGCATGGGGTTGTATCTAAATCCTGTTCGGAGTAGTCCCACTGAAATTACTGGACCCAAGTAGGCCATGACCATTATGGATGTACTCTGATTAAGACAATCTGATACATCCCATGGTAAAGAACATGCAGAGCAAAAAGGTTCACTTAGAACTTTTTTTATTTTATATTATCAAGGGAGGAAACCTAGCTTCAAGTACTTCCATTCACCCCAATGCAGGATATGTTTTCAGAGCCTACCAGTCACATTTACCATTACACCAGTCAGTGTAATTTAAATGGCAAGCCCTAGAGCAAAGAGATCAACATCACAGGAAACAGTCAAACAATTATGTGTGTTTGCAGCAGGAACACAAGATCAAATGGGAGGAAATATCAGTGCAACAACCAGAATATTAGACCATAATAGTCACATCTTCTCCAATGCCCCTTCCCTGAGCTATTAAATGTCAAGCTGATCTGATCTGTAGTCAACTCTATTTTAATTAGCATACTTCCAAAATTCCCTTATGCCACCCTAACATAACCTGATCTCCCCCACCCCTCCCTCAGATGTTATTCAAACTACAGCTCCCATTATCCCTGACCACTGGGCCATGCTGGCTGATGGAAGCTGGAGTCTAACATTTGGAAGGCGACAGGTTGAGGAAGGCTGGCTCCCACTGTCCTCTTCTCCCAACTGCAAATCCAGTCTTTTTCCAACTGCTTTCTTGAGTTAAGGGTTTTCAGGGAGGGTAAGGGGTGGATCAGAAACTGTTGGGTCAAGAAAGGCAGGGGACTCCCTCCCCTACTCCCAAGTAAAATGTATGTGATGATGCAGGCTGAAGACCCGGAAATTGACTTTTATGGCAAAGGTGCTTCAGAGATGGGATCAGTTGTGTTACATTACAAGGTAGTCAAGACAAAGCACCCGGACCACCTTGGACCAGTTCCCAAGGAAAAAATAAAAACTTTATATAGTCTTTTGTTTCGTAGCATATTCTTGTTCCTGACGTTTCTCATTTCCCACGAGGAACTGGGCTTAGCTATTCCAGCAGACGAGGTGTAGACAAAAAAAGGACCCCACAGATCTTGTTCCATCAGGGTAACAGCTATCAAATCAACAATGTGGCTGAGATCCTCCCTCTCCTGTGGACCAGGGTCTTTGTTGCCCAGCCCCAGCAGGTTTGCTTCTGCAAATCCGGTTATCGCCAGGCCCGGTTGAGGAGCTTCACCTGAGCCAGCCTCTTGGTGATCATGGTGGCAAAGACCAGTCCGAAAAGGACACTGCTGATCAGGACGTAGTCGTAGTCATCCTTCAGGACGTCAAACTGCTTGGAGGGGTAGACTCGGGTCTGGTAGATGTCCAGGCCGTACGCCACGACCTGCGGGTGAAATTAAGTAAATAGAAGTGACAAAAGGCCGAGGACAGCCGAGTCCTGCCTCAAGCAAATATTTGGATGTAGTTGGTGCAAGGGGGTACTGAATCAGGCCAAGGAGTCCATTCCTGTTCTTGTACGGTGCCACCGACAGGCCAGAGTTTCCCTGTCCCTGATCTAAGCCCCGTGTGATCATCACCACCTTGTAGAAGAAAGTGCATCGTTCGAGTGAGGAGTTAAGAGGGCTCACCAGACATGTAGACTCAAGGCCTGACGGGGCCGTGTAAATGCCTCTCATTCGGGAGATGGTCTGGTTGTAGTTGATGAACCTCTCGGCATGGATCTGCACGTCTGGGGAATACGGGATCAAGTTTTCTTCCCTGGAAAAAGGCAAGTAAGAGCAGGACATCCAAGCAACAGGCTCAGTCACCTCTCCACAAGATTCATTTGGACTGCTACATGGGGCTCCCCCCACAATATTGTGGTATTTTATATATTGTAACTTTGCTGTTATTTTCATTGATTATAATTTACTGAAATTGTTGAGAGTGAATTTCTGTTCGATTATTTGCTAATATTTTGAAAGTTAATTTTATTGCATATTATTATATTCTAATGGATTACTGAATATTACTTTATTTTAAGTCACTTCTATTGTGACCTATTTGTATTGGATCACATTGTTAAAAGATGAGAGATCTATGCTGTATATTTTGTTGTTTTTTCAGTTGGTAAATTGCCTTGTATACAACAATATGGAAAGGCAGTATACTAAAAAAGAAGGAAGGAAACAAAGAAATGAAAAATGAAGGAACCTCCCCAAAGCCCCCCTCCCTTCTCATGTTGCATTTTATTGATGACTTTAATATTTCTTTGTAAGCTGCTTAAAGGTTTCACCACAATAAAGTGGTACCTTAATTTTGTTAAATAAAATAAATAGATAAAAGGTCTGTTTAGAACTTCAGGGTTGTGGAACCAATAATGATGATTGGAGGTTGAGGCCTTCTAAATATTTCTGGACTACAACTCCCATCATCCCAGACCACTGTAATTGCTGGAGGGCCACAGGTTCCCCAATCCTGATAATGGGAGAAAGACCTTTCTTTTCTGCAGGAATTCCTTGAGAGTGGAATCCAATCACAGTAGACCACACTGGACTATTGATGGACAAGCTGTCTGGCTTGGGGCAGCATAAAAAGGACTTCAAGAGAAAGACCAAAAAGTGAATGTTGAGGGAAGGAAGAGTGCTTCACAGAACAGGACCTATCTGGTTTCTACCTGAGGCCAATCCTAGTTTCCTACAGTCCTTCTACTAGATTGCCTGTCTAAAATCTGCTGCACACACTCAAAGGCTTGTCCAAAGGCCTAGGAGTTACACCCACCCCAATTTCCTTACCTAGTTTGCTCTGTAGGGATTTCTGGCCGCCGCGGGTCCAACAGAGCCTTGGGGAGTGAAAGGATCGCCCCAGAAGGAAGTCCAACTGCAGAGTTACAAATGAAACAAACACCACGGCAAACGTTATTTCAACAATTGCCACAAAATTCCTGAGCAACAGAAGTGTTAGATTATACAATTTTCTAAGATTATACGGTAATCATGATCAGGAATGCATTGCAGTGCAGATCTCCATGTGTTGCCTTTCAGCTAGAATTACTATTTTCACGGGCAAATGATTTGGAGGTCTCCTGTATCTCCTTTTGGGGTGATCTAAGTTGTACTTTCTGTGTGTTGCCACTGTGCAGTGCTCTCAGAGTCACAAGACTCTGTTTTGCATTCCAGAGACATTCCAGACTGTTGGAAGTCTCACGGAAGACAGGAGACGGATGTGATGTTACTGGTTTCCTGTTCCTTTGTTTTTCCGTTGCTCTCTGCTTTCACAGAGAGAGGATGTTTCTTTTCTGTCTGCGTAACTAGAAATAATGGACGCGGGTGGCGCTGTGGGTAAAAGCCTCAGCGCCTAGGGCTTGCCGATCGAAAGGTCGGAGGTTCGAATCCCTGCGGCGGGGTGCGCTCCCGTTGTTCAGTCCCAGCGCCTGCCAACCTAGCAGTTCGAAAGCACTCCCGGGTGCAAGTAGATAAATAGGGACCGCTTACTAGCGGGAAGGTAAACGGCGTTTCCGTGTGCGGCTCTGGCTCACCAGAGCAGTGATGTCACGCTGGCCACGTGACCCGAAAGTGTCTCCAGACAGCGCTGGCCCCCAGCCTCTTGAGTGAGATGGACGCACAACCCTAGAGTCTGTCAAGACTGGCCCGTACGGGCAGGGGTAACTTTACCTTTACCTTTAACTAGAAATAAAACTCTTAGAATGTAGCTCATATTTCTCATCCTTCCCTGTGCTGGATACTCTGCGTAATGGAGCCGTATCAGAGGCTCAGGTCGTTAATCACGTCGGAGGCGATTCCAGAGGAGTTGCTCGGTTGAACACAAGTCCGACATTTTCCTTGAAAACCCATTGTACATAACAGAACTTGTGCACCATTCTCTGGAAATAGAAGCAACTTAAGTTCTCCATGTTCCTAAATGCTTAGCTTTGGAGCATAGAGAACAACTCATTGGTGTTCTTCCCACACGCCTCCTAGAGTGATCCTAGGAGCCAAATTCAGTGGCTGACTTGCCTCATTCCACTCCAATCGGCATGAAAAGTAAGGAGACACTTTCTCGGTGGCTCAGAAGCCGATTTCATACTGACTGGGTGGCTCTAGGACACTGGGGACAAGAGACCCTGCTGCAGAAATAGTAAAGGGTCTTCAAATTCCTCACCACTCCAAACCACTAGGCCTTTGGTAGAAGTTGATGGGAAAGCATTTCACTGTATGTTCTGAAACTGAAAGGAAGGGGCTGCTCCCTCACCACTTCAAGGTGGCCACACTCTCAAATCCCGATTGATCAGAAAGCTCAAAACCCGGCCCACTCCTTAACTGAGCAAGTGGCGGCTGGTGATCCCCCGTTCTGTGATGGTGGCCTCCATAGCACTGATGGCGGAGGGGAAAATGTAGGACTGCTGCAGGACCTGGGGCAGGAGAGGGCGGTCCAGGGAGCTGAAGGCCGTGGCGTTGTACTGCTCCGTCCCCTCATACAACTCCAGAACTGTGAATTCATTGCGGCGGGCCTTGGCGTTCCAGTACTGGTACTGCGGTGGGAGAGGGGAAAGCTTGCTCAGATGTAAGAATAAAAATACTAATAATGATCAATCTAAACTGCTTTTAATACAATGGTACCTTGGTTCTCAAATGCCTTGGTTCTCAAATGCTGAAAACCCGGTTTTCGAACATTTTTCAGAAGCTGAACGTCTGATGCAGCTGTCGGATATTGTTTCTGGGGCGCCTGCACCAATCAGAAGCTGCGCCTTGGTTTTTGAACATTTTGGAAGTCAAAAGACTTCCGGAACGGATTAAGTTGGCGCTTTTGTTTTCGCTATTTAATTTGCGTTTTTGGTTTTGAGGCTTTTTCAATTAATTTGTTTTTGTCACTGTATGGAATCCAGTTCAGCTACTGATTGATTGTGTGACTGTGGAAATGGATAAAAGCCCCCCATCCAAACAATGACTATCATCAGTGCGGGTACGAATTTATTTATTTTTAATCATCTACATATACGGTCTTATTTATTTTATAGTACAGTACATCGATTATTGCTTTCATTTTATGGATCAATGGTCTCATTAGATAGTAAAATTCATGTTAAATTGCTGTTTTAGGGGTTGTTTTTAAAAGTCTGGAACGGATTAATCCATTTTGCATTACTTTCTATGGGAAAGTGTGCCTTGGATTTGGAATGTTTAGGTTTTGAAACGGACTTCCAGAATGGATTAAGTTTGAGAACCAAGGTACCACTGTATGGTATTTTAAGAACAGCTGATCCTAACTAAAACCCCAAACTCCCAGGCAATGGCACACTAGGCAAGGCCTTTCTCCTTCCACAACTCCTTCATGATGGTCTCACAAATTCCACCTGCATGAAAGGGTAAGGCATGGGGACACTGCTTACCACCACCCAGTTCTCCGAGTGGACAATGTGGACTGGCCCCTTGGCCTTCTTCTGCACCGAGGAGTGGATGATCCGGCCAGTGACGCTATCAATCAAGTGGATCCCGATGAACGTGCGCTCCGGGTGGGTGTCCGTGCTCTCCGTCACCACCGCCAGCAGGTTCGGGTTCAACGACTGCAACAAGACAAAGGCTGACACCTTGAAACAGGACCTACTAGCCTGTGTGTCCCCTTCCCAGCATGAAACAATGTGACTCAAATGGGGAAGTTGTCGGAATCAGGGGACAAAAAGCCAGCTGGCTCGGCCCCAGCTGGAGCATCTCCCTCTCAGCCTTGCCGCTGCAGAGATCCATCGACCTCTGCTCCTCCGAAGTGCGTCTGTGACTCAACATGAGCAGCCTTGAGCACACATTTCTCAGCAGTGTAAACTGCGCAACAGGTGAGGCTTGAGGCGTGGACACATACTAAGCTACACATTTATTATACATAAATCAGGACAAAGAAAAACATGTCTTCTCTCCTTGCCGTCTTCTCGGAGAGAAATTGAAAACAAAAGCAATACAGAGCAGAAGTTCCACCCTAGGACTCCAGCAATCGGTGCTGGAATGTAAACAGACATGTGACATGCAACAATCCACGTATCTGCAGCTCGGGAGGAGTGTAATCCCAACAGAAGTGCCATGGCTCTGTGTTCAAGCACCCGCTTTGCATCCAGGTCTCAGGTTCAATCCTCCAGGTACAGCTTGGAAAATCTCCTGTCTGAAACCCTGGAGAACTGCTGCCAATCAGTGTTACCAATACTGAGCTGGTCAGTCTTATTTGGTATAAGAGAGTTCCCTATGTTTCAGTTTCAATCAGCTCGCTTTTTAAAGAACCACAAGGACAAGGCTCTTGTTTAGGGGAATTACAATGGCTCAATATTAAAGCTGCTGCCAACCAGACAGTATTGAGCCAGGTGGACCCAGGGATCTGTCTAGATATAAGAAAATTTCCTATGCTTCTATTTACCGTATTTTTCGCTCTATACGATGCACCAGACCACAATACGCACCTACTTTTTGGAGGAGGAAAACAAGAAAAAAAATATTTTGAATCTCAGAAGCCAGAACAGCAAGAGGGATCACTGCGCAGTGAAGGCAGCAATCCCTCTTGCTGTTCTGGCTTCTGGTATAGCTGCGCAGCCTGCATTCGCTCCATAAGACACACACACTTTTCCCCTTACTTTTTAGGAGGGAAAAAGTGAGTCTTATAGAGCAAAAAATACGATAAATCAGCTCTTTATTAGGAATCATGAGGACTAAGCTCTTAAGTTTATTTTACGAGGAAGTGCCAAGGTTCAGCATTAGAGCATTTGCTTTGCATACAGAAGGCCCTAGGTTCATTCCGTGGCAGCATCTCGAAGTAGAGTTGGGACAGAATCCTGCCTGAAACCTTGGAGAGCTGCTGCCAATCAGTGTAGGCTATATTGAGAGAGATAGAATAATGACCAGGCTCACCATAAGGCATCTTTCTATTCTTCCTATAAGAACTGCAAAGGCATGTGATGCTGTCTGACCCACTGGACGTTCGCACGCCCTCTCCTACCTTGTAAAGGACACTGCGATCTCCCATCACCCGGCCCTGGGAATGGACATGTTCATTGGCCCTCTTCCCCTTGATGGTTACGATCCGCTGCACGTCAGGGGGGATGTTGATCTCCCAGCTCTCCTCCGTTGTCAGGTCCTGCAACATATGGCCAAGAACCCCAGGATATAAAAAATGTCAAGCCAATTCCTAGAAAGTCCCGTCCTCCCAATATAAGGCCCCCAGTCTGAGATGTACTGAAAGCACGATTCCTTGCTTGCATGCAACTTCCATGCACAAGACGCTTAATGCATACAGAGCCCCATCCCGCTGCAGCAGGTGTGGGGGATCTTTGGCCCTCTGGAAATTGATTAACTACAACTACCATCAATCTCCATGCTTACTGGGGCTGGTTCAAACTTCCACTTCCAGGGTAAGTGTAGGGATATCGCGGAGTGGGGAGTGAGGTCCGGAGGGAGCACACTCTCCACCAGCAGGCAGCCAGTCTGCCTGCATGCGTGACCCTGGGATGCAGTCCCAGGAGAGCGCCCACTGATGACATCACTTCTGAGTTGGCAAACCTTGACGGACACGCGAGCGGTATGGGGGGCACAGGCCCACAACAACACACAGAGTATTTAACGCCATCTTAACAAGGGGAAAGGGACGCAAGTGGTGCTGTGGTCTAAACCACAGAGCCTAGGACTTGCCGATCGGAAGGTCGCGGTTCGAATCCCTGCAACAGGGTGAGCTCCCGTTGCTCGGTCCCTGCTCCTGCCCACCTAGTGGTTTGAAAGCACATCAAAGTGCAAGTAGATAAATAGGTACCGCTCTGGCGGGAAGGTAAACGGCGTTTCCGCATGCTGCTCTGGTTCGCCAGAAGCAGCTTAGTCATGCTGGCCACATGACCCGGAAGCTGTACACCAGCTCCCTCGGCCAGTAAAGCCAGATGAGCACCGCAACCCCAGAGTTGGCCACAACTGGACCTAATGGTCAGGGGTCCCTTTACCTTTACCTTCACAAGGGGGAAATGAGAGCTAAGTACCTTTTGCAGCCTCCGTCCCATCAACTTGCCCTGTTCAGTGTCTGCCAAGTAAAAAGAGACGGTCGGAGCAATTTCCTCAAGCTGCCGGAGGACGTTCCTTGTCGCTGGGAACACTGTCACCTGGAAGGAAGAAAGGAAGGAAGGAAGGAAGGACAGGTCAAAAAAGTGTGAGGGTTTTTCAAGAGGCTTTCCGCATAACCGAAGGATGAGGCAGAGCGCACCTTGAACTCGTCGTCGATCAGAAGCAGAACTTTGGCGTAATCTTGGTCCATGATGGGGAGCAGCAGGGACTGGAGGATGGGGCGGCTCAGCACTGGAGGGGCCACCTGGCTCCACCTGCCAAAGATGGGGTTGAAGACGTAGAGGGAGCTCTTGCCGGTCTCCTGGGAGAGGAAGAGGAACGGGGCAGGAAACTCATAAGAACGCAAGAAGAGCCTGCTGGACCAGGTCAATGGCCCATCTAGCCCAGCAACCTGTTCTCATAGTGGCCTCAAAGCAAGAAGCAGGATCTGAGCACAAGACCCCTCTCCCCTCCGGTGGCTTTCCAGCAACCAATATTCAGAAGCATGGTTGCCTCCTGGCTGCAGAGCATAGCCATTGTGGCTAGTAGCCACTGACAGCCCTCTCCTCCTTCTTGAATTTCTCTAATCTTTTAAAGCCATCTAGGTTGCTGGCCATCACTGCCTCCTGTGGGAACATGTTCCATAGTTTAACTCTGCGCTACGTGAAGACTTTCATTTCTCTCTCCCGAATCTTCCCACAATCAGCATCATTGGACGCCCACAAGTTCCAGTGATATGAGGGATAAAAATGTCTCTATCCACCGTCTCCGTGCCATGCAAAATTGTTATAAACTTCTACCATGTTGCCTTTTCTTTGCCTTTTCTCTAAAGTAAGACATCCCAAACACTGCAACCTTTCTTCATAAGGGAGCCGTTCCATCCCCTTCAACATTTTGGGTTGCCCTTTTCTGAACCTTTTCCAACTGTGCGATATCCTTTTTGCGGTGAGGCAACCAGAACTGTACACGGTATTGCAAATGCAGCTGCACTACAGCATTGTATACTGGTATTATGATACTGGCAATTCTATTTTCAATTTAGTTTTCAAACTCAGGCCTTGCTAGCTACCCACAGATGAACTTTCCCCCTACAATATCTCCCAAGTCCAAACCAGCCATCACAGACATGGGTCCTGACCTTGTCCTTGACCAGGAGGGTGCACTGTGGAGGGTGGGGGAAGTGGGCAGTCGTCCTCTGGACCATCAGCTTGAAGGACGAGCCCGGCCGCACATCCTGGAGGTACTGCTTCCACAGGATGGTCCCGGAGCTGCTTTCGATTCCAAAGAGCTGGACAGAGAACACAAAGACCACACAATGGTCAAGCCGCAAGGGTTCATATGGCAAAGAGGCTTGCTGACACAACAGCAAGTGGGCACAACAGCATTTGGTGATCCGCATGGAAAATGATTCCTGTATTGTAAGGGGTTGGACTAGATTGGGGTCAGCAAACTTTTTCAGCAGGGGGCCGGTCCACTGTCCCTCAGACCTTGTGGGGGGCCATACTATATTTTTTTTGGGGGGGGATGAACAAATTCCTATGCCCCACAAATAACCCAGAGATGCATCTTTAATAAAAGGACACATTTTACTTACCGTATTTTTTGCTCTATAAGACTCACTTTTTCCCTCCTAAAAAGTAAGGGGAAATATGTGTGCTTCTTATGGAGTGAATGCAGGCTGCGCAGCTATCCCAGAAGCCAGAACAGCAAGAGGGATTGCTGCTTTTGCTGCGCAGTGATCTCTCTTGTTGTTCTGGCTTCTGAGATTCAGAATATTTTTTTTCTTGTTTTTCTCCTCCAAAAACTAGGTGTGTCTTATGGTCTGGTGCGTCTTATAGAGCAAAAAATACGGCAGTCTCAGAATCAGACGGTCCGCGGGCCGGATTTAGAAGGCGATTGGGCCGGATCTGGCCCCCAGGCCTTAGTTTGCATACCCATGGACTAGATGAATCTTTGGGTCCCTTCCAACTCTACAATCCTATGATTTAAATATTGTGTGTGATGGAAGAGGGTGGCTGCCTTTGAGCTGATCCAGTGAGACTCTTCCTAATGTTCTCATTAGCCACAAGAGTCAGGAGTACAACCTCCATGTTCAGTGGCAGTCTACCACCTCTTAACGTGAGGCCATTGCCTTCATGCCTTGCTTGTGAGTTTCCCACCATGGCATCTGGTTGACGATAGTGGGACACATAGGAATATGGGAAGCTGCCTTATACGAAAGTCAGACCCTTGAGTCCACCTAGGTCAGTTCTGTTGACACTGGCTGGCAGCGGTTCTCCAAAGTTTCCAGAGGCAGGGGACATTCCCAGTCCTATAAAACAGGCGCTCTGCCACTGAACTACAGATAAGACTTGACCCTTGATCTAGCAGAGCTCTCTTATATAACTTAAGTTCCTGGCTCACAAGCATACTCCTCACCTTTCCAGAAGCTGTGACCACCACAATCATCTTCTGCAGGTTAAACTCATCCCGGGCCAAGTTGTCAATGTTGACTTCGTTCTTGATCTGGCTGCGGGGCTTGCGGGCATCGTAAAACATCTTCCAAAGGTGAGCGGTCCAGGCCTGGAGGAGGATGAGCTGAGAGGACAGGCGCTTCAGGAACATGCCCAGCAGACCATCTGGAAAGGGAGAGAGAGAGAATGTGTCACACCCAAAAATTAAGCAGAGGTTAATATAGAGGGAGGAGCCTGTAGCATGACCAGATGAGCCACTGCACCAATTCAGCATTACTCTTGCGTTCTCATAACTTGCCTGACATTTCTGAGCCTCTCTAATAAAGAAAGCTTGAAGCTTGTGTGAAATCCCTCATCCTCTTCCAAGCTTGGGAGAAGGACAGGGAATCTTGGACAGGGGACAAAGTTCCTCACTGCTGGCAAGCAGGAGAGCATGTTTGTGGAGCCGTGTGGTCCAGACAGCAAGCACAACTCAACAGGACCAAGGAAGCTCATGGAAGACAGATAGAGCCCCATAGATTGACACAGATCTCTCTCTCTCTCTCTCTCTCTCTCTCTCTCTCTCTCTCACACACACACACACACACACACCTTTCCAAAGCAAGATTGTCAAGAAAAGCAAGTGAAAAAGACAGCTGGAGAATTACCTTGAATTGCTGGTTCCATGACAGCAAAAAAGACAAAGCAGAAAATATTTGAAATGTACTCACTGGAGTAAGAACAAAAGCCACAGTATCAGAGCTGTAACAACTAAGTTGTGGAACCTTCCCTGCAGAGATGATTTTGGCCCCTTCATTACACAGCTTTTGGAGAATGCTGAAGATGCACCTCCTTACACCACCCCTACCCCAGCTTTTGACACATGAGATGAATATTTTTAGGACCCACCTTGTTTTTGTAATTTTATCTTTTTAAAAGTTGTTCTTAATGTTGTGTTTTAACTGTTGTTACCTTTAGGGTCAAGGGTGAATAATAAATTGCAACCCACCTGTGCAACACTACCAAGCAGCCTTGTTGACCAGGAGGGTCTTGTGAGTTTCGACAGGACTGGGAAAGGGAAAGAAACACCACCTGTGGCTTTACCTGCTTTCTTCCCAAATTCACCCTCCAGCTCTGCCTGCGCGCCTGTCAGGGGAAGATCCACCATCTGCAAGCTGACCACTTCAGCCAAAGACTCTTCTCTGCTCCACAAAACTTTCCCTGCGGAGAAAAAACAAGAGATGCATAGGTAAAGGTAAAGGGACCCCTAACCATTAGGTCCAGTCATGGCCGACTCTGGGGTTGCGGCGCTCATCTCGCTTTATTGGCCAAGGGAGCCGGCGTACAGCTTCCGGGTCATGTGGCCAGCAGGACTAAGCCTCTTCTGGCGAACCAAAGCAGCGCACAGAAACGCTGTTTACCTTCCCGCCGGAGCAGTACCTATTTATCTACTTGCACTTTGACGTGCTTTCGAACTGCTAGGTTGGCAGGAGCAGGGACCGAGCAACGGGAGCTCACCCCGTCGTGGGGATTCGAACCGCCGACCTTCTGAATGGCAAGTCCTAGGCTCTGTGGTTTAACCCACAGCGCCACCCGTGTGCATAGGCGGTCGTAAAAGGAAATATGGAGGAGGGGCTGTATCCTGTGTTAGCGGAATCCAGTGTATCCAGTGTTAGCGGAAATGAATGAATCTTACTTAGCTCCATTGGTTACAACAGGTCTACTCTGAGGCAGATGGAACTCTTAGACTGCAATCCTAGAAACACTTGCTTGGAAAGACAGCCAGGGCTTCTAATTCTCTTTCTTAGGCCATTGGCAAAGCCAGCTCTCTGTCGTCCATTTGCCAGAAAGGTAAAGCTTGCAGTGTGGGGTAGTGGTTAGAATGTCAGACTAGCAAACTAAGAGACTGGGCCATGAAGCTCACCCCTGCCTCTCAGCCTAACCTACCTCACAGGGATTAAGTGAGAGAGGGAACTGCATATGCCCCCTTGAGCTCTGTGGGGAATAAATGCAATAAATGAACTGTGCAACACAGCAGAAAGGTCACCTGGTTGCTGAAGGAAGGAGAGCATGTGATCCGCCGTCTGCACCAGGGCTCGGTAGCCCACGGAGTCGTCTTTCTTCAGAAACACCTGAATGTAAAGCTGAAAGAAAAAGGGGGAAGGGGTAGGCAGGTGGATGGAGCATCAGGGTATCATGGTGCTGAACTTTAAAGCCTTAAACGGCCTCGGTCCTGTATACCCGAAGGAGTGTCTCCACCCCCATCATTCAGCCCAGACACTGAGATCCAGCGCCGAGGGCCTTCTGGCGGTTCCCTCATTGCGAGAAGTGAGGTTACAGGGAACCAGACAGAGGGCCTTCTCGGTAGTGGTGCCCACCCTGTGGAACGCCCTCCCTTCAGATGTGAAGGAAATAGGCAGCTATCTTCTCTTTAAAAGACATCTGAAGGCAGCCCTGTTTAGGGAAGTTTTTAATATTTAATGCTGTATTGCTTTTAACACTTGATTGGAAGCTGCCCAGAGTGGCTGGGGAAACTCAGCCAGATGGGCAGGGTATAAATAAATTTATTAATTATTAATTATTATTATTATCATCATCATCATCATCATCAGCTTGCAGGATTAGCAAAATGTCCAACCAATTAAGGAAGCAACTTAGAACTTTCTGAGAAGACTGCTAAGATTCTTGGTGTTGGTGTGGGTAGTTATATGATTGAGGCCTGTTGTTCATATTAACTTTATTTTGGAGGGGAAACTTGGATTGAATCCAACCAAGTTTTACTTAAGTTTTTAGGGAAGCTTTTAATGTTTGATGCATTACTGTATTTTAATATTTTGTTGGAAGCCGCCCAGAGTGGCTGGGGAAGCCCAGCCAGATGGGCGGGGCATAAATAATGAATAAATAAATAATAATTAAGTGCAGACCTGTCAAAATTAAGTGGGCTCAAGTAGCTCATAATTTCACCGAGTCTACTTTGAGGAGAATTGAGAACTTAGGTCCATTAATTTCAATGGGTCTGCTCTGAGCTGCCCCCCCCCCCCAAATACAATTTGTGATTAATATATATAGTCTCGCCCATTGTGTTGCCCGTGGACAGCACAGAAAATTCAGACACCCACCAAGGCCCCTCTGCTCCCGCTCTCTCCCCAAGACCACTCCCCATACCTGTTCTGGCCTCGTAGAAGTTTTCTCCAAGGTGAAGCTGATAATGGTATCCAGCAGTCTCTGCCCAGTTTCAGCCAAGTACAGGTTAATTACGTAGGACTGGTTGTGGCAGGATAAGGATTCCTTAAGTGTCATTCAGAAGAAATTAAAAGAAAGGGGGGGGGTAGGATTTAATATTAAGGCCACCGTCATGCATGCAGTGTCACCACGAGCAACAGAGTAGCTACCTGACCCAAGGAGTGAAAATTGCGGTGGGGTGGGGTGCACGAAATACATTTAAACCCTAGCACTTTAAACAGCACACTTCAAATGCAAGGTAAACCTGGTTCAGACATAATGGAAAACCATGGTTTCCTGTCCCAAGAACGAGCCTGCATGAATCAAAGGGTCATGCTCTCCCTGCTCCTCCTTTGCATGCAAGGAAAGATTGAAAACATCTGCTTTTATAATTATTAATAGCTCCCCACTGTGCACAAACTCAGGAAACTGTGGTTTGTTCTAACTCAGTTGAGTTTTTTAAAAAACAAAGGTATTGAAGCATGGCTTGATCCTAATTTGTTCTAACTCGCCACAGTTGGAACTAACCACAGGTCCTTGCATTGGTGTACAACGGCCTCGGTCCTGTATACCTGAAGGAGCGTCTCCACCCCCATCACTCAGCCCGGACACTGAGGTCCAGCTCCAAGGGCCTTCTGGCAGTTCCCTCACTGCGAGAAGTGAGGTTACAGGGAACCAGGCAGAGGGCCTTCTCGGTAGTGGCGCCTGCCCTGTGGAACATCCTCCCAACAGATGTCAAGGCAATAAGCAACTATCTTACTTTCAAAAGATATCTTAAGGCAGCCCTGTTTAGGGAGGTTTTTAATGTTTAATGCTGTATTGTGTTTTTAATATTCAGTTGGGAGCCTCCCAGAGTGGCTGGGTAAACCCAGCCAGATATGCGGGGTATAAATAATAAATTATTATTATTACTACTACTACTACTACTACGGCAAACTGCCCTTGGCTCTGAAACCAAAGTAAAGGTAAAGGGACCCCTGACCATTAGGTCCAGTCGTGGCCGACTCTGGGGTTGCGGCGCTCATCTCGCTTTACTGGCTGAGGGAGCCGGCATACAGCTTCCAGGTCATGTGGCCAGCATGACTAAGTCACTTCTGGCGAACCAGAGCAGTGCACGGAAACAACATTTGCCTTCCCGCTGGAGCGGTACCTATTTATCTACTTGCACTTTGACGTGCTTTCGAACTGCTAGTTTGGCAGGAGCAGTGACCAAGCATCGGGAGCTCACCCCGTCGTGGGGATTCGAACCACCGACCTTCTGATCAGCAGGTCCTAGGCTCTGTGGTTTAACCCACAGCGCCACCCGCGTCCCTAAAACCTCTTCTTTCAGATGGGAAAGGAGAGGGGAAAGTGTGCAGACCCAAGGCTTGTGCTACCTCATGGTCATAAGGCCATAACATAAGGCCAAGGTTTCCTGTTACACCTGAAATCATAGTTTTTGCTTACTACAGATGTGAACCTAGACCATTATTCTGAGCTTCCAAACTTAGGACAGGAAGTGCTGCCTGCTTCCATTTTCCATCAGCTTCAGAAGTTCACTCCTGTCTCCATGGTCATTAAGGCAAAAGGACAGTTCTCACCGTAACTTGTCAATGGATGGTGAACACAGACTTACCAACAAACCACAGTCAGGACAAATCATGCTGTGTTATGCTGATTTGGTGGCCTCTCTCAAACCATAGATTGTGAGCTGACATGAGGTCAGAGGTGAGCGGTGAGTTCATGGCAGGCAAGATTTGACCTGGGGACTTTGCGAGCCATAGCTCAGCCTCTCAGCCACTGCACAACCTTAGCTCTGGCGCCTGGGTGTTCACATCCTTCCAAGCGTCAGACGCATTATCATCTGCCATGTTGCAGTTGGTAAGGGGGATGATAATGCAGGCCTACTTTACATGGCTGTTGTGTGGATCACAAGATAATCCACATGCAGCACTCTGAGCATTTGAAACCACTATAAATAGCATCCATTTAAGCTACTACTTAATTTGTTGTTATTTAAAAAACAAAGCAATAATGCCCTCTTTGCACTCACCAGTATTTTGGCTCACAAGAAGACCTAATTTCAGAGTGTGGGCAATTGCCTTCTGCAATTTTATTCTTTTTTTAAAAAAAATATTTTATTAAGGATTTTCTTGTTTTACAGAAGTAAGTGTAATGCCTCGTATTTTTTTTCCATGTAACATTTTTACAAATCCGTTTCAGTTGTTGAGGCATTAGGGGGAGAAGAAAAAAAAGAAAGGGGGGGTGGAGAGAGGGAAGATGGGTGGGGGTGGGGTCGGGTGGCGGTGTTTCTATTATGTTTAATGTATGTAGAGTTTGGGGTCAGCGTTGTTTGTGTTGTTCACTTGTGTTCCTTTGGTGGTGAGAGAGGTTGGGGTTGGCCTAGGGTGTGATTGTTTGCTTGTGATTGGCTGTGGTGATCTTTGTTTTCGTGTGTGAGTGAGGTGGGTGGGTGTTTTGGATCAGGTTAGCCATATTGATTTGTATGCTGTTGGTGGATTATTGTCATTGTCCTGTTGGGCTGTGTATGTGATAAAGGGGAGCCATACCGGGGTGAAGGCGTCTTCTTCTGTTTGTCCCCGTGTCAGTTTCAGTTTATTAGTTAATTTTTCTAGTAGGGCTGTTTCCCATACTATTTGGTACCATTAACAAGAATGAACAAACCAAGATATAAAACAAGAGTAGCTGCCTCCTTTCACACAAACCAGCAAACCAACTACGAAGCTGTCAGCTATAGTTCAGCCCTCCCCAACTTGGTGCCCTCCGGATGTTTCAGGCTACAGTACCCATCAGCCCAAGTAAGCATGCTTGTGCTGCCCAGGGCTGTAGTCCAGCTGCCTTTCCTGTTTCCTGCAATCTGAGAAATTATGGTTAACAGCTTCTGTAACAAGCCAGGACACTAAACCATGGTTTGCAGTTGACTTCATATCCTGGCTCATCCCAGAGCTATTAACTATAGTTACTGATTCAGAGAAAATGGGTAAGTTAAATTAAAGAGATCCCCATTTGTTTGCTGGCTCACACCGAGAGAGAAGGGAAGTTGCCAAAATGTTTGTATCTCAGCTTATTAAAAGTAGAGAGACGATTGCCTGAATGCAGACAAGTAATCACACTGCAGCAACAAAAGCCAGCATGATCCTGAGAAAGTGGAGGGCATTTCAGGGACAAGCCAAGCTTCTGATTTCACCCAACATGTCACCCTCAAACTTACCACTTCAGCCTTGCAGGTGAGGACCGCGGCTACCGTTTTCTCGTTGGTGGTTGCGAAGGTCACGAGGACAGCCTGAGAAACGCAGCAGTGAGAGAATGAATAAGGAAAACGCTCCTGGAAGAAACACTGTGCTTGGTGGGGTGAGAGGTGCACTTAGATAAAAGTTCCCTTGTGTGACCCTGGCCTAGGAGCTTAGGCAATAAACCTGAGCTTGAACATCAGACTACAGGAGGACTGGCTGCCTACTGAAAAATCCCTGCACTGAGTCACATCACCAGCTCACCCTGCTCAGATCTTCCTCTTACAGAGACAGAGTTCCCAAGGTGCCTTATATTGAATCAGACCCACTGGTCCATCTAGTTCAGTATTGTCTGCACTAGCTGGCAGTGGTCCTCCAGGGTTTTAGAAAGCGGGACATTCCCAGACCTACTTGGAGATATCAGAGATTGAGCCTGGGACCTTCTGCATGCAAAGCAGATGGTCTGTAGTTAAGCGGGAGAACTTCTCAAACCGACTGCCCCTGATCTTTTTAAAACAGGAGGTGTCCTGGAGCCTTCTGCAGCAGAGATGAGGAAACCTGCCACCTTCCATGCATTGCTGGGCTCCATCATCATCCCTGGCCACCGGCCATGCTGCCTGGGCCTGATGGGAGTTGTAGTCCAACATCCTCTAGGTCGCCACAGGCTCCCCACCCACTAACTAGACCATCACTTATGTTTACAGGTGGGTTACTGCCATCACAGCTCTGCCTTCTTTTAATGTAGGGATGTGAAGCTTGTGATCCTCCAGAACTTGCTGGACTACAACTCCCACCATCCCACCTGCCAGCATGGCCAATTATAGGGGCTGATGGGAGTTGGAGTCCAACAATCTCTGGAGGACGACAGGTTCCTCATTCCTGATCTATGGAGAGATCACAAACACTGTGCTACAGCCCTTTCTCAGTGTACATCTGCAGAGAGTTGGTAACATTCCTCAAGGGGACTGGCTTTTAAGAGGTAAAACATCAAGGTGTTGGCACTGCAGCAACAGCTTCTCCTCTTCATTTTTCCTTTTAAATAATAATAATAATAGGGACCATTTCCTTTTACCTGCGGAAAATCCCGGAGGAGGCTCAGCACGCCGTTCCGATGCTGGAGCAGCGCAAAGTGGCTTGGAGACAGCTGCAGGAAGAACTGGGTGCGGGAAGCGCTGGCGGAATTGGGCTGAGAGGAAAGCAAGCGGGGCCGGAAGCCGCTGGCAAACTCCAGACCAAGGGACTGTGGAGGGTGAGGGAAGGAAGAGAAGGCGAGTCAGGCAGACGTGGGACGTAAGAGGAGGAGGACAGCCCAGTAGCATTCAGTGGTCAACCAAAGGATGCCTCTGGGAATTGAAAGCAGGACCAGAGCGCAACAACAACTCTCCCTGTTTGCCTGCGGCAGTGGAGAGAGAATATAGCCACTGATAGCCCTATTCCCCACGGATTTGTATAATCCACATTGGTGTCCATTGCTACGCGAGAACATTGGATCAGACCACTGGCCCATCTGGTCTAGCATCCTGTTCTCAGTTACCCACCAGTTGCCTCAATGGGAAACCAGCAACCGGGATATGGGCACGACAGCACTCTGCCACGTGCAATTCCCAGCAACTGGGATTCAGAGGCGTATGGACTCCAACAGGGGAATTTGCCTAATCCTAGCTGACAGCTATCACTACATCCTATAACGTAAAAGCATGGGCCCTGAAGCTAGATCTGGTCAAATACTCATCTAAGTTCTTGCAGTGGTCAACCAGAAGTCTTAAAAGGATGCCTGAATGGAAAGGCTTGTGATTTCCAACAACTGGTTGGTACTCAAAGGCCTCAGACTACAGGGGTAGAGCACAGCTGTCGTGGTTTGCAGCCATTGATAGCCATTCTCCTCCTCCATGGAGGCTATCCATGTTATTGACCTTCCCACAGAGGTTCCCTGACACAGATGGTGCGGCATCAAAAAGACGGGAAAATTAGCTGCATTACAAAAGCCATTGGAAGAGCACAACTGAATCTAGCCCAATAAGCCATCACAATGCAGTGCTCTGATCTCACCAAACTCTGTGCACAGAATGTGAGCACAGCAGCAATCTCCCAACTTGGGGATTCCCCGTAAATGTGCTTTCCAGGGGGAAACTGGGGACATTTTTGTCCTGACAGGTTTTCCCAGCTAAATAAATGGGTCTTTATCAAGAGTAACCACTTGTTAAGTTTTTTGTCTTGTTTTGAATGCATCTTTAAACAAAAACAAAATCTGTTTTTAACTACAGTGGAACCTCGGCTCCCGAACAGCATGCGTTCTGGGAGTCCAGTTGACTCCCAAAATGGTTCAGGAACCAAGGCGCGGCTTCCGATTGGCTGCAGGAGCTTCTTGCAGCCAATCGGAAGCAGTGCTGGATGTTCGGCTTCCAAAGAACATTCGAAAACCAGAACAATCACTTCCGGTTTTCGATCATTTGGGAGCCGGAACGTTTAGCTCTCCAGGCGTTTGGGAGCCGAAGTACGACTGTATCATGTATGTCAACTGCCTTGAGAGTAAGGTTTAGAAGGCCATTAATAAATCAAAGGTATTATGATTATTAACTGGCATTCAGAGGAGGCACACTGCCTCCAACAGGGGAAGGAGAACATAGCTGCCATAGCTAGTAACCCTTCAGATATGCCAAGTTGAAAGCCAAACCCATCCGAAGTTACCAGCCTGCTTCCTAGACCCCTCACCTGCAGCGGAATCTGCTTCACCTCTTCCCCAGAATCCAGGGACAAGGCATAGAGTGAGTGAGTGGCTGAGTCGGCGCACAAGAGGACTCCCTCTCCGACCACACCACAAGCTCCATTCAGAGTCCTTGCCCAGGGGGCTGCCACCCTGACCTGCAGAAGGAAAAAGGTGTTGAGAAACTGGATTCGCCTCCCCAACAGCAGCTCCCTTCACCACCACACACAGCAGAGACATTTTCATTAAGAGTCTAAATACAGTGGTGCCCCGCAAGACGAATGCCTCGCAAGACGGAAAACCCGCTAGACGAAAGGGTTTTCCCGTTTTTCAATGCACTTCGCAGGACGAATTTCCTTATGGGCTTGCTTCGCAAGACGAAAATGTCTTGCGAGTCTTGAGATTTTTTTCCGCTCCCCATCCCCTTTTTCTAAGCCGCTAAACCGCTAATAGCCTTTTAGCAGCTAATCCGCTAATCCGCTAAGCCTTTAATAGCCTTTAATAGCCGCTAAACCGCTAATAGCGCTAATCCGCTAATAGGGTTGCTTCGCAAGACGAAAAAACCGCTAGACGAAGAGACTTGCGGAACGAATTAATTTCGTCTTGCGAGGCACCACTGTATTGATATAATATGCTGCCCAATTTATCAAGGGCACCTGTTGCTGTTTTTCCTTTTTAGTCAATCAAAAGGTTTTGTGATGATTCAGCGGTAGCCAACACGGTGCCCTTGAGATGATGCTGGGCTACAGCTCCCATAATCCCTGACAGTTGGTCAAACTGTCTGGGGCTGAGTCCAACAGGCAGATGGATGGCCGCAGGTTCCTTGTCCTTGAACTCTTGCTTTTGCTGCCCCTCAGCTACCTCCCTCCATCCCTTGCCTTTACTGTCCCCAGCTACCTCTGCCTTCTTCTAATATAGGGATGGAGAGCCTGTGGCTCCTCTGGATGTTGTTGGGACTACAACCCCTGTTATCCCTGACCACTAACTGTGCTGGCTGGGTTGATGGAAGCTGGGAGTCCAATCACCTCTGGAGTGCACAGTTACAGTTTACTAACCCAATTGATTAAACACTGCAGTGCTAAAGGTAAAGGGACCCCTGACTATTAGGTCCAGTCGTGACCGACTCTGGGGTTGCGGCACTCATCTCGCTTTATTGGCCGAGGGAGCCGGCGTACAGCTTCCGGGTCGTGTGGCCAGCATGACTAAGCCGCTTCTGGCGAACCAGAGCAGCGCACGGAAACGCCGTTTACCTTCCCGCTGGAATGGTACCTATTTATCTACTTGCACTTTGAGGTGCTTTCGAACTGCTAGGTTGGCAGGAGCAGGGACCAAGCAACGGGAGCTCACCCCATTGCGGAGTTGGCTCTGTGGTTTAACCTACAGCGCCACTCGCGTCCCTGCTAAAGGTAAAGGGACCCCTGACCATTAGGTCCAGTAGTGACTAACTCTGGGGTTGCGGCGCTCATCTCGCTTTATTGGATGGAAGCTGGGAGTCCAATCACCTCTGGAGTGCACAGTTACAGTTTACTAACCCAATTGATTAAACACTGCAGTGCTACTCAGGAATAATTCTCACAGGGGTCAGTCAAGTTCACCCTCAAGTAAGCACACACAGAATCACAGTCTTAAATCTGCAAATTTCCCAAATGCCATCCTCCCTCCTGGGGAAAAAAGTAAGCAAAAACCCAGCTTTTCGCAAGGAAACAGAAATTCCATTCTGAGCCCAGACCTTGTCCTACCTGTCTTGTGATCTCTCCATCCTCAACGCTGAAGGTTACGATGCTGAAGTGGCTTTGAGGACTGACTCCAACTGCATGCACCGACCCAGTCCCGTGGGAATACACCAGCTGATACTGGACAACCTCACTAGCAAGGAATATCAGAAGTTGATTAAGTCATCTGGCTGTCACCACAAGTCTTTGGGGGACGGGGGAAAGTAGAGCTTGGAAGCTCCAGGCTGGCTCCAGGATCTACGTGGTCACCTTCCAGCCTACCAGGAAAGCAGTCCCGAGGAAGCATAACAAGAGCAGCTGCCTCTTGTTTAAATCAGTGGTAGGCTGCCCCTGAACATGGAGGTGCAACCATCAGTAACAATCTTCAGATTTACATGGAATGACAACTCATATCCAATGATCAGGCTCTGGAGATGTTACTTCCACAGGCAAAACAGCACCATATGCACATCACCAGACTGGGGGGCACCCAAAGGTTTGCAGAAGTACCAAAAAAAGAGGGGGGGACTTAAGTTGAGGAGAAGGGAGCCCCAAGATCAGACCAATGAGGACTGTGAGCATGGAAAGTTGACCGATTAGCTGATCAGAAGGCAGATAAAACAGAAAGGGTGGAGGGTGGAGGAGGTGGAAGAGAATGGAGCAGCTGGAATATATAGGAAAGGGTCTTACAGCAAGTCAAAACCACTGGTCTGGCTAGCTAGCATTGCCTACACTGACCAGCAGCAGCTATCCAGTGTTTCAGGTGGAGGACATTCCCAGGCCTACCAGGAGATGAATCTGGGACCTTCCGCATGCACAGCTACAGCCCTTCCCCTGTGTTTTCGTGTTCCACTTGTTCTTGTTCAACTGATCCATCCCAATGTGCATAAGAAGAACCTAAAGGCCCTTGAGGAATCTAAATCCTGAATAAGCAGCATGCAACACTCCATTTGCAGACCCCGTTTGCCTCCTATGAAGACAATGACCTAATGTTTTTCTGCCTGTGGGGGAGCGTATTTATTTGGGGGGGGTATGGCAGAGCACTTCGCTACTTGGGCCTATTACTTCCCAACCCTTCCAGGAGATGGATTGAACCTGGGACCATTCTGCATGCAGAGCAGGTGCTCTACCACTGAGCTACAGCCCCTCCCTGAACCAGAGACGAGCACGGCTCACGATCACCTCCTACCTTTCTGGCAAATGCTCTAACCACTTCTGATGGCCATTGGAGAGGTAGTGAAGGGAGAGCACATTTTTCTTCAAGATGGCTACGTGTTTCACCATGTCCTGAAGTCCCACCAAACTAGCCATCTGAAAACTTGAACAGACAGACACACAAATGGTTTAGTACAGCCACAGACCGAGAGAACTCACCGCAGAATTAAAAACATACAACTAGCTAAAACAATTATGACTAGAGGATGAGATTCATTTTGTTTCACAAAACCGATACGATGCCTGACTGCAGAAACAAACCTCAAAGCACTTTATGAAAAGAACAAAAGAATGGAATTATAAGGGAAGGGCAGGGAAGCCAGTTAAAAACAGCTATTGAAAGCGTTCCAAAATAATTAAAACCAACAATAAGTTAAAAGCCAGATTAAAACAGGCACCAGCGTTCTATGTGCCTGGATAGGCCAGCCTAAACAAGAGTGCTTTTAGCAGGCCCCAAAAAGAGAAGAGTGAAGGTGTTTGCTTAATGTTAATCACAAGGAGTTCCGCAGTGTGGGTGCTGCCACACTAAAAGAGCAATTTCTAAAAAATGTGGAACAAGTATTATGTGGCTTCTGCAAAAGTGCCAGTTCCATAGATTGGAGCCAGTGTGGTGTAGTGGTTAAGAGCGGTAGTCTCGTAATCTGGGGAACCGGGTTCGCGTCTCCGCTCTTCCACATGCAGCTGCTGGGTGACCTTGGGACAGTCACACTTCTTTGAAGTCTCTCAGCCCCACTCACCTCACAGAGTGTTTGTTGTGGGGGAGGAAGGGAAAGGAGAATGT
Source organism: Podarcis tiliguerta (assembly GCF_965153285.1). Lineage (NCBI taxonomy): Eukaryota > Metazoa > Chordata > Lepidosauria > Squamata > Lacertidae > Podarcis > Podarcis tiliguerta. The sequence continues at coordinate 13,312,500 of NC_139541.1, forward strand.
TAGCCGCTTTGAGACTCCTGAAGGGGAGTGAAAGGCGGGATATCAAATCCAAAACTCACTCTCTCTCTCTCTCTCTGGAGCGGTCAAGTGGGCTTGTATGGGGTAAGGTAAGGTGATCTCACAAGCAAACTGGTCCCAAGTCGCTCAGGGCTTTATTTACTAAAAGTAACAACTTGAACTTGGTCCGGTAGCAAATCAGCAACCAGTGCAGGTCTCTATAAATGTACTTCTTTTTTTCCAAGGAACTGACAAAATACGACACCTGATTTACGCTGAAGTCAGAAAGCTTTCTGCAACCCTTTCGATAAAATAGGAAGAAGCATCCCTCAAGGAAAAGAACACGACGTCTACAGAAGATTTTCCAGGGAAAGAGTTCTTAATCGTGGGAGAATCAACCTCTGTCTACACTCACAATGCAGAGGAAGAACATGATCAAGAACAAGACCCTACATATGGTGTTTAAAAATCTGCCATTACCCCCAAAAGGTTGCAAACAAGTTCCCCAACATTCCACCCACCCAAAATTCTCACCTGCCAGCATCCATCGATATCTCCCAGTTCAAGCCCCCGATGTTGGTCTCCCAGGAGCGCAGGAGGCGACCACCGTTGGAGACAGTGATGGCATCTATACGATGGGGTGGTGAAAACAGCCGGTATATTATAAATACCCGCAAACAGAGCTCAGAAGAAGCATATCCCTCCTTCATAATAAAGGGGTGGTGGATCTGCACCTGACTTTCCTCATTTGTTTTGGAACAAGCAAGGCCTCCAGCCACTCCATCTCATACATTTGTGTTCAACTCTATAGGACGGGACAAGGAACACAGGACTCTCCCCAAGACATACCCTCTTCTGGACCAGCTCAGCACCCTCCTTGAAGGTTTTTATATGACTGCAATATGTCCTTGGACTCGTATAATGGTTCTTGCATGACCAGACCAAGGATAAAGAGAGGCATATGTGTGTGTGTGTGTAGAAACCAGACTGTGCTAAGGTAAAATTCACACTTGTTGCTCTGCCCGCTTTTAACTCAGTAGGGAATGCGGGCCTCAAGCAAAAAAACAAGCCTCCCTGCCCCTATTGTAAAACAGCCAAGGACTTGCTGGGCTCATAGTTTTGTCTCTCAACTCTCAGGCTTCCCGACTTTACCCCGGTATGGCTCCCCCATATCACATAACACAGCCCAACAAGACAATGACAATAATCTACCAACAGCATACAAATCAGTATGGCCAACCTGATCCAAAACACCCACCCACCCCACTAACACACGAAAACAAAGATCACCACAGCCAATCACAAACAAACAACCACACCCTAGGCCAACCCCAACCTCGCTCACCACCAAAGGAACACAAGTGAACAGCACAAGCAACGCTGACACCAAACCTTACATACATTAAGCATAATAGAAACATTGCCACCCGACCCCACCCCCACCCATCTTCCCTCCCTCCACCCCCCCTTTTTTTTCTCCCCCAATGTCTCAACAAATGAAACGGATTTGTAAAAACGTTACATGGAAAAAATACGAGAGACATTACACTTACTTCTGTAAAACAAGAAATTCTTTAATAATAATAAAAAAGAAAGAACTCTCAGTCTTCCTTTCTGTAAAATGGGAACACTCAAAGAACCAGAATTTGTTGGGAGGGGAGATCGTTAAGAAATATTATGGCCAGCGGTACAGACCTAATAACTCAGCTAGAATACAAATGCTTCACTTACCTTGTCCATGGATCAGCATTGCATCTATCGCTCCTTCAGGAGTTCCTTTGTCCACGTGGCGCCACACTTAAAAAGAAACAGGAGTCCGATGAACAGAGGAAGCTACATTTCAAGGGTTGGGCCATTTTGTCTAATAGCACCCATTCCTCCCAGAATTGCAGAGTTTGATGGGACGCAAGGGCCATGTAGTCCAACCCTTTGAAATGCAGGAATCGCAACTCAAGAATCCCTGACAGATGGCCACCCAACCTCTGCTTAAAAACCTCCAAGGAAGGAGAGTCCACAACCTCCCAAGGGAACCCGTTCCCCTGTCAAAGTTCTTCCTGATGTTTAGTCAGAATTTCCTTTCTTGTAACTTGAAGCCATTGGTTTGAGTCCTACCCTCCAGAGCAGGAGAAAACAAGCATGTTCCCTCTTCCATCTGACAGCCCTTTAGATATCTGAAGATGGCTATCGTATCCCCTCTCAGTTTCCTCTTTCCCAGGCTCCTTCAACCGTTCCTCATAAGGCTTGGTTTCCAGACCCTTGATCGCTCTCCTCTGCACACAACCCAGCGTGTCAATATCCTTCCTAAATTGTGGTGCCCAGAACTAGACACTGTGTTCTAGATGTGGTCTGGCCAAGGCAGAATAGAGTGGTACTGTTACCATTAGCCTAACACACTCAAAGCAAATACTCTACATGTGAAGTTGCCTTAGTCCGAGTTGCACATCCACTCAAGCCTCTGCTCCTCATGCAGATGTTATCACCAATGCGTCTATCAAAGCAATAGGTATAAACAGGCCCTGTCCTGTCCACTGCCTAAGAGATACTCACAGATGTCTCCTGTCCTGGAGTTCAGAGCCGCCATCACATTCTTCTCGGTGGCCACAATGAGCTTCCTGGAGCCCTGCGAAGCTTCCAAGGAGGCAAACTTAAGCTTTCCCACATATTGCTGTCTCCTATTAGAAACACAAAGGGGTGTGTTTTTGTTCTAAAAATAATGAAGAGCACATAGCAGAAAGCAGTGAAATAATGTGGACAGTTCTGTCAGGCACCGAACATTTAATGCAAAATTTCATGCAACTTTCAAAATAATCCAGATTTACTATGTAAACCACTTTGAGTCTCTGTTAGGGAAAAAGGTGGGATACATAAATATTAACAATAGGCAACATCAAAGAACGGAGGGTCTGCAATCAATCAATTATGGGGGTTTGAACTAGCAGGGGCTAGTTCAGGGGTTCTCTTTCCCTCCATCAGCTGATATTAGAAACCTCCCCCCTCCGTCATATCAGCACTTCCTGTGGCGGGGAGTTCCGCAGGTGAGGTCAGTTCGGCCTGTCACCCACCAGTCAAACTTGCCCACTTGGTCCTCGTAAACGGCGCCCGCTGGGTCAGGCGAGAGCAGGAGAAACAGCCGGAGTGACAGCAAAGGACCCAGAAACCAGGACGCCGCCATGACAGGCCGGGGAGAATCGGGGGGGGGGGGTCAAGAGAGGGAAGGAGGCCCTCGCTATCCCATTGGGCACCGCGGGACCATAGAGTTTCAGGGACCATAGAGAGCAGCTCCTAGACCTTCTGCCTCCATAGAGATATGTAAGGAGAAGAATTAGAGTGACTCTCCAGAGGTCTGGAGACAGGGGTTTCGAAGCCCCTTGAGACTTTTCCCCCTTCCCTTCGCACGGGGAGGGCGGTGAATGTGATAAATATATAAACATTGTAATTCTTCTTCTTTTAACCACACCTGTATCTGCCACCCAGAAGCAAAAGCGAACAATAAAGGATGTGGGAATAGTTCCTGCCCAATAAGAAATCAAGATAACATTTTTTTTTTTACAAAAGAATGTACTTAAATGGTTTATTGAATATTTACAGGTAAATTATAAACAGATAAAAACATTGGCAGGGTTGTTGTAATAATCTGCAGTTTTGTAAGAGTATATATTTAAATAAAATGAATAAATGAGTAAATTAATTTGGATAGGCAGAAGATATTAAAAGCAAATATAAGGAACCGCAGAAAGAGGGGGAAGGAAGTCAAGTTTTGAAATGTCAAAATGATGGTAAAATGAGTTAAATGTATAAAATAAGTGAAATGTATGAATTGGAAAAGTATAAATAAAGAAATGGAGAAAAAATAGTTCCTGCTAATTTAGGTCCGATGTGGGGTAGAAATGTTTGAAAACATTATTAATTAGCAGCAACATGGATTACCAGCGCGACCCGAAGGCGCAGATAAGCATTTAACCTGGAACTTTCTGCGTGGAAAGCTGGTGGAGATGGTGTCCAAAGTTAACCCAGAAGTTGAACCTCCAGGGCGTATCTTCCTTTCAAACTCTATGTGACGGAGACCGTCAGGCCTTGAGCGGAAGCAGCCCCGGGGTCCTGCCTATGACGAGGAGCCACCCGAGACAGCGCGAGGACCCCTCTCGGGACTGTCTACCCAAATCGCCTGATTACAAAAAAACTGATGCGCCTCGTTCAGCCCGTCTTATAGCGCAGTTTAATTAGCCGAGAAGGTCGCCGGGCGTCTTCGACGGCGGTTGCGGAGAGGTGAGAGGGAAGGGTTCCTCTTGGCGAGTCGGGCGTCTTTTTGGTCGCCTACGTCCTTCCCATCAGCCCCCGCGCCGAGCAGCAGCAGGAAGAAGGCGCAGAACCCACGTGTTGGACAAGATGCCCAAGTCCAAGCGGGACAAGAAGGGTGAGTGATGCCGCATGTCCTCAAGGAGCGTTTTCCTACGCACCTATGTATTTCCCACACACAAACCTATGTATGCTTAGTGTTCAGAGCTTTATGTAGCCTAAGAGTGATAATTAAAACGTTGGAAGCTATACCTATACTGTATAGCCGTAATATTGTCCATTATTATTGTATTAATGAGGGGGCTGGTGCCGTGTTGCTTTTGTCGTGACTTTATGGTTCTCATAGGCTAGGATTAGACTGAGGGGACAGCTCAGTCGGTAGAGCGCGAGACAACTTAGTCTCAGGGTCGTGGGTTCGAGTCCCATGTTGGGCAAAAGATTCCTGTGTAATAAACAAAATATGCCCTTATTCCCTTATGGGGGACACAAGAGCTCTTATAGGGTCCTTTGTAGGTTCTCCATCAATAGGAGAAAATTAGAGGCCAACCAGAGAATACTGAGAAGCAAAGCTAGCAAGCCTGATCTTTATTGATCTGTTGCAACAGGGTGCTCCCTAGAACAAAGGTGTGCCTGCCCTTATACAGTGGTACCTCGGGTTACATACACTTCAGGTTACATACGCTTTAGGTTACAGACTCCGCTAACCCAGAAATAGTGCTTCAGATTAAGAACTTTGCTTCAGGATAAGAACAGAAATCAGGCTCTGGCAGCGCGGCAGCAGCAGGAGGCCCCATTAACTGTTAGTAGCTCATTCTCGAATTGCCCCCCCCCTTAAAAATCAAATTGCCCCCCTGTGGGGCATGTGCCCCACTTTGGGAACCACGGATCTATAGTATTGTTGTTTGGGTCCATCTGTCTCAGGAGACAGTGGAGGTGAAGCCACTGGAGAGTTACAACGCCTGCTTGTGCTGCTACAGATGCATCAGGCATTTCGTCTCTGCACTCCTCGCAGCAGTCATTCCTCCCGTGGTCACTGCTATGGATGCACGGCCTGACTGCCTGTCTTCAGGCACTGCGTGTCCTTTGCAAAGGATTCCCACACAGCGGAGTTGATGTTGTCTGTCAATGGGTTTGGTGCTGGAAGCTGGCTCCCCATAGTATCCTGCCATCTTCCATTCTGTGAACATGGCCAAGCAAGCTCATTGTGGAGCCAGTGTGGTGTAGTGGTTAAGAGCGGTAGTCTCGTAATCTGGTGAACCGGGTTCGATTCCCTGCTCCTCCACATGCAGCTGCTGGGTGACTTTGGGCCAGTCACACTTCTCTGAAGTCTCTCAGCCCCACTCACCTCACAGAGTGTTTGTTGTGGGGGAGGAAGGGAAAGGAGAATGTTAGCCGCTTTGAGACTCCTTAAAGGGAGTGAAAGGCGGGATATCAAATCCAAACTCTTCTTCTTCTTCTACCTCTGGTTACGTACTTAATTCCTTCCGGAGGTCCGTTCTTAACCTGAAACTGTTCTTAACCTGAGGTACCACTTTAGCTAATGGGGCCTCCTGCTGCCGCCACGCCACCGGAGCACGATTTCTGTTCTCATCCTGAACCAAAGTTCTTAACCTGAGGTACTATTTCTGGGTTAGCGGAGTCTGCAACCTGAAGCGTATGTAACCTGAGGTACCACTGCATATAGTTTTAATTCTGTTAATGCTTCATTGTTCTTTAATTATTGTTTCCCACCCCCCACCCCCCTATGTTTTTAGCTGTTCTTATTTCTATCTGCAGTCCGCCTTAAGTCCCTGTCAGGGAAGAACGCTATGTATAAATAAATAAATATATAATGATGATGATGATAACAATAATAGCCTAACTTACCAAAACTGTGACAATTGCTGCAGAGTAAAGCAATAAGTCAAATATAACACTGAGCGAAACATCAGGTTTGCACAAACTCCAGGTCTGCCCAGGAAACTGCCTTAACTAGGCTCTCCCTGTGGCTGCCCAGCTGGTGTACCATATGGAACTGAATCTCTTTCTTCTTCCTTCCAGTCTCCTTGACAAAAACAGCCAAAAAAGGATTAGAAGTTAAACAGAGCTTAATAGAAGAGGTAAGCAACATTGCAAACTATGACTCTGATCCCGTGTGAAAAATTGCTTTGGAGAAAGGGCTTGGGATTATGTCGCAATTTACAGTCACGTAAATGCAGAGTCTTGAAGGATTTTTTTTATTTTTCTCCCTGTCTTAGAACAGAAAGCACAAAAAGTAAAATGAGTCCATAATATAAAATGGCAGAAGCAACATAATGATAACATAACTACCTCACCCCAAAAACAGAAACGTTAAAGGTCACTTCCTTCCTTCTGAATCTTGAAGGCTGTTTCTATTTAGAGCATATATTCTTCTTACATTCTGACTTCTAAACTTCTTCACCTCCAGCTGCGGAAATGTGTGGACACCTACAAGTATCTCTTTATTTTTTCCATCGCCAACATGAGAAACAACAAACTGAAGGATATTCGGAATGCCTGGAAGCACAGCAGGTAAAAAGAAGAAGTCGGGTCGGCTGTGACTCTTTCTCTGACCTGCTTGCAAAACTGTTTGGATTAACAACCAAAATGGTCAAAGGCCTGGAAACGATGCCTTATGAGGAACGGCTAAGGGAGCTGGGCATGTTTAGCCTGGAGAAGAGGAGGTTAAGGGGTGATATGATAGCCATGTTCAAATATATAAAAGGATGTCACATAGAGGAGGGAGAAAGGTTGTTTTCTGCTGCTCCAGAGAAGCGGACACGGAGCAATGGATCCAAACTACAAGAAAGAAGATTCCACCTGAACATTAGGAAGAACTTCCTGACAGTAAGAGCTGTTTGACAGTGGAATTTGCTGCCAAGGAGTGTGGTGGAGTCTCCTTCTTTGGAGGTCTTTAAGCAGAGGCTTGACAACCATATGTCAGGAGTGCTCTGATGGTGTTTCCTGCTTGGCAGGGGGTTGGACTCGATGGCCCTTATGGTCTCTTCCAACTCTATGATTCTAACTTAGAAAGAAAGAAAAAACACCTTTCAGGGAAAACCTCCCCCTGAACGATGGAGGACTGTGCATGCTCAGCAGCCATAAGATAATTGTTGAAAAGATTGGGGGAACTGTCGTAGTGGAGGAATGGAGTATCCTGGAAAGGACATGACTCTGAGGTGGTGGGGATTATTATTATTATTATTATTATTATTATCATCCATTTCTTAGTCACTTCCTACACAACAGTCAACAATGTAGAATAAAAGCAGTTTAAACACAACAGTAATGAGATTAAAGCAAAAGTACCGTATTTTTCGCTCTATAGGACGCACCCGACCATAGGACGCACCTTGTTTTAGAGGGGGAGAACAAGAAAAAAATAATTCTCCCCCTCTCTGGTCAGCGCCCCTTCAGCGAAGCGGCAGGAGAAACAGAGCCCCTTCCATTTCTCCTCCTGCTTGGCTGAAGGGGCGCTGCGCAGCTCTCCCTCTCTGCTGAAGCCAGGAGAGTCTTGCTCTCCTGGCTTCAGCGAAAGGAACCTGAAGCCTGTGGAGTGCAGCGGGAACTCGTGCTGCACTCCGAAGGCTTCAGGCGGCTATCCCTGAAGCCTTGAGAGCAAGAGGGGTCGGTGCGCACTGATCCCTCTCGCTCTCCAGGCTTCAGTGATAGCAACGCGAAGCCTCCGGAGCGTGGAGGGAGCTCTCCCTCTGTGCTTCGGAGGGTTTGCGTTGCTATCACTGAAGCCAAGGAGCCTGCATTCGTTCCCTAGGACGCACACACATTTCCCCTTAATTTTTGGAGGGGAAAAAGTGCGTCCTATAGAGCGAAAAATACTGTAATACAATACAGAATAGTCACCCATGGTAGAGACATCCAGTCATCTAGCTTGGAAAGCTTGTCGGAACAAATAGGTATTCAATCATTTCTGGAAATTCCTGCTAGAGGGTGCCAACTATATCTTGACCAGGATGCTGTTTTGCAGAACAAGGGCAGCCACAGTAAAGGCCCTGAGTTACTCAGAGCAGGCTTTTGAGATCATTGGCCCTTGCAGAAGAGACTGCTACATCCCACAGTGATTTGCTCCTTAAATCTACTTAACCCATGGATTATTGTCTGCATTGCTGACTTAAATATACTCCCAAAATGCATTAGCTAAGTGTTGGTTGAGTAAGAGCATGTTGGTTTGGAATGTTTGATATTGGGGTCTCCTCCTGCAGTAGATTCGATCGATTGATTTCCTTTTTTGCAGGATATTCTTCGGGAAAAACAAAGTGATGATGGTGGCCTTAGGGCGGAGCCCAGCCGACGAATACAAAGATAATTTACACCAGGTGGGGTGTCTTGGGTTGAAATAACCGGCAGACGAGTCGTGGGTGTTCATGTGGGAGGCATCTCCCAGACCCAGTCTAAGAGAGTCCCTTTTATTGTATATTACCCCCATTGCTGCATATGCGCTTGGTGCTGATTGGTTACACGTGGGGTACGTAAAGGCATTGTACTATTACATACACATATGAGAGGGTTACATTCAGATATTACACATCACTAGATAGAGAGGGTACAGGAACATAGTAATCTATGATTGATAGGGTGGTACGCAGAGATTATATAGAGTGCACTTAACATTCCTCTAGTCTGTGGTGATAAAAACAGGGGATGTGTATAGTTAGATAGCAGGGTCATGACATCACTTAGAGACTTGGAGCTATCCGTGTCAGGGTTGTTTGGAAGGCAATGTGCCGGAACAGCACCTACGCAGGACTCCAAGAATTCAACAGGAAAGCAACACAGGAAGAGATTACAGGAAGGCCACATTCTAGTCACACAGGACAGGGAATCCTCTACAGGGGTGTCTGGAGTGTAAACAGCTTCATCCATGACTTCAGCAACTTAGATTCTGCGTGTGACGAATTAGGGGCACGCAGTGAATATTTCTCTTTTATCTCCATTCTCCTTTTGTTTTTCAGGTCAGTAAGCATCTGCGGGGAGAAGTTGGACTTCTCTTCACCAATCGCACCAAAGAGGAAGTTTCAGAGTAAGCCTTCCCGAGTCGTCTCTGTCGCTATAACGTTAGGGGATAACATTTTGCTTGTGGACATTGGAAGACTCAGGATGGATGGATAGATAGATAGAATATTTTTTTATTTATACCCTCCCCTTCCCAGTTCAAAAACCGGGCTTAGGGCGGCTAACAACAATTTTAAAACACTTAATTGTAAAAGCAGCATAAAATACAGTATAAAAACATGAATAACAATAAAATTCAAAGTTCAGAAATCAATTTAGGGGAAATCCATCTATAATCCCCAGGGCTAGCTGGCTGAATTAGTCCTACGTGGGCCAGCGAGGAGTCCAGGAGAGAATTAGCTGTGGGGTCTCAGAGCGGTTAATCTTCATAAAAGGGGAGGGCGAGGGAAGAGAAGGGAAATAAAAGATCAGGGTAAATTCAAATTAAGGGCCAGGTGGAATAGCTCTGTCTTACAGGCCCGACGGGAGGAGGTTAAATCGCGAAGGGCCCTAGTCTCATGGGACAGAGCATTCCACCAGGTCAGAGCCATCACTGAGAAGGGAGATAAAGTCCATCTTGACCTCCATGTCATCTCCAGACGTCCATTGATCTCCCGTAGACACGCAGTATCAGCAATTAGCGACAGAAGCTCCAGAAATAGCTTTCCACATTCTAGAGCTCTTGCACACAGCAGAGTTCACACAAGAGCTCTGGATCCTTTTCAAGCTATTTCTGCGTGTCTACGGGAGATTGATGGATGTCCAGAGACGACATGGAGGTCAAGATGGACTTTGTCTCCCTGGCAGTATCCCAACAAGGCCCTGGTGGAGGATAGTCTGACTTCCTTAGGGTCCGTGACCTCTAAACTATGGTTATTCATGGACCTTAAGGTCCTCTGTGGGGCGTACCAGGAGAGGTGGTCCCGTAGATATGAGGGTCCTAAGCCCTAAGAAAGTACTTCATATGGCACACAGTTAAAATGTAGAGCTCGCTCCCACAAGGAGAAGTGATGCCCACCAACTTTAAGGTGGCTTTAAGAGAGGATTGGACTAATTCATGGAGTAGGAGGAGATGGCTATCAATGCCTACTAGCCATGATGGCTCGGCTCTGCCTCCACAAGTCGGATGCAGCAATGTTTCTGAATACCAGTTGCTGGAAATCACAGCAGGGGCGAGGGCTCTGGTACTCAGGTCTTGCTTGCTGGCTTCCCACAGGCAACTGTTCAGCCCCTGTGAGACTAGAATGCTGGACTAGATGTCCGTGGGCCGGATCCAGCAACAGGGTCCTCCTTATGTTCTATAAACAGCTAGGAACAGGAAGCTGGAATATGTCATAATTCTTGATACTGTAATATGGATACAGTGGTACCTCAGGTTACATACGCTTCAGGTTACAGACTCCGCTAACCCAGAAATAGTGCTTCAGGTTGAGAACTTTGCTTCAGGATGAGAACAGAAATCGTGCTCCGGCGGCGCGGCAGCAGCGGGAGGCCCCATTAGCTAAAGTGGTGCTTCAGGTTAAGAACAGTTTCAGGTTAAGAACAGACCTCCGGAACGAATTAAGTACCGTATTTTTCGCTCTATAAGGCGCACCAGACCACAAGACGCACCTAATTTTTGGAGGAGGAAAACAAGAAAAAAAATATTCTGAATCTCAGAAGCCAGAACAGCAAGAGGGATCGCTGCGCAGCGAAAGCAGCAATTCCTCTTTCTGTTCTGGCTTCTGGGATAGCTGCGCAGCCTGCATTTGCTCCATACGACGCACACACATTTCCCCTTAATTTTTAGGAGGGGAAAAGTGAGTCTTATAGAGCAAAAAATACGGTAAGTACTTAACCCGAGGTACCACTGTATAGTGGACGCTCGGGTTGCGAACGTGATCCGTGCAGGATGCACGTTCACAACCCACAGTGTTTGCAACCCTGTCTGCGCACGCACGGGTTGCAATTTGGCACATCTGCGCATGCGCAAAGCATGATTTAGTGCTTCTGCGCATGCACGACTGCCGAAACCCGGAAGTAACCCATTCCGGTACTTCCGGGTTTCGGCAGTCCACAATCTGAAAACATGCAACCTGAAGCAGATGTAACATGAGGTATGATTGTATGCCATTCTTATGTTTTCTATTTTGTTTGCCTGTTTCCTTCTTTTTTGTATAGTAAGCCACTTTGAGCGTTCTTTCCTTAGAAAAGCGGCGTATAAATATTAAATCCAGATTCCAAGGTTTTGCAAACAGCTAAGATTAATAGGTTTGTCGCTTCCTTCCCTTCCCCAGGTGGTTCTCGCAGTTTAAAGAGAACGACTTCGCCCGAGCTGGGAACAAAGCAACCTTCACCGTCAATCTGGATATGGGGCCCTTAGAACAGTTTCCCCACTCCATGGAGCCACAGCTGCGGCAGCTGGGGCTCCCGACGGCGCTGAAAAAAGGTGGGCGATGTGTCCCGGAGTTAACAATCCGGGATAGCGGCGGGAAACGGCGCTGGAATAGCTCCGAACACCTTCTCTGCAAGGAAGCAAAAAAAAAATCCTTTCCCCCACATCCTCTGCCAGCCTTCCACCCATTTCTGGAACCCTGATTGGTACCAGCAGTGCTTCCTGAGCTCCTGCCTTATGAGGAACGGCTAAGGGAGCTGGGCATGTTTAGCCTGGAGAAGAGGAGGTTAAGGGGTGATATGATAGCCATGTTCAAATATATAAAAGGATGTCACATAGAGGAGGGAGAAAGGTTGTTTTCTGCTGCTCCAGAGACGCAGACACGGAGCAATGGATCCAAACTACAAGAAAGAAGATTCCACCTAAACATTAGGAAGAACTTCCTGACAGTAAGAGCTGTTCGACAGTGGAATTTGCTGCCAAGGAGTGTGGTGGAGTCTCCTTCTTTGGAGGTCTTTAAGCAGAGGCTTGACAACCATATGTCAGGAGTGCTCTGATGGTGTTTCCTGCTTGGCAGGGGGTTGGACTCGATGGCCCTTGTGGTCTCTTCCAACTCTATGATTCTATGATTCTATGGCCAGGTTATGGGCCAACTGACTTTTATAATCCAATTCATTCCGGCCACCTCCCCTCTTAATCTTCCTCTCTTGTTTGCAGGAGTGGTGACCTTAATCTCCGATTACGAGGTCTGCAAAGAGGGGAGCATCCTGACCCCTGAACAAGCACGTATCCTGGTGAGCAAGTGGCAAAGAACGCGGGGTGGATCCCTCAAGCGAGGGATCTCCGAGGCCTGGGGGCGGGTGTCTTTGATTGCTGCTGTGCAAGGAGTCTTCCTTACAGGTCGACGCGTCAAAGCTTGGAGTCAATGAATCTCATCCCTGCGGACTTTGGTGCTTTACTGCGAGAGACAGCACGGTGTAGTGGTTAGAGCAGTGTTTCCTCAAACCTCTGCAGTTGGACTACAATTCCCATCATCCCTGTCCACTGGTCTTGCTAGTTGGGGACGATGGGAGTTGTAGTCCAACAACAGCCAGGGACCCAGGTTTGAGAAACACTGGGTTAGAGCGTTGGACTAGGAACTGGGAGACTAGGGTTCGAATCCCCACTTGGCCGTGAAGCATAAGGGAAGTGACCTCAGGCCAATCACTGTCTTCTCTCAGCCTAATCCTACCTCACAGGGTTGTTGTGGAGATTACATGAGGGCAGAGGGAGAACCATGTATGCCCCCCTGAGCCCCGTGGAGAAAAAGTTGGGCTGTAAATATAATGAATACTGCTACCTCTTCCGCTGCCTGGGACGCGGGTGGCGCTGTGGGTTAAACCACAGAGCCTAGGACTTGCTGATCAGAAGGTCGGCGGTTCGAATCCCCGCGACAGGATGAGCTCCCGTTGTTCGGACCCCGCTCCTGCCAACCTAGCAGCTCAAAAGCACATGAAAGTGCAAGTAGATAAATAGGTACCACTCCGGCGGGAAGGTAAACGGCGTTTCCGTGCGCTGCTCTGGTTCACCAGAAGAGGCTTCGTCATGCTGGCCACATGACCCGGAAGCTGTACGCCGGCTCCCTCGGCCAATAAAGCGAGATGAGCGCCGCAACCCCAGAGTCTGCCACGACTGGACCTAATGGTCAGGGGTCCCTTTACCTTTACTTCCGCTGTCTAGTCTCCTCCCTCTTCTGTCCTTTTCTCATGGAGAGGAAGAGTGGCTCAGTTCAGAACCACATCATACTTGTTTCAAGTTGCTAGACCTCATTGTTTGGGTACAGTCCCAGAAGTGGACACCTGGGAAGAAGCCCACCCTCACTCCTCAACTACAGAAATTTAGCTCTTGTGCTAGACAAATAAGATACAGATTTAGGTACAAAGAGAAGGCAGTTTTGTGTGTTTTGTTTCTTGGCATAAGCAGCTGTGGCTGAGGACATTGGGCGTGGCAATCACTTTTCTCTTTCGTTTCAGAAACTCTTTGGGTACATGATGGCAGAGTTCAAGGTGACGATCAGGAGCGTGTGGAATGCCGAGACAGGAGACTTTGAGCAGCTGGCCGAGGAGGCAGAGGACGTCACAGAAGGGATGGAGGAAGAGGAGGAAAAGGATAACTGTGATGAGGATGACAACTAGGCAGGAGCAAGACTGTTCCTATAGGACTAAACTGCTCATCTAAGGACTTTATTTATCGTATTTTTATATATAGATATAAACCTGTATGAAGAACTTTTGAACTTTTGGTCTGTTTCCTTTACACACCATTTAAAAAACCCCAATTTGGATAAACCCAAGCTGTTTCCTCTAGCTTAGCAGAGCAGCTGCTTGGTATGCAGAAGGCCCAGGTGTTCAGTCCCCGAAGGAATCGCCAGGTAGGGCTGGGAAAAGACTGCCAGCCAGAAAACCTTGGTTTTAGCAGGCACCAAAAGGTACAGCGAAGATACCTGCCTGATATCAACAGGCAGGGAGTTCCAAAGTGTTAGAAGCATCTACTTGACGTGCACAACTTCTGAGGGGGGAAGCAGAGAAGAGAGCTAAAACCAATATTTTTATTTTGAAGGATGAAAGCCACTTTCAGGGACCCAGAAAGCGTTGCCGGGGAAAAGTGCTCTCTTGATCTAAGGCCACGGAGGTGTTGGCTTGGGTTTATTCCAAGGGAAAGGGAGGAATCTCTGAATCAGAAGGGGGTGTCTGTGGGGAAATGGGAGTTCAGAGGGGTGGGGGTCTCCGGTGGGTGCTCTCGTTTCTCCCGGAGGCTGCAGAAGCCTTCAGCGGAAGTAGTTGGGGCAGTCGTGGGCTGTGAGATGCCAAGCTTTCTCAAAGGCCTCGACCACGCCGGGCAGGAGGGGACCCTCCTCACTGCACTTGAGATTCTCCTGCAACTGATCCATGGTGGACATCCCAATGATCACAGCATCGCCAAGGTCAGCCTAGGGGGGAAAAGAGGAAGAAGGGGGAAAGGTGAACATTGGAAGACTCGGCTTACGAGGAAGGGCAAAGCTGACAGCAAAATTAAAAGAACGTTTGGGTTTTTTATATGAAAAAAGGACGCCAAATTTGGACACTTGGGGTATACAGTGGCACCTCCGTTTTCAAGCATCTCGGAAGCCGAACATTTCGGTTTTTGAATACCGAAAACCCAGAAGTAATTGATTTCCGTTTTCGAACGCGCCTCGGAAGTCGAACAGCCCTGTTTAGGGAAGTTTTTAATGACTGATGTTTTAATGTATTTTTAATCTTTTGTTGGAAGCTGCTCAGAGTGACTGGGGAAACCCAGCCAGATGGGTGGAGTATAAATAAATAAAGTAATAATAATAATAATAATAATAATAATAATAATAATAATAATAATAATAATAATACAGGTTTCCCCTTGATGAATCTTGCAGGGTGGTTGTGAGGATAAAAAATTGAGAGCAGGGGATATACCGTATTTTTCGCCCTATAAGACGCACATTTCCCCCTCCAAAAATGAAGGGGAAATGTATGTGCGTCTTATGGGGCGAATGCAGGCTCCTTGGCTTCAGCGATAGCAACGCGAAGCCTCCGAAGCCTGCGCTCCGGAGGCTTTGCGTTGCTTCCGCTGAAGCCAGGAGAGTCTGCTCTTTGAGGCTGGCCGTGGGGGAAAGCAGCGCTTCCCCCCTCGCCAGCCCCAGAGGATGGGGGGCAGCAGGAAGGCGCGCAACGCCTTCCTGCTACTCTCCATCCCGGCATTGAGGCTGGCGGGGGGGAAAGCAGCGCTTCCCCCCTCGCCAGCCCCAGAGGATGGGGGGCAGCAGGAAGGCGCGCAACGCCTTCCTGCTACTCTCCATCCCGGCATTGAGGCTGGCGGGGGGGAAAGCAGCACTTCCCCCCTCGCCAGCCCCAGAGGATGGGGGGCAGCAGGAAGGCGCGCGACGCCATCCCGCTACTCTCCAACCATCCTGTGGGCTTTTGCGGGAGATGGGGGAATTCCCCCACCTCCCACAAAAGCAGGCAAAAGCCGTGCGCTCTTTAAAGGGGCTCCGCGGCTTCCGCTGGCTTTTCTAGGAGGTGGGGGAATTCCCCCACCTCGTAGAAAAGCCCGTAGGAGCCGCGCAGCCTTTAAAGAGCGCGCCGCTCTTGGGGGCTTTTCCCTGAGGAGGGAGAAGGGACTGACTGGCCGAGTCCGTCCCTTCTCCCTCCTGTGGGCTTTTGCAGGAGATGGGGGAATTCCCCCACCTCCCGCAAAAGCAGGCAAAAGCCGCGCGCTCTTTAAAGGGCTTTTCTAGGAGCCCGCAGGAGCCGCACACCCTTTGAAGAGCGCCCCTCTTGGGGGCTTTTCCCCGAGGAGGGAGAAGGGACTGACTGGCCGAGTCCGTCCCTTTTCCCTCCTGGTCGAAAAGCCCGTAGGAGTTGCGCACGGCTCCTGTGAGCTTTTGCGGGAGGTGGGGGAATTCCGCCACCTCCCGCAACAGCAGGGAGAAGGTCTTGGAGTAGCGCACAGGCTGCGTACAGCCTGTCCGCTGCTCCCAGAGCTGCGGGGGGGAAATCATATTTTTTTCCTTGATTTCCCGCCCTGAAAACTAGGTGCGTCCTATGGGCCGGTGCGTCCAATAGGGCGAAAAATACGGTAAGTAGCATATGTCACCTCCAGAATATTACACCTACCAGAAGTCATTGATTGATTGATTTAGGAATACAGTGGTACCTCTGGTTAAGAACTTAGTTTGTTCTGGAGGTCCGTTCTTAACCAGAAACTGTTCTTAACCTGAGGTACCACTTTAGCTAATGGGGCCTCCTGCTGCTGTTGTGCCGCTGCTGACCGATTTCTGTTCTCATCCTGAAGCAAAGTTCTTAACCTGAGGTAATATTTATGGGTTAGCGGAGTCTGTAACCTGAAGCGTATGTAACCTGAAGTGTATGTAACCCGAGGTACCACTGTAGAACAGTTTAGACCTGGCCTCAGACACACACAGAAACTTCTTCCCCGTACCATACCAGGCTGGCAGAAAAGTTCACCATTACCTGCAGCTTTGAGTGATGATAGATCCAGCGCAGGGCGGCTGAGGTCAAGCTGGGTGTGTTCGAGCCATACGCATCGTGGAGGGCTTTCTCGACCAAGTCCACCCCCTGGAAATGATGCTTCTTCCAATATCTGCAGAGTTGTTTAAAAATAAAAATAAAAATTAAGGTCATTTACATTCTGCATAGGAACACAGGTGGCGCTGTGGGTAAAAGCCTCAGCGCCTAGGGCTTGCCGATCGAAAGGTCGGCATTTCGAATCCCCGCGGCGGGGTGCGTTCCTGCTGTTCGGTTCCAGCGCCTGCCAACCTAGCAGTTTGAAAGCACTCCCGGGTGCAAGTAGATAAATAGGGACCGCTTACTAGCGGGAAGGTAAACGGCTCGCCAGAGCAGCGATGTCACACTGGCCACGTGACCCGGAAGTGTCTCCGGACAGCGCTGGCCCCTGGCCTCTTGAGTGAGATGGGCGCACAACCCTAGAGTCTGTCAAGACTGGCCCGTACGGGCAGGGGTACCTTTACCTTTTTACATTCTGCATGTTTAAATGTGTATATCTGAATGAATCTTACATACAAAAGCAAAATGGCAGTAATAGATGGCAGTTAAAATTGTATCACGCCATCTGGTCCACATGCAGGATGGGGAGGCAGCACCTGGTGTTCAGAGGTAGACTGCCTCTGCGCCTAGAGGTTCCATTTAGTGCTATGGCTAACAAAATCACTCCCCTAACCCCGTATTAGGGACGCGGGTGGCGCTGTGGGTTAAATCACAGAGCCTAGGGCTTGCTGATCAGAAGGTCGGCGGTTCGAATCCCCGCGACGGGGTGAGCTCCCGTTGCTCGGACCCTGCTCCTGCCAACCTAGCAGTTCGAAAGCACGTCAAAGTGCAAGTAAATAAATAGGTACCGCACCGGCGGGAAGGTAAACGGCGTTTCCGTGCGCTGCTCTGGTTCGCCAGAAGCGGATTAGTCATGCTGGCCACATGACCCGGAAGCTGTACGCCGGCTCCCTTGGCCAATAAAGCAAGATGAGCGCCGCAACCCCAGAGTCGTCTGCGACTGGACCTAACGGTCAGGGGTCCCTTCACCTTTAACCCTGTATTTATTGCTCTGACCTCTTTCCTCCAAAAAACAAGAACTGCTTCCCAACATTAGCAGTTTAATTTCTTGCCCCCGTGTTCAAGAAGCTAGCCTCTTCCTACATCAACAGAACTGAGTCATCCCTTGCCTTCAAGATGCAAGCTCCTTTTGCCATCTTTAGACCCACCTGTCCCTGTAGATTTTGGCCCAGTCGTTGCCGAAAAACCTGCTAGCTGGCTGCTGGTTCGAGTCTTTGTCTTCGTACTTGTACTTCCCAGTCAGGAGCCCTCCTGCAAGAGGTGAAAGTGAATGCCCAGACGTTAGGGACTAGAACCTTATAAGCGAAGGTGCCTCACTTAGGTCAATCCACTCCCTTCTCACCCCACTGATAAAACTCCAGTGCCTCTTTGGATTTGTCTGTCATTCTGCCCATAAAACAGCAACAACGATGCATTTAATTAATATGCATATTTTGTGTGAAGATCCCAAGGCAGTTCACAACAGAAAAAATACAAAATGAGAACACAAAACAAAAACAAGACAAATACCCACAAAAAATACCCCAAACATAGATTGTTAATCAGCCTGATTGAAGAGAAACATTTTCGCCTTGTGCCTAAAGTTTTGCAGCCACTGAAACCACCCCATTCCCTGCCATTCCTTGCCAGACCCGTACCAGCCAGCGGATTATATGCGTAGAATCGAATCCCAAAATGTCTGAGGCATGGCAGCAATTCGGTCTCCACTTGGCGCGTCGTAGCGTTGTACATGCCCTTTGGGAAAAAGACAGTAAAAAACAAAATTCATAAAGTAGCCTTGGAGCAGACCGTTGTGTTGCAAAATCCCTTCTGCCCACTGGGGAACTGCCACTACTACAGGTGCCATCGAATATCCGTTCTGCATTTGTAAGAAACTGGTCATTTATTGTGGCAGCACCTTTGGAACTCCCTGCCACTTGACATCGGGAGAAGGGAGGGGAGAGAGAAATTGTTCTCTTTCCAATTATGTTGTGGATTTTTGTGCTTTCATACGTACTGTAAACTGCCCTATGAGCCTCGGATGAAGGGCAGTATAGAAATCTAAGAAATCACCAATATCACCAGGCACCAGTGTTCCCCAATGGGACACCTGCAAACAAGATTCAAGCCCAAGAGCCCTCTCCCCTCTTTCAGTTTCCAGCAGTTGGTGTTCATCCAATAAAAACCATGTAGGGTTTTTTTTTAAAAAAAAAACATTGGAAAGTAGCTATTATGGAAATATGTATTCTAAACTACCTGCATAAGCCTGGCAGAACAGATACATTTTCAGCATGTGTTTAAAGGCTGGCACAGAAGGCACCGGCTGGCAGAGAATTCCACAGGACCAATCAAGGCTTGGTTTCTTGTCCAATAATAAAAACACAATGCAACACCAAACATTAAAAAGAAAAAGCAGCAACACTTCTGCAGGTGGTCTCAGTGTCTGAGCTGGAGTATAAGGGCTGGGCTTTGTAGACTCAGTGCAGGACTTTCCAATGTTACAATCCTATGATTCTAATGAGGTAAAGGGACCCCTGACCACTAGGTCCAGTCGTGCCCGACTCTGGGGATGCGGCGCTCATCTCGCTTTATTGGCCGAGGGAGCCGGCATACAGCTTCCGGGTCATGTGGCCAGCATGACTAAGCTGCTTCTGGCGAACCAGAGCAGTGCATGGAAACGCCGTTTACCTTCCTGCCAGAGTGGTACCCATTTATCTACTTGCACTTTGACGTGCTTTCGAACTGCTAGGTGGGCAGGAGCAGGGACCGAGCAACGGGAGCTCACCCCGTTGCGGGGATTCGAACCGCCAACCTTCTGATCGGCAAGTCCTAGGCTCTGTGGTTTAACCCACAGCGCCACCCGTGTCCCTTATGATTCTAATACACAGACTTAAACCATTACCAGCTTGGTCAATGGTCAAGAGTGATGGAAGCTGAGAGTCCAGACATCTTTGGAGGGGCCACAGGTTGCCCAGCCCTGACCAAACAACTTGGGGAGAAGACCTCCATTCGTCCACCCAGCTCTCACCTGGTACACTGTTGGCAACACCCAGTTGTTGGTCTTGCAGATGCCATAGATTTCCGCCACCTGCCACGAGGCATAGTTGGAGAGACCCAGTTCCTTAAACTTCCCCTGTCGGAAGGAAAAAAAACAAATAAGCCTCTGTATTTTTAGCTTTATGTTCACAAACGATCTTAAGACCAGAAGAGGAGGTTGGGTGCTGGATCAGACCAAAGGATCTGGTGGTTAAATGAGGACTAGGGACAATGGAGACCAGGGTTCAAATTCCCTCTCGGCCATGAATGGATGACTGTGGGAGACCAGTCACTGCCTCTTGTTGTTTAGTTGTTTAGTCGTTTAGTTGTGTCCGACTCTTCGTGACCCCATGGACCAGAGCACACCAGGCACTCCTGTCTTCCACTGCCTCCCGCAGTTTGATCAGACTCATGCTGGTAGCTTCGAGAACACTATCCAACCATCTCGTCCTCTGTCGGCCCCTTCTCCTTGCGCCCTCCATCTTTCCCAACATCAGGGTCTTTTCCAGGGAGTCTTCTCTTCTCATGAGGTGGCCAAAGTATTGGAGCCTCAGCTTCACAATCTGTCCTTCCAGTCAGCACTCAGGGCTGATTTCCTTCAGAATGGATAGGTTGGATCTTCTTGCAGTCCATGGGACTCTCAAGAGTCTCCTCCAGCACCAGAATTCAAAAGCATCAATTCTTCGGCGATCGGCGTTCTTTATGGTCCAGCTCTCACTTCCATACATCACAACTGGGAAAACCACAGCTTTCACTATACGGACCTTTGTTGGCAAGGTGATGTCTCTGCTTTTTAAGATGCTGTCTAGGTTTGTCATTGCTTTTCTCCCAAGAAGCAGGCGTATTTTAATTTCGTGACTACTGTCACCACCTGCAGTGATCATGGAGCCCAAGAAAGTAAAATCTCTCACTGCCTCTTAGCCTCACCTAAATTGGATTGGATTAGACTGGATTGGATTAAATTAAATTAATTCGGGGGGCCGGTAAGAACAATGTACAGTAGGCCCACAATCTGCATGGGGGTTACGCTCCAGGGATTGCACCTAAAGACAAAATCATGTGAAGTCATGATGAAGTCAAAACCCATTAATTTCAATACCATGCAGGATAACCAAACTCATTTTTCCTGGGACTCCATCCCCTTTCTGCCCCTTTCTAATTTAATTTTTTTTTTTTTTTTTTTTGCCATGCAAATAAAACTCAATGAGGACAAGTTAAATGTGCATAATTTATGGCCATAATGTACACCACCTGGAGCTCCTTGGGATGAAAAAAGGTGGAATGTAAATGCAAATAAATAAATTAATAAAATCTAATTAAGGGTTCTTCCCCCCTCCCCTGCCCTGTTTGGGTGTTTCCTTGATGTCAGAGCAAATGTAAGTGACTTAAACAGCGATGCAACTTTAGGTCAGATAGCAGACAAGAGTGAGACAAACAAGGTTTGTATTTGGCAGAAGGCGAACTGCAGCAGAAAGGAAGCACGGCAGATTGTGCTGAATGAACGGCGGTTCGAATGGAACTCATGACCTTTGAAACTCCTCTATTCCAGACACCAGTGTGGAATATTGCAGGCCTTGCATGTGTGTTATTTTAACTCGGGGATTGGAAGGCACCTCGATTTGTTTAGAAGGAGAAGGTAAAGGGACCATTAGGTCCAGTCGTGGCCGACTCTGGGTTTGCGGCGCTCATCTCGCTTTACTGGCCGAGGGAGCCGGCATTCAGCTTCCGGGTCATGTGGCCAGCAGGACTAAGCCGCTTCTGGTGAACCAGAGCAGCGCACGCAAACGCCGTTTACCGTCCCGCCGGAGTGGTACCTATTTATCTACTTGCACTTTGAGGTGCTTTCGAACTGCTAGGTTGGCAGGAGCAGGGACCGAGCAACGGGAGCTCACCCCGTTGCGGGGATTCAAACCGCCAACCTTCTGATCTTAGGCTCTGTGGTTTAACCCACAGCGCCACCTGCGTCCCTTTTAGAAGGAAAGGGGGATACAAAAGCAGCACATCAAACACCAACCGGGAGGCCCAAATGAGCCGCCCAGTCATGAGAATCAGTTTCCCGCCCCCCTCAGAAAACCCCCGTTTTTGCACCTCTCTGTGTAGCTCATTGCAGGCCTTCAGCGTCTCTTCCAGGGGGGTCTTGTGGTCGGGCATATGGAGGTAGAAGAGGTCAACACTCTTTGCCTGCAGCCTCTGGAGGGAGGTCTCCAGTTGGGAGCGAATGCAATCAGCCTTCAGAGTATTGCCCTCCAATGGATTTGCCTTGGTGGCTACCTTGACTGGTGGGGAAGAGAGGAGTAGATCAGGGAAGTACAGTGGTACCTTGGGTTCAGATGCTTCAGGTTACAGACACTTCTGGTTACAGACTCCACTAACCCAGAAACAGTACCTCGGGTTAAGAACTTTGCTTCAGGATGAGAACAGAAATCGTGTGGCGGCGGCAGGAGGCCCCATTAGCTAAAGTGGTGCTTCAGGTTAGGAACAGTTTCAGGTTAAGAACTGACCTCCAGAACGAATTAAGTTCTTAACCCGAGGTACCACTGTAGAGCCTTACTGCAAAGACTGTGCATTGGTCAGCATGCACTGATTTACACACATAAAACAAATTCACACACAGGCGTCTTCCAAAAACCCACCCCAAACCCAGACCTTTTGTGAAACATGGACCACTTATAAACGCCATCTCCAACTCCTTGAAAAATTCCATCAACGGTGTCTCCGAAAAATTTTACACCTCACTTGGGAAGACAGGCAAACTAATGCCAATGTCCTGGAAGAAACAAAGATCACCAGTATCGAAGCAATTGATTCTTCAACATTAACTTCGTTGGACTGTTCATGTGGTGCGGATGCCTGATTATGGTCTTCCAAAGCAACTACTCTATTCCGAACTTAAAAATGGAAAGTGTAAGCCAGTGGTCAACAAAAGAGGTTTAAATACCCTCTCAAGGGAAATCTAAAAAAATGTAGTATAAACACTTACAACTGGGAAACACCGGCCTGTGAGCGCTCCAGTTGGAGAACAGCTTTTATCAAAGGTGTCGTGGACTTTGAAGACGCTCGAATTCAGGACGCAAGGGAGAAACGTGCTAAAAGGAAGGCACGCTTGGCAAATCCACACTGTGATCAACTCCCACCCAGAAACCAATGTCCCCACTGTGGAAGGACATGTGGATCCAGAATTGGCCTCCACAGTCACTTACGGACTCACTTTTAAAACTGTGTTCATGGAAGACAATCTTACTAGGCTATGAGTGATCGCCAAAGAAGGTATGATCAGGGAAGGGAAGGAACTCTGACTGCACTCTGTAAAGGTAAAGGGACCCCTGACCATTAGGTCCAGTCGTGACCGACTCTGGGGTGGCGACACTCATCTCGCTTTATTGGCTGAGGAAGCCGGCATACAGCTTCTAGGTCATGTGGCCAGCATGACTAAGCCACTTCTGGCCAACCAGAGCAGTGCACGGAAACGCCGTTTACCTTCCCGCTGGAGTGGTACCTATTTATCTACTTGCACTTTGACATGCTTTCGAACTGCTAGGTTGGCAGGAGCAGGGACTGAGCAACGGGAGCTCACCCCGTCGCAGGGACTTGAACCGCTGACCTTCTGATCGGCAAGCCCTAGGCTCTGTGGTTTAACCCACAGCGCCACCCACGTCATTCTGTAAAGAGGAGTCCCCAAAACCAGGATGAGGAGCAAACAAATATTAACAAGGCAGGCAGAGCCAAGTACAGCCCAGCAAGTCTGTCCATCTGGGCCCCCCAGGGCTCTCCCCAAGCCACACCCCTCCCCACAGGCCACACCCCCAACGGACCTGCTCTCAGGAACATGACCTTGAACTCTGACCATGCCTCCTCCTTGACTGGATGGCGGACAGTTATTGTGTGTGTAGGAAACTAGTCTAGTGCCCAAAGCTAAAATTTGCATCCATTGCTCTGCCCACTTCCCCCTCTGGCCCTGCCCATCCCTTGCATCTGGCCCCCGGAAGCCTGCACAGAAGGAAAAGTGGCCCTTGGGTTGTTAAAGGCTTTTTCACCCCCTATGCCCTAATAAGCAGCAGTACACTTGGGAGAAACTGAAATCAAGCCTTAGGAGTAAAGGTTGAGGGAGCTGGGAATGTTTAGCTTGGGAAAGAGGAGACTGATGGGGATACGACAGCCATCTTCAAATACCTAAAGGGCTGTCAAATGGAAGAGGGAACATGCTTGTTTTCTCCTGCTCTGGAGGGCAGGACTCGAACTAGTGGCTTTATGTAGGGAGAGTCTAACTAAACATCAGGGAAAACTTTCTGTCTGTTAAGAGCTGTTTGACAGTGGAACGGTCTCCCCTGGACGGTGGGGGGCTCTCCTTCCTTGGAGGTTTTTAAGAAGAGGTTGGATGGCCATCTGCCACTGCTGCTTTAGTTGAGATGCCTGCATTGTGGGGGGTTGGACTAGATGACCCTCAGGGTCCCTTCCAGCTTCTATAATTCTATGTTCAAATTTCCTTTCCCTTCTCAAGCTGCTTAGCAACTTCAACTGGCCTTCAGATTAGGTGGGAAGGCTTTCAGTATAATCAGGGATCTTTGCAAACTTCCCCGGAGACTTTTGACCACTGGAATAAAGGCAAGGGTTATAAAGACAGCCCTTTTGATTGATTTCCAGCCCTTTGAGTTGTTGAATAACCAGATTATCAACCCTCTGAGGCAATAAATTTAAGAGCAGAGAGAGACCAAAAGATGCAGGGGTCATGTTGCTAATGTGCCTGGTTGGTGGAGGAACCTAATTAATGATCTGGTGTGGTTGAAGCAACTGGTCCATTTTTGAGCTTCAGTGGGCAAGGCTGCACCCAGAGATGGGGAATCCATGTTTCAATGTCTCTGGCCTTCCAGATGTTGCTGGAACAACCGATGAAAATTAAGAAAATGAAAGGCCAAACTATCAAAGAAAGACAAAGAATGAGGACAGTTGAGCATGGGTTTAAAATGGGGGTGGGGGTGGAATTGGATCAGTTTTGACTGCATGGAAAGGGTGGGGAGATAGGAGAAATGCACTCGGTGCATGCTCAAATGCACAGTTGCTCTGTTGTTGTTGCTGTTTTGCAGGCTGGTCTAGGCAGCAGACACCCCCCCCCCACCTCAGCGTGTCATAGGAAGCTGCCAGACCACTGGTCCACCGAGCCCAGTTACGTCTACACTGACCGGCAGCAGCTCTCCAGGGTTTCAGGCACGGTGCATTCCCAGCCCAACCCTGAGATGCCCGTGGGAATTGAATTGCATGATGCAAGACAGACGCTCTCCCCTTCCAGCCAGGACTCCTATAGGCGCGCCTGCAAAACGGAACTCGATTCGAATCCTGATGAAGCTCCACTGAGCTCGGGTGAGAGTTCGCGGCTACCTGTCAACGCGTGCGAGGCACTCTGCATGCGCTCAGATGAACCGTTGCCGGCCAGCTGGGCTCGACGACGTCTAGAGCAGCCCTACCTACCTGCCGCCGCAGCCTTGGGT
This sequence comes from Podarcis tiliguerta, assembly GCF_965153285.1. NCBI lineage: Eukaryota > Metazoa > Chordata > Lepidosauria > Squamata > Lacertidae > Podarcis > Podarcis tiliguerta. The sequence continues at coordinate 13,337,813 of NC_139541.1, forward strand.
TCAGCCGCCAGCCAGGCGCCCAGGATCCGCTCCGACTCGCCCCCGGCGTACATATGCGCGGTATCCACCTCGCAGTGCCCGCGGGCCAGGAACGCGCGCAGCATGGCCCCGCTGGCTGCCGCGTCTGCCCTGCGCCCGAACTCCACGGTGCCCAGCACCGAGCGCACCCCGCGGCTCTGCCCGCGTAGCCCCGACATCCCGGCGGCTGCAGCAGCTCGATCTGCCTCGGGCAGAACTCGAACTCGCCACCAGGTCCTGGGCAAAGGCAATCGCATCACCACTGTTTGCGCATGCGTCAGCGCCTCTTTTCCACTCCTACCTCCTCCCAGGAGAAGGGACCGTCTCGAATTTCCTGATTCCAGAAGCGAAGGAAGAGCCTTGCCGGATAAATTCGCGTCCCTTATCCTGCCATGCAGGGAAAGGAGTACGACAAGGCTGTATATTGTCTCCCTGCTTATTTAACTTATATGCAGAATTCATCATGCGAAAGACTGGGCTGGATGAATCCCAAGCCAGACTTAAGATTGCTGGAAGAAATATCAACAACCTCAGATATGCAGATGACACAACCTTGATGGCAGAAAGTGAGGAGGAATTAAAGAACCTTTTAATGAGGGTAAAAGAGGAGAGCGCAAAATATGGTCTGAAGCTCAACATCAAAAAAACCAAGATCACGACCACTGGGCCCATCACGTCCTGGCAAATAGAAGGGGAAGAAATGGAGGCAGTGAGAGATTTCACTTTCTTGGGCTCCATGATCACTGCAGATGGTGACAGCAGTCATGAAATTAAAAGATGCCTGCTTCTTGGGAGAAAAGCAATGACAAACCTAGACAGCATCTTAAAAAGTAGAGACATCACCTTGCCAACAAAGGTCCGTATAGTTAAAGCTATGGTTTTCCCAGTAGTGATGTATGGAAGTGAGAGCTGGACCATAAAGAAGGCTGATCGCCAAAGAATGGATGCTTTTGAATTCTGGTGCTGGAGGAGACTCTTGAGAGTCCCATGGACTGCAAGAAGATCAAACCTCTCCATTCTGAAGGAAATCAGCCCTGAGTGCTGACTGGAAGGACAGATCCTGAAGCTGAGGCTCCAATACTTTGGCCACCTCATGAGAAGAGACGACTCTCTGGAAAAGACCCTGATGTTGGGAAAGATGGAGGGCACAAGGAGAAGGGGCCAACAGAGGACGAGATGGTTGGATAGTGTTCTCGAAGCTACCAGCATGAGTCTGACCAAACTGCGGGAGGCAGTGGAAGACAGGAGTGCCTGGCGTGCTCTGGTCCAGGGGGTCACGAAGAGTCGGACACGACTAAACGACAACAAATCCTGCCATGTCATTTTAACCTTCGTTGGTTTGTTTTATTTACTGCATTTCCATCCCATCTTTTCCTCCAAGGAGCTCAATGTTTCTCCCTGCCGTTCCTCATTTAATCAGAGCAACAGCCCTGCCAGGTAGGCTTGGCCGAGACTCAATTTGGAACAAATCATTTGCTTAATATGTCATTGGTTGTTCCTGTTTTAAAACTGCTGGTTGATAAATTTATCAGTAGGCGGATAGATTCTGTGCCCGTTTCTTCTTGAGCTTTAGATTTTTACTGGCACTTTTTAGTAAACGTTTTGCATAGTTTGGATATGAACCGTTTATAGAGAGGTTTTCGTCAGTCAAGTGGTATTTTAAAACTGGCAAATATATAGATAACAACCACAAAAATCACTGGCGAACAAGGGGCATCCAGGAAGACCCCAAGCCTGTTGGATCAAGCCAACAGGACAGCATCCTGTTCTCACGGTGGATATTATGGGATGCTCAAACGCATGATTCCAGTGCTAAAGCACTCTCCCTTCCTGTGGTTTCCAGCGACTGGTATTTAGGAACATTACTGCTTCCAACTGAATGGACCTAAGTTATCCGTGTCTAGTAACTTTGGTCGGTCTACTCCGAGTAGGACTAGCATTGGATTCAAGCCCCTAGCTTGAACTCCTCTGGAGGAAAATTGGGCTAGGAATGACTTTTTAAAAAAGGCCTAATGATGAGAAGGAGGAGGGAAGCCTTCAGAGAGGGGAAACGCTCTGTGCATGCTCAGAGGCACTGTTTTTACAATCGCCCTCAATTGCCATCACTGTTCAGCGTAATACTGTAACAGTCTGTGCCCCAAAGAGCTTACTAAAAGCTGGGAATGTAAGAAAGTGAAAAGCTTCTGGGAAATGATATATAATGAGATGAAAAAGATGTTGAAATATACATTTATAAAAAACAACAACCCAGAAGCATTTCTACTTGGCATTGTAGGGGAGGATATTAATAGACAGGATAATAAACTGTTTTTACATGCAATAATGCCAGCAAGAATACTATTGGCACAGAAATGGAAACAAGAAGAATTACCGACGAAAGAGGAATGGCAGACAAAATTAATGGACTATGCAGAATTAGACAAGATGACAGGAAGGATTCGAAACCTGCAGGATCAGAGATTCTCAGAGGACTGGAGTACCGGTAAATATATGAACTATTTGAAAAGCAATTGCAAATCAACAGATTATGCTAGTAGGATTGCAAGAAGTTTTATAAGGAGGACTATGTGAAATATTGCAGAGAAAAGTATGAAGAGAATTATTAGTGAAGGACTATTAAAAGTAATAGTGAAATTAATGAAATGCAGGTTAAGTGATAAAGATTGAAAAACCTTCAGACGTGGTTGATGGAAGTCCAAAACACTGAATAAGACAAGAAAATATGTTGTATGTTTTTTGGAAATTTCATGTAAATATTAATAAAAATATGTTTTTTAAAAAATAGCTTACTAAAAGCTGGCTGTGGGTTCTACAGTGTCGGCAAGGTGACTCAGGAAGGTGACTTGGAGGCTACCTTGACTGGTGGAGAAAAGGACGCGATAAGGGAACAAAACGAACTTGAGCTCCTGCCAAACACAGGCAAGGAGGGTGTATGAAATTATCAGAAACTCCAGGACCTTGGACTACATGCAGCCATCCTGATCTGCCTATCTTGCCCTTGGGACTGTTCCCAAGCCACAAATTTGAATGGCTTTGCTTTGAACCCTCCTCAGGTCTTGGGCTCCATGATCATTGCAGATGGTGACAGCAGTCACAAAATTAAAAGACGCCTGCTTCTTGGGAGAAAAGCAATGACAAACCTAGACAGCATCTTCAAAAGCAGCGACATCACCTTGCCAACAAAGATCCGAATAGTTAAAGCTATGTTTTTCCCAGTAGTGATGTATGGAAGTGAGAGCTGGACCATAAAGAAGGCTGATCGCCAAAGGATTGATGCTTTTGAATTCTAGTGCTGGAGGAGACTCTTGAGAGTCCCATGGACTGCAAGAAGATCACACCTCTCCATTCTGAAGGAAATCAGCCCTGAGTGCTCACTGGAAGGACAGATCCTGAAGCTGAGGCTCCAATACTTTGGCCACCTCATGAGAAGAGAAGACTCCCTGGAAAAGACTCTGATGTTGGGAAAGATGGAGGGCACAAGGAGAAGGGGGACGAAAGAGGACAAGATGGTTGGACAGTGTTCTTGAAGCTACTAACAGGAGTTTGCCCAAACTGCGGGAGGCAGTGGGAGACAGGAGTGTCTGGCGTGCTCTGGTCCAGGGGGTCACGAAGAGGCGGACACGACTAAACAACAACAACAGGTGTTTGGAAAGTGTCATTGAAGTCTGGCAATACTCCTCGCTTGCCTGGACTGCAGAAAAAGGTCCCCCCCCCCCTCACCCTGCCATATTGGATCACAGTCACATAATGGTAAAGTTGGAAGGGATCCCAGGTATACTGCCACTGATTGTGGGAGTTCTATCTCATAGCTCAAAGCTGCAGGCAGACCCATCCCCAAATTCTAAGAACCATCCTGGATTTGACCAATCCTGTCCATTAGCTGTTTTTAACCCGTTCATAAATGACCTGGAGTTAGGTTTACCAAATTGTTCAGGGATGGCAAAGAGCCCCAAAAGGATCTCTCCATACTGGGCAAATGAGCAGTAAAATAGCAATTAACAAGGAAGAAAAAAAGTACATTTCCCCTCCATTTCCTAGACAAAGGCCATAATTACAAGTGAGCATCAGATCAGCATGAGCCAGCTCTGAGCATGTGCAGAGTGCCTTCGCTTCCCAAGCCCCTAGGCAAGCCTTTGCCGCACTAACAGGAGATTTTGTCAGCTGGACCAAAGGTAACAATGCAAATGGTCCTTTTGATTTGCAGGTTGTTGATTAACCAGATGAGCAACCCTGGAAAGAAAGAACAGTAAGAGCAAAGGTTGAAAGCGGGCAAGACTGTCCTGCTAATGCACCTGCTTGCTGCAGGAATCTAACTGGAACTGGGGGTGGGGGGCAACAGGTTCATATTTAAATTACTGCGCTCCCTGGCAAAGGGACACCCAGAGATGGGACTCTTCCATGGCCTTCCAGATGTCACTGAATTCACAATTTAACTCCTGCATTTGCAGCACCCCATGATCTCTCATTTGGGACGCGGGTGGCGCTGTGGGTTAAACCACAGAGCCGAGGGCTTGCTGATCAGAAGGTCGGCAGTTCGAATCCCTGCGACGTGGTGAGCTCCCGTTGCTCAGTCCCTGCTCCTGCCAACCCAGCAGTTCGAAAGCACGTCAAAGTGCAAGTAGATAAATAGGTACCACTCCGGCAGGAAGGTAAACGGCGTTTCTGTGTGCTGCTCTGGTTTGCCATGTGACCCAGAAGCTGTATGCCAGCTCCCTCAGCCAGTAAAGCGAGATGAGTGCCGCAACCCCAGAGTCAGCCACGACTGGACCAAATGGTCAGGGGTCCCTTTACCTTTACCTTTACTATGATCTCTCATTATTCCTGATCACCAGTCAGGCGGGTTGGGGATGAAGGGGGCTGGTGCCAGAGAATATTTGCAGAGCAGCAGGCCCCCATCTCCCCCATTTCTGGAATCTAGATTAACGGGGGGCAGGGATTTATTGAGGGGAGGGATGAGGGTGGATCACCTTTGACTGCATTGAAAGGGTGGAGGGTAGGAGAAGGGGAGAGATGCACTCCACACATGCTCAAATGCACGGTTGCTTGCTTGCTGGTTGTTGATTTTTTTGCAGGCTGGACTAGATAGAAGACAACAACAGATCCTAGGAAACTACCTTACTCGGCTCCCTTGGTCCATCAAACTCTGGATTGTCTACACTGACTGGCAGCAGCAACTGCTCTCCAGGGTTTCAGGCAAGGCACACAGACCTGCAGCATGAATTGGGACCTTCTGCTTGCATGCAAGGCAGGTGGTGAGAGTCAGCCCTTCTGAGCGTGTGCATAGAACTCGATTCGAATCTAGATCAGACTCCGGTGATTACTCGCTGCTCTGTGTGTGGGGGGCACTCTGCATGCGCTCAGGGGAACCGTTCCTGACCCACTGGACGTCTAGAGCAGCCTTCGTCTCTGGCCCCCCATTAAACCGACCCACCTGCCGCCTTGGGTTCAGCTGCCAACCAGGCGCCCAGGATCCGCTCCGACTCGCCCCCCGCATAAATATGCGCGGTATCCAGCTCGCAGTGCCCGCGGGCCAGGAACGCGCGCAGCATCGCCCCGCTGGCCGCCGCGTCTGCCCTGCGCCCGAACTCCATGGTGCCCAGCACCGAGCGCACGCCGCGGCTCTGCCGGCGTAGCCCCGACATCCCGGCGGCTGCAGCAACAGCTCGATCTGCCTCCGGCTGGACTCGAACTCGCCACCAGCTGGGAAACAGCCTTTTAAAGCACGCGCGACGCCACGCCTTCCCTTCCCAAGTAAGGGGCCGTCTCAAAATTCCTGCAACGTCTTTTTAGAGCATGCCATTCTGCAGCATGTCGTTTCGTATGCCTGTTTTAAAAGGGCTGGTTTCAAGCAGCGCCTTCAGTCAGTCTGTCCTGCTAAGGTCTGGGAGACCTGGGTTCAAATTCCCCACTGGGCTATGAACTCGCTTGGGTGCTACCTTGGGTGCGACTGTCTTTCGCAGCCTAACCTACCTCTCAGGGTTGTTGTGGGGATTAAAGGAGGAGGGAGGTAAAGGGACCCCTGACCATTAGGACCAGTCGTGGACGACTTTGGGGTTGCGGCGCTCATCTTGCTTTATTGGCCGAGGGAGCCAGCGTACAGCTTCCGGGTCCTGTGGCCAGCATGACTAAGCTGCTTCTGGCGAACCAGAGCAGCGCACGGAAACGCCGTTTAGCTTCCCGCCGGAGTGGTACCTATTTATCTACTTGCACTTTGACGTGCTTTTGAACTGCTAGGTTGGCAGGAGCAGGGACCAAGCAACGGGAGCTCCCCCGTAGTGGGGATTCGAACTGCCAACCTTCTGATCTGCAAGCCCAAGAGGTTTAACCCACAGCACCACCCACGTCCCTTCTACATTTACAGTTTCCCTTAATATTCAAGATTCAATCTAGAGCATTTTCACAATATTGTTTTAGATATTCTTTAAATGTTATCCATTCCTTACACACTTTCTGGTTTGAGTTTCCTCTTATTCTCCCAGTCCTTTTCGCAATTTCCAAGTATTGTATCGTCTTCACCTGCCAGTCTACCTCTGTAGGAATTAGTCACCTTTCCAGGTTTTTGCTAGTAAAATTCCAGTCACCGTAGTTGCATACATAAAGATGGTTGTAAAGTTTTTTGGGATTTCACTGGAAGGTTTTAAGCAGAAGTTGGATGGCCGTCTATCAGGGATGCTTTAGTTGAGATTCCTGCATTGCGGGGGGGGGGGGGCTGGACTAGATTACCCTCAGGGGTCCCCTTGACCAACTCTACAATTACAGTGATACCTCGGGTTAAGAACTTAATTCGTTCCGGAGGTCCGTTCTTAACCTGAAACTGTTCTGAACCTGAAGCACCACTTTAGCTAATGGGGCCGTCACTGCGCGATTTCTGTTCTCATCCTGAAGCAAAGTTCTTAACCCGAGGTACTATTTCTGGGTTAGCGGAGTATGTAACCTGCAGCGTCTGTAACCCGAGGTCCCACTGCATTCTAAGGCGCCGCCACAACCAAACCGCAGAGCTCCGCCCCGAGGCGCTTCCAAAACGCGGGCGGCTGGCTCTGCGCCTTCCGTGGGGCTGACTCCTTGTTCCCCCCGGCCGGGAGGCGGAGCGAGGCCCCGATTCCTCCCCCTTCGGTGGGGCGGGCTCTGCCGTCAGCTGACTCGGCCGCATCCGCCAACCCTCCCGCCGGCGCCGCAGGGGAGGAGCTGCGGCCGAGTCGGGCTGAGAACAAAACAAAGCAGCGCTCCGAGTCGGCGTCTGAACAGCCGCCAAGAGGAGCGAATCCGGTTTGGGCGCAATGGCACCCCGGGGCGCGCAGACGAGGGCTAGGAGCTAAAGCGCCTTCAGCATCTTTGGGCATCAGAGTGAGTTGAATGATTGCGGTTGGGGGTTGTCCCCAGGCGAAGCAGGGTTCCTAACCCGGGGGTAGGGCACGATGTTTCCCTCCCCCGAGGTCAAAACCAGGGCAGTTATTTTTTTAAAACCCTCTTTTCCTTTCCCAGCTTAATTTCTCCGTAGGTTTATCGTACTAGCCAAAGGCCAGGATGATAAAAATTCGTGATGCTAAGTTCAACATATTTATAAATTTTATATACCGCTTGATTTTTTTATTTTTATTTTTTAAAAAAACCTTCTCAAAAGCAGTTTCCAAAAGGCAAATCGATAAAATTAGCACAAAAAACATCAATAATTTAAGGTAAAATAGCAATAGACTAAAAAGATTAAAACTCGCATCGTAATAATCTGGGGAGGCTGGCGTAAAAAATGTTTTTAGCCGGCACCGAAAAAGAGGAGAGTGAAGGTTCCTATTTCAATGGGCAGGGAGTTCCACAGTGCAGCCACACAAGAAGATTGAGTTATTACTATCTATCATTATTCCTCGATGACTGTCTTGCAAATGAAATGGAGACCACCTGGGGCTTAGGTTTATCAGGAGGCTGTTTATCAGCAAGCCCCCATCCCATCGAAGGCCTTGGGTGTGGTTCCTCCTTTCTTACAAAATAAAAAAAGCCACTTTGCCTGTTCTCAGAGGCCTTCCTGTGTCCCAGAACTGACCCCAGGCTTGAAAAAAAATAGGTAATGATTCAGCCTGGGGAAAACCTTATTATTAAGTGGAGTTTGGTAGGGAAGAAATTTTTTTTTGTTCATTCTCTTTGGTGGTATATCGAATGTGTTTTGATGGGTGGGAGAAGATGAATCGTGGCCCATTGCAACTGCTCCTCTTTTTACAAGACCTAATTATGTACAAGTGGCTTCCTCATTTCCAGACCTCTGCAAAGGTGGAAAGCAGTGATAAACGAGAGTAACTCTGGGCATGTGCCGAGTATATTCCTCCATCTTTGCTCAAAGCCAGTTTGGAATTCGCTTCTTGGTGTTCCACCTGCTAGATCTGTCCTGGGGAAGGTCATTGTGGTTGCGATTCTGCCTCCTTTTTTTTTTTTTTTTTTTTTTTGCAACTCTCTTTATTTTTTTGAAACAGTCTCCCTGTTCTTGCAGTGATCAATAGAGGCTAACCCAAAAGTTCTGGCCCCTAGCTATAGCAGAGTAGATTTCCCCCATCAGATTTCCATCAGGCCAAACCCTCAATGTCGCTTCGGGGCAATTCCTTCTTGGCTACTATGAGCGAGCAGGATACTCTCTAAATCATGGGTAGGCAAACTAAGGCCCGGGGCCCGGATCCGGCCCAATTGCCTTCTAAATCCGGCCTGCGGACGGTCTGGGAATCAGCGTGTTTTTACATGAGTAGAATGTGTCCTTTTATTTAAAATGCATCTCTGGCTTATTTGTGGGGTCTGCCTGGTGTTTTTACATGAGTAGAATGTGCACTTTTACAGTGGTACCTCAGGTTACAGACGCTTTAGGTTGCATATGCTTCAGGTTACAGACTCCGCTAACCCAGAAATAGTACCCCGGGTTAAGAACTTTGCTTCAGGATGAGAGCAGAAATCGTGTGGCGGCGGCGGGAGGCCCCATTAGCTAAAGTGTTACCTCAGGTTAAGAACAGACCTCTGGAATGAATTAAGTTCTTAACCTGAGGTACCACTGTATTTAAAATGCATCTCTAGGTTATTTGTGGGGCATAGGAATTCGTTCATTCCCCCTCCCCCCAAATATAGTCCGGCCCTCACAAGGTCTGAGGGACAGTGGACCGGCCCCCTGCTGAAAAAGTTTGCCGACCCCTGCTCTAAATTCTCCAAGTGATCTTTGTCCATGAGGGCTGGTGGTTTTGTGACCTCTTTCCCACCCGGATCTGTAGAATGAAAAACAGCCTTTTGTCCTCACCCAGAACAGACCAGGGATGTGGGGCTGGCGAGACTCCGCTGGACTTCTTCTCAGACAAACATTCAGATAGCAAACCAGGTCACAGTGTGGTAAATACTGAAGTGGTTTGTCACCCTCTTGTTTACACACACCAAGGTGAAGCGCTCCAGAATCTGATCTTGCCTTTGGACTCCAGTCAGAAAGGTTTTTTTGTTTTAAAAAAAAGCTTTTTACTTTCTTGTCTGGCTAGCAAAAAAGAAGAAAAAAGAATGCAGCTTTGGAAGACCAAACTCTCTCTCTCCCTTTCTCCCTCTCTCTCTCTCTCTCTCTCTCTATCTCTGTGTGTGTGTGTGTGTGTGTCAGAATGAAAAATAAATTTTGTGCTGAAATGACGATTTCTCTGTGCCTGCAAAGCAAGAATATGTGCTGGGGTGGGCAATTCTTGCCGGCTAAAGTCCTCTCTCTTTTTCTTTGCTTGTGGGATTGTGAAAGGGTTCCCTGCTCACAAGTGTGATTCTTCCTTGAGCTGTTTTTTTTTCAGTATGCAAAATGCTGATGGCCCTCATGTCAGCTGTCCAGATCCCAGAAAAAGTGCTTTGCAAGAGTAGCTGCTTGGGACAGTGCCCTAGGCTCTGTGGTTTAACCCACAGCGCCACCCGCGTCCCTTGCTTAGTTGGATACAACTCTTTAAACTAGCCTTCCCCAAGCTGATTCCCTCTAGATGTTTGTTTAGCATTCTAGGTTAAAATTATGGATTAAAATTTGTGCCTGAGAAGGCTTTACCTAAAGGGAAAAGTTTTTCGCAGGCGTCAGGAAGAATACAATTGAGACATTTGACCAATGTCAATTAGCAGGGAGTTTCAGAGTGCAGCCACGCTAAAAGACTGGTTCCTATGACACTTATTTTTTTCCTTTCTTCCTTGGCAGGTTCACGGTTCAGCTATGGACAAATAATCCTGGCCTTATGTTTCGTGTGACTTCTGCGGCCTCCCTTTCGCTAAATTCCCTAAATTGAGCCTTTGCTCAGATACGCACAATGCCGGTTCATCTGCAAATGATCCGTTCCCTGAGCATGAATTTTTCCGATTGCCCCAATGGCTCCCAGTGGGTTTGGGAGATATTCCACGAATGTGCCCAGGACGGCTGGGACATATCCAGTGTGGTGCTGGGCTTGCTCTCCATCTTCTGCTTTGCTGCGGCTTCTTTCCCGTAAGTAACAAAAAGCAAAAACAACAACGGTTGCTTCCTCTTTGGTTGCCTTGAGTGATCATATCTCCTAATTGAAGAACTCAACAACCCACTGCTGGAATGACGGACGAGTTTCTCATTGCTAACCAACCCTGACACAACATTTTTTTTTTTTTTTTTGAGGCGTGAGTCACTTCCCGCTCGAGCAAGTCTCCTGCTGCCCTTAGGAAACTCCAAGCTTTCATTTTCTCCACTTTTTTTGCAATGGCAATGGCAAAATCCCTCCAAATGAGACACGAAACTCATGTGGCTGGCTGGAATCTCGAGCAAGGTAGTGAGCCCTGCGCTGCAACATTTCGTTGCAGTTCTCACCTACGTTGTCTCTTAAAGTAAAGCCCAGGAAATATATCTACTTAAGGTAAAGGTACCCCTGCCCGTACGGGCCAGTCTTGCCAGACTCTAGGGTTGTGCGCTCATCTCACTCTATAGGCTGGGAGCCAGCGCTGTCCGCAGATACCTCCGGGTCACGTGGCCAGCGTGACATCGCTGCTCTGGTGAGCCAGCGCAGCACACGGAAAGCCGTTTACCTTCCCGCTGGTAAGCGGTCCCTATTTATCTACTTGAACCCGGGGTGCTTTCGAACTGCTAGGTTGGCAGGCGCTGGGACCGAACGACGGGAGCGCACCCCGCCGCGGGGATTCGAACCGCCGACCTTTCGATTGGCAAGTCCTAGGTGCTGAGGCTTTAACCCACAGCGCCACCCGCGTCCCTTGACCACTCGCGTCCCTTGAATATCTACTTATTACTCACCAAATGAATCCAGGGCAGGTTGCGAAAACATCATTTAAAATGAAGTGCATAGGTGAAGCAGCGATCGTTACTTGCTTCAGATGTCTTGAGAAAGATCGCTCTGTGGAAAAATGGTTGCAGGCTAAGCGGCCCATTTGCCCTGATATAGCAGCTCTTCTTACATTCTTAAATACATGTCTATCTTTTTGCCCAGGCTTTCCCTGACCCAAGATTGAAGACCCTGTCTTTATTTCTCTGAATTCCCTGAAATTTTATTTGGGGTTTTTTTTCCTTTTCTGCTCACCAGAACTTAATTAAACAGGCTGATTTGATTGACATCCTATGACCTTTTAAAATTTGGTGGGTTGTTTTTTGTGGGGTGGAGGTTATTGGGTTGTTGTTGTTTTATTTTGTTTATGTATTTTGTGGTTTTATATTTTGATTTTATTCTCTGAACCTCCCTGAGACCTCCGGGTATAGGGCGGTAATATAAAATCGACAAATAAAATAAAAAATAAACAAATGTTTTGCTGTATACAGCTTGCATTTTTGTTTCAGCGATGTTGCTTGCTTGTTCTTGCATCCTACACTTTTTAGAGATTTAAAAATATCATGCAGTTTATGCACACTTTTAAATAAGTGAATGTAAAATAAAACCCATAAAACTAACTAATATCAAAGTAGCAAAACAGAAGCACAGAACTATCTCTAGATATAAAAAGCAATATTGTAACCGTGTGTGTATATGTATCTGTGTGTGTCTACATGCAGACTTCTACAATCTTCCTTTTTTTTGACTGGGGATCTGGTCACCTGGAGATATAATTTGCTTGCCCTAGGTGACCAAGCAAAGCTTGACCAGCAAGCCTACTCTAACTGCTTCTTCCTCAAATGTCTCCCCTCTGCAGCCAATACTACCTGGCCTGTAAAACTGGGATTATGGACCAGGCGTTATCTGTCTACTTCCTGTTGGGATGGTTAGGAGGAGACTCTTTAAACCTGATTGGGTCGTTCTTGGCTGACCAGCTACCACTACAGGTAAGAAGAGCCTTTCTGGAATAGAGTGAACTGAACTGAAATGGATGCTCTCATCCATGTTTTGTGTGGTTTAAAATAGGACCACTCTGTTCTGCCCTGGTCAGACCTCACCTGGGAGTCCTGTGTCCAGTTCTGGGCATCTAATCCAGATCTGCATTGGCTCCCAGTACGTTTCCGAGCACAATTCAAAGTGTTGGTGCTGACCTTTAAAGCCCTAAACGGCCTCGGCCCAGTATACCTGAAGGAGCGTCTCCACCCACATTGTTCAGCCCGGACACCTAGGTCCAGCACCGAGGGCCTTCTGGCGGCTCCCTCATTGCGAGAAGTGAGGTTACAGGGAACCAGGCAGTGGGCCTTCTCGGTAGTGGTGCCCGCCCTGTGGAACGCCCTCCCATCAGATGTGAAGGAAATAAGCAGCTATCTTATATTTAAAAAACATCTGAAGGCAGCCCTGTTTAGGGAAGTTTTTAATATTTAACGCGGTATTGTTTTTAACACTCAATTGTGAGCCGCCCAGAGTGGCTGGGGAAACTCAGCCAGATGGGCGGGGTATGTATGTATGTATGTATGTATGTATGTATGAATGAATGAATGAATGAATAAATAATATCATCCTCATCATCCCAGTTTAAGAATATTGACCAGCTGGAATGGGTGCTGAGGAGGGTGACCCAAGAGGATAAAGGGTAGGCATAGGCTAGGTTACCAGGGACAGTCCCCGGATTTGCAGATCTGTCCCCGGACAAATTCTGTCCCCGGAATGTCCCCATATTTGCAAATCTGTCCCCGGGAAACGTGGCAACGGCAGCCTCAGCAGCCCAGAGCCAGTCTGGTAGCGCAGTTGGCTCTGGCTGGCTTCAGGAGCTGCTCACTGCCGCCGCCACTGCCGAAGGAGAACCGGGGACGTCCGGCGGTACAGATCTCCTGCCCACTTCCCCCTTTGTTTTGACAGATCGGGGGAGGCTCAGGAGTCGTGGACGGGTGGCCGTTGCCCAGGAAGGGCGCAAGGCGCACGGTTTCTCTTCCAGGCAAGGTGCAAAGCCCTTCTTTCGCACCCTGCGAAACATAAATGCGCAGAGTTTTTAAAAAACTGGGCAACAGCCGCCCACCTGCGACTCCTGAGCCTCCCCCGGTCTGTCACAACAAAGGGGGAAGGGGGCAGGAGATCAGGGAAGGCTTGGAAGTCACGGGCAGGCGGCATGCCATTGCCCAGTTTTGGTCTAGTTGACCCTCGGGGTCCCTTCAAACTCTACAATTCCGAGATTCTGTGGAAATGAATTCAGTGAAAGAATGTGATTTGTGACTGCAGTTTAGGGCAATCTTTTTCCCCACACTTGATCACTTTGCCGAATCGGTATAGCCTGTGGGTGCAGAATTTTAATTCTTTAAAATTCAGAGTTGCTGTTGACAGCCCTCTCTCTCTCTCTTTTTCTCTTTCTCTTTCTTTCTCTCTTTCTCTGCTACAGGTATACACAGCCATCTATTACGTCCTGGCAGATCTGCTTATGATGTCTCTCTACCTATATTACAAAGTCAAGAACCAGAACAGAACCTGTAAGTTTCAACTCACTAACACGGGCCAAGAAAAGCAGGTTTTGCAAAACATTAAACAATTGTAACTTTTTTAAAAAAAACCAAAAAAATTAGCCCTGCTCTCAGGAAATACTTTCAACACAAGTTGGGGCCCCATTTAAGGGTTTGGGGCATGCAACTTAATTCTAGTTTTTACCTCTGGGCATGTGCAGAGTTCTCTGCCCTACTTTGCCTATGGTTAAGAACGAACCAAAATGCCAGGGTTGCAGTTTTCCTGGAATACCCTTTAAACCTTTCTACTCAATGCTCACCGACTTCCAGGGTGGAATGCAAGCTGGTGTGGGTGTGCGCTCTGTACATGCTCTAACGCTTACTTAATTGGCTCCAGGGCTCAACATCTACCCTGCCACTGCATAACCACGTTCCTGTCCTATACATTTTAACTGTTGTCAGTTTGTATAGTGCCATCAGTTTGTGTGATGCTTTAGAGAACAAAAGGGCAGATTGTTGTCTCAAAACACCTACAATCTAAAGTTTGGCAAGGATTCATAAATTAGAAGCCCTGGGTCAATCTTAAATCGTAATCCTTAAATCTTTCCCCACCCTTTAAAACAAAGGACTTGCCTCTCCATCTTGTTAATTTCATCAAACTTTTTTTTTTAACCAATCCTTCCTGTAGATTTGTTAACTCTGTGAACAACTTCCCGGCTGCTGATAATGAATTTATCTCTTCCTCTTTTTTTGAGATATTTTAACACTGTGAGGCTGAAGGTCAGTGGCCGGGTGTCATTTTGGGACAGTTCCCCTAAAGGAAAATCGGTTACTGATGCCATAATTCTGGGAAACCCTGTGTACCCCCAAAAGCCACAGCAGGGCTAAACATTACTAATAATGGTTTATTATTGACTAATTGCACTTTTTTCCTCTATTGAGCTCATGTAATCCCCACAACAGGGACGGGGGTGGCGCTGTGGGTAAAAGCCTCAGCACCTAGGGCTTGCTGATCGAAAGGTCGGCGGTTCGAATCCCCGCGGCGGGGTGCGCTCCCGTTGTTCGGTCCCAGCGCCTGCCAACCTAGCAGTTCGAAAGCACTCCCGGGTGCAAGTAGATAAATAGGGACCGCTTATTAGCGGGAAGGTAAACAGCGTTTCCGTGTGCGGCTCTGGCTCGCCAGAGCAGCGATGTCACGCTGGCCACGTGACCCGGAAGTGTCTGCGGACAGCGCTGGCCCGTGGCCTCTTGAGTGAGATGGGCGCACAACCCTAGAGTCTGTCAAGACTGGCCCGTACGGGCAGGGGTACCTTTACCTTTACCTTTAATCCCCACAACAATCCTGGGCGGTAGGTTAGACTGAGAGGGCAGGCACTGGCCCCCAGTGAGCCTAATGACTGAGGGGGCAAATTTGAACCCTGTTCTCTCCCAGGTTCTGGCAAAACAGGCTAACCACTACGCCACACTGTCTCTCATACCCCAACTTTCCTCCAAGTGGCATACATGGTTCTCCCCGATCCATTTTGCCCTCACGAAAACAACCCTGCGGGCTAGAATAGGCCAAGAGGCAGTGACGGGCTCCCCCAGCGAGCTTTGCAGCTGAGTGGGGGATTCGAACTCTGCTGTCCCAGGTCCTAGGCCGATGCTCCAAACCACTACGCCACACTGCTGAAATGTTGGGGAAATTGTCAGGCAGAAGCTCCGAGGGCCTTCTGGTGGTTCCCTCACTGTGAGAAGTGAGGTTATGGGGAACCAGGCAGAGGGCCTTCTTGGTAGTGGCGCCCGCCTTGTGGAATGCCCTCCCATTAGAAGTCAAGGAAAATAAACAACCATCTGACTTTTAGAAGACATCTGAAGGCAGTCCTGTATAGGGAACTTTTTCATGTTTGACGTTTTATTATGTTTTTATACAGGGGTTAGCAAACTTTTTCAGCAGGGGGCTGGTCCACTGTCCCTCAGACCTTGTGGGAGGCTGGACTGTATTTTTTGGGGGGGCATGAATGAATGCCTATGCCCCACGAATTACCCAGAGATGGCATTTTAAATAAAAGCACACATTCCACTCATGTAAAAACACGCTGATTCCTGGACCGTCTGCGGGCCGGATTTAGAAGGCAATTGGGCCACATCCAGCCCCCGGGCCTTAGGTTGCCAACCCCTGTGTAAGACCATGTGTTGTTAGCTAATATTTAGTTGTCATTGAGATACTGTCTTTGTCTGTGTTGTTAGATGTAAATTGTTTTGCAATAACAATTGCAAACCCATGTTTTTATATGTCCCAGAGTGGCTGGGGCAACCCAGCCAGAGCGGCAGGATACAAATAATGAAATTATTATTATTACTTCGGGAAACTTTTTAAGGGGGTTTCCCATCTCCTTGGTTTTTTTAAAATAATATTTATTGCTTTTGAACAATTTACACACTACAAAACCAAATAAAAACAAAAAAGAAAGACAAAAAGAAATGAAAAGAAAAAGACAGTACAATACAATATAAAAACACTACATAACACTAACACATTAAACTAACAAAACCAAACAAAAACAATTTAAAACACTCAAACAATTTCAGTATCTTATGTTTCATTCACTTATTTCACCGACCTCCTCTCACCTCCCTTTTTGTATTCCACTTCTGTCAAATGTTTCAGCAATTCCTTTCCATCTTCCTCTGTTGTCTGTCCTATAATTATCCTAACACATTCTAACCTTATTTTACCTTTAAAATTCCATTAATCTATTTATACTTAAATCCTTATAACATTTCTACTAAAGCCATATAAGTTCATCCCCTTGTTCACACGCCACCCCCACCCCCGGTCAGTTTTCTGGCTTATCCTAAACTCTGGCCAGTTTTCTGCCTTATCCTAAACCAACTTCTCTCTTTCCCTCCTCAGTCTCCGCTTCAATCAATGCCACTTTTGCATTCCTCGTTGTGGGAACGGTGTCTGTGACCTCCTTCCTGGGCAGACCTTCCTCTCTTCCCGGAGATGACACTGCGTCCTTCAGAGGGAGGATGCTGCTCTCGTCCGCAGAAGATCGTCCTGGGTGGGAGGTATGCTTGTTTGTTTGTTTCACCTAAAGATCGGAAGCTGGAGGTCATGTGAGGCACAGGGCGAGCCTGGTGCTCAGGTTTCTGCTGGAAGAAACCCCTCCCAATTTATGACATAGTTACGACAAATGTATGATGTTTCACTCAGGGTGTTATGGGTAATTTGGAAAACCTATAAAAAGGGGGGGACGCGGGTGGCGCTGTGGTCTAAACCACAGAGCTTAGGGCTTGCTGATCAGAAGGTCGGCGGTTCAAATCCCTGCGACGGGGTGAGCTGCCGTTGTTCAGTTCCTGCTCCTGCCAACCTAGCAGTTCGAAAGCACACCAGTGCAAGTAGATAAATAGGTACCACTGCAGCGGGAAGGTAAACGGCGTTTCCGTGCGCTGCTTTGGTTCGCCAGAAGCGGCTTAGTCATGCTGGCCACATGACCCGGAAGCTGTACGCCGGCTCCCTCGGCCAATAAAGCGAGATGAGCGCCGCAACCCCAGAGTCGGCCACGACTGGACCTAATGGTCAGGGGTCCTTTACCTTTTATAAAAAGGGGAGCCATTCTTTGTTTGGGGCTTCTTTCTGCTTCTTCCACATGGTAGTTTGATGTCTTCTTGCAACAATAAAGATCAGGCCTACAGGCTGCTGTTTTGCTCCTATAAAAAGACAAAGAAAGACAGGAGCAAACTGAAAGTAAACAGGAGACAAGAGGAGAACTTTGCAAGAGTGTGGCATCACTTCGTCACTTTTGTTAAGTCGTCTCCTATTTTACATCACCTGAAGGGTTGGGCCTCTTGGAAGTGAACTATTTTGGCAGATTTGGTAGTGGGACTGTCTCCCTCAGGTGGACTCTCCTTCCTTGGAGGATTTTAAGCAGAGGTTGGATGGCCACGTGTCATGGATGCTTTAGCTGAGATTCCTGCATTGCCGGGGGTTGGACTAGATAATGATAATGATGATAATAATAATAATAATAATAATAATAATAATAATAATAATAATAAAAAATAATTTATACCTCGCCCTCCCCAGCCAAGGCCAGGCTCAGGGCGGCTAACAAGCAATAATAAAGACAAGTTGAATGAATACAACTTAAAAACAAGATTAAAATACATTAAAATATTGAAACATTAAAATATTAAAATGCAGCCTCATCACAGGAGGAGAAAGGAAAAAGAAAGAGGGGGAGGGAATAAAATTGGCTCCAAGCCAAAGGCCAGGCAGAACAACTCTGTCTTAAAGGCCCTGTGGAAAGAAATCAGATCCTGCAGGGCCCTGGTCTCATGAGGCAGAGCGTTCCACCAGGCCTGAGCCAGTGTTGAAAAAGCCCTGGCTCTGGTTGAGGCTAATCTAACTTCCTTAGGGCCCGGGACCTGTAGGGTGTTGCTATATATGGACCTTAAGGTCCTCCGTGGGGCATACCAGGAGAGGCAGTTCCGTAGGTACGAGGGTCCTAGGCCGTGAAGGGCTTTAAAGGTCAAAAGCAGCACCTTAAATCTGACCCTGTACTCCACCGGGAGCCAGTGCAGCTTGAAAAGCACTGGGTGAATATGCTCCCATGGCAGAGACCCCGTGAGGAGCCTCGCTGCAGCATTCTGCACCCGCTGGAGTTTCTGGGACAGCTTCAAGGGCAGCCCCACATAGAGCGAATTACAGTAGTCTAGCCTGGAGGTGACCGTCGCATGGATCATGGATAGATGACCCTCAGGGTCCCTTCCAGCTGTATGATTTGCTTGTGAACGGTTCTTTCTTTGCCACGCTTACCTGCCGAGGAGTAACGGGAGATTCTTATGACACTTGGAACCAAAGGGCCTGTTGGTGAGGGGGCATGTAATTTCATAAAAGTTTTGTTTCGGTTAATTAGTTTGTTATAATGGTTTTGTGTATGCTTGCTTGTTGAGTGGGGGAAATATAATAGTGTATTGCAGTTGCTCCAGCTCACCTCATTCAACAACAAATTACGTACAGTTAACTCGTAACTTGCGTGCATTTAACGGATGCACATTCAGCCAAATGGAAATATAATCCAGTCAGGCACTGAAAATAGAAAAACAACTAGAACTAAACCAGGCCAGGTGGAAAAACTACAGTGGTGCCCCGCAAGATGGAAAACCCGCTAGACGAAAGGGTTTTCCGTTTTGGAGGTGCTTCGCAAAACGAATTTCCTATGGGCTTGCTTCGCAAGACAAAAATGTCTTGCGAGTTCCTGCGGGGGTTTTTTCCTTTCCCCCCCTTTTTCCCAAGCCACTAAGCCGCTTAACAGCTGATCCGCTAAGCCGCTTATCAGCTGATCCGCTAAACCGCTAATAGCGCTAATCCGCTAATGGGCTTGCTTCGCAAGACGAAAAAAAGCGCAAGACGAAGGGACTCGCGGAACGGATTCTTTTCGTCTTGCGAGGCACCACTGTACTTGCCCCCAAGAAAACTTCCTTAAAGGGAAAGTGTTCAGTGCACAAGAAGAAGCCTAAGAATGTTAAAATGAGATGCCGAAAGCTGTCCTCTCAGACTGGAAAAATGAATTTCTCAAAGCTATTTAAGTTGTTGGAGAATTCAAACACAAAGAACTCCAGCGCAACAGCCCAAAATAAGAACCAAAGCCCAAGCATATTAAAAAGCAGCTTTCTGAGCTTGGCCAAAATAATTTAAAAAAATTAGGTGAGGTGGGCACCAGGGGGAAAAGGCGTTGGCAATCCCACCAGCCAATGGACCCAGGCTGTTTTGGCTTTACACGCTGTTCCCGGAAAATAACCCCACTGTAAACTGAGAGCTGCCTATATTTCCTTATTCTTGAAAAACGAATAAAAAATATTTTCAAAAAATAGAGGAGGGGAGCCAGAGGGCGGCGGGGTTGGTTTGGGCAGAATTAATTTTAAAGCTGTTCTGTCCTTGGACCATTTATTTATTTTTAACGGCCTCGTTTCCTTCCGCAGCCTTTCACCCAGCAAGAAATCATTGGTTTCATTATCGGGTCTGTTTCATCTGTTCTCTACCTGCTTTCCCGGGTCCCACAGATCTACACGAATGTAAGCTGCGCTGGAGGAAATGGGGCGGGGTCTGTTTCAGTACCAGCGGCTCTTTCAGGCTGGCTTAGGAAGGGAGGCTGCTGTATCTCAGTGGCAGAGCAACTGCTCTGCATGTCGAAATTCCTGGGTCAACTCCCAGTGGATTTCCGGATACGGCCAGGAGAGACAGGACGTCTGAAGCCCTGGGTGGCTGCTGCCAGTCAGAGAAGATCTGGAGCTAAATGGAGCAGTGGTCTGACTCAGTATAAGGGCAGCTGACTTTGCTTTTGTTTAAATGGGCCCTTTTCTTTGAACCATGAGGACTAGAATTTTGCTTTCTTTTTTTAAAACTTCTATTGATAAATGCAATACTTACAAACACAAAACACTAAACCAACTTATTATACATAGATACATACACCTCTCAACTTAGATTACAAAAAAAGAAAACAGACAAACAAACATAAATCTTGATTTTCCTCCACCTGTGTGTGGCTTCCTTTTCTTCTTTTCGCTGTATTATATTATTTTTGACTATCTCATCTTATACCCATTTCTTCTTATTTTTTTACTCTATAAGTTTCATTCATTGCATATTGATATATTAATAGCAGAACCATTTTTTTTTGATGTATTCCTTCACGCAAGTCCACTCCTCTATCAGTTTTTGGTCTGATTGGCTTCTTACCACTCCTGTAAGTCTTGCTGATTCTATATATTCACAAAATTTTATTTGCCATTCTCTTATTTAGGGAGTTCCCCCCCCCCACTTCCAATTTTTTTGCTATACAGTGGTACCTCGCAAGACGAATGCCTTGGAAGACGAAAAACTCGCAAGACGAAAGAGTTTTTCGTTTTCTGAGTTGCTTCGCAAGACGGATTTCCCTATGGGCTTGCTTCGCAAGATGAAAACGTCTTGCGCCTTTTTTTAAAAACCGCCTATACATTCCTACGGGAAACCGTCAATACGCAGTGGTGCTTCGCAAGACAAAAAAACTCGCAGAACGAATTAATTTCGTCTTGCGAGGCCCCACTGTAATCATTCTGGCCGCAGCAGTTGCATATAAGAAAACTTTCCCTAGCGGCAGGAATATAGAATTTTACTTTCTTTTTAGCAGACGGCAGAGCATTCTGCTTTGCTTGCACATGGTCTGAGGTTCCATCCCCAATCAAAAAAGGTTGGGCTGCTGGTGAGGGGAAAGGCCCTTCCCTGGCCTGTGGCCCTGGAGAGCAGCTGCCAGTCAGAGTAGACTGTATGGGGCTAGATGGGTGAATAGTCTGACCTGATCCAAAGCAGGCTTTGCTCATTTTCTCCAGTGGCTGCGGCTGGGTGGGGAAGTGATCACAAGTGGCCATCAGGAGCTCAGCTCAGTTTGGCTGCTAGAAACAAACCTTTTGCACCTGGTAGATCTGAAGAATGCAAGTACAGCCTGGGTACTGGATCAGACCAATGGCTCATCTATTCCAGTTCTGACACCCAGATGCCCCAAAGGGAAGCTCACAAGCCGGACCTGAGCCTATCGCTCTTGTGATTCCCAGCATTCAGTATCTAGAGCTTTACTGCCTTCAGGCAGAGCATAGCCATCATGGCTAGCAGCCGTGGATTTGGGATTCTAGTAAAAAAACACACCAATGTAGATCTGAGAAGCCTGAAGTCTGCTTCTGTCTGCACGATTCCAAACGCATCTGTGTTGTTTGCCTTAAAGGTAAAGGTAAAGGTACCCCTGCCCGTACGGGCCAGTCTTGACAGACTCTAGGGTTGTGCGCCCATCTCACTTAAGAGGCCGGGGGCCAGCGCTGTCTGGAAACACTTCCGGGTCACGTGGCCAGCGTGACAAAGCCGCATCTGGTGAGCCAGCGCAGCACACGGAAACGCTGTTTACCTTCCCGCCAGTAAGCGGTCCCTATTTATCTACTTGCACCCGGAGGTGCTTTCGAACTGCTAGGTTGGCAGGCGCTGAGACCGAGCAACGGGAGCGCACCCCGCCACGGGGATTCGAACCGCCGACCTTTCGATCGGCAAACCCTAGGCGCTGAGGCTTAGATGTTGTTTGCCTTAGATGTCTGCAATTGCACCCCATTCTTCCCGACTCTCTGATGATGATGATGATGATAATAATAATAATAAATTTATTATTTATACCCCACCCATCTGGCTGGGTTTCCCCAGCCACTCTGGGCGGCTTCCAACAGAACACTAAAATAAAATAACCTATTAAACATTAAACAGGTCTGCCTTGATAATTGCAATTCCTCTTAACTTTCCTTGCAGTTCAAGAGAAAATCGACCGTTGGCATATCTTACTCTCTCTTCGCTCTGGTGATGCTGGGGAACACTTTGTACGGACTCAGCGTCCTGCTGAAAAACCCGGATCGGGGCCAAGCTGAAGGCAGCTACGTCATCCACCACCTCCCATGGTTGATTGGCAGTTTGGGAGTCCTGGCTCTTGACATCGTTGTATCCTTTATCTCTCTGCCCTGACACCCCCACCCCCACCCAGAGTTCAGATTTTTTTACGTTTCTGCAGAGGCAAAATCCCATGCAATGTGAGAATTCTATAGACAATGCATTATAGTGCCATAACTTTTAATTATTTACCCAGGGAATCAACTCTCTGCTTACTCAACAAAGCTTGCTGAGCGATGTTGGGCCTAAGCTACCAAACAGGTAGCATGGGTAAAACCGGGATTGGGTCCACCTATGCTCAGCTCCTGGGAGGAAAGTGAGAGCAAGTGGGTCTACTCTGCTGCATATTCTCTTCTGCTCCTCTGCCTTGTCTTCATGCAAATGCAGAATTGTGATGAAGCATTGCAATGGGGCTGCGTGACGACAGCCTTACGTTTCTATCTATATAGGAAGATATATGCTGCTGACTTGATTTCTTTTCTCTTTTTTTTTTTTTTGCAACACCACATTTAAGTAGCAAGGGTCTTTTTAAAAAATAAAAGGATTACACAGATTAATTTGAGGTGGACCAACGGTAAAATCAAGAGGCACCCAATTAAAAACTAAAATTGGCTCTTCCTGCTGCAGAAACAGTCCTTAACTTCACCAATTCAGATCTCGTTTCAGTTCCTTGCCTACCGTCGGAAGAGGCTACCGTCGCTTGAAGAGAGAGAGGCTCTCCTGGGTGCTCAAGAGGAACCTGCCGAGAGCTGACAAGGCACAATTTTTAAGTGAATGAAGATGCTGTGAAGGCCTCCTCCATTCCTCTGGACTTTGGAGAGCATGCAACACAGTTAATCCTTTACTGTTGAACAGATCCTTCTCCATTTCGGGGTTGGGGCTGACTACCTCTAAACGGACAATGTTTCTATTTAAAAGGGTGGGTTGGGGAATTAATCTCACAGGTTGTAAGCTGAGGAGTGAAAATGGTGCATATTTTTATTTTTATTTTTAAGTGTCTTTTGGAACTCAAGGTGCACATAGCTCCCTCTTCACAATCACAATCCAAAATAAGGACAAATGTAATTTAATGAGGAGGTTTGGATGGGATCAAAGGGAAATCACTGCAAGTGGGGATTGGGTAAAGCTGTATCTCTGGGCTTCAAAGAGTTATTTGCCGTCATAAACACAGTCACAGGTGAATTCTGCCAAGACCCATCGAGGGTGAAGGGCAGAGGTCTTGTTCAGTGGCACACACGTTGGGCATTCATTGTGAATAAGCGTTTTATTTGCACAGATGGATAAATATGAAAATAAACTTAACTCCCACTTTCTAATAATGTCTGGATGCATTGGGAGAAGACGAAACAGAACCGTGGACAGCCAAGGAAGCTCAATGTTGGAAGATTCGGGGCAGGTAAAATTCTTCACCCAGCACATACCGTATTTTTCGTTCTATAAGATGCACCAGACCACAAGACGCAGCTAGTTTTTGGAGGAGGAAAACAAGAAAAAAATATTCTGAATCTCAGAAGCCAGAACAGCAAGAGGGATCGCTACGCAGTGAAAGCAGCAATCCCTCTTGCTGTTCTGGCTTCTGGGATAGCTGCGCAGCCTGCATTCGCTCCATAAGACGCACACACATTTCCCCTTACTTTTTAGGAGGGAAAAAGTGAGTCTTATAGAGCAAAAAATATGGTAAAGTGTGGAACTTGCCCCCATAGGTGGCAGTCACAGCCACCAACTTGGATGACTTTGAGAGTATTGGACAAATTCAGAGAGAAGAGGGCTATCCATAATGGAGGCAGTAGTGTTTCTGGATAGCAGCTGCTGGAAATGGAGAGGGCTGGTTTTCCATTGGGGCATCTGGTTGGCCACTGTGAAAACAGGATGCTGGACTAGATGGGCCAGCAGTAAGTAACCAAACAAACCCCTGTGTTGTAAAGAACGTCAGCAATGTCTAGGCAACACGATGACCATATACATACATAATAGACAGTCTTTATAGAATTCCTTCACACGATAACGAGTACAAAATTTAGCAATTCTATATTCTCCCACCACGCTGACAAAGAATTCTATAAAACAGTAGTCAATATCCAGAACCAGTGTTCAGTGTTGGACATCATATTTGCTGAATACACAAAGCTTCACAGCTTGCCTTTCATCGTACACAGTTTGGTACCTCGCTTCATTTAAAGATTTTCAGAGACTTTGAGACTAAAGATTTCATTTAGTACTTTTTATGGTTTGAAATACAGTGGTGCCTCGCAAGACGAAAAGAATCCGTTCCGCGAGTCTTTTCGTCTTGCGTTTTTTTCGTCTTGAGAAGCAAGCCCATTGGCGGAGTAGCGCTATTAGCGCTATTGGCAGTTTAAGGGCTAAAAACGGGTTTTTAAGGCTTAAGGGATTAGCGGTTTTGCTGCTAAAATGCTTTTAGCAGCTTAGCGCTTCAGGAAAAGGGGTTTTGGAGCAGAAAAAAACCCTCAAAATTTTTCGTCATTTTTCGTCTTGCGAAGCAAGCCCATAGGGAAATTCGTCTTGCGAAGCGCCTCTGCAAATGGAAAACCCTTTCGTCTTGTGAGTTCTCCGTCTTGCGAGGCATTCGTCTTGCGGGGCTCCACTGTAATTCTATAACATATGTCTATGGTCATCGTGTTGCCTAGACATGCTGACGGACTAGATGGGCCAGCAGATCATTCTCTTACGTTGTTAATCTTGGCCACTCCTCTCTTCAGTGTCGAGATTTGAACAGGATAGGTTTCCTGGGGGGGTTTTAGTCAGCCTAAACTCTGGAAAGGTGAGGGTGTGTCCCCCACAAAAGGTAAAGGGATCCCTGACCATTAGGTCCAGTCACGAACGACTCTGAAGTTGCGGCGCTCATCTCACCTTGCTGGCCGAGGGATCCGATGTACAGCTTCCGGGTCATGTGGCCAGCAGTACTAAGCCACTTCTGGCGAACCAGAGCAGTGCACGGAAATGCCGTTTACCTTCCCGCCAGAGTGATACCTATTTATCTACTTGCACTTTGACGTGCTTTCGAACTGCTAGGTTGGCAGGAGCAGGGACCGAGCAACGGGAGCTCACCCCGTCACGGGGTTTCAAACTGCCGACCTTCTGATCGGCAAGTCCAAGGCTCTGTGGTTTAACCCACAGCGCCACCCATGTCCATAACATGTTGACTGCAAAAATGATACTAGAAAACTTTGGTTGTGAATACAGAAGTAGGTGATCGCTAGAACAACTCAAGCTAGCCCATCACTCTTCCCAGGAAATACTTCGCTGCTTTAAAATGTAGGTAGGTTGTTTAATTCGAATTGTGGAGGAAAACACCTCAAAACAGTAGGAACTTTCTTCACTCTTTTAACAGAGACCTCTCTTTCCCTCCCAGCACTGCAAATCTCAGAGCTCCCTGTGGGGAGGTACAGGCTGCTAAACCAGTTTGGGAACTGTAGTTCTGAGAGGGTAAAATGTGCCCCCCCCCACAACTTTCAGCATCCTTAACAAAACTACAGCCATGACTGTTTAAAAGTGGTATTGTAGAACTTTAAATGCATGGTGTGAATGTGGCCAGTCTTTCAACCTAGCCCAGTGTTTTTCGAATTTGGAGCTCCACCTGTTGTTGGACTACAACTCCCATGATCCCTGACCACTGGTCCCGCTAGCTGGGGGGCGATGGGAGTTGTAGTCCAGTAACCTTTGGGGAGAGTGCAGTTTCCCTGACCATGCTAGACAGGCTATCTCACTGACTGACTTGTTACAAGCACCGCCACACGTCAAACAAACCCCCTGTGAGGAACGTGCAAAAACTGTGAACTTCCCAACGCAAGTTTTCACATTTTTTTGTGGTTTATTTTATTTTTTATTTTTAAGTATGGAGGCTCAAGTATAAGATGTAGATTCCGATTTAAGCATTACAAATAAAATAAAAATAACCGGGGAGGGGTGGGTTTAAAAAATTTTCTGCATTCCATAGAAATCAAAACAAGAGAAGGGATTTGGGGGCGGGGGAGAGAGAAAGCACCTCACTGTCCCCATTAAGAAAGAACATCTTGCAGCCATCACCAACTCAGCAAAATTCCTCACAGCTCAAAAAGTCAGGGGGTGGGTGGGAGAGAGTTTACTTCAGCCTTCTGCACCCCCCCTCCCGCACAGCCCCCCACCCCCAAACATACATGGAACAATTTCTTTTCCAGTTTTTCGTTTTCCTCTTTCACACACCACAGTATATAATAAAGTTTTTTTGTTGTTTGTTTTGTTTTACATTTTTTACACCAATGTAACAAAAGATGAAAAGAAAAAAGCAGAGGGAGGGGAGGGGGACGGAAGGAAGGAGGGAGGGGAAGGGGGGGTAAGACTAACAGAATGGCCTGGTGATTTTATGCATATAGATGGTGGGGGGCCAGGAAAAAAAAATCAGGTCAACGAAATAAACACCACCCCCTCCTGTGGATCTTTTTCTCTCTACAGAAATGCGCTCCGCAAAGTCTTGAGAATTAAAAAAAATATGGTGCAAATTAAGCCAAGAGAGAGAGAGAGACTCTGATGAAAGTTTATACAGCTTTATTCATCCGGGGTGGGGTTAGGGAGGGGGTGGGACTTGAGACAGCACTTTGTACGTGGGCATGATGTGATGGAGACGCAGACAGAAAAAATAGTGGCAGGCGGGTGGTGGGGGAGAGGAGAAAGGGAGAGGGGGAAAAGTTCTCTAAGAAAAAGGAATCTAATGAGAGCATGGCATGTCTCGTTAGCATCGTCAACGGAGCGGGTTTTCTTCGTTTTCGTTTTAGCTTTGCTGCTTCTTCTTCAAAGCCTCCACCAGGTCGATCTTCAGAGCTTCTTGCTTTGATTTGTCCGCAAAAGTCTGCACAGACCTGGAGGGAGAGAGCCAGAGGGTTAAAAATGGAGATTGCAGAGTGGCTGATTGGGAAGGGGCCTTGGATTTGCGTTTTGGGGAGAGAAGAGGCAGAAACTTATACGTTATATAGTTATGAGCCTGCTAAGAGCTCCATTTTCTGGAAAACAACTCTTCTGGCATTCCACAGGTTCCTTGCTAATTGTGACATCTCTCTGAAATCTCTTGAGGCCTCTTCCCAGCTGCTGTATGCATACTGGATTAATTTACATCACTGTGCAATGACTGCCAAGTGTCTTAAAAAGTAGTTGAAAGTCATAGTCCGAAGGATCAAATTTTTCCAAGCAATTCCCTTGTAAACCTTCCTTTTTGTAAACTGCTCTGAGGTGTTGTTTAGCAATTGAGCTGTATATAAATTTCATGACAGACTGACTGAAGAGGCTAGTAGGTTGCATGAGCCCATGCTGGCTGGGGGAGAAAGCAACAGCCCTCTCATCTACTGTCATGCCCCTGTTACTCAGATAGACTAATGCTGAATGTGGAGGTTCCATGGGACCATCACTGCCGGCAGACTGATCCCCTCCATATCCTAGCAGTGAAGGAGCAGTTGGCCATTATTTCACACCTCCTTAGGTTTCCACAACTCTACTGGAAAACTACTTCAGTCCGTTCTATCTGTCTGTCTGTTGCTTTAGTAGACAAAATCAAACCCACACACGTTTTCCGCAGTGTTCCTGAAAGAGAAGGGAAATTTTCTCCCCAGCTGCCATCAAAACAAGCAAGGCATCTTCTTCAACACGGCTCAAGGGGGTTTCTGTGGCATGTTAGGAGCTCAACTCGTGGAAGGTTAAGCCGGCCTGAGGTTAGTCACTGCCATGCAGCCTAAGCAGTTAGAATTCAGAAGAGCAATTCTTTTTTCCCTTTAAGACAGTGGGGATGAGACTGCACAGTGTTTGATTTGGGCTGGGACTCTTCGGCGAATTGTATTGTTCCTGATAGAGTCAGGGGAAGGAAGAAATGGCCATGAGTCAGACCTTGGCTTTTCTACTCCTTTCCCTGTTTTGCCTCAATCCCAAAGCTCTGTGGATTATTGCCACCATTTGTGGTGCTGCAGAATCCAGCTTCCATTTTAAATGGGGGGAAAGAGTGAAAACAAGTGGCTAGACCTCAAGAAAAAGGGGAAATAGTTCAGCAGCAACCTGCAACTAAATTTGTATTCTGCAAAAGTCCAAAAGAATAAAAAACAATCCCCAAATGAATTTAAGTGGTGTATGCAGAATTCAGGACAGCGGGCTTCATTTTAACTTTTATAAAGCCAAGTTTCTGGTCCACAGCAGTGGTAAGAGAAGCCCAAACATTTGTGAGCAAGGCCTGCTGAAATCTTGGAAGGGAGGCTTGAAGGAGTTTCAGCACCCCACACAGCTCCTTGCCGCCCCACATCCCAAATCAACTGATAGGGTTTTCTGTGGAATTTCTAACAGTTACCAAATTCCACTTTTTTAAAAAGGAAGGGATGGTGTTGTTACATTTACAAAGAATTTGCTGGCGTTTCTGCATGGTGTACACACAGCCCTTATGGCATGGTTTCTCTCCCCACCCATGCACAGACTGATAAACAAAATCACACACACACACAATTTATTTTTAACATACCAGGTGCAAGAAACTCCAAAACAGTGGGCAAGTAAGAACAAATCAAGCCTTTGGAAGAAAGGGACAGTGAGAGAGAGAGAGAGAGACAACGGGCCCTAGCAAGTTCTAACTGGTTCAAGTTAGAGGTTAGGGGGTTAGTTTGTGTGAGGGCAGAGAGTGCCCCAACATGCGCTCAGGGAAGGCAGGATTCGCCCGGCCAAAGTTAAGTGCTGTTTTAGTGCCAAGTGGTGCACTTTGCAGGCTGGAGGGAGGCCAAGGGGGAATACCTGGGCCGGCTTAGTTATCCGGCTGAATGTACATCTGGCGTTGGGTCAGGACTTGGGACAGCTCCCTCTGCAACTGCTTATACTTTTGGTTGTCGGGAATAGCATCAATAGATCTAGAGAGGAGCAGGTGCGGAAATGGAAAAAAGGGAAGAGAAGCAGAGGAAGTAAAAGAACAGGTCAGAAGAGTTGGAGAAACAGAAGCAGAATGGGGGGCGCTGGAGTTGCAGGAGAGAGAGAACACGGCAGGTAGAAATAATTGAGTGGGAGGAAAGGGGAGACAGACGACGTTGCTTTCAGGTAGCAAAGGCAGAGAGGAAGGAGTTCATCGTCAACTGATGCTTCTTTAAGTTTGGAAATCGGATGACACACAGCTTGGGGGTGCCTGGGAAGCAGCTGCTTCTAAAGTAGCAAGCTGCCAAGTCACACAGAGTGCTTCTTCACAGAGGAAGCTCTTTGTGCTACCTTGAAGTCTGCTATCTGAAACCTTTGCCACATCGGTGTTGCAATTTAATTGGGGAAATGCAGCTGGGAGAGGGTGGGGATAACAGAAACCTAAGACTAGCTCAGAAGAATTTAACAGAACAGGGCACTCTTAACGGTAGAACAGTAGGATAGAGGTGAAATTCCAGTTGGTGCTTGTAGTGGGCTTGAAATGCAGGGAACCAGGGCTGCATAGCATTGCTAAAATGTGCTGCGGTTCAACACATTCCTCAAAGAGAAATGCCTTTTTTTAATGATGGTAATAATTCATGGGAGTCAAGAGGGTGGAGGAAGGAGGCAGGGGAGAAGAACAAAAACAACCGCAAAGTTGCAGTCCATCCCTTACCTCAGTCCATTGACAATGTCCTTCGTTTTCCCAAAATAAATCTCATTCAGCGTACTTCTGATTTTATTCTCCATGTCCTAGAAATGGGGTGGAGGAGGGGGGGGGGGGGAGAGAGAATCCACAATCAGTTCAAAGTGCTAGTTTTCCCCCTAGAGGAAGTGGCAGAAGCAAGGTAGAGGGCCTGGAAGATGACCCATCACAGGAACACACCTGTGAAAAGCTTTCAGGTGAAAAGGAACGAGGTTATGTTTGCTGCGCCTTTCCCCATAAAAACAGGACTGCTTTGCTCTGCGTTGCAGCATGACGCCCCCTCAGACACCCCATTGGTACACATTGAAGCCCACACCCCCATCCAAGTACAGTGGTACCTCGGGTTACAGACACTTCAGGTTACAGATTCTTCAGGTTACAGACTCCGCTAACCCAGAAATAGTACCTCAGGTTAAGAACTTTGCTTCAGGATGAGAACAGAAATCGTGCAGCGGTGGCATAGCGGCAGCAGGAGGCCCCATTAGCTAAAGTGGTGCTTCAGGTTAAGAACAGTTTCAGGTTAAGAATGGACCTCCGGAACGAATTAAGTTCTTAACCCGAGGTACCACTGTATTTTAAAAATAAAACCCTCCTTTTTGCCTAGTAATGGCTGGCAGGATGGATGTACTGAAATCAAAAGGATTTAAACTGGCACGGGGAAAAGGCCAATTTAAACCACAGAATCATTTTGAGGAGACGATGTTCTTAATGGGGCTTATTGCCTTCAGCAAGTAAAATAAACCCCAAAGTGGCATGTTTAAAATAAATGAGAGAGAAGCAAGGGAACTGAAAAACAATTGTGTAGGAATAAACATTAAGGTTTTAAAACAAGAGACAGAATGTTGTAATCCCGGCCACTAGAGGGCAGCAGGCACCCATGCAAGCAAACACCCGCTGCAATTCAAGTCAGGAATTGTGGGTCCATCTGCACCACACATTTAAAGCAATATCGTACCACTTTCAACAGCGATGCTTTCCACAAAGAATCCTGGGAGCTGTAGTCTGTTAAGGGTGCTGAGAGGTGTCAGGAGATCCCCTATTCCCCTCCCAGAGCTACAATTCCCAGAGCGGTTTAACAATCAAGCCCTCTTCCCTGGGAACTGTAGCTCTGGGAGGGGAATATTGGGGAGGTCTCCTAACAACTCTCAGCACCTTTAAGAGGCTCCCAGAATTCCTTGGGGGACACCAGGGCATTGGCATGAGACCGCTTGGAATGCATGGTGCAGTTGGGGCCTATACAACCTCAAAGATGAGGTTGGGTTTAAGTCTAGCTGGATCCCCAACAGTCAAGCAAACAGGTGGGGTGACTAAGGATCTTTTAACTACAGTGGTGCCTCGCAAGACGAAAAGAATCCGTTCCGCGGGTCTTTTCGTCTTGCGGTTTTTTTGTCTTGCGAAGCAAGCCCATTGACGGATTAGCGCTATTAGCGCTATTGGCACTTTAAGGGCTAAAAACGGCTTTTTAAGGCTTAAGGGATTAGCGGTTTTGCTGCTAAAATGCTTTTAGCAGCTTAGCGATTCAGAAAAAGGGGTTTTGGAGCAAAAAAAACCCTCAAAATTTTTCGTCAATTTTCGTCTTGCGAAGCAAGCCCATAGGGAAATTCGTCTTGCGAAGCGCCTCTGCAGACGGAAAACCCTTTCGTCTTGCGGGTTTTCCGTCTTGCGAGGCATTCATCTTGCGGGGCACCACTGTATTGAAGGCTGTGATAGGCAGGAGAAAGAGAAGCAGGCAGAGCAGCATAATGAGCAGTGTTGAATCTGAACCAAGGGAACCTGGATTGGAGTCTTCACTGAGCCATTTACGCCTCGGGCAAGCCTTTCTTTCTCTCCTTAACCAGCCTCCGAGGGGAATTGTGCAGGTAAAATGGGAGGGGGGGGGGTGTAACCTGGCCAAGTGTGCCACCCTGACTCCCCCCCTGATCTTTTTAAATGCAAAAAAGGAACAAAAAAGTTGGGAGTGCCAAAAAGCAACGCTTCCCCAAAATGAACAAGATGCTCTCCCACTCTGTCTCATTTGCCCTTTCAAGTCTGCCCTAGCCTTGGCAATCAGGATGAGGCCAAGGGACACACAGCCAACAGACATTCTTGTCAGGGTGTTAACAGGGTGCATTGACATTTTTGGAGAGAAAAGAGGCGCCTACTTGCCGGGCGGTGTGACCTTTAAAAGAACAGCAGTCAGTGGGAGCCATATATTTCGAGAGAAAGAAGGGAGGGAGGGCATGGCTGTTTTACAGGTATGATGAACTAGCATGCCAGGGAGAGAGTCCAAGAGGGTGCTAGTTCATCATACCTGTAAAACAGGATCTAAGCACAAGAGCACTCGCTCCCCTCCGGAGGTGATGAGAAGCACTTTTGCCTCCAACTCTGCATGTAGAGCAGGGGTTGACAACCCGCAGCCCATGGGCCACAAGTGGCCCAATGGGGGTCGTTTAAACGGCCCATGAGCTGCCCCAAAACGGAGCCACCCATTCGGTGAGTCCCCGCGCGCTGCAATAAACCGGCACAGCATGGAGCGGGGACTCGCTTTCGTGGTGCCGAAAATCGCGTCTGCGCAGATGCCGGAAATCGTGTCTGCGCAGGCGCGATCCAGCCCACGGAGCGATCTCCGCGGGAGTGAACTGGCCCAGGTGAGGTAAACCTTGCTGACCCCTGATGTAGAGCATAGTCTTTATAGCTAGTAGCCATCAAGAGCTTCCCCCCACCCTGTTAATTTAATTTCAGCAGGTCAACTCTGAGTTGAACTTAGCTGGATACAACCCAGAGTGTGGTATCTGGGTGCAAAGCGGCATACTCTAAGGATCTCGTTTCTTGCTTTTTTAGAAAATGGAAGTTACTAGTCCTCAAGACTAACTTAAGGTTCATTCATTTCAACAGGTCTACTCCAAGATGACCTTTGTTAGATACAACCCAAAGTGTGGGATCTGGCTGCAAACCAGTGCAGCCTGAGAATCTCTCCCATTTCTTTTTTTTAAAAAATGGAAGTTACTAGTCTTCAAGACTAATGTTCATTTCCTCAGACCTACCCTGAAGTATAATTTAATTGGCTACAACCTCGAAAATTTAAATAAAGGACACAAAATGGTAGAATTTAAGTTTCCACAAGATGCAAAAATAACCAGCAAGGGGGCTGGGCTCTAGCTGTAGATGCGTTAACTGAAGCCAAAAAGTTCCATTTAGCCACCATATAGGAGAGCGGTAAGCAAATTGTTAAATTTGGGCTGATTTGGCCCATGGGCTGTTAGGTGCAAGACTAGTGTTGTAAGAAGGTGGATGAACTCCAGGGAGGAAATGGGGGCTTTCCACCCCACATGAAGACTCAACTCAACTGCCCCGGCTTCTTGGGAGACTGGGGTGGGTGGGTCGGCAACAAGGTAGAAGAGGGCACCCTGAATCTTGACTCCCTTCCCACCCACCTTGTCAGGACCTACCTCTACCAAGCGCCCAATGTTGGCTATGTGTGGAGAGGAGTCGCTCACAGTCTCGTCTTTTTCCATCTGGAACAGGGAAGGAAGAAAAATCTGGTTAAGAGGGAAGTCAACACCACAGAGGTTACACTGGTTAGAGCTCACCTGTTTGGGAGTCTGGAAGGAGGAAGAACACTGGGGATAGAGGAGAGAAAGGGAAGGCTGCTTGATGCATTGCCCAGGACCGGCTTGAGGACCAGAGAACGGTGGCGCCTTCACTTGGCTGTATAACATGAGTGAAACGGCTGCCACTTCTGAGTCCCGGCACGCTGAGCAGTTCAAGAAAGCCCCAATGCTCTTCCGGCTTCAATGTGAGCCTGAGAGGCATTGGGGCTCACTCATTGTGTAGGGCTGGGCTATGT
This sequence comes from Podarcis tiliguerta, assembly GCF_965153285.1. Taxonomy (NCBI): domain Eukaryota; kingdom Metazoa; phylum Chordata; class Lepidosauria; order Squamata; family Lacertidae; genus Podarcis; species Podarcis tiliguerta. The sequence continues at coordinate 13,371,495 of NC_139541.1, forward strand.
ATCTTGGCTGCTTCTTCCTCCCCTAAGGTGGGAAGCAGCAGCCAATATACAACAACAACAACAACAACAACAGCAACGTTATTATTTATACCAACAACAACATTATTTATACCAACAACAACAACGTTATTATTTATACCAACAACAACAACACAACAACAACATTATTATTTATACCAACAACAACAACGTTATTATTTATACCCTGCCCATCTGGCTGGATTTCCCCAGCCACTCTAGGCGGCTCCCAACAGAATATTAAAAACACGATAAAACATCAAACATTAAAACCTTCCCTAAACAGGGCTGCCTTCAGATGTCTTCTAAAAGTCAGATAGTTGTTTACAGTGGTGCCTCGCAAGACGAAAAGAATCCGTTCTGTGGGTCTTTTCGTCTTGCGGTTTTTTCGTCTTGCGAAGCAAGCCCATTGACAGAGTAGCGCTATTAGCGCTATTGGCGATTTAAGGGCTAAAAACGCCTTTTTAGGGGGTGGGGGATTAGCGGTTTTGCTGCTAAAATGCTTTTAGCAGCTTAGCGATTCAAAATAAGGGGGTTTGGAGCAAAAAAAAAAAAAAAATCAAAATTTTTCGTCATTTTTCGTCTTGCGAAGCAAGCCCATAGGGAAATTCGTCCTGCGAAGCGCCTCTGCAAACGGAAAACCCTTTCGTCTTGCGGGTTTTCCGTCTTGCGAGGCATTCGTCTTGCGGGGCACCACTGTATTTCCTTGATATCGGATGGAAGGGCGTTCCACAGGGCAGGCGCCACTACCGAGAAGGATGTCTGCCTGGTTCCCTGTAGCCTCACTTCTCGCAGCAAAGGGAACCGCCAGAAGGCCCCTCAGAGCTGGACCTCAGTTGTCCGGGCAGAACAATGGGGGTGGAGACACTCCTTCAGATATAATGGACCGAGGCTGTTTAGGGCTTTAAAGGTCAGCACCAACCCTTTGAATTGTGCTCGGAAACGTACTGGGAGCCAATGTAGGCATTCCAGCATCGTGATATATCAGCATATCGTGGTATTTAGCAGCTGATATATCGCAATGTTGAAAGTCAGGTATTCCCCAGCCCTGTTAGTAGGCGGTTCCCTAGACCAGATGGATGGATGAACAGCAGTATACAAATTGAATTAACAACAATAACAACAACTACTACTTAAGGAAAGGGCTGTAGCTCAGTGGTAGAACTTCTCTTTTCCATATAGAAGGTCCTAGGTTCAATCCCTGACATCTCCAGGTAGAGTTAGGAGAGACCCTGGTCTGAATACCAGGGCAGCCACCACCAGTCAATGGGTAGTACTGCCCCCTGGGGGCAGGTGGGATTACCTACAGTGGTGCTAAGAGACAGGGGGCACTGAAGCTATAAATGACCACCAGACTTTGGAAAGCTGGTATCGCTGGATCAACGTCATCCATTTTGTTGCATTCATTAAACTGAACAGTTTTAAACTGGATTTTGAATAAGTGTGCAATTCATAATTGTTCACCAATCAGAAATTTATTGTTACAGTGGTACCTCATGCTACATACGCTTCAGGTTACATACGCTTCAGGTTACAGACTCGCTAACCCAGAAATAGTGCTTCAGGTTAAGAACTTTGCTTCAGGATGAGAACAGAAATCGTGCTCCAGGGGCGCAGCAGCAGGCCCCATTAGCTAAAGTGGTGCTTCAGGTTAAGAACAGTTTCAGGTTAAGTACGGACCTCCGGAACGAATTAAGTTCTTAACCCGAGGTACCACTGTATTTTCTTCCTTCATGGGCTGTGCAAACCGCTTTTCCAAATAATGCTTTTTATGGAGGGTAATGTAGGGGGAGGGACGCGGGTGGTGCTGTGGGTTAAACCACAGAGCCTAGGGCTTGCCGATCAGAAGGTCGGCGGTTCGAATCACCGTGACAGGGTGAGCTCCTATTGCTCGGTCCCTGCTCCTGCCAACCTAGCAGTTCGAAAGCACGTCAAAATACAAGTAGATAAATAGGTACCGCTCTGGCGGGAAGGTAAACAGCGTTTCCGTGCGCTGCTCTGGTTCGCCAGAGCTAGATGCCCCAAAGGGCTGACTCTGCATAAAGCTGTCATTTTGCATGACTCAGGAGGTGTGAGATCACTGCGTAATTTTGCCTCTTGGTTTATTACCAGCAGTTTTATCGGACTCATTTCCGGAGCCATCAAGGTGCGGCACACAAGTAAACGAAAACAAGATTAATGATAATTGCAACGTTGTCTGAAATGCATCGGCGCTAAGATAATATGATTTCAGACTCATAAACGCATGCACGCACGCAACAGCAACAGCAGGAGTAGATTCAGACACAGCCTAAGCTAAGCAACAGCGAATCTGGGGGTCACCTGCATGTGAGAAGTGGGTATGCAGGCAGGTACCAGCCTGTTTTGTTTCCAGTAGATCAAATGCAATTAAGAGGCGACGTGAAAAAAGTTCATTATAAAATCATGCACGGCATGGAGGAAGTGGATTGGGTTGTCCCCCCATGACACTACAGGGGTACCTCCGGTTACATACGCTTCAGGTTACAGACTCTGCTAACCCAGAAATAATACCTCGGGTTAAGAACTTTGCTTCAGGATGAGAACAGAAATCGTGCTCTGGCGGTGTGGCGGCAGCGGGATGCCCCATTAGCTAAAGTGGTGCTTCAGGTTAAGAACAGTTTCAGGTTAAGAACGGACCTCCGGAACGAATTAAGTACTTAACCCGAGGTACCACTGTAGAGCTTGGGGGTATCCAATAAAGCTGTATGTTGGATTCAGGACACTTTTGTCATGCTGCGCAGGGACAAACTATGAAACTCATTCCTGCAGATGGCAGCAGTCGCCACCAACCTGGATGGCTTTAAATGAGGATTGGGCAAACTCATGGAGTCATACCTTGGTTTTCGAACAGCTTCGTTCTCAAACGTTTTGGGTCCCGAACACCGCAAACCCCGAAGTGGTTGTTCCAGTTTCTGAACTATTTTTGGAAGCTGAACGGACTTCCAGAATGGATTCCATTCCAAGGTATGACTGTGTTATGAGTGTCTACTAGCCATGGAGGCAGCAAATACTTCTGAATGCTGGTTGCTGGAAACCAGGGGACCAGGAGAGGGTTCCTGGGCTTAGATCCTGCTCGTGGGCTTTGCATCGGGGCATCTGGTTGGCCACTGTGAGAAGAGGATGCTGGACTAGGCGGGCTTGCTGGCCCTGATCCAGTGGGCTCTTTTATGTTCTTATGCTGTGTTGGACAAAGCCCTTTGAGAAAAAAGAACTCTCTGGTCAAGACAACCAAGGGGTTTCAAAAGAGGCTTCTGATCGTCCCTGGAAGACTCTCGCCCAGCTGTTTGGAGCTCCCCCAGAACCACGGGATGGGAAGTTTGCAGGGGGGAGTGGAGGAGAGGGAGGAGAGAGGCACTTGCAGGTCTTTCTCCCTCTGCTTGCAAAACCAGCCCGAGGGGGCGGGGGGGGGGGGAGAGAGAGACCAGCGCAAGCCAAGTGTGTCTGCTGGGCCCGACGGGGCGTGTAATTTAGTCAGAGCCTCCGAGGCAAGATGTGACCTGCACGGTGGCAAGGCGCCAGCTCCAATTAGCTGGCCCGAGTTCGTTTTTGACATACAAAAGGGAAATTGGGGAATGGCGGGGGGAGAGATTACGGCCTCCGTTTTGTTTAGGATTTTTGCACTGGAAGAGAATGCAGAATCTGCAAGGCGAGGTTGTGGGGCCCTGCTGTGAGCATGGGGGGGGGGGAAGGGAGGGTGCCCACAGTACCTTGGGAGAATCCGCTCTCTACATGCAAAAACGCACACACTCTCACACAGAACCACTTCCCACACCTGGACACCCTGCTGGCAAGAGCCGCAGGAGCTGGAAATAAATTTTCACGTATGGTGCAGATATTATGGCACTGCTCTGAAGGGCCCCCACTGAAAGGAATCTCCCCCTGTATTTCCTGAGCAGCCCAGGTGTTCCAAGGAGCCATGTGTATGTACACACAAACACAAAGGTGTGTGCCCCTGCTTGCTCAGCACACCAACCTCCCTGCCACTCCTTAAACATCAACCCCTTAGAGCTTCCTCTTCCCATCTCAGGCAAAAACTAAGCTACCTTTTTACCTTTCCAGACCCATTTCTGAAGCCACCTCTCTCTTCTGTTTGGCAGCCCTGCTTTGCATCCCCGTTTCCACCTCAATCATGGGCCTACTCTGAGTAGGACTGGCGTTCACTAGGATAGAACCCAGAGCATGGTAAATGGGCGCAAACAGCTACACCCTGAAAATCTCATTTTATGTTGTTGTTTTTTTAAAAATGGAAGTTAACTAATCGTCAAGGATCATAAAGGTCCCTGAATTTCAACAGCCTATGCTGAGCAGGACTTAGCTGGAGACAACCCATAACCATCCCGTTTGTGTTTATCGTTTGTATTTATTTTTTAAAGTATACAACTAGCAAAAACCTGAGGGGGCAAAAGGAACAAGATTTCTCCCTCCCTCTTTCCCTCCCACAGCATGCTATGAACTTCCTCTTCCACTATCTCACAACTGGGTTGTTCCAGCTGCCGCCCTCAGAAAGGGGAGGGAGTGACTCACCCACCTTGTGACTGGGCTAGAGACCTGCCCCCTGTCGGCTCATGCTGTGCCCCCTCCCCAATTCTCCCCTACTCCCCACTGTCTTATTATCCAGTCACCAGAGGAACGGAAAGGCCAGAATGTTCACATGGAGAAACAGGAGGAATTCCCTGGCTGGGGCAGCGGATCTCAACCTGACTCTCTTGCTCGGCAAACGGGGGGAGAGTTTCTCCCCCTACCGCCCACCGGCATCAGGAAACTGGGGCACTGAGAGCCCGAGCACAGAGCGTGTGACGCGCTGCAACTTCAGATCCCCCTGGTGGAAGGCGCAACCCCCCTTTTCCGCCTGCCATGACCTCACCCTACAAAGTCCACCATTGCTCTTCCACTTCACCCGAGGATGACACCTGGAGCTCTGCGGGATGGGTCTCAATTTGAAAATGAAACCCTGGTGAAAATATACAACAGCAGAGAGTAGGCAGAACAGTGCTCTCCCCGTTACGGTGAGGCCCGGAGTGATTTACGGCCGGGCCTTCCGTTGTGGAAGGAAGGATGCTCTCTGTGTGTGTCTAAGTGTGTAAATAAAGGCAGAACCCACACCCTGACATAGAATTCACCTCTGCTACCTAAGACTTCCATACAAAAGAAGCGTGGCTGCCATGATGTCTAACCCCTGTCGGCGCAGGAAGGCGGCTGAATTTAATCAATTTCATAAAATTTATATGGAAAAGTTAGTGGGAAGTGGCTTCTCAGTGGGCACCCAGGAGTGGGCAACAGGAGGCTCAACCAGATAGACCCCTCTGGACTTTCCTTGTGTACCTACCAGTAACAGCAAGGGAGGGAAAGTTATACCGAGTTACCGTATTTTTCGCCCTACAGGACGCACTTTTCCCCTCCAAAAATGAAGGGGAAATGTGTGTGCGTCCTATGGGGCGAATGCAGGCTTTCGCTGAAGCCTGGAGAGCGAGAGGGATCGGTGCGCACCGACCCCTCTCGCTCTCCAGGCTTCAGGAGAGCCACAGCGCCAGCCCCACAAGATCGGGGGACAGCGGGGAGGCGGAACGCCGCCATCCCACTGTCTCCCGATGTGGTTTGGAGGCTGATGGTGGGGAGACGCGTGCTTCTCCCCGCCACCAGCCCCGCAAGCTCCGGGGACAGCTGGGAGGCGCAGCGCATCTTCCCGCTGTCCCCGGACCTAGTCTGCAGGTGGGAGGCGGGGAGAAGAGCGCTTCTCCCCGCTGCCGGCCCCACAAGCGCCTGGGGGAAAATAATTTTTTTCCCCTTTATTTCCCCCCCAAAAAACTTGGTGCGTCCTATGGGCCGGTGCGTCCTATGGAGAGAAAAATACGATAATCCATCTAGCTCTGTACAGTCTGCACTGGCTGGCAGTGGCTCTCCAGGGTTTCAAGGCAGGAGATATTCTCAGCCACACCTGGAGATGCTAGTGCAGGTTGCAGCGGGGACCTTCTGCATGCAAAGCAGGTGCTCCACTGCTGAGCTACGCCTGTTCCTTCAAGACATAGGAAGCTGCCTTATACTGAACCAGACCCTTGGAGGCGAGGTCAGGGATTGAACCTGGGACCTTCTGCATGCCAGGCAAATGCTCTGCCACTGAGCTACAGCCCTGCACTTAAGACACAGTAGCACTGGAAGCTGCCTTATACAGGGCCCGTCGGCCACGATTCTCCAGGGTTTCAGACCAGGAGCCTCTCTTAGCCACACCTGGATATAATGGGGACTGAACCTGGGACCCTCGGCCGACAAAGGAAGGAAGGAAGGAAGGAAGGAAGGAAGGAAGGAAGGAAGGAAGGAAGGAATGCTCTTGTACCTGTCTGGTGAGGCTGCCCCCAAGGTTCATAGTGCCAGAGCCGGTTTTGTTCGTCTGCAGCCAGAGCATCACTGTGGAGGTCAGCTTGTAATGGGCAGTGCGGCCACTGGATTTCTCCTGGAGGGAAGGGGGAAAAAAGAGTTACCTCTCTTGAAAATGGATAGCTATTCAATGAAAGCCAGCCGCCTGTCTCTTCCCCCTCCCCACGTCAGGGTTGCTCGGGTGCTGGTGCGCCATCTGTTTTCTTCCCTGCAGGCTGCAAGGGGTCAACAACCTCCCCCACCCCCAATGGGCTAGAGCATCTCTATCCTGCCCATCTCCTGAAAGCCCCCAGAATGCCTTTGGTTTTCAGTTGGCTCTACTGAACCAAGAAAAGATGTGTTTTTCTTTTGCGCTCGGGAGTCATCAATCTGCTGACCCAGAAGGATGTTGCCTGTCGCTGGGACAACTACCTGTGGCTTTTAATAAGCAGCTGCTTTTAAAAGGTACATTTATATATATATTTTTTAAAAAATTGGGATCTGGGAGCATCTTTTTCAGTTGTAGCCAGCCAAATTCTGCATGTCTCTCCAGAATACCCAGGGCCTGTTTTAAACCATCCAACTGGGAAAATAGACCTGGAGGCTGAAATTATAGAAATACAGCTGTGGGGAGAAACAGCAGCAATTCACGGGGCTTTAAGAGAGCTTTTGGGTTTGCTGATCTGACTTTTACCTTTCCCCCCAAACGGCTTCGGAGCGTTTTCCAATATTAATAGGAGGGTGTGTGTTTTTTTTGCAGAGGGGAGGCAGTGAGGGGGAGATCAAGAGCAGCGGTGGCAGGGGGAGTTTATGAGCCTGAAACAATATCGCATTGTTTGGCTGAGCACCTGCGCTCATTAGCCGCCTGGAATTTAACAAGGACTTCTCTCCCCTCCTCAGGAACTGCCAGTTGCCAGAGAGAGAGAGAGACCAACCGACCAGGCCATACCTGAACTTCCACCACATGGATGGAATCCCAGCACCCCTTGATCTTCTTTGATCCATCGCCAGCTTTCTTAATTAGAATCACGCCAGCAAATCCGTGATCCAGATCCCAGAGGTAGACGGAGGAAACGCCCCCTTCGAAATACCTGAAATCAAAACAGAGAGAGACCAGCTGATCAGCTTTGTTAGCAGCAGAGCAGGGCAGAACAGAGCAAAGCATCGTCACTCCATCACCATTTATTATAAATATCTATGTATGTATATATTTGTATGTGCACTCTGCATGCATTTGCATGTATGTATATAAAGATCAGCTCCAAAGCCGCACAGCTAAGCGTCTGGTGTGAATTGATAGTAAATTGACAGACCAGGTGAAGCAGTTTCCTGAAAAATCTCATTTTTCTTTTCTTTTTTAAAGCAAGTTTCTAGCCCTCCTGCAGCTGTACCTCCTGAAATCTCAATAATTCTTTTTTTTGGGGGGGGGGGTTAGCAAGGAAGGATTCCAGTGGGCAGGGGCTTCAGTGCTCAGCAAACCTCCCACCACCATAGTTTGACTCCGTAGGACGGCTTGGAGAACCTTTTTCTGCAAAGAGTTGTGCAGTGGAAGGCAACTCCCTCCATTCTGTCATTGTCAGGATCCCACTCAAACCTGCACAATGCCATCGACTCCAATTAATGGCAACAAGCTGTTAGAGAGCACAGCTGAAATTTAAAACCAGCATTTTTACAGCTCAGTTCTTCCCAAGCTCTCTTTTCTCTCGTCGCTGCTAAACAGTGTGGGCTGGGAGACTCTCTTGCTCCCCTCCGCCCACCTTTTTACAGTGAGGTTGCCTAATTAAGACTAAAGGGAACAAGAGGTACGTGGCAGCCTGGCTCTGCAGGCCCTCCGTTGTGTGTGGGGGGGGGGAGAGAGAGAGGCGATATTTTGATTTATTGCAGATTTGCAACCAAGTCGAAAGCCTTTGCAGAACAGAGGTCCCATGACTGGGTTTAAATGTTCCTCCACCTGGCGTCCAGTGTGGAACTCAGAGAGCTGATTCGAACTATGAATGCCATTTTTCTTGTGCCTGCAAAAAGTTTGGGAGGGTTTTTTCGTTTTTGTTTTCTGCAAAAGCTGCTACACTTCAGTTGCTTTGTATGTGAGCCTCTCACACCTGCCCTTCTGCTGACCTAGTCGACACCTTTGCTGGTATCTCTTGCACACTGCCCTAAGCATTGCAGGCAAAGTCTGGCCCACAGAATTCCTGGGCGCTCTGTCTGGCCCATGCTGAAGCCTTCACAGAAACACCCACACGCACCCACACCTCCATTCAAAGCAACCTGAGTGCAAACAACGGAGGGTGTCGGGACTGAAGGGTTGTCTGAATCTGACCCTGCAGAAACCGAAGCAGCACGGAATTCACCCACAAACGGGTGTTTGCTAAGTTGCTCCCGAGGACAGTAACAAATTGGGGTAGGGGAATGGGAAGATAGAGGTATACTAATTCATGCACATTTTGGAAAACTAACTTTTCCTTCCTCTCGTATATAAAACCCTGGAACCGGGGAGTTTGTCTGGGGATGGGTCGAAGTCAAACAAAACAAAGACCCCTTCTGCCCCCTTTTTTTACACAACGCAGTTTGTCGGATTTGCAGCAATGACTGCTAGATGGCTTTAAGAAGAGGGATTTAAAAAGCTGTGGAAGCGGAGGGCAGATCTAGCAATGGCTATTAGGCCATGATAGAGAAATTGAACCTCTATGTTCACAGGCAGCATCCCTTGGGATGCCAGATGCTGGTGCAAAGCCTGGTCAAGTCTGAAGTATCTGTGGAAGGCAGGAAGAGAGGGCTATGACACTCAAGTTCCGCCTATGGGCTTCCTAGAATCATCTGGTTAGGGTAAGTGTGGGACGCAGGATACTGGATCCCAACTGGGTCCAAATCCAGAAGGGCTCTTTGAATGTTCTCAAGCATGAAACCTAAAGGGACACTCTCTGCGTAATAATTTCATGATGTGGGGGGCCGTTGCCTTCATATTCCTGCTTCTGGCCTTCCCAGAAGCATCTGGCTGGCCACTGCAGGGAGCTAGACAGGATGAAGCCATCTTGGCCTAATCCAGCAAAACTTTAAGGCGTGGCTTGCAATGGTCAAAGTAGCCTGCCCACCACCACTGCAGATCAGTTAGCTTCAGCGGAATAATTGTTAAATAGCAAAAAGGCTCCTTGTCAGCACAATGAATATCTGCACTGAGGCAGAGGCCATTCACAACATCCCCATCATCTTTGGACCACCTGCAGGCAAGGCAGATGCTCTACCACTTCCCCCTAAAAATAAAGCAGGATTCTAGCCCTCATGGTTCGGAATAAAGGGGAAATTTAAATAGAAACATAGGGATTTGCCCTCTGCAGTGTCAGACAGCAAGTCTGTTGAGTCCAATACTGTCTATACTGACTGGCAGCGGCTCTCCAGGGTTTCAGGTGAGGTCATCCCCAGCCATACCTGGAGACTTCAGGTATCAAAATCAGGACCTTCTGTACACAAAGGATGGGCTCTATTGCTGAACTACAGCCCGACAGAGGAGCAGGCTTTCTTCCCCACCCCGCAAATAGGCCATGTTGAACGAAAGAAAGAAGTCCGTCTCCCACTTCAAACTGAAAACAACACACACGACCAAAATCTATTCAGAAATTTAGGAAAGACTGGTGTACGGCCTCCCTCCCAAACCAGCCCTCTCCATTTGTTGCAATTACACATTTTACCAGGTTGTTCGGAGCACGAGACATTAATTAGGAGGCGAAGGGGTCCACTACAAGGAATACCCCATACCTTACAAATCTGTACTTTGATCCTAATGACATGAAACGGGACGGGGGGGGGGGGGGAGAAAAAGAGAGAGAGAGAAAGGCGCTCTAATTTTTACACGCTTCACATTTATGAGATTCTGCATAAAGGTTTTTGCGGGCATATTTTAAGAACGTGCTAAAACGTTGTCCGAGACCACATAAAGCCGTCGGAGGGAATGCTTCCAGCCAGAACTAACAAGCGCACACATGGAAACACTCAGGACGGCCTTTGTACCTTTAATGAATCAAATCTAGCATTAATATTGTTTTAAATACTAACATGCTATTTCAAGTTGGTTTGGAGCTGACTGGAGCTAGTGCCTCAGGTCCACCCCGCTGGGCAGGGGGGATGTGGCCGGCAAGGCAAAAAAACCCAGCCAAGTTGCTGTTCTGTGGCTTGGAACCACGCTGATCTCTGAGTGCCGGCACTGGCTCGGTGTGGTGGGGTTTTTTCCTGCCGTTGCAAATGTTGGAAGGCTCCGGTTTTCTTTCCCAGTGCTGAATTCATGGAGGAGAGGGGCTACCTACTAGCCACAATTGCCATCTTCTGCTGCCACAGTTGGGAGACAGGATTGCTTCTGAATAGGGACGCGGGTGGTGCTGTGGGTTAAACTACAGAGCCTAGGACTTGCCGATCAGAAGGTCGGCGGTTCGAATCCCTGCGACGAGGTGAGCTCCTGTTGCTCGGTCCCTGCTCCTGCCAACCTAGCAGTTCGAAAGCACCTCAAAGTGCAAGTAGATAAATAGGTATCGCTCCAGCGGGAAGGTAAACGGCATTTCTGTGCGCTGCTCTGGTTCGCCAGAAGCGGCTTAGTCATGCTGGCCACATGACCCAGAAGCTGTACGCCGGCTCCCTCGGCCAATAAAGCGAAATGAGCGCCGCAACCCCACAGTCGGCCACGACTGGACCTAATAGTCAGGGGTCCCTTTACCTTTATAATGCTTCTGAATAGCAGTTGCTGGAAACCACAGGAAAGCGAGAGGGGTCTTGTGCTTGAATTCTGCTTGGTTTCTCACAGGCATCTGGTTGGCCACTGTGCGAAAATGCTGGGTCAGGTGGGCCACTGGCCTGATCCAGCAGGGAAACTCCTCATTTACACGGGGGTTGTGTTCTGAGGCACCATGCGCGTCAGTGGGAGGTGTGCAAGCCCGTCCTGTCCCCTTCCAGTGCCGAAAATAGCACGTGTGTGCTGAGCGTGTGCAAATGGGGAGTTGCCAGTAGGCCAAGAGAGGGAGAAAAGTGCTGCCCCCCACCTTTCCCACACAGTGTTTACTTTTCTACGTCTTGCTTTATCTCCTTCCCTAATTGCCTTTGTCATCTTCCAAGGCCAGGAGATCTACAGAACCAGTGTTGTGGAATTAGCATGTCAGACCAGGACCTGGGAAACCAGGGTTCAAATCCCCACTTGTCCATAAAGCTCCCTGGGTGATCCTGTGGCCAATCACTGCCTCTCAGCCTAACCTACCTCACAGGGTTGTTGTGGAGATTAAATGAGGAAGGGGGAAACCATGTACAGTGGTACCTCAGGTTAAGCACCGTATTTTTCACTCTATAAGACGCACCAGACCACAAGGCTCACCTAGTTTTTGGAGGAGGAAAACAAGAAAAAAATATTCTGAATCTCAGAAGCCAGAACAGCAAGAGGGATCGCTGCGCAGTGAAAACAGCAATCCCTCTTGCTGTTCTGGCTTCTGGGATAGCTGCGCAGCCTGCATTCGCTCCATAAGACGCACACACATTTCCCCTTACTTTTTAGGAGGGAAAAAGTGAGTCTTATAGAGCAAAAAATACGGTACTTAATTCGTTCCAGAGGTCCGTACTTAACCTGAAACTGTTCTTAACCTGAAGCACCACTTTAGCTAATGGGGCCGCCTGCTGTCGCTGCGCCGCTGGAGCAAGATTTCTGTTCTCATCCTGAAGCAAAGTTCTTAACCTGAAGCACTATTTCTGGGTTAGCGGAGTCTGTAACCTGAAGCGTATGTAACCCGAGGTACCACTGTATGTCACCTTGTGCTCCCTGGAGAAAAAGGCGGGATATAAATACATAAGTAAAATCAATAAATGCTGTTACTGTAAGCTGCTTTGATCCCATTTACTTCATTTCATGATAGCATGAGACTTTTTATCTCAGGATCTTGAGTTCAAGCCCCACATTGGGCAAAAGATTCCTCCACTGCAGGGGTTTGGACCAGATGATCCTCATGGTCCCTTCTATGATTGCAGAAAACCAGGATGCAAATATTAAAACCATGTGCCGCTGTCCTGATCTGAAGGTAAATGGCACAGCCACTTTGCCAAGCAAAAGCTGGGTCTGGGCAGAGCCTAGATAGGAGTCCCCAAAACACCACCATATATTCTGTAACGTTCAGTACACACACACACACACACACACAACCATGAGCTTTCCGCAGATGGTAAAAGCAGGAAGGGGAGAGAAAAATAAGCCTCTTCGGTCCAGTTGTTCCTTCACCTCCCCCGCAACTTAAGCAAATCCGTCCCAAAACAGAGCCTGTGGGTCCCGGCGCAGGTATTCGGCAAATTCTTTCCAGCAGGCACACAGGTGCAAAAGCAGCCCTCGAGCAAACATACCGATCCGGTTAGGTATGCACGTCCTCCATGCCAGGTACGCTTAAAAGAGTGCACATCTGGCCGGCAGCTGGGCAGCTCCGACTGCACAGGGAGGCAGTCGGCCCTGGAAGAACAAAGGGCGGATTCAGACGCAACAGAGGGGCGCTTAGCATTGCGTCCAAAGTCGGCCAGGGCTTACAAGGCGGGAAGCCACAAGGCGGGCATCTGACACACACTTATTTTGGCAATGGAGCCTCTCCTACCACGAGCGGGGCATTTTGTGGTTTTTATTTGGCTAGCTAAGTCTCTTCCCATTTCCTTCCACACAATATCTATTTTTTAATTTTCATGCTCAGCCCCAATTCAACTGAAGCAACAGCTTAGTACTTGTCAGATTACTGTTGCCTGGACTTCCCTGACCTCCCCCTTCAATGAATCTTAGATTCGAAGTTCCTCAGAACTCGGTCTAAGGCGGATTTTTACGTGGTTTGCAACGGCAGCACTTCTACAGTATAAATGTACAGCGAAGAAAAATTTAAAAACAGTTCCCCAAATGCATGTTTGAGTTAGAAGCAGGGTCCCAGTTCGGGGGGCGGGGAATGAAGACTACTGCTCTTAACAGAGGGTGCACACCAATACCAGTAAATAACAAGTGTGTGTGTGTGTGTGTGTGTGTGTGTGTGTGTGGTTTGTGTAAAATGATGCAGCACAAATGCTAAGTGCAGTTACTGCTGGCTGTGGGGAGCTTCTTTCATTGTACAGTGGTACCTCTGGTTACGTACTTAATTTGTTCTGGAGGTCCGTTCTTAACCTGAAACTGTTCTTAACCTGAAGCACTTTAGCTAATGGGGCCTCCCCTGCTGCCGTGCGACTTCTGTTCTCATCCTGAAGCAAAGTTCTTAACCCGAGGTACTATTTCTTGGTTAGCGGAGTCTGTAACCTGAAGCGTATGTAACCTGAAGCGTATGTAACCCGAGGTACCACTGCTTATGTGTTGCTGCTTAACTTTAAAAAGTCAGTAAAAGCTGAATAGGAAGAATGTTGCAGGCAACACAAACCCAGCTCTGGACTCCCTTGTGCAAAGACCTGGCTAGAAAATATTTTGGGGGGGGCGGGGAGAGAGAGAAAGGAGCCCAACTTTCTCCGGGGCTGTGGCATCTGGATTCAATCCGTCGGGGCCCCAGCTGCCAAAGCTGTGGCAAATTATTGTGCCCGAGCAGAGACAGGGGAGGTAGATCATCACAAGGGGTTTAGGAGCCATGATCCAAGGGCAATAAACCCACTTCAAAAGGCTTTGCTGGTTGAGTCTCTCAGGTTTGGCCATGCTTGATTCACATCCAGAGACAGATGGCGGAGAGGTGGTGGGGAAAGAGCTCGCGGCAGGCGGAAAGGGAAGGGGGGGGGGGAGTGTTTGGCGTTGCACTGCAAGGAAGCAGAGACCGACTGCCCGCCCCAGACTACAGCTACAGTTTCACAGAATTGTTGAGTTGGAAGGGATCCCCAAGGGTCATCCAGTCCACCCCGCTACAACGCAAGAATCACAGCTAAAGAATCCCTGGCAGATGACCATTCAACCTCTTGATTTAAAATCTTCCAAGGAAGCTGAGCCCGCAACCTTCCCAGGCAGTCAAACAGCTCTTACCATCAGAAAGCTCTTCCTAATGTTTAGTCGGAATCTCCTTTCTTGTACAGTGGTACCTCGGGTTACATATGCTTCAGGTTGCATACGCTTCGGGTTACAGGCTCCGCTAGCCCAGAAATAGTACCTCGGGTTAAGAACTTTGCTTCAGGATGAGAACACAAATCGTGCTCTGGTGGCGCAACGGCAGCAGGAGGCCCCATTAGCTAAAGTGGTGCTTCAGGTTAAGAACAGTTTCAGGTTAAGAACTGACCTCTGGAATGAATTAAGTACTTAACCCGAGGTACCACTGTAATTTGAATTCAGTGGTTTGGGTCGTATAGTGAGCAGCAGGTCGGAGCAGCAGAAAACTAGCTTGCTCTACCTTCCATGGGAAGCACTATGGCACTCTGTATTCCGGTATTCCTTTTTTTCCTGCAGGGATCGGCAGCCTGTGGCCTTCCATATGTTGATGGACTCTGCCTTCCACCATCCCCTTGACCATCACCCAGGCTGGCTGAGTCTGGGAAGGGAGTTGGGACCTGACAACATCTAGAGGGCCGCCTAGGACCTCCACCTTAGTAGTAGCATGTTGAAGCATGAAGAAAGCTCCTATACATGAACCAAAGATTATGAACCACTAGGACAACGAGAACATATGGCGCTGTCTCATGTGAACTTTTTTTTTAAACGAAAAACCTAGGCACTGAAACAAAACAGGAGGCGACAAGTGCCGTTTGTTGATGATGGAAACCAGTTTCTGCTCATCTGGCCAATAGCCGTCACGCCTCGTCAACAGGCATTTGTTTTGGGACCGGCCAAGAGATCAATAGCTTTCCTGCCAGGGAGACGATCTCGGCTCGCTTCTAAGGCCCCTGCTTTCAAAACAATCAGGGATGATTGCATTCCACAATTGGATCCATCCGCCCGCTCAATCCCCTTTCCCCGCCACCCCACAGGAAGACGACGGCATGGAAAGTAAAGCGGATAAATGCATCCAGAGCCACAGCTGCTCCGCACACTTTGTGTTCCTGTGGCAGAAGACAGGCTCATTAACTTAAAAGGGAAGAGAACTGCAAGCATTACTAAGCGGAAAGAGCTGCAGCTCAGTGGGAGCGCATCTGCTCTGCGTGCCGAAGGACCCGGGTTCAGTCCCCAGGTAGGCTGGGAGAGACCCTGCCGGAAACCCTGGAGAACAAGCTGCCAGTCAGTGTCGTGGCAGTACTGAGCAGTACAACTCAGTATAAGGCAACTTCCTGTATTTCTATTTAAAACCAGGTATTTATTCACAGTGGCTGACTTGGTGCTCGTGGGAAAGCTGCAAGGAGGACCCAAGTACAGTGGTACCTCAGGTTACAGACGCTTCAGGTTACAGACACTTCAGGTTACAGACTCCGCTAACCCAGAAATAGCACCTCGGGTTAAGAACTTTGCTTCAGGAGGAGAACAGAAATTGTGTGGTGATGGCGCGGCGACAGCAGGAGGCCCCATTAGCTAAAGTGGTGCTTCAGGTTAAGAACAGTTTCAGGTTAAGAACGGACCTCCGGAACGAATTAAGTTCTTAACCCAAGGTACCACTGTACAAGAGCTCTTTCATCTTGTGAGGTTTCCAGAAACCGGTATTCAAAAACATTATGGAGGCAGAGCACAGTCATCGAGGTTGTAGCCACCAACAGCCCTTTCCTCCATGAATTTGTCCAATCCTCTTTTAGAGGCATCTAGGTTGGAGACCATCCCTGCCTCCTGCATGAATGAGTTCCAAGGTTTAACAAACCCTGAATGACAACAAAGAAGCATCTTCCGCAGAAGGCCTCAGCCAGTCAAATATTACAGCACTGCTGCCAACAAGTACCTCATTTGTTGCAAACAATACCCAGGACACTGGCCTCGCCATGGAACCTACAAGATTATCAAATTGAGGGGGGGAAGGCAGGAACCTGGCCATCTGGAATTTCTGTTTGAATCCTGCTCCCACTTCCGACCTTGAAAGCACACGTCTCGCTCTCACAATCCAAATTCTCCCATTTGTGGTCACTCTTTAGTAATAAGCCTGTTACTCCCTCCAGCTTAAACAGAGCGGCAGACAAAAACTCTCTCTCTCTGAGCTCTTTCCCATACTGCTTACAAACATGTTTTGGGTATTGCAGGTTGTTGGCGTGTGGCTATGAAAGAGGCAAGGCGTGAACACTTGCCCGTGAGCAGGAGAACAGTCCCGAGTACCCATCCTGGTTAGCAGATGCTGATAGCTTCCTCCTCCTCTATGAATTTGTTCAATTTCTTTTAAAACAACCCAAACTATGTGATGCAGTCAGTCATTGTCAGTTGCCCAGAGTGGCCCACATGGACACCAGAAAGCCAGACTCTGGTGTATGTGTGTGTGCGTGATTTGTATATGAATACAAATAAATAATAAATTGTAGTTACACCCCCACCAGTCTTTGCCAGCCTATCATCTCAAAAATCAAAGCGGGATGCCCTTTTGTCAGAGGATGAGAGAAGAGGTTGCCTTCGTGTTGAGAATGGGGTTTTGCATCTAGCATGCCCCCATTTCTAAGCAAGCACCCTTTTCAAATCTAAGCTGCCACCTGGAAGATCCAATCTGATGGTGGGGGAAGAAATCTCTTTCCATCTTGGCTGCTGAAGACTACATGCTTGTTATTCCAACGCTTCCCAAACCTGTGGCAGCAGGTTGCTTCCTGTTAAACTCAAGGGCTGGTTTAGATTTTCATCTAAGCCCGTCTGCAACGTCACAAAGTGGAGAGAGAGCCAACAACAGTGCCTTAGGAGGGACTGAAGACAAACTCCCTCCGATGGAAAAATCCACATCCTTCTATCAAAGCAAGCTGCAAAAATAAAGGGGATAACAAGCAGGGAGGCAGGAAGGAGGTACGACTTGCTCCTAAAAATCTCATGCTCTAAACCAACATGGTGGCCTCCCCATATCGCTATAGGCTATGACTCCCATCAGTCCTGATCACTGGCAATGGTGGCTGGGGCAGAAAGGAGCTGAACAATATCTCCGGGGCTGCAGGTTCCCCCATCCCTGAACCAGACCATCACTTGTCTTTACTGCCCATAGCTACCTGCATCACTATTCTGCATCACTACAAGGATGGGGAGTCTGGTGCCACCCTGATACTGCTGGACTCCAACTACCACCATCCCTGATCACTGGGCCATGGTAACTGGGGCTGATGGGAGTTCAACAACATCTGGAAAAGCCATGTTGGCTACCACTGCTGTGGTAAGTCACCATCTTTCCCCCCCCCCTTTTTTTTTTAGTTGAAAGGGACCATGAGAGTCATCTAGTCCAACCGCTTGCAATGCAGGAATCTTTTCGCCCAATGTGGGACTTGAACCACAACCCTGAGATTAAAGGTCCTGTGCTCTACTGACTGAGCTGTCCGCTAAGTCACCATCTTAAAGAAATCAAAAGGATTCATTCTTGCCCAGAGGATAATGGACACAAACACCCAGAGAGATGATAGCAAAAGCCTACATACAAGTCTCTGTACTGGTCAAAGGCGTTGTTCGCTTCCACCTCCAGTTTCCGCAGGCGGGCGGATGGCATGGCACCGTCTTCCAGAGGAGGGTCATATTTGTTGCTCCACGGCGATCTGCAGCAGGAGAAAGACAGAGAGTAAACAAACTTGTTCAGCACACAAAGCATCAACAGAAGCCCCCACCCCCAGACCATTAAGCATGGATGTTGCTATTAATTACTCATTTTGCAACAGAGCCCCCGTCCCTATGGGGTGTATCTCACAGCACTCCTACTCAAAGCAGACCCATTACCATTAACAGGCACGACAAACTCAGCTCTAGTGATTTCAATGGGTCTGCTCTGAATAGAATTTAGCTAGATACCACCCAGACAATGTCAGGGATAGTTTATACACGCGAGGAGAGTGGCAGAATGAACTGCACTATTTCAGATTGCAGGGTGATGCCTGTGTCGCTTTGTTGAAAGTTCCTCTACATTAAGAACTTGGGACCAGACTACCTGCAAGATCGTGTCTCTCCCTATAAACCTGCCCGGGTTCTAAGAGCCTTGGGTGAGCACCTTTCTCTTGGTCCCATCAACATTAGAGGCACGGCTGGTGGTGACAAGAGACGGCCTTTCCTGGAGCTGCTCCCATATTGTGGAAAATCCTCCCAAGAGAGGTCAGACTGGCTCCCACTTTGTTATCCTTTCTCCAGCAGGCTAAGACTGTCCTGTTTAGACAGGCCTTTGGAAACTGAGGTGCAGGTGATGTTGTCGACTGGGCTGCTGTCAAGGCACACTGGATTTTAACTGCTGGCTCTAAGAGTGTTTTGAGGTATTGTAACCATTGTTAACTAGCTTAGCTTTTATAATGAAGCTTTACCATGTTGGAAGCTGTCCTGAATCCCAATTAGGGAGAAAGGCAAAATATCAAAAGATTACATAAAGGAACAAATTCTTCCTAGCAATAGGAAATGAGGACAGCTGGCACAGAGGAATATGGCAGAACCTCTCCCCTTGATGAGATAAGTATCTTTTACGCAAAAAAAATTGACACGCAACACAACTGCAGTCCAAAGGAGCATTCCACCCCAGCATTCTTCCACCTAACTCTTACCTCATTGCTTTGAATGTGCAGACCGTGCTTGATATTCAGAACAGGGAATGATGGGTGTGCCATCTCTAGCATGGGTCTCTGAAAATGTTTTGAACTGCCCCTCCCAACAGCTCCAGCAACCATGCGGCTGGTGCTGGGTGTCTAAAGCAAAGGCTCTGCTAGCACAGCACAATGGCACCTAACGTGCATTTAAGTTGCACAATTTCAGCCATTTGTGGCTAACCCTAAACCTAACCCTGCACAAGTTAAAATCCAAGCAAGGCAGAGAGCTTAAAAGCCCTTTTGGTGCCAGATTGGCTTTGAGTTATTTTAGCTGTTTTTCATAATGTCTTCTGTGTTGCAAAACTGTTTTCTCATGCTTTGAGAGCCACCACGAGGCTATGACCAAAGGCAGACTATAAATATTCTTTTTTTTATTATAAAAAAGGCAAAAAAGTGTGGACTAGCAGCTTTGCTAGTGTGGACGCGGGTGGCACTGTGGGTTAAACCACAGAACCTAGGGCTTGCCAATCAGAAGGTCGGTGGTTTGAATCCCCACGACGGGGTGAGCTCCCGTTGCTCGGTCCAAGCTCCTGCCAACCTAGCAGTTCGAAAGCACCTCAAAGTGCAAGTAGATAAATAGGTACCGCTCCGGCGGAAAGGTAAACAGTGTTTCCGTGTGCTTCTCTGGTTCACCAGAAGAGGCTTAGTCATGCTGCCCACATGACCCGGAAGCTGTACGCCGGCTCCCTCGGCCAATAAAGCGAGATGAGCGCTGCAACCCCAGAGTCGTCTGCGACTGGACTTAATGGTCAGGGGTCCCTTTACCTTTTAGCAGCTTTGTAGCCTCATTTGCAGGTGGCAGTAAAAATACACAAGAAGTACGAGCTTTGAAATTTCCATCACCTCTTGGGAGTGATGGTGGTGGAGAACTAACTTCTTCCATTTAGGAACTCTTACCTATATCATTAGAACGTAAGAGGAGTCTGCTGGGTCAGGCCCACAGAAATCCTGTTCTCACAGTGGCTGAACAGTTGCCTGTGGGACGCTAGCAAGCAAGACCTGAGCACAAGAGCCCTTTCTCCTCCTGTGGTTTCCAACAACTGGCATTCAGAAGCATTGCTGCCCCTGACTGGGGAGGCAGAGAGTACGCACCCCACGTGTAACCAATCAGCACCAAGCACATATGCAGCAATTGGGGTAATATACAATAAAAGGGATCTCCGAGACTTGGTCTGGGAGATGCCTCCCACATGAACACCCACAACTCGTCTGCCGGTTATTTCAACCCAACAGCAGAGCACAGCCATCATGGTTAGCAGCCATTGACACCCGTACCCTCCATTTCTGCAGCAGGTAAATGCTGAGCAAGTGCTCAAGGTTTCTGCCTCCAACCCAAACAATCTCCTTTCTCCCCTACCCCTCCAAGCCACTTTTAAGCAAGGTGGGCTTGATTTAATTGCGGTTAGTAGATTTCTTCTGCAGAGCACGAGGAATGGAATTTCAGAGCGAGAGCACACAGCCACGACTTAGCACTTTCCTGGCCTGCGGACCATGCACATCCCAAACCACCTCTAAAAAGGGGTTTTTTGGTGGGGGGAGAGAGAGAGAAAGTAAGAAAGATTGCTGGCTGCAGCAGTAATTTCATCCACGAGAAATTCATAACATTACTCCCTCAAATGATGTTTTCACA
Organism: Podarcis tiliguerta; assembly: GCF_965153285.1. Taxonomy (NCBI): domain Eukaryota; kingdom Metazoa; phylum Chordata; class Lepidosauria; order Squamata; family Lacertidae; genus Podarcis; species Podarcis tiliguerta. The sequence continues at coordinate 13,392,112 of NC_139541.1, forward strand.
GCAGACAAGCCCTCAAAACGCATTTACGGGCTTAGATGGGAGGCTGTTTTGAAAGAAGGCAGCTGAACGGAGCCCGCCTGGCTGAAAGCGATGGAGCTTCATGCAAGAGCAATGTTTCTGCCGCAGCCAACAGGTTCCAAGACGGTGCTGCTGGCATCAGCATCTTTTCCCCATAAGGATCCTATTTAAGGAGAGCAACCAAACACCAGATAGGGATGTGCAGAGGGGAGGAGAGGGGGCTGGGAGTTTGGTCTTGTTTTGTTTTTTTTATATAAAAAAAGTTAGCTTGTGTTTGCTGGGTGTCTCTGCCATTGGCGCCTCCCAGGTGCTACCCACCAACCGTAGCAGCAGAGGTGAACTGGGCTGGTTAATTATTATTATTTATTGCATTTATAAGGGACGCGGGTGGCGCTGTGAGTTAAACCACAGAGCCAAGGACTTGCCGATCAGAAGGTCGGCGGTTCAAATCCCCACGGTGGGACGAGCTCCTGTTGCTCAGTCCCTGCTCCTGCCAACCTAGCAGTTCGAAAGCACGTCAAAGTGAAAGTAGATAAATAGGTACCACTCCAGCGGGAAGGTAAACGGCGTTTCCGTGCGCTGCTCTGGTTCGCCAGAAGCGGCTTAGTCATGCTGGCCACATGACCCGGAAGCTGTACGCCGGCTCCCGTGGCCAATAAAGCGAGATGAGTGCCGCAACCCCAGAGTCGGTCACGACTGGACCTGACGGTCAGGGGTCCCTTTACCTTTACCTTTATTGCATTTATATCTCACTTTCCCCCATTTTTTCTCCAAGGAGCTCAAGGCTGAGGGACACCGACAAGCCCCAAGATGAGCTTCATGGCTGAGTGGGGATTCAAATCTTGGGTCTCTCCCAGGTCCTAGTCTGACACTCCAACCACTGCACCACGCCTGTTATCCCCTGTCTATTTGTGGGAGCTGCAACCAGGCCTTAGACATTACAAGGGATCCACCATACAGGATTCTCTAGCACAAAGAGCAATGCAACAGCATGTCAGAAGCTGTACTCAGCTGCCCAGGAAAAGCGATACAATGGGCAAGAATTCTTGAGATGAGGGTAAGGTGCTCAAAGCACCCAAAGCTTCAAAAATACATAGCACGTGCTACCGATTCCTCATCCAGGGGGTTGCAAACCCTTCTGGACCCATCTGCAAACCAGAGAAACGTTCCCAGTGTTACCTTGAGTTGCCAGGGGTTAAAACCGGGACATTTTACATGCAAAGCAGGAGCTCTGCTATTGAGGTATGGCCCTCTCCTTACAAATAAAGACCTTAGTCCTCATGATTCTGAATCAAGGGCTGATATCAACAGAAAAACTGGAAGCTACTTTATAGTTCTGTCACCCAGGTCATCTGGCTCATACTGTCCACAGTGACTAACAGTGGCTTTCCAGGGTTTTAGGCAGATGCTCTACCACTGAGCTGTGCCTCCTTCACAAAGCTCACACGTTTTATAGTCTACTGGATAGTTTAAAAGTTGTGAACATCTCTGGGTTATTATCTTCTTTAATTGGGTCATTAGGAGAGAACTCCAGAAGGTTCCCCCAACTACACCCATTTGTAGCTCATTGGTAGAGGCAGACAGAGGACTCCAAGTTCCATTCCCTAAAATCTCCAGGTAAAATCTTCCCAGTTCTTTTCCAGGCCTGGGAAAGAACCAGGCCTGAAATCCTGGAGAGCCAATTAGTGTAGACAATAATGAACTCGGTGGACTCAAGAGCCTGGCTCAGTTTAAGAGAGCTTCCAAGACTGCTATCTTTGTGAATCGAACTCTGTAAATCCACACTGTTAGTCTAGCAGTGAGCAAAATGTGTTTATGTCTGTTTTTAAACTTGCACTCTGTGACGCTCCCCCCCCCCAATTTTTGATGATTGCCACTTCCTAATAACCTGCCTGAGATCAAAAGGGATAAAAAGAGAGGGAGTCAATTGATGGATAATGTAAAGGAGTGTTTCCCTGCCCAGAGGAGCAAAGCAGTCACCTATAGGAGTCTCCATCTCTGTTGTAGTCGCACAGTAAGTAGTCCTTCCCCACTACTTTATCACGAGCGATCTTCAAAGGCTGGTCAACAGAAGACAGGAGATCTTCACAGAGGCTGGGGACCTGTAAACAGAAGCAGGAAGTTGGGGGGGGGGGCGACACAAGATGCAAAAAGTGAGGCAGGGGTGCTTCAGCAAGCTCCTGTAAATGTATGTCTGAATTGCAGCTCCTTTATAAAGCAGCCTCTGTGACCAGGATGTCAGAAGGGACACCGTTTTCCATGCAAACTTGCTTGTTTAGACCCTTATCAAAGACCCAATCCTGCATCTCCATACCTGAGCCTCCCTGGAAGGCCATTTAACCAAGAAGAGCCTATTGCCCTGTCGCTGTCCACCTAACTTCCCACAGCAGGATCATGGGAATGTAGCCACCTAGCTCAATACTGCCCACACTGACCGGCAGTGGCTCTCCAAAGTTCCAGACAGGGGATGTTGTCAGCCCTACCTGGAGATGCTACTTGGAACTGAGTCTGGGCGGTGCTTTTTTTCAGGGAGTAATCAAGGGTTCGCAGTACCGGCACCTCTTCTTTTTTGTAGTTGTTAAAAAGTGTGGCACTTACTGTAACAACTTCATGGTGAGTACCGGCAGCTATTTTTCTAGAAAAAAGCACCGAGTCTGGGGTTTTCTGCATGTAAGGCACTGAGTGACAGCTCTTCCCCACCCAGAAGGGTCCCCTGGAGAAGGACCTCATCACCTACTCTTAACTCAGACCTCAACTGGAGTACTGTGTCCACCTGGAGTACTGTGTCCAGTTCTGGGCACCACAGTTCAAGAAGGACACTGACAAACTGGAACGTGTCCAGAGGAGGGCAACCAAAATGGTCAAAGGCCTGGAAACGATGCCTTATGAGGAACGGCTAAGGGAGCTGGACATGTTTAGCCTGGAGAAGAGGAGGTTAAGGGGTGATATGATAGCCATGTTCAAATATATAAAAGGATGTCACATAGAGGAGGGAGAAAGGTTGTTTTCTGCTGCTCCAGAGAAGCGGACACGGAGCAATGGATCCAAACTACAAGAAAGAAGATTCCACCTAAACATTAGGAAGAACTTCCTGACAGTAAGAGCTGTTTGACAGTGGAATTTGCTGCCAAGGAGTGTGGTGGAGTCTCCTTCTTTGGAGGTCTTTAAGCAGAGGCTTGACAACCATATGTCAGGAGTGCTCTGATGGTGTTTCCTGCTTGGCAGGGGGTTGGACTCAATGGCCCTTGTGGTCTCTTCCAACTCTATGATTCTATGAACTCCACTGGTTCATTGCATTTATATTCCACCTTTTTCTTCACGGAGCACCATGTAGCGTACATAATTCTCCCCCTCATTTAATCCCCACAACAACCCTGTGAGGTGGGTTAGGCTGGGAGGCAATGACTGGCCCAAGGTCGCTCAGTGAGAGCATCATGGTGGAGTGGGGGCGGGATTTGAACCCTGGTCTCCCAGCAGGTTCTAGTCCTACACTCTAGCCCAGGGGTCAGCAACATTTTTCAGCTGTGGGCCGGTCCACCATCCCTCAGACCATGTGGTGGGCCGGACTATTTTTTTTGGGGGGGGGGATGAACTTTTTTTTGGGGGGGGGGAATGAACTATGCCCCACAAATAACCCAGAGATGCATTTTAAATACAGAACATTCTAATCATGTAAAAACATACTGATTCCCGGACTGTCCACGGGCCGGATTTAGAAGGCGATTGGGACGTATCCAGCCCCCGGGCCTTAGGTTGCTTACCCCTGCTCTAGCCACGACACCACATTGGCTTTGATTTCTATAGCAACTTTGAATAATAAAAAGTTCTTCCAAAGGCAGCTCCCATTAAAAATAAAACAAAACAAAATAGGTAAAGGATAAAAAAATCTGAAAAAATCATTATTGTTATTTTAAGTTGTTGAAAGTCTTAAATTGTTGTAGATAATTTTGTTTTATCTTCTTTTTTTGTAAATCACTTTGAGGGTTTAGAACTATATATCTATATATCTATATATCTATATATCTATATATATATGGTTTTCAAGTATAAGCAAACACATAAGCAGAGGAAGTTTTCTGTTGAATAATGCATGCTGATGAAATTCACCATAGCACTATAGTTACCTCACCCCATAGGCACACACAGAACCACGACAACAAAAAACCTGAACCACTATAAGAAATAAACTAACTAAATACCCCCCTGCCTGCCCCACTACCTACCAACCCTTTTGGTGGCTTTAAAAAACAAACAAAAAATCCAACAACCATCAAGTGGTGTGTAAGCTTTATGGAAGCAAATAAAATTAATAAATAGTACAGTCTCCAAGGTCAGGCCACACAATGAGATTTCCAGCTGCAATTTTGTAAACCAAGGTTTTAAAGACAGTTTTCAAGGCCCCTTTGAAATTATCCAGGGTTGGGTCCTGCCTAATATCACACTGGATGATAATTCCACTACTGCGGCGCACTGGTGTGCCCTTATACATGTGTGTGCACATGCACACACACACACGCATGCACACACAAACACCAGAGTTTTGTCTAAAGCAATTCAGGTTTCAGCACTGTGGCCACAGGTGTGGTCTCAAAGTTAAATGTATGTGCGCACATACACCTATTAGTCACATCTCTGCTTCTTGCCAAATCGAGGGCTGTAAAGCAACTGCTGAAGGGGGCAGCGGCGGTGGCGGGGGGAACAGACCTTGAAAAAGTGGTAAATATTTATAACTGAGTGGAAATCCAAGAGCTGCTAAGAGAATAAGCTGCCCCGTGAACGGCAGCTTAATTTTTTCCACTAACTCATGCTCTGGGTGGAGTTTAATATACTTTCCAGGCACCCTGCCAAACATTACTATGTTGGATAACTTTTTCTGTTTTTTAAATACGTTTTCCTCTGACATGTGCTGCTTTTTCAAGGGAGGTGGCACTGCAGAAAACACCGTGGTACAAATTAAACATAAAACAGCGTGAGCTGCAAATAAGACCATACATTTTTGAAAAGTCTTTTTCAAGTAAGTCCACAAAAGTGACACACGTGAGAATTGCGCTTAGAAAACTTGTTTAATTTTTTTAAAATGTTGCCTACTATGAAAGTAAGGGACGCGGGTGGTGCTGTGGGTTAAAGCCTCAGTGCCTAGGGCTTGCCGATTGAAAGGTTGGCGGTTCGAATCCCCGCGGCGGGGTGTGCTCCCGTCGTTCAGTCCCAGCGCCTGCCAACCTAGCAGTTTGAAAGCACCCCCGGGTGCAAGTAGATAAATAGGGACCGCTTACTAGCGGGAAGGTAAACGGCGTTTCCGTGTGCGGCTCTGGCTCGCCAGAGCAGCGATGTCACGCTGGCCACATGACCCGGAAGTGTCTTCGGACAGTGCTGGCCCTTGGCCTCTTTGAGTGAGATGGGCGCACAACCCTAGAGTCTGTCAAGACTGGCCTGTACGGGCAGGGGTACCTTTACCTTTACCTTTACTATGAAAGTAAGGGACACAGGTGGCACTGTGGGTAAAACCTCAGTGCCTAGGACTTGCTGATCGTAAGGTTGGGGGTTCGAATCCCCGCGGCGGGGTGAGCTCCCGTCGTTCGGTCCCAGCTCCTGCCCACCTAGCAATTCGAAAGCACCCCTAAGTGCAAGTAGATAAATAGGCACCGCTTTATAGCGGGAAGGTAAATGGCATTTCCGTGTGTGGCACGGGTGCTGGCTCACCAGTGCAGCTTCGTCACGCTGGCCATGTGACCCGGAAGTGTCCTCGGACAGCGCTGGCCCCCGGCCTCTTGGGTGAGATGAGCGCACAACCCTAGAGTCGGCCACGACTGGCCCATACGGGCAGGGGTACCTTTACCTTTACTATGAAAGTACTCCCGATTTATCACATACCACTGGTTTTGTTTAAGTATAAGGATGTTTATGAGCTGTAGGTGGCAGGGTACCATCTTAAGAGAACAAATTCCTTTCTCTCTCACACACACATACACTTCTCTCTCAAACACATAGGAAATGTGCTTTCCCAGAAAACATCACAACAGAGGGACTGAGCCTCAGTGGTGGAGCACCTGCTTGGCATGTAGAAGTTACTCCCCACAAGCATCAGCCTCCTAGCATCTCTAGTTGGAAAGGAGCAGCTAGAAGAGTTGGGAATGAGAATCTTAATATTAGTTACAGGTAGGTAGCCGAGTTGGTCTGCTGTAGTCGAAACAAAAAAAATCCTTCCAGTAGCACCTTAGAGACCAACTAGGTTTGTTATTGTGTGCATAACAAACTTAGTTGGTCTCTAAGGTGCTACTGGAAGGAATCTTAATACTGTCCAGAGACCTTTGTGCCCATCTAGTTCAGTCTTGTCTACACTGGCTGGCAGTGGTTCTCCGGGGGAGCCACAGCCAGCCAGAGGAGACATTACTGGGCAACGTGGACCAATGGTCTGATCAAGGGTAGGAAAGTTTCTTTTGTTCACAAATGCTCCCAGGAAGCTCACAAGCAGCCGCTCCTTGCTGATCTCTCCTTGTTTTTATACATGAAAATGTTGCGCGTTGAATCTTTTTTGTTTTCTTTGAACAAAAACACATACTTCAGTAACATGCAAGAATGAAGAAATAAACACAACTGAATGAAAACAAAAACTAAACATGCACACACATCACACGGTATATATTTGGGTTGTTTCATTCACATACCCTGGGGAAAAATATTACGGGTGCGGTGTTTTAGTAATTGTTTCAACTGGCGGTATTATTTTTAATATAAATTGTTTCATTGTTTTTAGAGTTTGCATGAAAGGTTTTCTGTCTGTCAAATTGGCTTTATTAATCTTAGAAGCATGTGTTTCTGTGGTTTTATTCCATTTTTACCACGTACACCAATCTGATGGATTTAAGCAGTGAAGCAGTCCATAAACTTGCTTAAAGTAATAAATTATTGTTGCTGTTATTTGCTTCGAGATGTTTCATAGGAAGCGATCCATAAATAGATTAAATTAAATAAAAGTTCGCTAAGGCTCTCCAGACCCTTAGCTGAACACGCAGGCGGGTCCTACAACCTGTTCGTGTAGCGCACATCTGGACCTAGACCACCCTGAAATACCAGAGACATTTCTCTTAAAAGATCAGACTTTTTTTGTCCCTTCAAATGAATGAATGAATGAATGAGACAACTTGTTGGGGGGGGGAGGAAGGAGGGAGTTACAAAACAGTGGTAACATCCTGAAGGGACAGAGAGATTAGCCGCAGACAAAGAGGGAAACAAATTGAAAAGGAGAAGAACGCTACATTTACAGTGGGCTTCAAACAAGGGACGGCATTGTCCTTCTGAAATGCTAATCTGGCTGGAACCAGTGAACCAGGTACTGGGACAAAGTTTTAATTAAAAATAAACTACCTTTCCAAGCAAAGAGACAAGTGGCCACCTGTCCACGGCCAGAAACCAAACACCTCCCTGAGCAGCTGGCCAAACTCTTGCTTCCTGCTCAGGAGTCAGAATGCTGACCGACTTATTGAAAGCTCAAAAAACTGGGCACATTGAGGCAAAGGTGTACGTGGGTGTCAGGTAGCATCAGAGAAGGTCTCTGGGATTAGAGCTGAAATGGGGAACGTACCAGATCAACTGTCAAATTTTATTTTCATACAAGTAGATTTGTGTGTGTGTAAACCAGGAATTTAGAGGCATCTGCCCCTGAATGCTACTTGCTGGGAATGACAAGTGAAGAGAGCTGTTCTCAGGTCCTGCTTTTGGGATTCCCATAACCAGCTTGTTGGCTGCTGTGAGAACAGGAGGCTAGACTAGAGGCACAGTTGGAATGACCCATGATCCTATGTCAGATATTTCCCCATTCTGAAATTAGTTTTGCTTTATTAGGAACATACCTAGAGGTGAGTGTGGGGAGAGGAAAGTCACATCAAAAATTACCGTGTCTGTTCCCCAGCAGGATTAACTACTCCTGATGCAACACACAAATTCATTCAGAAGATGGATGGATTAACAGCAAAGGCTTTGGGTGGCATTTTTTTAAGTTTCCAGCTGGCCACGGTTTAAAAACAGGATGCTGGATCAGACCCTCAATACGATCCAGCTCTTGTGCAGCTTTGATTCATAAAGTTTTACACTTCCAACTCGTGGCTGCCCTCGAGGCTTTGGACCGTGTTGAAGTGGAAATAATGTGAAGTCCTTGTTGTGTAGAAGCCAGCCCCAACACCTTGCCATGCTCAAACATAATAATTATTTGTAAACCACCTAAAAGGGCCAGGTGCGATACTAAAATTAAAAGACACACTGCAGCCACACAGAGGGCCTAGCCGCAGGCTCAGGATCTCAAAGGTGGTGACAGATTAGGAAGGAAAGGAGAACAGAAAAAGCAAAAGTGAGAAAGGCAGACACTTCACCACATCCTGCTTGGGGTCAGGGCCACAGTCCTCTCTGTCCCCATCGCTAATTGATTATTGGGATGGGGTGGAAGAAGATGCCCAGATCATGACACCACCGATAACGAGTTCTTAAAGGGATTCTGCTATTCAGGAATTGGTTTGATGGAGAGGGGCTGTTCTCACTCTCAGTTTCAGCTGGGGTTCCCTGCTCTGGTTCGATGCGCTGCACATACATTGCCACAGGAAACCTAACTGCAGTCCTGCAAGGTAGGTAAAGGTAAAGGGACCCCTGACCATTAGGTCCAGTCACGGACGACTCTGGGGTTGCAGCACTCATCTCGCTTTATTGGCCAAGGGAGCCGGCGTCCAGCTTCCGGGTCATGTGACCAGCATGACTAAGCCGCTTCTGGCGAACCAGAGCAGCGCACGGAAACGCCGTTTACCTTCCCGCCAGAGCGGTACCTATTTATCTACTTGCACTTTGACGTGCTTTCGAACTGCTAGGTTGGCAGGAGCAGGGACCGAGCAACGGGAGCTCACCCCGTCGTGGGGATTCGAACCGCCGACCTTCTGATCGGCAAGTCCTAGGCTCTGTGGTTTAACCCACCGCACCACCCGCATAGGCTTGTGTTATTCCCATCTTGCAGTGATTGTTGGGGTGGTGGCAGAAGGAGCGGGAAGAGCTGAGGTTGGGAAGGGCTCCCCCCCAGTTTTGAAGCAGAGATAAAAAGTGAGTTCTCCCCCAATTTATCCCATAGTCTCTTACCCTCACAATGCCACATTTGAGCAAGTGCCAGACAGGAATCCATTATGGCTTTAATGATTGATTGCATTTATAGCCCACCTTTTTCTCCCAGGAACGCAAGGCAGGGTACACTGGTCTCCCCCTCTTCATTTAACACCCACAACAACCCTGTAAGGTAGGTTAGATGAGAGACAGTGACTGGCTGCTGCTCACCCAGCGGCTTCATGGCTGAGTGGGGATTACACCATATTGATTTGTGCCACATTATTCCAATAATGTTCCTTGGACACAGTTACTTTTCTTCAACATACCTGAGTAGTTGGCAGTCATTCCTAGCAAACGCCACGGTTCAAAACTTATTGAACTGCAAAGCGCCACAGGGATTGTTTAAACCAACAACTATAGAATAGGCAATGTTTCTGAAGAGGTGGCAGGCAACGTCAAATCCAACATTGCAGCCACCCATGGCCGAATGTACAAGAAAGATCCACAAGAGATGAATCTGCCTTTATACCCTATTTGTGGTGGTGGGGGCTTCCCCAGTGGTCTCGGTCTGGCCACTACTTGAAAGAGGACCCAGCAAGGTTCTCAAGCAGGGCTTCCCTGTGATAGGACCATGTCAAGCTGGGGTGGAGAACCCAAGTCCTGGGGTCCAAATTGCAGCTGTTCAACCTGCTCTATCTGGACCTCTTCTCAGCCTGCACCTCCTCCACAGCCACACCCCTTTCCCCAGGGGACACCCCTTATTGGCTCTGCTTTGCACCCTCATCAAGTGGTATTGGCTGGCTGGAACATCATGTCTGGATGAGGGACTGAGGTGGGCGCATGTAAGTCTGTGAAGAAACTACCTTCCTGTGCACAGATAACATCTGCATTCATTGCTTTGCCCACGTTTGCCTTTGGCCCTGCCCATCACTATGTAGAAGGGAATGCGGCCCTGAAATTGGAAAGGGAAAAAAATATTCTCCACCACTGAACCGAAGTTCCGAGTTTAAGGTCACGCGACTGGACTTAACTGTCAGGGGTCCTTTACCTTTACCTTTTTTAACTGCACAAACTAAGCAGGGCTTTTCCTGTATTCTTATATCAACCGTAGCAAATTTTGTAAGTCAGTTATGCTATTGAATGTCACTGCAGGGGAGAATAAGTTGTAGCCCCCAGAGAGACACTGGAAGTCTGGTCACCTGAGAGTGCTTTGTAGGAACACAGGAAGCTCATGAACTGTTTTAGGGGGATTCCCAACCCTCCTGAGTCCTTCCCCTCCTAAAGATTTTGTGCACTTCTGCAGAACCTGGGATTCTCCAGAGCCTGCTGACACTGCCCTTTATGTGTGAGAGGTGTTTTTCTAGCTAAGAAAGAGATTGGCACTCTCAGCTTAAACATCAGAATTAGGGGGAATCCATGGGAATAGAGGACCCCAAAGGGATTGTGGGAAGCAAAAACATAACTGGGGCCATGGGGATGATGGGATAGTCCAAAGACATAAGCTGGGTTCTTGCTTGTTTGTTTATTGCATTTATATGCCACCTTTTTCTCTAAGGAGCTCAAAGTGGTGTACATTGTTCTCTCCCTCCCCATTTAATCCCTACAATGACCCTATGAGGTAGGTTAGGCTAAGAGGCAGTGACTGGCCCAAGGTTACCCAGTGAACTTCATAACAGAGTGTGGATTCCAACTCTTCTCTCCCAGGTCCTCTAACCACTCCACCACACTGGCACTAGAGTTAAGGCCCAAGAATGGAGCATCCTTATTTTGTACCACAATGGTGCCCACCGCGAAGCCACTTTCTTCCAAAGCAAAGATTTCCTTGGCAGGGAAGGAGTGTGATCACTTAAGTTTTATTATTTAATTGCATTTCAAGCCTTTACAGTTCTGGTTCTCATTTGAATTCTTACAGGACTGATGTCACCCGTATGGAAGTGAAGGGGGGGGGCACGGAAATCGGAGTTGGTCAACGTCAGGGCAAAAACCACTCAGATGTTTGGAGCCAACGGAAGGGAGCCAACACTTCCATAATGACAAATTGAACTGGTGCCCTTCTCTCTCCCCCCCCCCCCACTTGACAAGCCCAGACTGGATTCCAGCCATGCTAGGCCCACATCTAATAAAATTTTTTGTTATAATTCTATTGAGTCATCCAGCAGGCTTTTAAAAGCTTCCTCTTGAAGCAGAAAAACAGGTCCAGTCCAAGGACTGTCGTAGAAATAATGGGACCAGAGGGGTGGGGAGAGAGGATCTCATACATGATGGGATGCATCTAATGCTAGTCCTACTCAGAATAGATCCATGGACGTTAATGGGCCTAAGTTAGTCATATCCGTTGATTTCAGTGGGACTGCTGTAAGGAGGGTTAACATAAAATACAATCCAATGACTTTTGCTGATCCATCAAGGCCTCAGAAAGATTCCTAAGATAGCAATGGGCTACCGTGGTTTCCAAAGTGGGAGGTACCACTCCATGGGGGGCTGTGGGATTCCCTAGGGGAGCACCAAGAGGCAGGGGTCCCCTAGAGGTGTAAACGACTATCAGACTTTGAAAACCTGGTATCACTGGGTTCAGTTCATCCATTTTGTGCAAATAAACCAAACAGCTTAACTGCACTTTGAACAAATGTGCTGTTAACTGTTACTGTTTTATTGGGATATTATCGTCCTCAGTGTGTTGTGCAAGCCGCTGTTCTGTATAATGCTTTTTATAGGGTAGGGTAGTGGGCTCGAGATGAGTTTAGGGAAGCAAGGGAGTGGTAGCAGCCAAAAGTTTGAGCAACACTGGCCTAAAAGATCTGAAAAGGGAGAAGGAAAGGTCTATGTATCATCTGCATCCAAAACTGAGCTGGCAAAAACTTCTGGAGCATCTCTCTCACACATAAATTAGCTTAATCCTCCATAGAGCAGAACTCAGAGGTTAAACACATCTCAAGACCAGGGCAACACTTACACTATATCTTTAAAGCCCTATGATGCCACTTTGACAATCATGGCTTCCCCCAAAGAATCCTGGGAACTGTAGTTTGTTAAAGGTGCTGAGAGTAGCTAGGAGCTGAAATTCCCAGTGAACTCTGGAAAGAGGGATTGACTGTTAAACCACCATTATTTTTATGTTGTTTTAAACTGTTTTTTAATGTTTTAACGTTGTAACCTGCCCTGGGACCTAAGAGCAAAGGGCGGGTAATTAAACGTAACCATAATAATTTATGGGCCATTGGCTCTTCTTAGGTTCAGCATGCTAGCCTTCAGGTGGGTTTTAGACTACAACTCCCATTAGGACCCCAGTCAGGAGAAACCATGAGAGTTGAAGTCCAAAACATCTGGAAGGGCTGGTGAAAGTCGCTCTGTGTTAACCAGATTAAGGTGCCACATGAAAACCATTTCAGTGAAGTCACTGATCTGTGGCTGCTTAAAGGTCATTTGAAGCCTGATTTAAACGGAGCCCTTCCTTGACTGCCTGTAGATGGGTTTTTTTAAAACAAAAGAGTGTCTTAAAACAAGTTTCGAATACCCCAATGGTAATAGCTTCTAAGCTGAAGGCATTTCTATTTACAGCTGCGCTCGCTGGGTGGAAAACTGGCTCGCAGCGCTAATTGTGCCAAGTCCCCTGATTTTTATGAAAATAATCTCCAGGTTGGATCCCCGACAGCTGCTTTCAACATTAGGAATGGCCGGCTACACCATGCCCGACATGCTCAACATCCTTTGGAAAGAACGCCAAGTTCATAAAAGGCCGCCCTTTTGAACCCCCGGCTGCTGTCAGCAGGGCGTCTCTTCCCATCAAGGTGCTCAAGGAAAGCCAGGCAGGACAAGAGGCAGTTTTTCCAAGCTTGCTAGGATTCCTAGCAACGGTCTGGGTTCCTGCATTTGTTCCGCACACGCATGCACACAACCACCAACACACAGCAGTTTGTCAGCTCTTGCTGTGGGAGACGGACAAAATGGCCAAGTTTTCACAGCCAAATTATTATCTTTCGAAGGCTGTATATAGCCGCTTTCAGCCTAATCACATACAAAATGGGTGGACAGCAACTGCTCACCTCCAGCTAGGAAGGAGGACTTCATTCAGGCACATGCTGGGTACCTAGGGGCACAGAATGTGACTTGGGGTGCAGAACCAAGCTTGCTGCCTTACACGAAACTTTCAATGCCAAGGTTTTACAGACGCCTCAAGGTACTAGTCCTCATGGCGGTGAACAGATGATTGAAAGTTGGCATGGAGAATGCCTGCTGAAGTTCCAGAAGTCAAAGGGGGGGGGGAGAGATGATTTCCAGAGGTCAGGGTTTCAAAGTGTGCCTGCTCTGAATGCAGAAGGCCCCAGGTTTAAACCTTGGGAATAAAAATAAAAGGACAAAAAGGTGGGTGGGTGGGAAGGACCTCAGGAGGGGAGAGAGAAAGCCAGTGAGGGGTGTGGCCTGGGGAAGAGTCCTAAGGGCCAGGGAGAAAGAGAAATTGAGGTCCACATCTGACCCACAGGATGGAGCTTCCCTGCCTAACCCCTGCCTTAGGGGGCTTAACTCATTTGAGATGGGACAATGACATGGTTATTATCATGGTGTGACTTTTATGGGGAAACGCTGCCTTTAAAAAACACAACATGAAACAGGCATGTCTCCAAGACAAAACTTTCTTGGGACAAAAACTGTGGAGAAATGACTCAGACATGATCAGTTTTCGAGCAGCTGGACAGCCCAGGGTTGCTTTGATGCTTACGCTTCTGCTGGGGGTGGCGGCAAGGTAAGAAGTGGATCCCTGGAAGTTTCTAGATCCCCACCTTGCTGCAGTTCCCATCTTATCAAAATAGTTCTTTTTACCAGATTTTTACCAGACTGTGTGTGTTTAAAGGCAGGGCTTTTGTTTTTCGAAGAGAGCAAGCGAGCAAGAAAAACCTTATTTGCTTTTATCAGAGCCAACAAATGCTTAAAGAGAAATCTGTCACATCATGCCAAGTTTGTCCACAGGTCACCAGAGAGTGTGACAACAGAATGGTGACCACTAAAGCTCTCTCATACATTATTAACATGCAAGGCACAACACGTTTCCTAAGCTCTGTACGGTTAACCATACCTGCATGTGGGTTCATAATCTAAGAGACGTGGCACAAAAGGGGAAAAAAGGGGGAGGGAAGAAAAAAAGCTAAGCACTGGAGCAGTTGCAGCACTAGCTAAAGGATGGAGCCAGGTTGGTTTTCCCTCCTTGGCTGTGATGATCCTTCAGGGAGTTGAGCCTTCAAGTGGTCTTTAGGCCCTTGGCTGGTGGCAGAGGACTCCTCTACAACCCATGAAGTGATGCAGATTTTCTCTTATCTACACCCACATGCACCTTTCTCTCATTGGATAGGATAAGGCTTTAAGTCAAGCCGTGCTGAGGCTTTATAGTTCTGCTTGCCTTTCTACTTACTTATTGAGAATACAAGGAAAGCCCTGCAGGATCAGGCTAAGAGCTCACTTCGTCAAGCATAGTGTTCTCACAGTGGTCATTCAGTGGAGACCAGGGCTTGAACCCCCAGTCGGCCATGAAGCTTGAAGAACAACCATGGGCCAGTCACCGCCTCTCAGCCTAACCTACCTTGCAGGGTTGCTGTGAGGATTAAACGAGGAGGGGGAGAACCATGTACGCCATCGAGCTCCATGGAGAAAAATGTTGGATATCAATGCAATAAATAAATTATAGTGTTCAACAATGTTGTTGTTGTTGTTTTTAAACCAACACCTTTCAAATCAGTACTGACCAGACGTCTATATGAACCCAGGAAGTAGGATTCAAGCACAAGAATAACTGGCATTCAGAAGCATTGTTGCAGAGGCAGAGAATAGCTATCATGGCAAGTAGCCATTATTAGACTTATCCTCCAATTTGAATCTGTCCATTCCTCTTTTAAAGCCATCCAAGTTGGTGCTCATCACTCCCTCCTGCAGGAGTGAGTTCCATAGTTTAACTACGTACTGCATGAAGAACAACCGTTAAAATGACTACCGTATTTTTCGCTCTATAACACGCACCCGACCATAACACGCACGTAGTTTTTAGAGGAGGAAAATCCGTAGGCATGCCACCCGTAGGCATTCCCAGCATAACACGCACAGACATTTCCCCTTACTTTTTAGGAGGAAAAAAGTGAGTGTTATGGTGCAAAAAATACGGTACTTGCCGAAACAATCCTCATACTGCAATCCTATAAAGCAGCCACCAACAAGCAACTTCTAAAAACCCCTCACCAACAAGCAACTTCTAAAAACCTTGCAAAGCACCCAAACGGCTGCTCCAAGCTGCCCATTTCCAAATAATTGGTAATTAAGATGCCAAGCCTGAGCGCTCCCTGCCAAGGCGGATTACTGGCACCCGCAGGCCCCGCTCCTTTCAGGCTGTGCTTTGGAGAGGCCCGTGACTGACAAGGGCTCTAATGAACTCTAATTACAGGCTCGGCAGCAGCAGCCCAAGGAAGCCACAACAGATGTGACGGGGGGCGGGGAGAGGGGTCGGCCGTGCCGCTCTGCTAATGAACAAGGAAGCGTTTGGGAGCTGATGAGGGGCAGTGACCCAGAAAGGGCCTCCACGCTCTACCCACCTCCCGCCAGGCCGTGCCCTTTCGGTTTCACGTTCAAGTTGGATATTTCCCCTTCTGTCAGCACAATTGTGTACAGAGCAAGGCACCTCATGCAGCTTGACAAACGGGAGCTGCAAGGACCTTTGGGGGGGATTTATCACTAAGCAGCTTAAATGAGGCTTCCACCTTTGCATTCCACCAGTTCAGGCCCAGATATGCGGGGTGGGTGGGTGCCTCAGGTAAGACGTCCTCAGTGGGCCCCCTTAACTTGTAAGAGGTGTGGTATGCAGGCCTTCCTAAGCACCGCAAGCAACAAGGAAGTTATAGAAACATGGGAAGCTGTTATAAGACCCTAAAGAAGAGCCTGTTTGGTCAGGTCAATGACTCATCTAGTCGAGCTTCCTGTTCTCACAGTGGCCAAGCAGTTGCCTGTGGAAAACCAGCAAGCAGGATCAAAGTACAAGGACACTTTCTCCTGCAGTTTCCTGCAGCCAATATTCAGAAACATCGCTGCTGCCAACTGTGGAGGCCCAGCCCAGCCATTGTGGCTGGTAGCCATTGATAGCCTTACTCTCCTCCATGAATTGGTCCCATCCGTTTTTAAAGCCATCCAATGTTATGAGAATGGGAGAAAGACTTTTCTCTATCCACATTCTCCATGCCATGCATAATTTTATATAAACTTCTATCCTCCACTGAGCCATATCGTTGGTCCATCTAGCTCGGCATTGCCTACACTGACTGGCAGCAGCTCTCCAGGATCTCAGACAAGGGTCTTTTCGCAGCTCTGCCTGGAGATGCAAAGGAGAAACATTACACACCACCTGTAACGCCTGCTCATAGGTAAGTTAATTTCAAGGCTGTCCAGGACCACAATGCCTTTTTGTGCCACCAACGTGGATTAATTAATCTTCGGATAAACTCCAAAGGCATATTTTAAGCTGCACTGGCTGGAACAGCTCTCCAAGACCTCAGGAAGGAAGAGAGATCTTCGGAACACAGGAAACTGCTTTATACAGAGTCAAACCACACTGACTGGCTGTTGCTCTCCAGGGTTTCAGGTAGGGAGTCTCTCCCAGTCCTGCCTGGAGATGCCATTGGGGATTGAACCAGGGACCTTCTGCATGCAAAATGGATGGTCTTCCACTGAGCTACAAAATAGATAAGAATTTGGGACTCTCCTAACATAAGATGCTGCTTTATGCCAAGTCAGGGCCCTGGCACATGCTCTACCACAGAGCTATGGCGTTTCTCCAATTACAGAAGCAGGTACAGGAACAGAGGTGTACCCTCTGGATGAGGTCACAGTGTACCGCCTGAAAACAGCAGCAGTCTCACACCAAGAGGATTGATTCAGATGTCATATTAAGGGCACTGCAGTCTTTACACAAGTCCTCAACTACAATTCTCCCAATATCAGAGCTGGGAAATTTCAGCTACAAAATCAGCTAGCAAAGCAGAACCACAAACTACTGTTTGAAAGGGGTTTGCAGACAAAGAATTGCCACAATGTCTGAGGCGAGAACCCAAAATTGGAGCCACTGCCTTGCTTCCAGCGTCCACTGCTCCCAAAAAGAAGTGCACCAAGCAGATGGAAAGTGAGAGCAGACAAGCAGCTATGAACACTGATTTGCCTGCTGCAATCTGGAGCAGGTGGAAAATGAAGACAATCAACTCTAAACCATGGTTTCTCTACTGAAACCTGCTACCCTCCAGATATTGTTGTACCAGGACTCCCACCAGCCAGCTGGCCAATTGTTAGCCGCAAGGATGGGAGGTGCAGCCCAAAACATCTGGAGAGCCCCAGGCAGGGGTAAGCTGGTCTACCATGTGCCTTTACCGGGATCTAAATTGATTGGTGCAAACAACGGTTTGGCATGAACAGGGGACATGATAACTCCGCTCTAGTTTAAGATACCCCAATACTCACCAAATCAATCAGATCACTGAGGTTCTTCTCAATCTGCTGGGGAGGCAGACGCCTCATCAAATCCAAGGCACAATCCAGCTGCTGGTCACTCTGTGGGAGGAGGAACAGAAGAGGGGGATGTTAAATCACTCACAGAGAACAGCATGAAATTTCCTTGTACCAAGCCAGACTGAGTGTTGACCCAACCAAGCCCCAGGACTGCCTACTTTGATGAACTGCAGAATCTTGGACAGATCTTATTCCCAGCCCAAGATCCTTTTTATCTACACTGTTTTGGGGAGTGAACGCAATACATTCTGCATGCAGAGCAGGTGCTCTGTCACTTAGCTAAGCCTTGACCCCAGCACACGGCATTGCTGCTCAACATGGCAAACCATGTCAGTACGTTTTTCACAACTTGGGACATCTTGCACCATAAAGGAAATCATTCAATGCACACTGGAAGTGAGGCTCGCTTGGCACAGCTGCATGGCGATGGAATTATTACCTGAGGGATCACCAAATTATTGCCCAAAGGCTTCCCACTTTCTGGGTTCCTGATAACTGCAGCAATCTTGCAATTTAGGATCAAGCTGTAGGAGTGAAGAGATTGCCCCCCCCCCAAAAAAAACCAACAATAACCAGGTGCTCCCTTTGCCATACTTGTGACCACCAGCCACTTGAGGTCGAGTGGCTTAAACAGGATAGTGCCATCCCACATCTATTCTTTCTTTTAGTCTACAGTGCTTAGCTTCCAACCTAGGCAAAGGTGAACAAGTGAAATAGGATACAGTACAGTGGTACCTCGGGTTAGGAACTGAATTCATTCTGGAGGTCCGTTCTTAACCTGAAACTGTTCTTAACCTGATGTACCACTTTAGCTAATGGGGCCTGCCGCGCTGCCACTGCGCGATTTCTGTTCTCATCCAGAAGCAAAATTCTTAACCTGAAGTACTATTTCTGGGTTAACAAAGTCTGTAAGCATCTGTAACCCGAGGTACCACTGTACAAGAAACACACACACACACACACACACACACACACACACACACCTGTTGCCATTAGGAGCAACAGGGAATACAAAGGCCCATCTAGTTCAGCATCTTGTTCTCACAGCAACCAAAACAGTGCCCACCTGAAGCTTATACACAGGGCATGAAGACAATGGCCTTCCCTCTCAGTTACTCATAAGAAGAGACTTGAAGCTGAATGAGGCCAAAAGAGGTCAATCTAGACCAGCATTCAGCAGCCCACCCAGATGCCCCAAACAGCGTTTGAAATTTCTCAGGCACATTTTGCACCTGACTATCGGACACTTGAGACCACGAAGATGCCCAGGCACCAGATGCCTCCACCATCTGGAGTGCACGCCTTTTGAGCCACCTGGCCAAAAATGGCAACTAGGCATTCCGTTTTGGTGACTGTAACCCTGGTTTAAGCAACCATTTGGCGCCTAGCTTCTATATCTGAGTTTCTATCACTGGACCCAAAGGAAAGCCCACAAGCAGGACCCAAGTGCAATGTGCGCACCTCTCTCTCTTCCCATTTGCCGAACCCCAGTAACTGGTTTTCAGATGCAAACGGCCTGTGGCAGTGACAGAATAGTGTAAGTTTATCCTGCA
The DNA here is from genome assembly GCF_965153285.1 of Podarcis tiliguerta. Taxonomy (NCBI): domain Eukaryota; kingdom Metazoa; phylum Chordata; class Lepidosauria; order Squamata; family Lacertidae; genus Podarcis; species Podarcis tiliguerta. The sequence goes on from NC_139541.1 coordinate 13,411,290, forward strand.
AGAGTACATCCAGAGGGAAGACAACTTCTGTTGATGTTGGCAGGGAGAGGGAGGCAGCACACACTTGCAGGGAGCAGCAAGGCTGGGAGCTGTGCACTTCTCCACCCCCCCCCCATTTCAACAGGAAAGAACACAGAGCCCCAAAGATGTGCCTGCAAACTGTCCTCAGCACAGTTTTGTGGCGCCAAGGGCTCCCAGTGCACCACCTGTCATTAGCAAGCGGTGTCAGCGCTTCCTCCTTTGCAGGAGTTGGAAATGCCAACCATGGATGGAGCCTGGGAACGGATTCTTAGGTATGAATTCTTCAGAGGTCACAGCACGCACGCATACACATGCGCGCACGCGCGCACACACACACACACACACCCCTGACCATGCAGCACTTGCACACTCTCAAAACAGACAGGCCAAATAAACAAATGCTGACATGGCGGAAGGTGGGCCCTATGGGGGCGCCTGAAGTTGAGGGTGGGGGGATACTTTTGACCAACTGTACAGAACAGGTTGCAATTGTCTTGAAAACAAGTTACCAGTCCTCAGATTTTTAATCAGCAGGCACAGACATAAATCCTTTACATGTTTATATTCATTATGTTTTAATGAAAACCACCTTCAGCTGACTGGTGGAGAGGTGGAATAAAATATAAAAACAATTCCCCCTCCTCCTCTTCCTCCCCCCGCCTCTTCACTCTTTGGTGTAGCAACTTGTTAGACGGTACTTGCTTCAATGTCTTAAAATATATTTGGAGAAGCAGGGGGGAAAGAGTGCCGTTAGCTGGATTTCACTGCTGCAAAAGGCAGGCTTATAGTAGTAATTCACCTATGAAGAGCAAGAATTGCCTGCAGGTGAGCAGGAACACAGCAGCAGTGGGATCTGCCTTTATACTTAATCAGACACTGACTGGCAGAAGCTCCTGGAGTTTTCAGACAGGAAGAGTCTCCCAATCCTATCCAGAGATTAAACCTGAGACTTTCTGAAAGCAAAGTAGATGCGCTACCACTAAGCTATGGAAAACTCTTGCAGAGTGATTCTCAAAGTGCCACAAAATGACAGAGGACCAGACGGGAAATCAGGCTAGCAATTTTGGGAGGGCAGTTTGAAATGCTAGAAACGAAATATGCCACAGAGGAGTCCTAGCCTTTCACAGCAATAAGCAGATATTTGACAATGGTCATTGTAGTTTCTTGTATACTGTCAGTATTAAAAATATAATAAAAAGTTATCTACAATTCAAAAATAAATAAATCCATCTGGTCATTAGAACCTAAGAACTTTACCCCGAGTTTATTTCCTCCTCCCTCCCAGTGCATTTTCCTTTTGTGCTGTAAGCCTTTTGGGATTGTAAGCCTAAAGACACGGACAGCCTGCTTTTTGTAGTGATGCATAAACTACTCTGGGAGCCTTTTTTTGGCAAGATATTAAAATTTTTCTAAATAAATTAGTAAATATAAAGAACAATAAAAGGGAAAATACTGGAGGTTTGCCTCAACCCAGCTGTCATCAAACCACAAGCTTTTGTTTCTCCCCACCCACCACCCCGAGCGTCATTTTCAGTTTCCTATTTTACACAACCTGCAGCTGCTTACAATGTCTGAATCAGCAAACTCCAGGCCAGAACTCCAGGGAGCCAAGTGTGGTGTAGTGATTAGAGTGCTGGACTAAAACCTGGGACACCTGGTTCAAATCCCCACTTAGCCATGAAGCTCACTGGGAGACCTTGGGCCAGTCACTTCCTTTCAGCCTTTATCCTCATAACATGGTTCTGAGGTTAAAGAGAACCACTTACTCTTTTCTTAAGCCCTTGAAGGAAAAGTGGGGTAATACTTGTTAAAATAAGAATATAAAGAACATAAGAAAAGCCTTCCTGGGTCAGGCTAATGGCTCATATAGTGAAGCATCCTGTAATCACAGCGGCCAGATGCCTGTTGGAAACATGCAAAGCTGGATTCAAGCACAATAACACTCTTCCTTCCTGCAGCTTCCAGAAACTGGTATTCAGAAGCATTGCTGCCTCCAATTGTGGAGGCAGATGTAATGTAATGTAACGTAACGTAGCAGATCCATGGTTTACAGTTCTGGTTTGGAGGATAAGAGCAAGCCACAGCTTCCCATTTCATACATCAGAATAAACTATGGCTTGCATGACAAAGAAAACAAACCACATCACCTGCCCTCTAGTGTTCAAGCCTCCAGGTCATGCCTTAGAAGACCATTTGAACCACTTGGTTCGGAGTCACTCTTCGTAACTAGATGAAAATCCAGGGCCTGTATGCAAGCAAGCTACCTGTAGAAGCAATTCCAAATTCAGGAGCCTGGACTTTTTACTTAGCACAGATGCAGAAAAGCATTTTGCTCTACCTCAGGGGTAGGCAACCTAAGGCCCGGGAGCCGGATGCAGCCCCATCGCCTTCTCAATCCAGCCCACGGACGGTCCGGATATCAGTGTGTTTTTACATGAGTAGAATGTGTCCTTTTATTTAAAATGCATCTCTGGGTTATTTGTGGGGCACAGGAATTTGTTCATTATTTTTTTAAAAATATAGTCCGGCCCACCACATGGTCTGAGGGACGGTGGACCGGCCCACGGCTGAAAAAGGTTGCTGACCCCTGCTCTACCCTCTTTCCTTCTGCGATAGGAATTTTATGGTCTTAGATATGGTAATGTTCATAAGTGTACCAACCAAGCACATACATAGATCAGCACAGGAAGGCCAACGTGGAACCATTTTGATTCCTAAACTGACCAAATCTTTTCTCTGCAAGGTCAAAATGGAAAAGCCTCCCCATTGTCTTTTCCTTCACAAATCCTGTCTTAAGGATATGTCTGTTTGAATAGGGTGTGAGCCTGTGACCTGGCTCAGGAACTAAGTATTTATCATTACAAAAGACTGGCCAGGCTACCCAGGAAATCCAATCAAGTAACCTGCCAGAAAGGAGATAAACAACAACAGGAGAAAAACAATATTAAAATTTCTGTGATGTAGGTGTGATGTATCTGAGGGGTGGTCTTAGGTTACACCCCTTCTGTGATGTATGTATGATGTTTCTGGGGGTGGTCTTGATCTACAGGGTGGCAATTTCAAAAGTTTTTATAAAGCTTTGCACACTATTTTTCTGGGTCCTCCTCCTTTCCTGCGTGTGAGGGGAGCACCCTGTTGCAACAGATCAATAAAGATCAAGCTTACTAGCTGCTTTGCTTCTCAATATTCTCTGGTTGGCCTCTGTTATTTTCTTCTACCAATAGGGAACCTATGTAAGGACTCTATATGGGCTCTTGGATACCCTATAAGGGAAAAGGGCAATTTTTGTTTACAACACTGCTCATCCCCTCAGAAAGGAAAAACAAACCCAAACCAAAACACTGTTTAGGTTGGCATAGGAAGACGCAACTAGCAGCTGACCCCAGAAAGAGGATCCTTCTGGCCACATACTGTCATTGCCCCCCACGCTCCTTGCAACACAGTTTCAGAAAGCGAGCACACAGTTGCCAGGTCAGGGTCTCTGCTTCAGGATCGTGAGAACGCCAGAGGAAGCAGCTTGCCCCACCATTGCCAGCTGGAATTGCTTAAAAAGGAGTGGAAGGGGAAAGGAGACACCAAACTTCACTGGCTGCTTCCTTAAGCACTTTCCTATGACTCAGAATTTCGGTTGGTAGAAAAAGTGTTACACATCGCTCATAAAGATTAATGATGTGGTGCTACAGGGCTGGATCACAGGTGAGTTAAACTTCAAGACTGCCCAAGGCTACAGTGCATTCTCATGCCACCTACACAGATCTCTGGACAGACTCTGGAACATAACTGGAGATGCTGAATATTGTTCCTCGGCTGCCAGAAGCTCTCCCATATCTCAGGAAGACAGACATTTAAGGAACATAGGAAGTTGCTGGTCCATCAAGTTGAGAGTTGTAAACACTGACTGGCAGTAGCTCTCTTAAGATCTCTGGAAGAAAGATCTTAGGAACAGAGGAAACTGCCTTATACCAAGTCACATTCAGTGGTCCATCTAGCTCAGGACTGTCTAAACTAACTAGATAAAAAGAAACCCTGGACGGTTAACTCCAGTCAAAAGCGACTATGGGGTGTGACGCTCATCTCATTTTCATGCTGAGGGAGGCAGTGCTTGTCCACAGACAGCTTCCGGGTCATGTGGCAAGCATGACTAAACTGCTTCTGAACACCGTGACGGAAGCCAGAGTGCACAGAAACACTGTTGACCTTCCCGCCATAGCAGTACCTATTTATCTACTCACACTGGTATGCTTTCAAACTGCTAGGTTGGCAGAAGCTGGGACCTTCCAATTGGCAGGCCCAAGAGCATTTCAAGTTTCTAGCCTGGGGGTCAGGCATCTATGTGATTCTTGAACCCTATCACCCATCAGCCCCGGGGAGCATGGCCAGTGGTCAGAAAGGATGATGGTAGTTGGCGTCTAGCAAAATGTGTTCCCCCCCTCCCAGTTCTAGCTCATCAAGCATCAACACAAGACAAGAACAAGGCAGTTCAGTGACAATGCTGAATGGCAAGGAAGAAAAGGCAAGTAATGCATACAATCCAATGTGCACTCTTCTGTAAGTTTTCTTCCCCATTATTTCTTATTTCATTATTTGAAGCAAGAAGGGTGAGTTAAGAAGTTGGGCTTCAGGGACCTCTGTGCCATCGCCCATGACTATGCCCATGGGGACACGGCGGGGAGCTGTTCTGCAACTCAAGCAAAACTACTCAAATTTGCATTATTTCAACAGAAATAATTTCTGTTGTTGGTGCAAAATTTGGATCTCCTCAGTCTTGCAAGTGAGTCTCCAAAGTTACTAATCTTCATGACCACACATATCTGGCCATTCAGGGCACACTGAAGCCCTGAATGGAGAAAACCACAAATTGTCTTTCAATTACAAAACTGCCTTGACTATGGTTCACTCTTGGATTGCCTTCTGATATATAATTTTGACCTTTCCCCTGCCCAGCACACACACAGAGTTTCTGAACACGCCCTCACCTGCCAACAGAAACTGAACTGGATTTATGCTTGCATTACCCACCAACACCGTGGCCTGTCGGGGCATTTCCTCCTGCCCCAGAGTGCAGGGAATAAGAAAACACAACCCTTTGCTCCACAAAAAGGCAACTGCGGAGCTCTGCATACCAATCCCAGTGTGGGCTGCAAAGCAAGCCAAGATCTCCAAAGCTTTGGGATTTTCAGAGCATGTGGGCAATTTTCCATTGCTCGCATCTTCACCCCAGGAGCGAACTGCCGTGACAGGAGTGGGGAGTGCAGAGGGGAAATTCTAAATGAACTTCTTATTTTACAATTCCAGTCACTCCAGGATGGAGAGATCTGAGAGCCTAGAGCTAACGGGAACCCTCAGCCAAGGTAAATCTCCTTTAATAAACCTCCTGCAAAGATGCTTTCACTCCTTGGGATCTTCACTCTGACATCTGCTTTGTTAGCCGATCCCCTTCTACTTAATACATTCTTGCTTTGCTTTCCGTGAATCCTACAAGACTGAAAAATTCAGGGCCATCTGTGTAAAGTTCTCTCTCTCTCTCTTTTTACAAAGGAGAGAAACAACTTCAAGGACATAACAGCAGTGAAAGCGCTTGCTGTCTAAAGCTGTGGCTGTCACAGAGTCAAACACCATTTTTATTGCCAGATCGATGTCAACTTGCTACAAAAGCATGCAGATGTTTGAGTTTTGGAGAACACCCCAGGAGGCACAAAGGATGGGTAAACTGTATGCCCGAGGACACACACACACGGGTGTACACAAGGTATAGCAATATGCTAAAAAGGTAAAGGTACCCCTGCCCGTACGGGCCAGTCTTGACAGACTCTAGGGTTGTGCGCCCATCTCACTTAAGAGGCCGGGGGCCAGCGCTGTCCAGAGACACTTCTGGGTCACATGGCCAGCGTGACATCGCTGCTCTGGCGAGCCAGAGCCGCACACGGAAACGCCGTTTACCTTCCCGCTAGTAAGCGGTCCCTATTTATCTACTTGCACCCGGGAGTGCTTTCGAACTGCTAGGTTGGCAGGCGCTGGGACCGAACAACGGGAGCGCAGCCCGCCGCGGGGATTTGAACCGCCGATCTTTTGATCGGCAAGCCCTAGGTGCTGAGGCTTTAACCCACAGCACCACCCGCGTCCCTAACAATATGCTACAACTTCCTAAATAACATTTGACAACAAATCCAACATTTACTTTCTGAAACCCTGAAGAGTTCTCCAAGCTGAATCAAATTGTTCACTATTTTGTGACATTTTGGTTGGTTCTAAGAAAAGACAGTAGATTTTAGAACTTCCCTTTCAGATGAAATATGGCTTGTGCATTGTCTTGTAGAGGGAACGTAAGAACAATGTTACCTTTGACGTCCCAGCAGTGGCCAAAATCTGCTGACCCAAACAGAGAAATTCTCCCCAGAGCTAATATCTCCCCACAGCCCCAGACCAGAATTTTATGCTACATGCTCACTCTAGACAGGCTGAGGTTGGTAGAGAGGACGACATTCTCTTTGACCCTGCATCTTCTGTGTTTCTGTTTATCTTCTGCATAATAGAAGGGATGTTGATTATTTGTACAACTTGTCATTAACCGTAACTGAGCAATTTGGCTGCTTTCATCCAGTGCCAAGGAGACCCACGGACTATAAACTTGACCAAAAAGAAGGATCCATTACCCAATAAGCGTGGCGTCAGGAGGAAGGAACAAGTGACATCAATAGCTTAAGCAGGGGGAGGAACTGCATCTCTCCCCTGCATTTTACTAAGATGTTTGGCTAGCAATTAATGCTTTCGCCAGGGGCATTTCCTGAACATGTCTCTGCCCTCATAGCTTAGGGGGGGGTGTAACTTAGTCCAGCCAACAAATCATCAACTACTTACTGGCAAAACAGAATGAAAAAGGTTTCCTATGCCTCTGCAGCAGCAAGATAGCACCAAGGTCATGCAGCAGGTTATGACTCAGTTGGATGGATTGCAGTATTTGTACTATGAACACAATTTTGTGTGTTTATGAAGGCCTGCTATGTGATGACCTACCTTGCATACAGACCTGTCCAAATATCCCTACTGCATGAGCGGGAAACCCTTTTTTAACCTGATAACCCCATAGAATGAGGGCCACATTCTATCGTGGGGAACCCTCCAAGGGCCACATGCCAGCGATGGCTGTGGTCAGAAGCAAAAATAGCCAGAAGAATGGATGTGATTTCTTTTGGTAGAGCACACACTACACTCCAACCACATAAAAGCAGAAAGTTTCCACACATATTTCCAGCCTCCATCGAAGCAAGCAACTGGCATAACCACAGCTTTAAGGATACAGTCCAGCCAGGCAAAAGCTGGCTCACAGAGGCCAGTGGTCAGTGAGTGGCATGCCCTGGGGAGAACCCTAAGGACCAGGCAGAGAAGCCTTGGGAACCACATATGGCCCTTGGGCCTGACGCTCCCTAGTCCTGCCCACATCTGTTGGTTAGTTCTTGTGAGATGTCTTCGGAATTCCCTGCCTACTAATATTCAGCAAAGCTCCTTTCTTGTGCTATTTTAGATGCCTGCAATTCAGTTTATTTCAGCCAGCCTATAATTTAGTTACATATATTTGTTATTTTTTAAAAAAAATCTACTGATTTTATCTGTATATCACTAGCGATTGTTTTCCTGTTTTATGCACATGGCTTATGGGCATTTCTTAAACAAGATATTTTAACTAAGGCTAAGTACATGTAATTGAAATAGTGTATATATACTTTCTTCCCCTGCTTACTCCTGCCTCCCTTACCTTCCATCCTCTGTTTCCCTCATGTCTATTTCTAGGCGGCAAAAACCTTGGAACACAGACATGCTCTCTTCTTGTTTGGAAAGCAACATGTCAGAGGGCACTAGTGAACAGGTTTGTGGTCATAATGCATTCCACCAGGATGCCTCAGAGGGAGGGATGGGAAGCAGGGCTTCTTTCATCAGCTTTGCTGAAAGGTCAGCGACTGCCCCCTGAATTGTTTCTATGCCAGCTAGCCATTATAAGAAAATTACTATTTAAAAACTGATGCCCCAGTTTGGTTTCTTCCTCTGCCTTCCCTGTCCCCTCTTCCCTTTTGTGTTGTGCTTTTCCGATCTTAAGCCTGCAAGTCTCTCTCGTTTTAATTGGCCAAAGGGCAGGATACCAAAGCTCTAAATAAAATAATAAAGTAAGATAAATACTTTATTTTGGTACTGCTTTTATCCATGGTCCAGATAAATATCTGACAGAGTAGAATTCCAAGCAAGGAACATGACCAAAGAAGGTTATCACTGCCCGGTTCAGAACGGCACCAGTAGACAAGCATGAACTCAACGAATTGGCTTATTAAGCAGGAAGCTTGAAAATTATGTGTTATGCTCCCTCTTGCATGTTCCCCTTTTCACCACAAGCCACCCCCCAAAATACAGTGCCAGACACTTTCACAGCAAAATATCAGCATTTTATTAAAGCAGCTATGGTATGTTCCTGGAATGTATGTATAGAGAAGCTGAAATTTGATTGGGGTGGGGGGAGGGAAAGAGACAAATAATCTAGGAACTTGAAAGATAAGAAGCAGAGGGGAAAATAGTTGCTTGATCCACTGGCTGCAGTAAAAGCATTCAATCAAGGCAAAGCAAGTTAAAATACTGTGTTTCAAATGAATGCTACAAAAAAAAAAGAAACCCCACTGCATGCAATTTGCATTCATAGCAACTGCATTTTGCAGAAGCCAGGATATTTTAGCAGCCGCTAAAGAGAGGAAGGAAATGGCATCAACATGCAGGCTGGGATGCTGCATAGAAATAAGCCCCAACAAGACACATGGTGTGTGCGCATGCCACATTTCTGCAGAAGCCTTAAATCGACCTTCTTAAGAATCTCAGCTTTCAAACCAAGTTTCTGTCCCTTACTGTGACAGTTAACAGGCAGCCAACATAACATTAAAAAAAAGCATATAGTCTGGTCTGGCTGTAACCAGCATGTAAGAGACACTACCTGGATGTGTAAGATATATATACCAGTGGTTCCCAAAGTGGACAGTACTACTGGGGGGGGGGGTGCAGTGGGATTACCCAGATGGGCACTAAGAGGCAAGGGGAGTGAAAAGCTGATGACCTTGAAAAACTGGTATTACTAGATCAGGTTCACCCATTTTATTGAATTGGACTTTGAATAAACGTGCAATTAACTGATACACTTCTGAATTTTATTGTGTCAATTATGTTCCTTAGCGGACTGTGCAAGCCAATATACTGAATAATGTTTTTTGTAGTGTATGGCAGCGGGTGCTGGGAATGAGTTTATGGAACCCAAGCAGTGTTAGAAATTCCCAAGGTGCCAGGCGCTTTTTTGCAATTGGCACTGATCCAATTACTCCCATGTGGAGATCTCTGGATGCCGGGTTGGCGACTGACATCTTCATCTGGCTACCCCCTCCAGCTTTCTTAAGCAGGTAAGTAGAACAGCTTACTTACTGCATTTATATCCCACCCTTTCCTACAAGAAGTACATGACTCACCTCCTCCTCAGTTAAACCCTACAACGACCCTATGAGGTAGGTTAGGCTGAGACTGGCCCAAGGTCACCCAGTGAGCTTCATGAATGAGTGGAGGTTTGAGCACTGATCTTCAGGGTCCTAGCTTGACACACTAACCACTACACTAGACTACAGTGGTGCCTCGCAAGACGAAAAGAATCCGTTCCGCGAGTCTTTTCGTCTTGCGGTTTTTTCGTCTTGCGAAGCAAGCCCATTGACGGATTAGCGCTATTAGCGCTATTGGCACTTTAAGGGCTAAAAACGGCTTTTTAAGGCTTGGGGGATTAGCGGTTTTGCTGCTAAAATGCTTTTAGCAGCTTAGCGATTCAGAAAAAGGGGTTTTGGAGCAAAAAAAAACCCTCAAATTTTTTCGTCAAATTTCGTCTTGCGAAGCAAGCCCATAGGGAAATTCGTCTTGTGAAGCGCCTCTGCAGACGGAAAACCCTTTCATCTTGCGGGTTTTCCGTCTTGCGAGGCATTCGTCTTGCGGGGCACCACTGTACTTCTTCTACAAGGCAGCTGTATAAATCAAGTAGGTAAATAAATATGGGGAAAGCCAAATGTCACTTACAGAAGGATCTGAAATATTTTCCCTGAAGCTTGAATTTGCTTTATTCTGGATTGCTTTATTTGATGTTTTAATGTGTTATAAAACAAGTTTTTTAATATATATATATATATATATATATATAAAGCGGTATAGAAATGAAAAATCATCATCATCATGGGGGAGGGGGGGAATGGTGCCTAAACACTGTGCTGGTGACCGTAACCTAAGCTTAAGGTGCCATTTGGTGATTAGCTTACATATCTGACACTGAACCCAAGGGGGCAGTGGCCTGAGAAAGTTTGGGAACCACTAGCCTAGAGTTTGGCTTCACACTATGGCAAGCCTGAAAACTGACAACACCTACGCACGCGCGTGCACACACACAAGCATGTTATTTCTGGGTACGCATCAGCTAAGGTACAAGACCTGGGGCTCAAGGCAATCCATTTCGTTTTGCAGCAAAATCCTGCAATATAGAGATTTGTGCATTTACTCCCCACGCAAAGGAGAGCTGAACGAGAGACTGTTTTGATTTGCAGCTAAAATGAAAATATGGATGCTCCCCACCATTTCCGCCAAGTCTCAGGACAGAGGAAGTTTGTATCCCCTCTGGTTGGTTGGTTGGCTTGGCTTTCTTACAAAGCCTGGGACAGATTTACGATACTACCCATAAGTGTAGCAGTGGTGGCTGCCCAGAGACTTCAGCAGACATTAGCCAGTTCAGCCCTGCTGTGGCAGAGACAGCCTCGCCTCCCCTTCCCACTCACAGCTTTTAACCACCATGGCTGTCGAGGGTGGAAGCTCTGTTGTCAGAGCTTCCACCTGCCAGAGCGGATGTGTTTACAAGAACAGGATTAACTTCACGAAGTCTCCCTATAAATTTGTTTTCCAAACACTGAGTCTTTTTTCAAAAGAAAAAGGAAAAGCTGGGGATTATACTTGGACGAGGAATGCTAAAAGGAATACTAGCTCACTTTGGGAGTTCACACACAGAGAAAGGATCAGGTTTTCACCAGTCCATTCAATACCGCTGGCCACAAGCAGGGAAAGAGTGCTGTTGTTGCATTCAGGACCTGCTTGCTGGCTTCTTTTGGGGCCACTGTGAGAACAGGATGCGAGGCGAGCAAACTCTTGCACTCATACCCTGGAACTAATAACAACTGTGTAAGTTTATCTGCAAGGCTGGTAAGAGCGGATTCTGTGCCACTGTGACAACAGCAGCTGACATTGCACTAATCCTTTCCTCCTCACACCTCTACACATCTAAAACCACAAACAGGGGCTGTCAGGCACCTCCTGTGCATTCTGTGCTGCTACATCAGAAGTGGCACACGCACACACACTATTGCATGTTGTCATCAGGTCCCTGTTCATGGCAACAGAGGAACTTCTCCAACTGTGTGACAGGCCAGCTCCATCAGGCCTCCTCTTCCTCAACTGTCATCTGAGGGCAGCCATTCCATTAGAAGGCCTCAATCAGACAGAATGGAAGAAGGGCTCGTTCCATCAGCTTTGCCAAAAGCCCAGCTCCATCAGGCATCTCCTGCCCCCAAACTGTGCCAGCTCGTCATTATAAGAACAGCAGCTTACGAACTGGTGGTCTGAGTTTGATTCTCCCCCCCCCCCTTACCTCCCTGTACCTTTTCCCTTGTGTGTCGTGTTCCTTTTAGACTGTCAGCATGGAGGGACTGTCCTGTTTTAATTGAATGCACCTAAGCCACTCTGAAAGCCCTTTTGGCTGTAGAGGAGGATAGTAATGCTCTAAATAAAAATAATAGATTTATAAACTTCCATCTGCTCACAAAAAAAGAAGAGCACAGTGTAAACTGGATCGCCTGCGCTGAAAGGAAGTTGGAAGCTATTCTGGTTGAGGAAAAAGTCCATGCTAGTACAGAGAAAGCCCATTATTCTAAATCCCGCTCTAGGAGAATTGGTCCAGCGTGCTCTGTTCTCAACACAGGGTAGCAACAGACCCCTCTGGGCTCCTCATTTGGCACCTATCCCACATACAGTCCTCAAGCTACATTGACCCCCTCCTCTTCTTTTTTAAAAAGGACTTTAGAAGCAGCTGCTGTGCCTCTTCCCTCATCCACCTGGTATTTTACAGATCTACATCTGGGGCGTTGATATGATCTTCTGTTGGCAGGCAAGCAAAACAAAACTCAGAGGGGGGCAAGGGAAGAGTAGAACTAAAGGCAATGCTAGCTTGAAACAAAGCTTGTTCTGGGAAGTTGCCAAGAAGTTTATCACAAAATCCTAACTGGCCCAACCCTCCAAAAGCAAACAGACAGAGAGGCCCAAGACTTACAGTGTGCTAAAACACAACAGCCTTGAACCCAAGGAGCCAACACTGAACCTGAGATCTTGTTTCTGCCCTGTGAAGTAAGGCCTGGTGTTACAGTAGAAGAGTCTGGATGCTGGATCAGGCTACTGGCCTTTCTAGTCAAACATCCTGATCTTACAGTGGCCAACCAGATGCCCCAATGGGAAGCCCCAAAGCAAGACCTGAGCACAACAGCAACCCTGCCCTGCTGCAGTTTCCATCAAATCTTATTCAGAAGCAATGCTGCCTCCAAGTTGTGGAGGCAGAGAACAGCCATCATGACTAGTAGCCACCTATAGCCTTGTTCTCCCATGAATTTTAGTGCTGTGACAAAGTCATTCCTTTTGTTTGCCCTGAATCCTCCAACATTCAACTACAGTCATACCTCGGGTTAAAGTAGCTTCAGGTTGAGCGTTTTCGGGTTGCGCTCCACGGCGACCCGGAAGTAACAGAACGCATTACTTCTGGGGTTCGCCGCTCAACAACGCTCAAAATGACGTCACGCGCATGTGCAGCGAATTGCGACCCGCACAGACGTGGGTTGTGTTCGCTTAAGGATGTGAACGGGGCTCCGGGACGGATCCTGTTCGCATCCAGAGGTACCACTGTACATTGGATGTTCATGAGTTCTAGTATTATGAGAGATGGGGAAAGACTGTAAGTAAGAAAGAAGGAAGGTAGGTGCACGGGTGGGGTGGGGGGAGTGGCTGAGGTTGACAAGGTAGTGAACCAGCCTCCATTGTTCAGAAGACTTGGAAGGGGGTGGAAGTGAGAGCTCTCACAAGCCTAATGTAAGCCAAAATTGCCCAAACAAGTGCCCCAAAATGCCAACTCCCTCCAGTATGCCAGTAAATGAAGGAGAAGTGTGTGGAGAGCTGCCAAGGCATCAGTTGCCAGCAGGCCTAATGTATGCCCATCCTCTTATTGTCAGCTGCACCCTGGCACTGCATTAAGAGACCAGCTCCAGGCCCTGCCAAAACCTTATTACTGCCACCAGCGCTCTCTGGCCTGGCATTGGCTCCCGCAGTTCCATTTATGTCTTGGCTTTTCTCGACTTCCCCCCTCAAAGCCTAGGGTTATATTTCCGACGCCTGCAGCGCGGAGACGCAGCAAGAGAGCCCAGCTAAAAAGCCACAGACATTGGTCCTCCAGATACTTTTCTATTTCTGGTATGCACCAGTGTGCAAAAAATAAAACTGGGGAAGGCAGGTAGCTAGAGATCAGTTTCAAGCTCAGTAACACAGTCCGCGTAAGAAGGAAAGAGTTGGGGGTCGGGGCAGGGCGGGGGTAAGGATAGCAGATACCCTAGAGAAATATCAGGGAGGTTTCATTTACAGCGCGGTTTTAAAAAGTTACTTGCAGGCAGTTTCTAAACAGTAATGAGGAAGTTATGGGCTGGGGAGCCAGATTAGAATGTTTGCCATGGAACAAGAACAGCAATTCCTCCCTCGGGTTCTGAATCCCGTATCAAACATCTATGAGCAGTAGGTATTAAGGTGAGCCTGGACTCTGCCCGAGTCTGTTGGCAATGCCAGGCCTCAGCTCAAGGCACATATGCATGATAATGCACATAAATGAGAAGAATGGCTCAAGGTAGTGTCCCTGTCCCTCCCCTGAGGAACAATACACTCTGCCTGCCTCTGAACATGGAAGTTCCACTTTGCCATCAGAGCCAATCCCTATTAGCAGACGTCCCTTGCACTATGAATTGGTCTAGTCCTCCTTTTCAAAACAAGCAACTATCACAACTGGGGCGGGGGTGTGACTGCAGCAGTTGGCATTGGCTTAGCCACTCTTCCCATGCAGCTGTTTCTTTCTGCAATTATATCCCACCCTTTTCTCCCCATTTAATCCCCACAACAATCCTGTGAGGTAGGTTGGATTGAGAAGCAGTGGATGGCTTGAGGTCATCCCATGAGCTTCATGGCCAGGTGAAGATTAGAACCCTGGCCCTAGTCCAACACTCTAACCCCTACGTCACACTGCTGGGAGCGCCAGAGGAAGGCCTCATTCATTTTTAAGCACCTGGAGTCTCACTAAATCAGATGCAGCGAACACCTCAAAGACCCCAAAAGACTCCCTGGGTCTGTCACACATGACCTAACTGAGCAGACCATTCTTAATTTCCGCACACATGCACTCCTTGCTTTTTAAAAAGCAAGACATCTGGCTTCCTCTTCCAACATTTCAAGAGGAACTCCGCTAACCCGTTGACTAGGAAACCAAGTGCAAATTGTTCAGTTCCGTCGTCAATCATGCTTGGCAAGCATCAACACGGCATACGGTACAGAGAAGAGCAACGAGGGTGGGGAACCTGGGATGTACCACGCAGAAAACCCCTTTAAAGCCTGGAGAGAATGTGTACAACTGAACACACACAGAGGTGTACTTGAGCTTAACCCCATTAACTAGAACCGTGAGAGCTTCCATCCTCAAAAAAAACCATGTTCCCACACTATCTTTCTTAAACACATCTTGCTTGCTCAGACATTGTACCATGCTTGCAAAATGATTCAAGCAGAAAGGTTAGTCCACATGCACAGTGGTTCTCCTTTGCAAAAAATATATGCTACGGTCCACAGCATAACAGAATGGAGATTTGTCTTAGGAGGCAGCTGCTTCACACATCCTGGGTGAGTGCTGCTGATTGCACAAGCTGGAGGTACCACATGCAGCTAGCTGCTTTATGGCTAGGAAGAGTAGTACAGGGCTAGCTAGGAAGGGATCTGGAAGCCCTAGCGATGCCACAAACATCTGTAAAGCTGGAATGCGTTAAGAGCTCCATAAAGCAAAGGACCACTCCAAGTTCAAAACTTGTTCCTTGTTTCAGAACCCTGATTCAAGTGGGTGGGCACACCAACCATGCTGGACGGAATTGGTCGATTTCTCCAGAATGCCCAGACACTGCTTTAAAGTGCAGTTTGCTGCAGCCTCCTCACTTAATTAGCATCCTCAAGTTGAAAGTTGGACAACCCCCCCCCCCCCAGGAGGGAAGCAGCAGGGACCACCTCAAAGTACAAAGGCCACATGGATGTAACTACAGCTCTCTGAATCCTGACTCAGTGTTTCAAACCACCACACCACCCACTTCCCTCAGGATTTAGTTTTTCTTACCAATTTGGGACAAATGTACAAGCTTCAGTTCTGAAATTTTAGGACTTATTTACCAGTCATTATTGTGGTTAGTGGGTTAGTTGTGCTCACAAGCATAACAGTCTTTCAGATTCACAGTGCTTTCTGTCAGCTCCTATTCTATGGACTGGGCCCCTGGGCCGTAAAATGGCTTTGCCTGTCTGCAGTAGGGACATGGTTTGAACCCACATTCAAATTTAAAAGTGCCCTCTACTTTTCAATTGGTGACAAGGAATTCTCTTGTGCAGAGGCTTATAAAATCATAGAACTATAGGGTTAGAAGGAATCCCAAGGGTCATCTAGTCCAACCCCCTGCAAGACAGGAATCACAGCTAAAGAATCCCTGGCAGATGGCTATCCAATCTCTGTTTAAAAACCTCCCATGAAGGAGAGTCTGTTCCACTGTCAAAAAACTCTTACTGTCAGGAAGTTCTTCCTTATGCTCCTTACTGAATCTTGCAAAAGAAGTTCTAGGAACATGCTGAGAGCTCTCTGCAACTTACTGCTACTCCTTATAGGGGCCACCTTGAACTGCACATTATGAGAGTCAGCAAAGAACCCAAACTGTAGGGAGGCAAAATTCATTACCCAACTAGGCTTCCACCCAAGACTTTACAAAAAATAAAACAAACTTTAGCTTTCAAGAGTGCTGCTACAGAAGAGCACCAGCAACAGAGCCAGACAGGCTTCTTTCAAGAGGGCATTCCACAACAGTGGCACCACAAGTGAACAGGTCACACGCGTGTTTCCACCAGAGTTATGCTCTGCCTCCACAGAGGCAGAAATGCTTCTGAATGTTGCTGGAAGCCACAGGAGGAGAGAGGGCTCTTATGCCCAGATTCTGCTTGAGAGTTTCTCACAAGGGCATCTGGTTGGCCACTGTGAGAACAGGATGCTGGACAAGATGGGCCAGTGGTAAGTTCTTCTTATGCACAGTACATTTTGCCCAGCCCAATACTCTGGCAGCCACATACTAGGCCAGTGGAGGTTTCCAAATGATAGCCACATGTGAAACACATTGCAGCAGAAGTCCCAACCCGGTTGTTACTGAAGCATGAGTGACCACAGTAGTTCTATCTTCTGAAAGACCAGCCTAAGGTGGTAAAAGGCATTCCTGACCACCCACTTTGACATGACCCATAAACACAAGGTTCCCAAAAGAATTTTGTAAGTTAAGATATATGTTGGCAGTGTAACACTGAAAATGCCTTTTTGAGGCATATTATGTGCTGGGCATGTGTTGTGGAGATATTGTTCATATTCACTTTGTCTTGGGAAATCCTTGATTTTCACCGATGCTTCTGTGGCATAGGAACTAACAAATAGCCAGGAAAGGTGGGTTCTGCAAGCCGTTATAGTGACCAAGGGACTTGTGTGTAAGCACAAATGTTCACCATCAGTCATCCAGCCATTTTAAAATCTCACTGTCCTTTCCAGGTCTGAACACATAGCTTTTAACTATCAATTCCATTTAGATACCTATTTGGAATGCTCATATTAATGCAGTTTAATAATTAATATCAGATTTTTAAATTATCATTTGTTTTTACTTTTTCTGTTATAACTGCAGATGGAAATGTGGGAACTTAGAGTTCCCTCAAGCTGCTAATACCTTGTGTGCTGCTTTTAATATTATATTTTACATTGTTGACCCCACCCTGGCACCTGTGGCGAAGGGCAGGCTAATGAGTCTAACAACATCCACAACCCACATTCTGGGAATGAGTTCGCTATTAGCATATATGAATACTAGGTTTGGGGACAAAGAGCTGATGAGGGCTATTACCTCACTGAGCCCTCCTTGCAGTTTTTTTGTACTTCTGCAAGCACACAATGTGTCCCCCACCAGAGGTACTATCCCTCCCCCCAACACTCAATGGGAAACATTTCTGTGGAATTAAAAGCTGGCAAACAAAGGGAAGCGGTACACTTAAGGCAAAGACTCACACAGAGTTGCAGCAGCAGCCTTCTTTATAGGCAGTGCTGTGAATGCTCAAATACAACTTTGAGGTGCTTTGTTGTACTCCAGCACACACTTTGGAGAAGAACTGGTACAGACGAAGATGTTTTGTGCACTGAAAATTCACACGCACCAAGGCAACTGTGACAATCACTGCCAGCGCATTCGCAGGACAAAGTGCTTTTCGCCGGCTAGCACACCAACAGCAGCTCCCCCCTGGTCAGAGATGGTCTTTGCCACTATTATCAGCCTGTGAACATCAAGACTTGACTACAGCTGCACATTGCAGTGGAATGGAAGGTGGTGGATTCTCCTTCATTGGAAGTTTTTAAGCAGAAGTGGAATGGCCACCTGCTTTATTTAGAACACCTCGGATTGAATCCCTACTAGACCACGAAGCTCACTGACCTTGGGCCAGTCACTACCTCTCAGCCTAACCTACCCAACAGGGCTGTTGTGGGGATTATATAAGAAGAAGGAGAGCCATGTACCCTTCTTGGAGAAAAAGGTGGGATATAAATGCAATAAATCAATAGCTTTTTTTTATTAAAAAAAACCCTGATGAAGGGCAGAATAATGAAGAAAATGAATATGCCACACGAGGGTAACTACACTCTTGGTCTAGACAGGAGCAGAGAACACCCATGGGACTTGGCGCCTCTTCCTTGGAACACTTCCTCACTCTCCATTTCTAGGGTGCCAAGTCAGCTGGGGAGGAGGAGAGAAACAGAAGCAACGCCTGCTGACAGCCCCCATCTCCTCCAAAAGGAGCCATTCCTATGGGCAAGTACAGTATCAAGCACTCTAAAAATAGACAAGCGCCACATTATACTGTATGCTTAAGTTTTACTGCCTGGGCAATGAATGCCGTATTGCTTCTACTAGAAGTGCATGCCAAAACCAGGTAACTGTCATGCTCAAGACTTAGCACACTCAGTTAAAGAAAGAAAGAAAGAAAGAAAGAAAGAAAGAAAGAAAGAAAGAAAGGTAGTGGTTAGGAGTGTGGAACAAGCTTACCAGAAACCACTATACAGTGCAATGAGAGAAATATTGCAATATGCCATTTGTAAGAGCCAGTGTGGTGTAGTGGTTAGGAGCGGTGGACTCGTAATCTGGTGAACCGGGTTTGATTCCCCGCTCCTCCACATGCAGCTGCTGGGTGACCTTGGGCTCATCACACTTCTCTGAAGTCTCTCAGCCCCACTCACCTCACAGAGTGTTTGTTGTGAGGGAGGAAGGGAAAGGAGATTGTTGACCTCTTTGAGACTCCTTAGGGTAGTGATAAAGCGGGATATCAAATCCAAACTCCTCCTCCTCCTCTTCTTCTTCTTCTTGTAAGGGTGTTTGCGACCTACTAAACTTGGTCGCCCTGATGACCTCTATTAGGGAAGAGCAAGGGGGAATGCAACCCTGTTGGTTCTCCTTGGCCCCTCGGCAACTTTTGATTCCAATGACCATGGTGTTCTTCTGAAGCCACACAGAGAGCTGGGAGGTGGAAACACTATCTTGCAGTGGTTCAGCTCCTACCTTCAAGGTCGCTCCCAGAAAGTAGGACTAGGAGTTGGTTGCTCAGCAATATGGCTTTAGAGATCTATATGAAACAGCTGGGAAATACCACCCAGGGATTCAGAGTGAAGTGCGGCCAGTATGCTCACAACACACAGTTCTCTCTCTCCATCTGACAGAAGAGGCTGTGAAGGTGTTGGACCGTTATCTAGGGACAGCGAACGGCTGAATGGAGACTAATAAACTGAGGCTAAATCCTGATAAGATGGAGTTACTGTGCATGGGTGGTTCCCATGTCTTGGTCATGGAATTAAGTTTATGACCTGTCCTACAGGGCTGCAGTCCCCCTGAAGGCACAGGTTCGTATTCTTGGAATACTGAATTCCCATGTGTCACTGGAGTCTCAAGGGGCTCCTGTGGCTAGGAGTACTTACCACTAGGTTGGGCTGATTCACCAGCTGCAGCCATTCCTAGATTGGGACAGCCTGGTCTCAGTTGTCCATGCTAGGTGACCTATCATCTGGACTACAGTAATGCTTCCTATGTGGGCTGCTCTTGAAGATGGTCCAAAGGCCACAGCTAGGAGAGAACATGATTGCTAGCCAATAACTAGGGCAGGTCAATGGACCATGTGTCCTGGAAGCACTGCACCAGCTGTCAGCAAGCTACTGGGCTCAATTGGTATTAGTCCTAGCATACAAATCCCTAAAAGGCTGGGGATGCAAGTAAAGATGTCTTCCCGATTCTCACAATTGCAAACCCTACAAACAGCAGAAGAGGCCTTGTTGGTAACACCACCACAGGGGGTTTCCAAAGTTGGTGGTCAGCAAGGATATGGCCTTTTCAGTGTTGGTTTCCCATTTGTGGAATGCCCTGCCTAACAAGGAAAGTCTGTCTCCCTCATTATTGACTTTCATGACTAAAAACGTTCCTGTTTACCCAGGCATTTGATTCTCCTGCAAGTTCAGTAGGGAGCCGCCAGCAATTCACACAAAAGGAAGCTTTACTTTTTTTATTTTAAAAAGTGCATTAGGCAGACATACCTGCTCCTCAAAATGAAACGACACCCCCCTAAAATTTTGATGGTCTGTAAAATTTCAACATCTGCCTACGTTTGACTTAACTTGCAACCCTTCTTAACATGGCCAAGTGTTCCTGTGTAGCCTGGATGTCTGTAAGTTCGCACAAACAGAACTCAGGTAAGAAGAAGAAGAAGAAGAGTTTGGATTTGATATCCCGCCTTTCACTCCCCTTCAGGAGTCTCAAAGCGGCTAACAATCTCCTTTCCCTTCCTCCCCCCCAACAAACACTCTGTGAGGTGAGTGGGGCTGAGAGACTTCAGAGAAGTGTGACTGGCCCAAGGTCACCCAGCAGCTGCATGTGGAGGAGCGGAGACACGAACCCGGTTCCCCAGATTACGAGACTACCGCTCTTAACCACTACACCTCTGTTATGTGTACCCAGCAGTCAGAAATTCTGTAAGCATAAGTGCACACACTTGGCTGATCCCGGAACAATCTGCCCGCCACCATCCCAAGGAAGATGCAAGTGTGTGAAAGGACAACTTCCTCATTAACTACCAACAGCCCCGGGTTCTGTGCAAAAGATCTGCCCTGCATCATGAAGTTAACATTATGCCCCGAATGCCAACTGTTAGGTATGAAAACGCATCATTTCCAGACAATTCCAAGTGCTTGTGCTATCAGTAGGCATAACTATTTTATGCATGACTATATACTTCATGCCCCCACATCTGAGGGAGACAGAGTAAGTATGCCTCTGAAAATGTTTCTAAGAATCACATGTTGGGGGAGAGCACTGTTGTACTCACGTCCATAGGCACCTGCCTGGCCACTGAGTGAAAAGGATGCTGGAACAGGTGGGCATTTGGCCTAATCTAACAGAAGGGCATTTCTTATGTTTTGATGTGCACATACCCAGCTTTGAGGATAGCAGGGTGGAATGAATGCATAGCATTTTTTACATTATATGGAAATACCCTAACAGGTTTGTTAGCCCCACAAGTCAGTCAGTGTGCCCAAGTATACTCATATAGGACAGGTGATAACAGAACTAGTGCAAAATTATATGAAACAGAAACAGGCTTGTTTCTTGAACTAAATCTGGCAGATATGAGACAGGAAAGGATGTTTTATCTTTCCACCTAACACAGACTTTCCAGACTACAGGTCTACTCACAACTCAGGCACTGACATGTTTCAATGTATATTTTTGCTGTTACATAGCTGTTTGTGTTGTGAGCTGTATTGGACACGTCAAAAAGCTACGTATAACTGAAAAAATGATAATGACAGCTGGTTACCTAACCATGAGCAGAACATAAGAACAGGAGAGAAGATGCCCTATGGATCAGATCAGTTGCCCAGCTAGTCCAGCCTCCTGTTCTCAGAGGGGGCAACTAGATGTTCCAACAGCAGGCCCACAAACATCCAGTTTCCAGCAACTGGAAGTTCTGGCTCCTTCCTCCTATACCACCAAACCTAATCCCCAAATTCAGGGAGGAACATTTGCTTTGTACGCAGGTGTTATCAGGCTCAAGACCTGTCACCTGGCATCTCCAGTTAAAGGAGTTAATAGGCCTTCAGTTAAAGTCAGTCACTGGCAAGACTCTCAGCCTGAGATCTTGGAGAGCTGCTGCCAGTCAGAATAAATAATACTCAGCTAGATGGGTCTGGCTCTGTATAAGACCACTTCACATATAGCAGACTAGCAAGCAGCTTAATTAAAGAGCCCTTTTTTGCTCTCTGTAAGGGCAGCCATACAGTTAAGTTAATTGCGCAGAGCAAGCCATCACACAGAATGAATTAGTAACTTGAGAGAGATTTGCTACATGGATTGCCCAGTCATTCAAAGGGACCTGTGCACGAGCTGGCACACTTTTGTACCAATCTGCAATCTGTTCACACCATCACCACCTCAGGTTTCCAGGAGATTATGCACACTACAACAGCTCCCTTTGAAAGAGGAAAGCCATGACATTTGCTGAGTGCCATACGGTGTTTGCTAGTGGAAGGTCCTCCTACTGTCTTAGAGACCACAGTGACAGCTACCAAACCACAGCGTCGCTGCAGAAATGCCCCACCTTTATGACTCAATGAGACAAGCCGTGCCTGTGTTTCCCACCAAAACTCCTTCGACCGAGCCCAGCAGATACAACAGTCTTCGTCAACATCCCCCCACTCCACAACAAATGTTCTGGACTACAACTCCCATCAGCCCCAGCCAGCACAGCTAATGGAATCTGTAGTCCAAAACATCTGGGGGGTGCCAGGTTGACCAAGAAAGGGATATGAGATAGTGAAGAGACATCGTAGACAATTGGAGCACACTGCCACTTTCTACAGGTAAGCTGTAGTTCCACCGACACCAGGCCAATGCTCTACCTGAAGCGATTTCCAAGTGTCCTGGTCAGGAAAACTCCAAGTGCAAGAAGAATTAGGATGCCCCTTTAAAACTACATTGTTAAGTCCTTCCCATTTACAAGCAACTGCCTAACAGCCAGGTCTACAACCATGTTATCATGTAAAGGAGGCTATGGGTAATTTTCTTTTTTACTGTTATTTTTCACCCACTCATGGAAACCCCCAGTTGTCTCCTACTCAAGGTGTTCAAAATACCCTGGGAGCCAGGTGCATTTTGCTATTGGAGGTGGTCGAATTGTGACTATGTGGAGATTTCTGGGTGCCAGGTAGCGACTGAAATCTCCATTGAGCCAGTGTCATGTGCTTCTGTGTTGCCATGTGAATCATGGATCCCTTGCTGGGCATCTTAGTTCCCTATCACCAGTGCAGGGCTGAGGACAGATATATTTCACTGTGCTGCAGGCCACCCAAATGGAACTCATGACTCTGCCTTAAAGGTAAAGGGACTCCTGACCATTAGGTCTACTCGCAGACGACTCTGGGGTTGCGGCACACATCTCACTCTATAGGCCGAGAGAGCCGCCGTTTGTCCGCAGACAGCTTCCGGGTCATGTGGCCAGCATGACAAAGCCGCTTCTGGCGAACCAGAGCACCGCACGGGAACACCATTTACCTTCGCGCTGGAGCAGTACCTATTTATCTACTTGCACCTGACGTGCTTTCGAACTGCTAGGTTGGCAGGAGAGCCTCTGCCTTAGTCCATAGTTAATACCTTTTCCACTGTTGTGTGTTTCACCTTCTTGCATACTGGGACAAGTGAACTGTTCTAAGAGCAAACTATAGTCAAGCAATGTAGCTGAGATCATAGAATTGTAGAACTGTAATGTTGAAAGGGACCCCAAGTGTCATCTAGTTCAACATGCTGGCAAACATTCTGTTGCGGCTACTGTAACCTAGATTTAAGGCACCATTTGGCACCTAGCTTATGTATCTGAGTTTCTAACATTGCCTACTCGGTGTATTCCCCAACAATCACTGCATCTCACACCAGCTCCACCCCCCAATCCCATCTCTCTTATACTATTCTTTCTCACCAGCTAATAAACCCACAACCACAGGCATTGCCATCCTACTTGCCCTCTTGACCTCAACACCACCACTGCCTCCTGCATGGCCTTCCACCTTCACATGTAGCTTTGGCTACATGGTGTCACCACAAAAACAAGCTGCACCCTACAGTCCTCTATCTGTCCTTTTCTCTCTCTCCCCCACCCCCACCAATTCAGCATGCAGTGGGGCGGGGAGAAAAAGCAACACGGGGAGGAACTTCCCTTCTTGACAGATACACCCTCTTCCCATTTCCCCCGCCCAGGCCTTGCCTCTCCCCCAGAGCCACACCCGGCCCCTTTCCTCTCTTTACTCCAACCCGGACCCTGACAGGAAGAACAAATCACTCTCCTCAAGCCACCACTACCCGATTCATCTCCCCAAAAATACAAATGCACATCTGACTCCTCCTACTCCCCCCTCCAGCGTATCTACAACGCCTCCCCACTTTTTACTCCAGCCCAGATCCTGACAGGAAGCGCAGTTAACCGCCGAAAGTGACACCTGGAGTCTTCTTTCCTCCCCAGTCCCCTCTCCCCCCCCCCACAGTGGCCGCTCCCCCAGGAGGCCTCAGACCGGCCCTTCCTCCCTTCCCACTTCCAGGACCCGACAGGGAGTGCAAATAACTTTTTCTCTCCCGCACCCAGCCCTGCTCCAGAACCAGATCGGGTCCTGGCTTTTATCCCCCGGCCTCACCACCCTGATCCTGGCCAGAAGCACAAATAACCCCCTCGACACCACCACCCCGATTACCCTACCAGCAGCCACCTGGCTCCCCCGCCCCCGAGCTGTAACCCCTGCCTGTCCCCTTTTCACCCCAGACAGGGAGCACCAACAACTCCCCCCTGAGCCCTCCCAGTGACACCTGGATTCTCCGCCCCCCCCGCTCCCCTCAGCAGTGGCCCCTCCCCCAAGAGGACCCAGGCCGGCCTTTCCCTCACAGGAAGCGGCTCCCCACTTCCCCACAGGAGTCGCCGTCTTCTTACCATGATGCCTCCTCGGGACGGGGCCTCTCAGCAGTGGCGGGGGGGCGGGGGCGGCTACGACGGCGGCTCTTCAGTCCCTCCGTCCGGCCTCTCCGAATTCTGAGCCAGGCCGCAGCCCTCCTCCACCGCCTCCCTTCTTCTTCTTCTTTTTGCCACTTCCGCCGTTGCCTAGCAGTAGCGCATCCGGGTCAGCGGCGCGCGAGCGCGCGAGAATAGGAACCGCCGCCGCCGCCCCTCAGCTCGTCAGCCAACCAGAAGGCGGCTCGCCGGCCATCGCCAAGTATGGAGCTGGAGGCGGCGCGCGGCGCGGGAAGGAGTGGGAGAGACCATTTTGGGTATGAATGGAAAGGGGGAGCAGGCGTAGGTTGTGGGAGGGACCATTTGGTTTAAAGAGGGGAGGGGGATCTCAGGACAAGGGGACACGAAGGGTTTGGGAGGTAGAGTCCATTGGGAGGGCTAATGAGGGGGGAGAGTGAGCGCAAAGGCGTGGGAGAGACCATTATGCTGAAGAGGGGAAGGGGAAATCCAAAGCAAGAAAGGAAGGACTTGGGAGGGAGAGACCATTTGCTAGCTGGAGCGGGAGGAGGGTTTGGGAAGGGAGAGACCAACTGGTGGGTAATAGAGAGAGGGGAAAGCATGAAATTGTGCGGGTGGGGGGTTGACTCAAGGTGGGAAGAGCCTGCTTCCCCTTAATCTGCAACATTTACCCAGAGTTTAAAAGCAAAGGGTGCCTCCCCCCACTGCTTGATCCCAACAGGAGGTTCAGAGAGGGTAGACTGCTCCTGAGCTTGGAGGTTCTTTTCCTAAATGTCATGGCTGTTATATTCCTTGGGGAATTCAAAACAAAATAATAATATGAGCCTGCTGGGTCACCCCAAAGAGACATTCTACGCCCTTCTTCAGTTTTCCTACATCCTAAACCTGTGGGTTTAAGCAGGAGTGGTACTATTACAACTGTGAATCTTGAGAAGGAGGAGACCTGATGGAAGGCCATCAGCTTTCCATGCAAAGCATCCAAGATTGGATCTCCAGCATCTCCAGGTAGGGCTGGCAACATCCCTGCCTCAAACCCCGGAGAGCTGCTGCCACTCAACAATGCTGATCTAGAGGAACCAAATGTTTGACTCAGTATGTGGCCACTTCCTTTGTTTATATAGTCCTAATAGGGTTGTTTACCAGCAATGAGGGCTTGCACTCCTTCTGCAGTTTCGTAGTTTTGGGGTGCTCCTAGATCCATCACTTGTCAGAGGCCCAGGTGACCTCAGCAGCTCAGAATACACGATTCCAACTTTGGTTGATGTGTCCACTATGACTGTTCCTCAGCAGAGAGAGGCTTGCCATAGCAGTCCATACATTAGTAACCTCACAATTAGACTACTGTAGTTGCAATATTCATGGCGCTTCAGCACCTGATTTCTGCAAATCAAGGCATGAGAGTGGGGCAGCCAGCCTCTGCCTTGCTCCGTTGGCAACTCTATATACCACCCTACCCTGTCTTCCTATTACAGTGGTACCACAGGTTAAGTACTTAATTCGTTCCGGGGGTCCGTTCTTATCCTGAAGCACGACTTTAGCTAATGTGGCTCCTGCTGCTGCCACACCGCCGGAGCACGATTTCTGTTCTCATCCTGAAGCAAAGTTCTAACCCGAGATGCTATTTCTGGGTTAGCGGAGTCTGTAACCTGAAGTGTATGTAACCTAAAGCATATATAACCCGAGGTACCACTGTATGTGCTTTCCCCATAACCAGGAAGTGAGACGAGCACTGTAGAAACTGTTGCACTTTCAGCAGAATTTAAAGACATTTCCTGGACAGATAACAGAATCAGAGCTGCTGCAGTACAGTATTTGACGTGGATGGGACGGGGTATTCCGATATATTGGAGCTGTAACAGGAACCGCATGTCCCCGGGGGAGAACTGTTTCAGTTTTTCCACAG
Source organism: Podarcis tiliguerta (assembly GCF_965153285.1). Classification (NCBI taxonomy): domain Eukaryota; kingdom Metazoa; phylum Chordata; class Lepidosauria; order Squamata; family Lacertidae; genus Podarcis; species Podarcis tiliguerta. Next base: position 13,437,706 of record NC_139541.1, read on the forward strand.
ACATCACATCAAACACACGGGTCCTGCAGGCTGGAGAACTGCTTTGATCTCACTGTGAATTGTGTTACGGCAGGCTGCTTTGTGGCTGGGAGCAGAAAGGCTGCCTGCTCTCGCGGAATTGGTAAAATGCCCACTGCTATGGATGGAGGACAGCCTTTCTGTTCCTCTATTGTTCCATGGATTCACCCTGCCCCCTCTCTCACTGCGCCTGCCTTCTGTTTTGACCTAGAGGTTTCCCTAAAATTAATCCCGTTACTGGTGCATGCTGACAGTTCTCGGTTCAAGTCTTTCCCCCTTTCTTCCGGGTTACTGATGCGCACCAGCGCATAGGTGCATGGATTAAATCACAGCTTCAGAGGAAAATGTTGATCATAAGAAACAGCTTTGCGCCAAGTCAGGCCATGTAGCTCACTGTTGTCCACACCAAGGATAGCCAAGGTGGTGCCCTCCAGATATCTTCCAGGTTGCTGATGTGCAACGACACATTAAGGGCATGGTTTAAATCGCAGCATCAAAGAAGAATGTTGTTCATAAGAAACAGCCTTGCACAGAGTCAGGTAGAGCCATAGCTACATGGGGGCTAGCTGGGTTTTTTGCCCCTGGTGACACCTCCAGCCTGTGTGTGTGAGTACGCAAATGCGTAGGGGTGGGTGTACTAAACTGGGTCTTTGACCCGGGTGAAATAAAGCCTAGTTTCACCCCTGGAGACCATTGATCCATCTAGCTCATTACTACCCACACCAAGGGTAGACAAATTAGTCCCCCCCCCCCCGATGTTTGTTGCACTACAATCTATGCTTGTTCCCATCATCCTTTACCGCTGAATTACCTTCTCTTTTTCCTTACCTTCCACACACACATCTCAAGGTGACGTTCAAAATGCAATAAAGACAGCTTTAAAACTGCTGGAATGAACACAGATAACATTAAAAGCAATACGTACAGTATAAAGAAGACACCCGTGGCAGAGACCCGTTTATCCAGCTGCGAAGGCCTGTTGGAACAGAAGTGCCTTCAGTTGTTTTTTTAAAAAGTGATCGCCTGTGGTTTCTTGGCAGGGTTGCTGTTCCACAGCAGAGGAGCAGCGACACTGAAGGCCCTGCTTTGTGTTACGGTGAAGTGGGCTCCTGAGATCTTTTTAGTTTAGAGAAAAGGCAAGCAGGGGGTGACATGATAGCATAAAATGATGCATGGCACGGGGAATGCAGGTACAGAGAACCTTGTCTCCCTCTCTCATAACGCTAGAACTGGTGGACACACAGTGAAGCTGAATATCAGAAGATACAAGACGGAAAAAAGGAAGCTCTCCTTCACGCAGCGCGTAGTTAAACAATGGAACTCACTCCCACAAGAGGCAGCGATGGCCACTGGTTTGTATGGTTGTAAAAGTGGATTAGACATATTCAAAGGGCTGTCAGTGGATAATACCTATGTCCTCTGCCTCCACAGTTGCTGGAATACCAGTTGCTGTAAACCACAGAAGGGGAGAGTGCTCTTGTGCTCTAATCCTAACTGACCATTTCCCAGAGGTTGGCCACTGTGAGAACAAAACATGGGTGTAGCAAATATTATTGAAAAGCATTGAAAGTATTCAATTATCCCTGCCCCCCAGCAGAAGCTTGTCCCCCGCAACTTTGATTTCCTAAAAGAACAACTCAACAACTTTGGCTGCCCCCCTCCCAACCCAAATCCTGGCTACGCCCATGGAAAAAGATGTGGGAGAGGCACATCTACTGGATAGCTCAGTTGGGTGATAACACCCAGGTTGCAGTTTTGATCCCCGTAAGGAACAGCTGCAAAGGAGGTTGGACTACTAGATGATCCTCAGGGTCCCTCCAAACTCTTATGATTCTATGCCTAGATGAGCAATTGGCCTGATCCAGCAGGCTCTTATTATGTTTAGGAGAGCTTCTTATGTGCAAAAGAGCTTTCTGCGTTCCTGATCTTGATTACTTGGTACTCAGCCTCATCCAGCTGTCTGTGCTCATTTACCACCCTGTGAGCCTTAAGCTTTCATTCCCTCCACGCAGAGGTCTCCCCCACCCCACGTCCTACAACGCATCGCCCTAGGCGTTCACTCCATCCTCTTTCCCACCAAACAAATGTGCTCATTTCCAAACGGGCCCTGCCATAAACATCCACGTGCATGCAGCTGGTCCTCATTTCAGACCATGTTCTCTCGGAGGCTGGAGAGCGCAAACATTTTTTGGCCGGTGAACTTAAATGCAAATATTTGGGGCAAAAACGAAAAGCAGCTGTTTGATCCTTTTTATACCTCTTCTTAAGAGCAAATACAAACCCCCGCCTTCCACCACCACCACCCCAGTGCTTGTCTCTGAGCCATAAAGGAGGGGAAAACATCCTTGCCTTGAACTCTGGATGTGTACTAAATAATGATTAAGGAAATGATGCTACGTGGACTAACGAAGCATTCAGGAATCTCTACGGCCTTTTGAACACACATGGAGTACCACCTTCCATGGGGTGGGGGGCAGACTGAATCGAGCCAAAAGAGAAAATCCTAAGAGATTTCCCACCCCGTACGCTTGGCTTATGATTTTTTTTTTAAAGTATTCTGTTATAAAGGAGAATGGAGGTCCAAGATGAATCCCAGGCAGTGTCTACAAGTTCTGTCATTATGAGAGAGGGACAAAAACTTATATGCACCTTCTCCATGTCATGTCATGACTAATTCTGTTGCTTTTTCTCTAAACTAAAATGTCCCAAATGCTGCAACCGTTCTTTGTAGGGAAGTTGCTCCTGATCATTTTGAGCTGCCTTTTCTGAATCTTTTCCAACTCTGCAATATCCTTTTTGAGGTGACCAGAACTGTACGCTGTACTCCAAAAGCAGTCACATCAATGGTCTAGCTCCATATAAAGCACCTTATTAGATACTACATCTCAAAGTTACAAGCATACCAACAAACCTAGCCAAAGAAATTAGCTTGATAGCACTCAACCTGTTCGCAAAGGCACCCCATATGCATTCAATAAGGGGTCTTTTGGATCGCATGGGCAGTGACAATCAATTCCCACACATGCACTTCCTCTCTCTATGTTACAGGAAAGGTGGGGCGGGGGAGGGGGGAGATGCTGTCTTTATGAGCATTGGAAAGCATTTCATCACAGTGAGCCAGGATTTCTTCTTTAAAAGGGTTTTTTAAAGTCTGTGGGGTTTGCGGCAGATCTCCCAAAGATTCACTGCATGTGGAAAGAAGCCATAACCACTGGCCTTAAACAAAGGAGAGCTCTCTTTAACTCAGTAACCCCCAAATGTTAAGCTATGGGACAGGTCAGATCCATGCATGACAAGGTTTCCCATCTGTCCTTTAAGATCAGTCTCTGAGGCCCCACTGGCATTAGATCATAGTGCGCCCTGGTAGCCTGTAGGTTAAATTACTGCACATGGGGCTACTCCCAAAGACTGTTTGGAAACTGCAGCTAGTGCAGAAGTCATCAGATGGATTATTAACTGGGACCAGAGTTCCTTGAAAGAGGGACTGGTGGTTAAACCACTCTGGGATTTGTCGCTCAGTGAGGGAAACAGGAACCCTACTAACAAATCTCAGCTCTACAGTCCCCAGGATAATTTGGGGGAAGCCATTCCTGTTAAAGTGGTACAAGAGTGCTTTAAATGTATGGTGTGGACGTGACAGAGTGGTTAACTTGTTATTTACTAAGCACTGTGAATGTGGCTTCTTTAAAAGCTTACTCACTATCATGCTATGAACCTGGTTCCCCCCTGACTCCCCTCTTGCCCTTAAAAATTCCTCTCCTTTTTCCTTATTTATTTATCAGGCTCGGCATTATGAAAAGTGCTTGTAAAAGTCATGAGATGGCGGCGGGGAGGATTTGGAAACAGCGTCATCTGATAATAAATATCCACAATTGCATCGGATGGGTTTAATTGCTGGTGTGTGTCCATGGCAACTGAACGGGGGGGGGGGGGGGACGACCATGACCTCTTGTATACATTTTTTGCTCTGCCATCAACTTTCTTTCCCAGGAGGTGGGAAATGGATTCAAGGCTGCTAATGGAAAACGTCTTCCAGACTGCTCTTTGATAGCCTGGCGACTCCCGGATTAAAAAGCAGCAGACGGAATTCACCAAAAAAAGAAAAAAGTCAGACTTAGGAAACAATTAGATGGGATGTTTTCCATACCTCTCAAATAGAATTTTGCACCCTGGGGAATCTAATGCATGATGACTGCCAGAGACCACGGGTGGGGGGAAGAGAAGTTCTTTGGGATAATACGATACATATTCAAGAATGAAATCATTCTCAGTGAGACTGAGAGATACATTTAAACTGGTATACTGTTGGTATATTACCACGGTTATGTCATCACACAAATCCAGCTGAGAGTAGGCTGTGCTGGAAAGGGTGCAACCAGATTGGCACGAGGTTCCACATGGTGATGGTCCTGTCCTGTGGTACAAGCGGTGTTGCCATGTCACATGGGGCAAGTCCCATGCCAGGCATGCATGCACCCTCATAACCCTATCCTCCCCTTGAGCCCAACTTGGTTTTTCTTCCTTTGCGCTTCCTCACATCACTAAGCCCTGGAGACGGAGGTTAATTGGGAGTTGGGAGGGAGCAGAAGAGCAGAATCCCCCACCATTAGAGCCTATGCCATAATTTGTAGGTGGCTCCAACCAGGCTAAAGCTTGCAAGTTGTGTCCACAGTTATCATCATCATAATTTAAAGGCTCTCTCACCTACCTGGATATTCAAGACCTTCCCTTGCCACCTGCGGGAGCTGTGGAGGAGACAGGCAAACCTGGAGACTGCAGGTCAGTCCTGAAGGTGTGGCAACCCTAGGTACAGACTTGGTGGGTCAGTGTTTGTCTGATTGGTTACTACCATCAGCAGCCAGTGAGGATAGCATAAGACCTTGAGAATGTCTTGATATTTACAATTTTTTTTTAAATGGCATGTTATTACCCTCCAATAGCAGTAATAGTTCATTGTGCATTGTGAATGCACTGACCCAAATTGTATTTTGCGTGTTCATTTTTAATTATCATGCAGTTGCAGTTTCCTTTTAATTTTGTTATTTTAATATGTTACTGGAATATATACTTTTGATTAAATAAAGAATGAATATATATTATATTATATTGTATTATATTATGTATACGAAACCAAGAGGCGGGGAGGGCAATAATAATGATGATGATGATGAACATAATTTATTATTTACACCCCACCCATCCACGCACACTCCCCACCGTTTCAGAGATACAAGTAAGAACATTCTTTGTATATTTGTAACTTCCTTTTCGTTAACACCAACAATTGCAGCTTAATTTGCACATCACTCTTCTCTGCCATATGTATGTCAAACTGAAGCTAAGGATATTGTTTTTACTGTTTATTTAAAATATGAATATATATGCAACAGAAAAAAGCAGGAATATGTAATTGAATGTATATCTTTTTATTTAACCCCCCAGCCCCAGCTAGCTCAGGGCAACATACAATCTCCCCTGTCACCCATACATTTGTTTAATCTTCACAACAACCCTGTGAGGTAGTGTAGGCTAAGTGGCTGGCCTTACCTCACCTATTGAGCTCCACGGCTGGGGGGGGGGTTGAACCCAGAACCACCCTATGCCCTTGCACAACAAAGTAACTTGGTGGGTTTGTTTTTGATCTGCATTTACATTCATATCTTTGGAAAGGGGGTTTGTAAATATCACACCTGTTGTCTTTGTCCATGGAGTTTTCTTGGCAGGGATACTGGAGTGGCTTGCCGATTCCTACTCCAGGTGGATCACGTTTGGTCAAAACTCTCCACTATGACCTGTTCATCTTGGGTGCCCTGCTCGGCATAGTTCATAGCTTCTCTGAGTTCTTCAAGCCCCTTCGCCATGGCAAGGCAGTGATCCATGAAGGGGTCCATGATTGGAGAAGGTCAGTCTACATCCCAATCCCAAAGAAGGGCAGTGCTAAAGAATGCTCCAACTACCGCACAATTGCACTCATTTCACACGCTAGCAAGGTTATGCTTAAAATTCTTCAAGGAAGGCTCAAGCAGTATGTGGACCGAGAACTCCCAGAAGTGCAAGCTGGATTTAGAAGAGGCAGGGGAACCAGAGACCAAATTGCAAACATGCGCTGGATTATGGAGAAAGCTAGAGAGTTCCAGAAAGACATCTACTTCTGCTTCATTGACTATGCAAAAGCCTTTGACTGTGTCGATCACAGCAAACTATGGCAAGTTCTTAAAGAAATGGGAGTGCCTGATCACCTCATCTGTCTCCTGAGAAATCTCTATGTGGGACAAGAAGCTACAGTTAGAACTGGATATGGAACAACTGATTGGTTCAAAATTGGGAAAGGAGTACGACAAGGCTGTATTTTGTCTCCCTGCTTATTTAACTTATATGCAGAATTCATCATGCGAAAGGCTGGGCTGGATGAATCCCTAGCCGGAATTAAGATTGCTGGAAGAAATATCAACAACCTCAGATATGCAGATGACACAATCTTGATGGCAGAAAGTGAGGAGGAATTAAAAAACCTTTTATTGAGGGTGAAAGAGGAGAGCGCAAAATATGGTGTGAAGCTCAACATCAAAAAAACGAAGATCATGGCCACTGGTTCCATCACCCCCTGGCAAATAGAAGGGGAGGAAATGGAAGCAGGGAGAGATTTTACTTTCTTGGGTTCCATGATCACTGCAGATGGTGACAGCAGCCACGAAATTAAGAGACGCCTGCTTCTTGGGAGGAAAGCAATGGCAAAGCTAGATAGCATTCTAAAAAGTAGAGACATCACCTTGCCAACAAAGGTCCGTATAGTAAAAGCTATGGTTTTCCCAGTAGTGATGTATGGAAGTGAGAGCTGGACCATAAAGAAGGCTGATCGCCGAAGAATTGACGCTTTTGAATTATGGTGCTGGAGGAGACTCTTGAGAGTCCCATGGACTGCAAGAAGATCAAACGCATCCATTCTTAAGGAAATCAGCCCTGAGTGCTCACTGGAAGGACAGATCATGAAGCTGAGGCTCCAATACTTTGGCCACCTCATGAGAAGAGAAGACTCACTGGAAAAGACCCTGATGTTGGGAAAGATTGAGGGCACAAGGAGAAGGGGACGACAGAGGATGAGATGGTTAGACAGCGTTCTCGAAGCTACAAAAATGAATCTGACCAAACTGCGGGTGGCAGTGGAAGACAGGAGTGCCTGGCGTGCTCTGGTCCATGGGGTCACGAAGAGTCGGACACGACTGAACGACTAAACAACAACAACAAATATCACACAATAAAACTGACGCGCTGAAGGGCACGGGGCCTTCTGGAGAGGAAGATGCCCGCAGATTACAATAAGCGAGGCCTGCAGCCTAGGATGCGTCCTTCGTCCTAGCCTTTCTCTTTCGGGCCTAGCCGGTTTCCGCCCCAAGGTCAAGCCTCCGGCCCAGGTTGCTAAGGTTACCCCAGGTTACCCTTGGCAACGGGAGCCAGCTCTGCCGGGTGTGGCAGCGGAAGCGGAGGCCGCGGAAGCGGAAAACCTCTTTCGCCCCCTCCCTTCAACTTCTTTGGACACTCGCGAGAGCCGCCCGCTGTCAGCTACAGCAGCGGTACCTCTCGCGAGACTTACGCCTAAGGAGGCGGGCGGGAAGGCTGAGTGGCAGCTCGCAGAGGGAGCAGGAGGCGGTGGCCAAGATGGCGTCGGAGGGTGATTTGGGCAGGAAGTGGGACCGGTGCTTGGCTGACTCCGCCGTCAAGCTGGGTAAGGGGGCGAAGGTGGGAGCTGTGGAATAGGGAGCGGGAGGGGGCTCGCCCTGAGTCTACGGTGTGGTGCTGAGGGGGAAGGAAGACCTGGGTCAAGGAAGGGGCAGCCATTGCTCTAAGGCATCTCAGGTTATCCTCGCCTGGCGTGAGGCCTTGTGCATTTAGCAGCTATGTCCTTAGGATTAGAGGGTCGGTGCCTGGCTTGCCAGTAAATCGTCGTGCTGCACGCACGCAGTTTTCAAAGGCATTTTTAAAAGAGTTGCAATGCACCCAAAACATTGCAACCCACTTAAAAAGAAAAATAAATATCTGCCTTGCTTTCCACCGGATCCTGCCTCCATTCATTCTTCTCTGACCGATCATGGACTTAGGGGACTCCGAGTCCCATGGGGAGTTGGGCAGCAAAAGCCAGACCCCAGTTTTTACATCCATTTCAAAAGTTTTCCCCAAAGCAATTTTGAAGCCCACCCAAACCCTGCAGCTGACCTCTCAGGAGCCAGTCTTCAGAAGGTGCAACCCCCTATATTGTGTTGTTTGCTGCTGCCTTGAGGAGACAAGAGTGTTCAGAAATATTGTGAATAGAACTGCCAGTGTTTGTAGCTGCATTATGGGGATCCATGGTGCTGTGTCCCTATTTTTGTCTGGGAAATGTGGGATAGTAGAGCTGACCCTGGCAGCTATGTGCTCCACTTGGACCATACAGCGGCCTGTCACTGGAGACAGTCTGTCAAAGTTTGTGTGTAGGAATTGAATAGCTGTGGAGCCACAAATAATGTTTCATTGTGTTTTGTCTGCTGAATAGCTTTCATTGCAGTTAAACTTCTAAAATGCACACTGAAAAGGATTGTCTTCTTCAGCAGTAACAAGAATCATGCTGTCAGGGTGTGTTTACAGGTCTAGTGGAGGCATAGTTCATTGGTTGAGCGCCTGTTTTGCATGGCAGACATCACATGTTCAATTCCCAGCACATCCATATAAAAGGATTGTAGGTGAGCCAGTCTGGGAAAGACTTTGAGCTTCTGCCGCCTGCAAGAGTGGGCGGTAACGTTCAATTACAAAATAACAGCAATATATGTATCGTTTCTGTAATATTTAGCCGTTTGAACACACCATCACAGCAGTTGTTATATCAGTCCTGTACGGTGGGGGTGCGGATAATGCTGTGAGAGTGATTTGCCTAAAGCCACCTGGTTTGCCCTTGGGCTTGGCAGAGGTGAAATCAAAACTAATAACTGTAGATCTGTGGTGTTATATTTTAGCTACCACTCCCAATTCCTAGTTGATGGGGCCATTGCAGGTTATTGATGGTAGGGGGTGGGTTCACTTCCAACCACAGTGGTGCCCCGGCTTTCCTATATTTATTTTATTTGTTGCATTGCATTTATATCCCATCTTTTTCTCCAAGGAGCTCACATTGACATACATACCACCCCCCATTAATTCTCACAACAACCTTGTGTGAGGTAGGTTAGTCTGAGAGGCAGTGACTGGCCCAAGGTCACCCAGTGAGCTTCATGACTGAGTGGGGATTTGAGCCCCTCTGATACTGAACAACCAGGCTGTCTTTGACAAAGGTTTTGCAGGGGATACACTGTATGACTAAAGTTGGAGGATTCTTTGTGATGTATGAGAGAGAGACCCCCTGTCTCACAGTGACAAATCATTTTGCTACCTAGTAGTCACCATTCACAGAGCTTTCAGAATTTCAAAAAGTGCTTCACCTAACATTCTCTTGTTGTAATGCTTTACAACAAGCCTGTGAGGTAGTCCAGTGTTATCCCAATATTGCAGTTTTGGGGGTGAAAGGGGAGTTGCTTTTCTAAGGTCACCTAACAATAACAAGTTTACCGCAAGTGTGAAGTTTGATCTGGGGGACACACCTACCTATTGGGGAGAGGTTTTCCCCATGGAGTTTCTGCTTGACCCACACCTGTTAAACACGCACATCTGTCAAACAAAAAGGTGACCACCTGAGGCACAGGAATGGGACGACATCCAATGTGAATGGGTTGTATGTGAGTTCTACTAGAGTAAACCCATTGAAATTAATAACTGTGACTAACCAAGTTCACTTATTTCAGGGGGCCTACTCTGAGTAGAACTTAGTTTGCAGGAGACTGAGGTGTTGATGAGAGTTTGGGATTTCTTCTGCGGTGTGATGTGAGGAGGAACCTGCCTAACTGAGATCCATGTTGGCACAGTAGACTGTGTGTATCTTGGATTTCTGCTGGGAAGATCTGGGTTAAAATACCAACTCAGCTATGAAGTTCTGCCTTGGGCGGATCGCATTTAGCCTAACCCATCTCACAGTAGGTGATAGAGAAGGCAGTTGCTCTCGTATCCTGCTTATAGGCCTTTGGTAGGCCTCTGTGAGAACAGGATGCTGTACTAGTTGGGCCTTGGCCTGATCCAGCAGTCAGGCTCTACTGATGGCTGTGAAATGGAGACCTGAAGGGGTGGGTCTGTGTTGAGACACAAGGAAGCAATAGTTGGGAATAGCTGAACTTAATTACTAGCTTAGTACAAGCAGAGAATGAGTTCAGACTAATGTGGAAAATTGATTCCCCACCAGCCCCTTCTTGCCTCTGGTTCCTATCACCTCCATCTTGTCAAAAGGTTTTCTTAGCTTGGCTGCCTCTTGGGATTCTTTCCAGTCTTTGACCTGCCCTGCAAAGGTATTACTGTCTTTAGGACCTGTGTGATCATATTAATCCCAACCAAATTAAAATATTTCCCCTTCCTTGAGCACTTAGGAAGTTTGTGAACATTCTATGCCATCATTTCAGCTCAGCCAATCTGCATTGGAAGCCACAAATTCTATATAATATGTGTCCTTCGCCCAATCGTTGGCGTGCTCATATCCGGGCTTGGTTTTGCTTTGTGGGTCACTAAGTTGATTTGTTTTTGTTGTCACTGATGAGCATTAGTGAGAAGAGGTTGGGACTCTGCCCTCTTTCCCAAGGTAGGAGGGTGGCTGCCCCCCGATGTGTCTTGATCCTCCTGCACTCCTACACTGAAAACCTCGCATGAACCCCTTTGAAATGAGAGTTGTGCAACATGTTCCCAGTAATATTGCGCCCAGAGTTGGCTGCGGTTTTGAGGTTTCTGTTTGCAGCCAACTCTCCCGTTCCCATACCGGGAGAAAGTGCTTTTAAGTTTTGTGTTATAAGACTTGTTTACATGCAAGTGGAGTGGGTAAGAAGAGCAAGAAGAAATAACAATGATCCAGTTTGAATTGCAAATGAGTTAATAATCGGATTTGTGCTTGCTGTTGCAATTTTCTTCTCCTCTGGCTTCTTCTGGGTAGGTATTAATTTGATTTTAAATGAGCAGGTGTCTCATGCTTCGTAAGAGGGATTGAGGATGTGATAAGAAGGTTTCTGGGTTGATAAACAACCTAAGTAGAATCTTGCCGGATCAGGCTAAAGAGAAACCATCTCTGGTCCATCATCCTGTTCATAGCAGTGGCCCACTAGATGCCTCCAAAAAGCCCACAAGGAGAGTATGGAGGCATCGGCTATCCTTAGGAAGATAGAAATCTGCCTTCTTCCAAGACAGAGCATTGGTCCATCTAGTACACTGTACTAGATGGTACAGTGTACACAGTACACTGACTGTCACATCTGGGTCTCAGACAGGACTCTTTCCCATTCCTCCTGGAGATTTGAACCCAGGACCTTCTGAATGCAAAGCGGATACCCCACCACTGAACTATGGCCCTTCCTTTAGAACACATAGGAAGCTGCCTTTGACTGAGGCAACCGCTTTATCTAGGGTAGTGCTGTCCATGTTGACTGACAGCAGCTCTCCAAGATTTCAGAGGGGACATTCCCAGCCTACCTGGAGATGATGGGAATTGAACCGCATGCTCTTCCACTGAACTGTGGCCCATGTTTGTCCCTAGCACCTGACAGTCATAGGTAAATTGCGTTGGAAGATGGAGGGGCAGTTTAGTGGTTGATAAGACTTCCCCTTCATGAAGTTGTTGTAATCCTTTCATAAACCATCTACAAAGTAATGATGGATATTGTCAGAGCTTAGAGCAATTCCATATTCATACTTCTTTAAAACAAAGCATAATCACACAACAAAGTATCTGTGGGTCAGTGCCCAAAATCCTCTAAGTGCCAGGCTCATTTTGCGATTGGCACAGGCCCAATTGTGACCATTTGGAGATCTCTGGATGCTTGGTTGGTGACAACCTGTCTGGCCCCTCCAGCTTTCTTAAGCAGGTAAGCAGAAGAGCTTATTTATTGCATTTATATGCATACTTCTACATCTTGAGAAGTGGGTTTGGTGAGCTCCTTTGCGCACAGCAAATTTCGAGGCTGCTGAGTTACATGTGAGTGTGTTTAAGCTCTTGGGTTTCACAGAGTTCACAGTAAGATGGAGTAATGAAGACTTCTGTGAAATGTGAGAGCTTGCATCAATGTGAAGCTGTCCCATTTAAAAAGTCAGCATTTGACTTATTTGTGGCTGGTACTGCAGCTGTCCATCCTACTACAAGGTATTTGGTTTAACACCTTACTCCTCACCCCCACCAGTAACCAAGCTTAAGTACTGCATTTGCCTTTGTTTGCCCTTTGCTACCCACCCACCTCTTTTCTGTTTTTACTACAGACAGCTTGGGAAGAAGTAGCCTTTTGCAGATCTTCATAAAGAGACGTGTTATCTTGCTGGTGTTTTATATCAAGGATGGGGAACCTTTGGCCTTCTAGATCAAGCTTCCTCAAAGTCAGCCCTCCAGATGTTTTTTGGCCTACAACTTCCATGATCCCTAGCTAGCAGAACCAGTGGTCAGGGATGATGGGAATTGTAGTCTCAAAACATCTGGAGGGCCGAGTTTGAGGAAGCCTGTTCTAGATGCTTTTTAACCACAACTCTCATTACATCCTTGGCTGCTGGCCATCCTTGCTGAGGCTGGGAGATGTAGTTCAGCAACATCTGCAGGGCCAAAGCTTGCCCAACCTGGTTCTGGGTGGATCAGTAGTCTCACCTGGTAGAGTATCTGTTATAGTAACTAGCCATGATGGTTATGTTCTGCCTTCACAGTCACAGACATCAGTACTTCTGAATACTGGTTGATTAGTCCACAGAAGTGGCAAACAGTCGGATGATCTTGCCTCTGTGTGAGGCTGCAATAATGAGGGAACCATTGAGAGATGGGGCCTGTTGTGCCAGTGAGGGAACCATTCAGCATCTGACGCTGTTGCCCTTGTCCTGCTTGAGGGTTTCCCACAGGCGTTGGCTTGGCTGCTGTGAGAACAGGAGCCTGGACTAGATGCACCATTGGCCTGATCCTGCAGCCTCCTCTTATGTCCTGTGCACATAAGCAGGGGAAAGATCTTAGGTTTGCAGGCTGCCCTCACAATAAACTGCTACAGAGGAGCATGTAGATCCCCTGTCGGCGTGCATGCCCCCAGCTCTTGCTTGAACTGAACACACGCCTTGTTCTGAGGATTGCGCAAGGCAATTGACTCAATTTTTCCCAACCGAAGCCCTGCCAGAGGTTTCCCAGCGGGAGTTTCTCACCGCCTGCTTGAACTGGGCCAGAGTCGTGTTTAGGCACAGGCACTTGGCCCAGAGCGTGAAAGGGAGCAGTGATGCTTATTTCACATGTATCAGGAATTAATGACATGTACGCACAGAGCCAGGGCCGCAGTTGCAGAGGTAAGCATAAATGAGCTTTGCCTAGTTGACAGTGGCATTCCAAACCCACCAGGGCCCACATAATTCTCTGGGAACACTTTCTGATTTCCTTTTTTGCTGAATCCAAACGTGCAGGCCTGATAAATACTTAAGATGTAATGCCATTCATAAATAAAATTCAATATATTTATTCAACAAATGTTTTTTCTTTTTGTTTTTTAAAGCAAAACATGACTTGCAAAAACTTCAGGAAAACAAGCAACAAGGCAATGAAACAATTTTTTAAGATTTCCCCAGAGTATCCTGAAAATACATTATGAAAATCTGTATTCCCATACATAGAACGGTATACATCTGTAAAACATGTTCTTATAAAATGATCCGCAAGAACATGCTTTACAGATGTATACTGTTCTCTGTATGGGGATACATCTAAATTTCAGGCATCTAACTCTGAAAAAAGTGTTGTGTGTGCTTGATTTGCCGTATCGTTTGCTGCTCTTTCTGGTAAGCTGCTACTGGGGCAGGTGCAAAGTGCCTGCAGAGGGGGTTTTTGTGGTTTTTTTTTTTAAGGAAAGAGTTATGTCCAATCTTAGTCCTACCCACAGTAGACCCTCTGGAATTGGTGGGCCTGAGTGCTTTAATTTCAATGAGTCTACTCTGACTCTGAGTAGGGCTAACACTGAAAACCTTATTTGGCCTGAAAACTCTGGGTTGTATCTCATGTTAATCCTACTCAGAGTGGAGTGGACCCATTGAAATGAATGGGCCTAGGTAAGCTATGCCCATTAATTTCAATGAGTCTACTCTGTTGTTTGATACAACCCTCTTTGCCTCCAGTTCCTACCCAGAATAAGTTTCAGCTTTTCAGGAGCCTTGGAGAAAAACTCTCTCCTGTTTTGCTGTTATAACTGGAGGTGGGAAGTGAACTTGATAGCTTCTGCTGATGAAGTGTGATGTGAAAGGCATCCCTGTTACGTATGCTGAACACATCCTCGGTGGGGTGGGCACAATTCCACTCCACTTCCACAAAAGGAGCTGCAAGCTGAAACAGCCCTTCCTCATCCTTCAAAAGCAGTGAAGTTTGCCTGTTTTGAAGTTGTCATAGTGGTGGATTTTGAAACAATTAAATGAAGGAAGTGATCTAAGGCGCTTTAATCCACTTGTTGCTGGGCAAGTGACTTCGAGAAAACTGCTCCTTTCCAGGAAGGCATATCTGATGGCTCCCTTCTGGGCACCCACTCCTTTGCAAGCCATGTTGTCATGTAGAGCCACGCCTGTACATGAACTGGCAACAGCCTGCAAGTTCATAAATTGCCCGCTCCTCTCCAGAAGACACTCATGTGCCTTTCGCCTCTAATCCTTTGTTTGTTTTGACATCTTGGAATAAAATGCTTCAAACTATTAACTATTCCTTTCAAAATACGGCTTTTTAAATTATAAGGATTTTCTTTTGAGGGTGGGGAGGTGATCAACTTGACCTTCGATTGTAGTTTCCTGCAGTTTATAATTTAGGGGATTTTCTGCCTCTATAGTCAGAGATAACCACTCAGATACACATTGGACAGGTTCACGGCCTAACATCATAAGAGCTAGATGTAGGGTTGCCACACATCTGGAATTATTCAGCCCCCTTAAGCAGTACTCAGAAGGAAATGTCCGGGAAAACAACCTTGAGCAAAGGATTTTCACTTTTTGAAATATGGCAACCCTAGCTAAATGGAGCTTCCACGTTTGGGTTGGCCACTGAGAACAGGATGCTGGACATCTGAAGGCAGCCCCGTTTAGGGAAGTTTTTAATGTTTGATGCATTACTGTATTTTAATATTTTGTTGAAAGCCGTCCAGAATGGCTGGGGAAGCCCAGCCAGATGGGCGGGGTATAAATTATTATTATTATTATTATTATTATTATTATTGAGCCATTGGCCTGAGCCAGCAGGCTTTTCTTAGGCTCTTAAGAGACCAATCTGTTCTCTTCTTGTAGGTGGGTGGAAGGTAATTAGGAGAAGTCTTATTCAGCATCTGTTGATCTAATAAGCGGTGGGATAAGTGGGGGGCAATAAAGGGGGGTGTTGTCTGGCTTCCCAACAGCTGCAGCTGTGGGGGTCCGATGCCTGGGGAGAAGGAAAGCTTTGAGGATGGGTTCTGTGGGAGTGAAATAATACTGCGGGTTGCTTTGAAGTCTGAAGCTGGAGCAGAGAGTCTGGGAAATTGCTTGTGCCCCTGTATTCCTTCCATTCTCAAACCCAATTCTGACTAGCTGGCATAAGTCTCCAAACTGGAAAATACGTGGTGACTCTGAGGGATTAGGATTAGTCTTCCAAACAGCCCTTCTGTCTCCAGAACTTGACTGATTTGGAAGACCAAATCAGTGTCAAGCTGATCAGAACTGTATGAAGAGCCAGTTTTGGTGGCAAATGCAGGGATGGGGGGGGGGGGAGAGAGAGAGAAATGGTAGCGGAGAGAGAGAGAGAAATATCTGCATGCTCAGGGGGGACCCCAAGATTTGCAGTGGTTAGAGTGTTGGAGTAAGACCTGAGAGACCAGGGTTCAAATTTCCACCTGGCAAAGAAGCGCGCTGGGTGTGACCTTAGGGCCAGTCACTGCCTCTCAGCTTAAACTACATCACAGGGTTGCTGCAGGGATTAAATGAGAGGGAGAATCATGAATGCCATCAATAAATACACAAGTGCAAGACATATTTTATAAAGGAAACCCCAAGGGGCAACCTTCCTCCCAAATAGCCCAGTACAAAGCAGTAAACTTAGCAGCCAAGGGATGTTGAATTTCAGTTGTAAAGGAAAAATTATGGTGGGGAAAATGCAGAGTGGAGTGTACTGAAAGAGGGTAAAACTGGCTTTCTAGAACACTGAGTAGCAGCACCTTGGTGAAGGATATTGCATGATTTTGTTGCAAATCTCACTTGTCTGCATTAAAATATGGACAGGTGATAACGTCCATTTGGCCAGTTCTTATATTAAAAGAATGTAGAGTAATTGCCTCCTCAAACCTGACATTTGGCAGGAGTGCAGCTATTGGAAAAGGGTCTTCTATCTTTTATTTTTTGAAGAGGTGGGAGGAAAGGGGTGAATTGACAAGAGGCCTTAAAGGAAAAACCCAATTTTTATGAAATTGGAATGACATTGTATATGGCAGTGGCACGTGCCTTTGGTTTGGGGAAAAACTTTGGATGTAATTCATCTTTCTGTGTCATTGCTCCATTTGCAATACTTACGGATGGTGCAACAGAGTAAAATTTGGAGGTGAAATTAATCTGTGGCAGAGAAGATTGGCATTTGGCATGGGGTGGGGAACAAAAGCACAGTTCTTGCCTCCCCAAGGATTGCGGAAAGAAGTTACAGCCAGGCTGAACTGATTTCAAAATCCAATTTGAGGCTCTCCCAATGTGCTGGCTGGGAATTGTACTCCAAAACATCTGGAGAGCACCAAGTTGGTAAAGTTCAGCGTGTTTCGTTCAGGAACGTTCCTCGTGCATTGATGGGACCCACAAATGGTGTGTGAGGCCCTAACTCAGTGCCGGGTCAATTGGATGGGGTTGCCCGGAAGGCCCATTTCCTCCAGGCCAAGTGGCTGAAGACATCTCAAAGAAGAAAACCACTTTCCTTGAGTCTTCCCCTCCTCTTGTGCCTTTCCTGGCTCTGGAGGGAGGGAGGGAGGGAGGGAGAAGCAGGAGGGGGTCTGGGACTGCAATATATTTGGCTTTTATCCCCTGTCCGTTTGTTTTCCTTGTAAGTGAGAGCTTTCATCTTTTATTGTTATGAAGTTAAAGGCTGGCTTGGAGGTGCCGGTCTTTAGTGGAAACAGCTGCCTGCTGCAGTCCCTCGATGTCCCCTCGGTCAGGTGGGAGGCCCTTCTGGAGCAGCGCCTTGCCCTCTTAAAAGGAAATTGAGCATGCAAGGCCCCAAAACGGCAAAAGCCATCGGCTGGTGTGGCTTTTTGCCTCTTTGCTGGTCCCTTTGTACAGTACCGTCCATAACCAAACTGGCAACTTGGCCATTTCACCTCTAGGGACTTCACTTGGATGAGACTCATTTGTTCCAGCAGTGTTTGTGTCTAGGAAAACCCCCAGTGGGGTTGGACACACACGGCTTCGAAAGATTGACTCAAACTCCCCTTTGCTTTCTTGGCGACATTAAGGAGATGACCACAGAACCATAACAACCTCCTGGTTGGATGAAGAACTGTCCACAGCAACAGTTTCATAGATCTTAATTCCTGCTTGTGCTTTGAATTTGGGGTGTGTGTGTGTCTGTTGAATTGCAGGGCAAAACTGTCCTAGAGAGAAATTATTTGAACTGAGCAGCTGGTTGGGCAGACAGGGGAAGGGGAAACATTTGCCGCATTTTCTCCTCAATAAAGACTGGCAGTGCCCTCCATTATAACCCTTGGTATGTGACATCAGTCTTTACAGCCCTCCAGGTTACAATGGAAAGCTGGATAGGACATTCTTGAAAAACTACCAAAATTCCCTGACCCTCACAGCCTCTGCCCCAGAGCTGTGGGGCCATTCCCATAAGAAGCTGCCCCTTTATTGAATCCAGCACATCTTCCTCACCCGATCCAACCTTCACCAGCCCTGTGCCCTTGTAGATGTTGCTGGGCTACAGGTCTCATCAGCCCCACCCAACACAGCCCATGGTCAAGGATTTTATTTAGATGCTATCTTGCTCTGAATCTATTCATGGAGGATAAGGTTATCAATGGCTACTAGCCATGATGTCTGTGTTCTGCAGGCTCTTATGCTCACTCCTAACTCATCTATCTGGAGGGCCCCAGTTTGATCTACTTAGAATGATCTAGTTGTCCCCTCCCCCAAGCTCTGTGGTTATCGTATTCCGGGCAATCATCGGACATTGGTTTTTCCCCTAACAGGATGGAAAATGGTAACAGAAGCAACTGTTTAAAGGTCGGTGTTCGCGTGATGCACAGTTCATCTCCCATGTAAACCATTTCTCATTGATTAGCTAACTTGTTTAAGTTGGCAGAGGGGGAGAGAGAGAAACCATCCTTGAGCAGGAAGTCTAAGCCTGGACCGCAGCATGACTTGCTGAGCTGGACAGTTTGAGCAAACGCCCATCTCATCGGTCCCCCCCCCCTTCCCCCAGTTCTGCGTGTTGAAATAATTATTTTCTCTAAACAGCCTGATTTCCAGCAATGGTACTCGAGAAATAAAGGAAAGGCAGTGTGTAGCAAGGGAAGGAGTTTGTTTGAGCTACGGGTCAAGGAGGCCAAACAGTTTGTGCTTTTGATGGATCTGTGCAGATGGTCATTTGGGTTTAATAGCATAAACACCCTCTCCACACATACCCCCCAACACCAGCTGTTCCATGGGGAAGCTGGAGTAGGGTGGGGAGACATCAGTTGTTGCTAATAGTCATTCGTGCCTTGATGCCTGCTTGACTACAAACTCTAGGTGTGCCCTGCCGCCCCCCCCCCCCCGGGCATCTTTTTAAAATTACATTTATTTTCTAATTTTAAAATTACAAACCCACAAAAAACATGCTTCTAGCTGTGTGGTAACACTGGTTGCAGTATCCAATCACACCAGTCAAATGTTCTGTAATATGAGGGAGGCGATGACTATTCTCTGCCTCCATGGTTGGAAGCAGCAATGCTTCTGCTGGAAACTACAGGAGGGGAGACTGCTCTGGTGCTGGAATCCAGCTTGCAGGTTTCCTTTTGAGGCAGCCTTTCTCAACCTGTGGGTCCCCAGATGTTGTTGAACTACAACTCCCATCACCCTAGCAAGGCCAGAGCTCAGGGATGATGGGAGTTGTAGTCCAACAACATCTGGGGACCCACAGGTTGAGAACCGCTGCTTTGGGGCATCTGGTGAAAACGTCATGCTGGACTGCCTGACCCAGCAGGGCTTTCCTTAATAATCTTTGTGGTGGATAATATCCTGCCATCTCTTCTATCCTGCCAGGAATCAACTTGCAGCATCTCACAATCCTGGGGCACGCCATCTAAATATGATTTCAGATCTTGTCTGCCCTGTGCCCCGCTGCCAAGATAAACAAATGAGTTCCCGTAATAGATTCAGCTTAACCTAAGCTATGTAAGATACCATCTAAATAAAATCTCAGGAAGAACTTCCTGCAAAATCCACACACTGTATTGTTCTGTGGTATCTTCTTCCAAATCCAAATCTATGGCTAACGTTGACATATAGATGGAGCTTGGTACTCTACTGCAGGAGGGGGTGCCAGTGCTTAGCCTCGGGACAGGACAGTGTTCCAGAGCATGGGCAGAGTGTGTTTGCTTTACAGCTGCCATGAACAATAAACCAGCCATGTCGGTTTGGGGCCTTGCATGCTCAATTTCCTTTTAAGAGGGCAAGGCGCTGCTCCAGAAGGGCCTCCCACCTGACCGAGGGGACATCAAGGGACTGCAGCAGGCAGCTGTTTCCACTAAAGACCAGCACCTCCAGGCCAGCCTTTAACTTCATAACAATAAAAGATGAAAGCTCTCACTTACAAGGAAAACAAGCAGACAGGGAATAAAAGCAGAGCAAAGCGCCCCCCTTTGGTTCCCACCTTCCCAAGCCACGATGAGCACTAGAGGACGGGGAGACCGCAAAGGAAGCAGTTTTCCTCCGAGACGGCTCCGGGCCACTTGACTTGGGAATAAACTGGCCTTCCAGGCAACCCCATCCTGTTGACACAGGGCTGAGTTAGCGCCCCACAGAACATTTTGGGGGCCCATCAATATCTGGAGAACATTTTTGAAGGCCGTCCGCTGCCTCCACGTTTAAATCCAGAGCTTGCCAGGGACCGCAGCTCAGGGCTGAAGGAACACATGCTCTGTGTGTAGAAGGTCCCATGGCTCAGTCTTGGGTAGAAGGCCTGGGGAAGCCTTTGGCAAGCAGAGCAAGGACTGGGCTAGCTTGGCCAATGGCCCGATTTGGCATCAGGCATCCCTAGGAGGCCTGTAGCAAAATGGCAGGCACTCCTTCTTCGCATGTGGAAGGTCACAGCTTCAGTTCCTGCCGTCTCTGCTAGTAGAAGCTAATAAGCCTTTTCCTTCTGTAGCTGTGCTTTTGTGCACTTTTTAAAAAAAAGAAAGAAAGAGAGAGGCAGTGATGGCCACCAACTTGGAGAACTGGGCAGATTCCGGATGATTAAGGCTATTGATGGTTCCTAGACACAATGGCTATGCTCTACCTACACAGCTGGAGGCATCAGTGGTTCTGCATACCAGTCACTGGAAACCATGGGAGAGGAGAGGGCTGTTGCATTTGAGTCTTGCTTGTGTGTTTCCTACTGGAGCATCTGGTTGGCCACTGTGAGAACAGGATGCCGGACTAGATGGGCTATTGGCCTCATCTGACAGCATCTTCTTATGCCCTGTAACGAATAGTATTTTCCCCATGTGGGGAGGCCTGGCAGGCTCCGCTAACTCTTTCCTTCCTCTTGCAGGTGCTGGCTTTGGGTTGGGTGTCGTCTTCTCGGTCATCTTCTTCAAAAGTAAGTGATGGGTAGCCGCCAGCTGCATACCCCTCTTCCGCCCTAGGTTCTTCTCTTTCTGACATCCATTCTGAGGGGACCTTGTGCCACCATCCCTCCCTTTATGCTTTTGGATATTGGCCGGCCAATGAAGATGGCAGGGCAGCAGGGACCCATAGCTTAGCAGTAGAGCACTTTGTTTGCATGCAAAAGGTCCCAGATTCAGTCCCCAACACCTCCCGTTAAAAAGATCAGGTAGGCAGCTGATGACGAAGACACTTCTGTGCCTGAGATCCTGGAGCTCCACTGCCGACCAGAGTTGGAAATACTGGGCGAGTTCAACCATTTCCCCAACCTGGTGGCTCTCCAGCGGTTGCTGGAAGCCCCACCTCCTGTGAGCCCCCCGCCAGCACAGCCACAGTGTTAGGGATGACCAGTGATGTGTTAGTAACTCTATGTGTGTTTTGCAGCCTATGTTTCAAAGGCAGGTTTAGTAGCCCCTTCTAAATAAAGAACCTCCTCACAACGTACTGCGGTATTTGCTTTCTCTAAATAAAAGCTGCCTTGTTGACATCAGGATGGGATTTGAGCGCACGGGAAGAGCCCTTTCCAGCAGCCATTTGCAGCTTGATAAACATTTTTAATATATATTTATGCAATAACTTCCTTCTGTTTAAAAACAACAAGCACTGTGGAGCCCATCTGCGTGTTCCCCACCCCCACCCCCAAGCCCAGCACCGTGACCCATTTTTAAAACAGGTTTTACTCCACCATGCATTTTGTGGGATAGGGTGGGGTGCAGGTTTTTAGGATTTGCAAACAGAGATGAGCCACTTGAAAAGATCAACCTGGTAGCTGTGGAAAGAGGATTTCTTTATAACCAGGGTGAGGAACCTCCCCTTGCTTCGCCACCTTTGGAGGGGGCAATCCGTCAGGGGTCGGCTGCTGTCAGTGTGTGGGAGGCGGGCCAAGCCAGAGGTGACTGGAGCCACTTCCCTCCTCCTATTTCCTTACCAGGGGAGGGAAAGTAGCTGGAAGTGGGGAGGAAGAAAAGGGTCCTCCTTTCCTTCCACTCTGCAGTTGTAATCTGAAATCTTAGGCTCAGCGCTGCGCCCGGCGCTCAGAAACTGCTACCGCTAATGAAATTCCCTGTCGCAAAATGTGCCTAAAACTATGGGATTAAAACACTGGCTGTGGGGATTAAATTGGGGGGGGGGGACATGTATGCCACCTTGATCTCCTTGGAGAAAAAGGTGGGATATAAATACAATGCAATCAATGAAATAAACAAATAATAATTTTGTTATGGTGGTCTGCATGTGCCACCTAGTTACAATCCCTACAATAGCCCTGCGGGGCGGGGGTGTGGAACCTTTATCAGCCCAAGTGCCCCATTCCCTCACTGGCAGTCTTCTGGGGGGGGGGGGGGACCACATGTCAATAATGGGCAGGGCTAGGTGCAAATGTAGGGACGCGGGTGGCGCTGTGGGTAAAACCTCAGCGCCTAGGACTTGCTGATCGTACGGTCGGTGGTTCAAATCCCCACGGCGGGGTGAGCTCCCGTCTTTCGGTCCCAGCTCCTGCCCACCTAGCAGTTCCAAAGCACCCCTAAGTGCAAGCAGATGAATAGGTACCACTTTATAGCGGGAAGGTAAACGGCGTTTCCGTGTGCTGCGCTGGTGCTGGCTCGCCAGAGGAGCTTCGTCACGCTGGCCACGTTACCTGGAAGTGTCTCCGGACAGCGCTGGCCCCCGGCGTCTTAAGTGAGATGGGCGCACAACCCTAGAGTCGGACACGACTGGCCCGTACAGGCAGGGGTACCTTTACCTTTAGATGCAAATGTGGACAAAGCAATTGATGGCTTTCATCTCTTATCTAGTAGGCCAGCCTGAGGCTTCTGCAGCCTCCCTCCCCAAATGCCTCTCTATTCAGGCAAGCAAGAGTCAGTTCAAGGACATATTCCAGCTAGGCAAAAGCACTCAAGGAGAGTGGCAAGTGGGCTATTGATGGGGCACAGAACTGGGGAGAATTCCAGGGGCCACTTAGCAAGGCCTGGAGGGCCATTTCTGCTATAAGGCAAATCCCTATCAGTAATATCCCCCTGTTTCAGAATTAAGCCTGAGAATTGCTTGCCTAAGACCCACCAGTGGGCCCATAACAAATTTGATCCAAGAACTTCCCCATTCAGAGTTCAGTCCCTTAACCTCTCACTGTGCTGTTGTACCAGCTATCATTGATGCCCTTGCAGAATTTCTTGTTTCGTTGAAGCATTGCTAATTATCTGGACCTTGATTCGGGCCACATTTCATAGTGACATTCCCATTTTTCTTCCATCTCTGTTCTCTCTCTTTCTCTCCTTCTCTTTCCTTCCACCTTCTTTTGTTCCAGGGAAGACGTGGCCCATCACTCTCGGGTCAGGAATGGGCTTAGGAATGGCTTATTCAAACTGCCAGCATGACTTCCGGTCTCCTTACCTTCTCCATGGGCGGTTTGTCAAGGTGAGTCTGCTTTTGAGAACTCCTCTCTTCGGTCGCATCCACATAATACATTAAAAGTCAGTATTCTCTAAGCTACTAGCATGAGCTTGACCAAACTGCGGGAGGCTTCCCATAATTCTTTAGGGGAACCATGACAGTTTAGTGTCTCTTAAATGTGCTTAAAATGTGACCTTATAGATATTTGCTTGGTCTGGGGTAGGGAGTAATTCCTAAAAGCACAGCAGGCACCTTCTGTGCCAACTTTTAAATGCCTGCTGAAAACCTTTCTATTCTGCCAGGCCTATGCAGGCAAACAAGAATACTTGTTTCCACAGTGGTTAATTGATGCCCTGTTTTTAACTTCTTTACGTTTTTATTGTATGGTTCTGTGTTTTTATTGCTTTAAACCACTTTGATGTTTTTTATGGCACAGCAGTATACAAATCATAGAATCATATAAATATTTTTAAAATTAAATATTAAACTCGGGGGAAAGCGGGTAGCCTTCCAGATTCCCCCCCCCCCTTTTAACTTAACAACCAGTGCAGTTGAGAGTATGAGGTTTGTGGGTCTAGCAGACGGCCGTCTTAAAAAAAGGGCCATGGGTCACTGTTGTTTTTGAAAACAAATGGATGTCTTGCAGCAAAGGTTTTCACATGCTGGAGTCGAATGCTCTGCACATTTGGCAGAAATGCACACGGCTCTTTGGGGTGGGGCGATTGTAACCAGTGGAACCAAACAGTCACGAAAATTAAGAGAGCAGAAGTCTGTGACAATTATACATAAAGTTTAAAAGAGTGCTAGGTGGTCAACGTGATCGTTTGCAACAGCAATAATTGGGGGATAAATTTCACGCCTGTAGTGGGTGAGGAAACCCTGGTCTCTATTTAAGCCCTCAACTAGAACTATGAAAGTTGTGGATTGGGGAGTTGCATCCAGTGCTAGCCCTGCTCAGAACAGACCCACTGAAGTTAATGGGCAGACCTGATTTAGGTTCATTCATTTCGGTGAGCCTGTTCTAACTTAGTTGGATACAACCCAGTTTCTGATTCAGCCATTTTCCCACGGTGCAGCAGGAAACCCTGGTCTCAGTTGAGCCCCAGCGTGTAAGATCTAGTTCAGCCACTTTTCTTTGGCTAGGGGGCTCTGAAGTGCTGTCTCTTCTGATATAAGTCTGGAAATGTAACCAGAGTACAGCTATGGGGCTTGGTTGCAAGAGCTTCCTGGCCTACTCAGCCAAGAGTGGGGTTACACCCCCCCTTGTTGATTTACCAAACCCCCTTTCCCTTTGCTTCTCTCTTTCTTCATCCTCTCAGCCAAACCACCCTTGAGCCAACTTAGCCTCTTTCTTGCTTGCAGGTTTCCTGCCACCTAATTCTCCCTTGAATTTTCTTTGGCAATTGCTTCTCCTCCCTCCCTCCCTCTTGGAAATTGGCAAGCTTCGTGCTTGCCTGCCTTTTTTTTTTTTGCTAGAACCCCAAGATTTACCAACCAGAGCCTGGTGCAAAAGTCTTATTGCTAGAACTGAAGAGCATTTTCGTCTAGCATCCTCTTCTCTCAGTGACCAGCCAGATACCTCTGCAAACAGGACCTTTATGCAACCTTTATGTGTTTCCCATCAACTGATATTCAGAAGCATTGCTGCCTTCCGATTGCAGATTTACCCAGAGATCTGCCAGTTGATTCTAAGCTACATTCTGCCCACCTCTCAGTCCAGCCCTCAATTGTCTGGCCTTGCACACTGTCAGTGCTAATTAGTTTGATGACTTAACTCCCAGCAAGCATTGGTTGTGGCTTTCTTCCAGATGGGAGAAGAAGTTGCTAATTCCAATTTGATGACTGGTATAGGTGGAGTGGGGTAGGGGGAGAGACCCATCTAGCAGCCTCACCATTCCTCCCCCCCTCGAAGAATTGAGGCCTCCAGACCACTCAGCTGTCCACATCAAAACTGCGTCATGCTTCCCGCAATGTTGCGAAACGGCCGTATAAAGTTTATAACAGACTCTATTCGTGGTTTCCCTTCCTCCCACAAACGCACAAAACCTCTCTTATGGAGGAGCAAATCGCAGAACAGCCTCGGGCATGAATAAGCCCTCTAGTATGGCAAGTTGTGACTCTGTGCACTCAACTCTACGTCGCTTAATGTTGGGGCTTGGTGTATTTTTTGGGGGGGAATTGTTTTATGTAAAAAATAGAAATACAATTCATTACTGCAGGTACAATCAATTCAAACGGAGAGCTAAAGAATAGAAATTCATTAACCCCTCCATCACCCTCCCTCAAACAACCTAATACAAACTCTCTTGATCTTCAGATATTATATTCACTGTTTACAGAGTCTGTTACATTCCATAAAACCTATTGCTTTCTAAAAAATAAATTAATTAATTACTGTCTATAAGGGAGCAGAAGGAAGGAGTTGATAAGGATCCCAGCTCTACAATTCTATGTTTCTGTGTCACACACACACAAACATATATTAGCACTTCTTTTTCTTCAAATTGTGGGGGAGCAGGGAGAAAAAATGTATTCTTTTGCTCTTATCATAGAATTGTAGAGTTGGAAGTGACCATGAGGGTCATCTAGTCGAACCCCCTGCCCGACCTGAGGGTCAAACCCACGACTCTGAGGTTAAGAGTCTCATGCTCTACTGAAATGCCACCAGGCATTTGTCTCTGTAGGCTTTTGAGTATGTCTTTGCAAAGGCAGCAGCAGCACAACAGCACCTTTCCTTAAAGCTGAGACTTTCTGGACGCAGGGATCCATTTCCCCTTATGTGCTTGGGGACCAGGGAGTCTTCATGTCAGGGATCTAAGGGGAGGGGGATAGCTGTGGTCACAAGAGACCAGGGCCCTGCGGGACTTGACATCTTTCCGCAGGGCCTGCAAGACAGAGCTGTTCCGCCTGGCCTTTGGTTTGGACTCAGTCTGACCCTTATGTTTCCCTCCCCTTATGGTTTTGATCTATGGGCTACTATTAAAATGAGGCTGCATTTTAAATTGTGCTTTTAACCTGTATTTTAAATTGGTTTCTCTCCCCCCCCCCCCATTATGTAATTTTATTGGCGTTAGCCGCCCTGAGCCCTGCTCTGGCGGAGGAGGGTGGGGTATAAATTAAAAATTATTATTAATATTTATTACAGAGCGGGAGATCCTCTCATATAAAGGTAACTCTTGGATGGCTGTGAGAGAGGATTGGACAAATCCATGGGGAGGAGAGGGCTGTCAATGGCTATTAGCCACAATGGCTATGCGCTGCCTCCACTATGGGAGGCAGCACTGCTTCCAAACACCAGTTGCTGGAAACCAGAGATGGGGAGAGGGCTCTTGTGCTTGGGTTCTGCTTGTGGGTTTCCCACGGAAGCGTCTGGGTGGCCGCTGTGCCATTCGCCTGGTCCAGCAGGCTCTTAATGTTCTTCTGTTAAAGTTCTGCAGCAGGAACAGACCTGCAACCCTAAGGCCAAATGAGTAACCGCAAGCCTTTTTCCCCCCTTCCACCAGGAGCAGTGACGCAGGCCCGTCCCACGCCTCTCTTTTGCCAGAGGATCAGCGGCACCTTGGCAATTCCCCGGGAAGGTCGAAGCGTCCCGGCCTTGAGGCAGCGGCCTTTGGAAGCGTTCGGCCCGTTGCTCTTTTTTCCCGCGACACCTGGAACCGAATATCGTTTTTTTTGTAATCCCCCTTTTGGAAACGAAAAAGGGGAAGGTGCTGTTCTGGAAAGTGAAATAAAAACGAGAGTCCACCCCCTTGCCTCCTGCGCCGTCTGCTCTGTGTAGAAAGGGAATGTGTGGGACGGCTTATTTTTCCGTTTGAACTAGCAGCTGTGGCCACCTGGTTAAGTTCCTCTTTGAAAGGCACCCCCCCCCCCCCGTGACAGCTGTCCTCTGTTCCTCTCCCACTTGCAATCAGCCCCCGCTGAAGTTTACAGTTTGCGTTTAAAGAAAAGCAGCCCCACCCCATAGATCACCCTCTTTATCTCTGCTGTAGTCTGGAGATGTCCTTTAGCAGCAGCGACTGTCTTTAAAAAGACCAAAACTCATAAATGAGCAGGCAGATAGAAGAGGATCTGGGGGTGGGGTCTAGCTGGAGACATCTGCGTCTTGCACTGATGGGGAAGGAAGATGGGGGCCTGTAGCTCAGTGCCAGATAACAGGAGGACATGGGATCAGGGCAAACACTCTCCTAATCCGGCATCCTGTTCTCATAGCAGCCAGTCACTTTCCCTGAAGTGGGAAGCAGGAGCTGAGTTCAAGAGCAGGGCCCTTGTGACTTGTGATTGCAGCAACTGACACGTTCAGAGGCTGCTTCCAGTGGCTGGAAGTCGCAGGAGGGGAGCTCTTGTGTTCAAAGCCAGCAGGAGACCCTCAGGTAGGCACCATCCGGTTGGGCACTGTGAGAGCAGGATGCCAGACTAGAGGGGCCATTGGCCTGGTTCCTGCAGAACTCTTCTGATGTTCTGACCCACTCCGTATGCCAAAGGCACCCGATTTCAGCCTCCGCCATGCAGACAGGGCTGAGACGTAGCTCTGCCAAACCCTGGAGTGTCGCTACTGCTGCTGCCTCCTGTCAGCATTGACTGTTCCAAGCTAGTTGGGTTGAGGGTCCGACTGCTATGAGGCAGCTGCCTATATATTTGTGCCTTAAGGGGAGGGCCGTAGCTTAGTAGCAGAGCACCTGCTTGGCATGCAGAAGGTCCCAGGTTCAATCCCCAGCAGCGTCTCCCATGTAGGGCTGGGAATGTCTTCCATTTGAAACCGTGGAGAGCTGCTACTGGTTAGGATAGACTAGATGAACCAAGGGCCTGGCTCACTGCAAGGCAGCTTCTTGTTTAAACTAGCCCTTTATTCAAAACCATGAGCACTAGAATATTACTTTGTCTTTAGGAGAATTATAGAATTTCAGAGTCTCCTTTCTTGTAACTTGAAGCCGTGGGTTCGAGTCCTACCCTCCAGAGCAGGAGAAAAGAAGCTTGCTCCATCTGTCCTGCGACAGCCCTTGAGATATCGGAAGATGGCTGTCATATCTCTGCTCCTTCTCCTCTTTCCCAGGCTGAACATACCCAGCTCCTTCAACTGTTCCTCATAAGGCTGAGTTTCCAGACCCTTGATCATCTTGGTTGCTCTCTTTGGCACACTTTCCAGCTTGCCCATATCCTTAAATTGAGGTACCCAGAAAACTGGGCACAGGACGCCAGGTGTGGTCTGACCGAGGCAGAATGGAAGTAGCACAGATCAGCTGCAGAGAGCATCTGCTTTCTGTGGAGGTCCTCTGCGTCTACGAAAGCCGTTTTGGTGGATCCGTCTCGGGAAGGGCCGGTTCACGTGCTGCTGAGTTGATCATGGCTTGTTGAGAAGGATCATCGGATGCTTTCCTTGTGCTGAGTCAGATCCTTGGTTCATCAATCTGTCTACACTGACTGGCAGTGGCTCCCCAGGGTTTCAGACGGCAGCAGGGTGGGGTGGCATTCCCAACCCTGCAGGGAGATGCCAGGGTTTGAACCCTGGGACCTTCTGCCTGCAGAGCTGGCGCTGTGCCACTAAGCCACGGCCTTTCCCCATTCCTTGCATTCCTCAGCAAGCTCCAGAATGCAACCATGATTCCCTTCCAACGAAGTGCTTGCCCATCTCTCTGGTTTTTACCATCTGGAGAGCGAAGGAAAGATGGGTGCAAATCCCCTGCAGCAGAGAGAGAGAGAGAGAGAGAGTTGGGGTAAAAATGCAAGCGGAGCCTTTGAGGATCGGACCGGTAGTCCGCCTAGCACAACATCCTGCTTCTTCCCCAAGGCGCCCTGCTGGGTGCCTATCTCCAGGGAATCCCGCAGGCAGGGCACATAGGGAACAGCTCCACCCTGGCGCCGCTCCCCTCTGTAATCAGCCATTATGATCCCAATTCAGATCTGGCAAGGGTTAGCAGCGTTCGGGCAGTTTTGTAGCGCCAGCGAACCTGAGTCCCTAATGAGAGATGTCATTCCCTTTCCCCGAGGCTTGGAGGAAATGCTTAGATCTCCTCCTTTGCACCTAACCTAACCACACAGCTGCCCAGGGCCGTGAGGTTTGTCTCTGGATTACTACTATGGAGTAAGTTGAACATGGGCAGGCGAGCTGAATGATCCCATAGGCTTTGTGGAAAGCCCTGCATCTGGAAAAGCAGCCTGTCATAGAGGAAGGGGGTGCCATGCTAGCTTTCTAGATGCAGGATTCTTCTCTATTCCCACTCCCCAACATGGAAGAACTCCACCATGCTCATTCCTCTGCCCTGTGTTTTGGATTGGGTCCAGGCCAGCAACAGCTAGATGTAAAAATGCTAGATCTGTAACCACTCTGTATGTGTGTGTGGTCGTCTTTGGCGATCACCTGTGGCCAAGTAAGATTGTCTTCCATGAACACAGTATTAACGGTGTCTCCGTAAGTGACTGTGGAGGCTCAATTCTGGATCCACCCGTCCTTCCACAGCGGGGGGACATAGGTTTCCGGGCGGGAGTTGGTCACGGTGAGTATTTGCCAAACATGTAAGAATGAGCTTGCCCCAAACTCAGGCATTATTTGTTCAGTTTGCTTAGGAGCACCTTGCCTGCATTGAGCACAGTGCCAAAGGTCTGTTGCGTGGAGGGCTGTTTCTGTTACCTTTATCGCCACCGCAGCGTTTTTCCGTCAGATGCTGCCGGCTTTGGAAAACATCCTTTTGGAACGCAAATGGGAGCCAGAGTATCTCCGCATCCCCTCTACGTTCTCATCTCTGCATGCAACCAGGGCTGTGATGTCGGAACAAAAGCAATTAACGTGCATGGGAAGGCGGAGCGGAGGGCAGCACTCTCTTTTTACGGGGCCCAAAGGAATGCCGAGTTTACTAAATAGCTTCATCTGCAAGCAATCAGATTCCTTCTCTCCCAGCAGCCCCCTTGCTTTTAAGCAGACTGATAGCACTCCTCCCCCCCAGCCTTTAAAGCAGAGCGCACAAATTTGACCTCGGAAGGTGTCCTTTAATTGACAGCAATCAAATTATTATTTTAAAAAAACAGTTTGGGGGTGGGGTGTGAGTCTAGTTTTAAATGCATTTTGGTCATGGATCAATGCAAAAGAAATAAGGACTTGAGATTTCATAGGGCAATGTATTTGGAGGTAGGCTTAATATGAGCCTGCTGGGTCACAGAAAAAAGGCCTATCTAGTTCAGCATCCTAGGGACGAGGGTGGCGCTGTGGGTTAAACCACAGAGCCTAGGACTTGCCAATCAGAAGGTTGGCGGTTTGAATCCCCGCGACAGGATGAGCTCCTGTTGCTCGGTCCCAGCTCCTGCCAACCTAGCAGTTCAAAAGCACATCAAAGTGCAAGTAGATAAATAGGTACCACTCCGGTGGGAAGGTAAACGGCATTTCCGTGCACTGCTCTGGTTCGCCAGAAGCGGCTTAGTCCTGCTGGCCACATGACCCGGAAGCTGTACGCCGGCTCTCTCAGCCAATAAAGCGAGTTGAGCGCCGCAACCCCAGAGTCGGCCACGACTGGACCAAATGGTCAGGGGTCCCTTTACCTAGTTCAGCATCCTAATCTCACAGTGGCCAACCAGATGCCTCAATAGGTCTAAATGCAACAGTGCTCTGCCACTCTGCAGTTCCCAGAAACGGGCATTCAGAGGCCTCTGACAGTGAAGGCAGAACATACGTCATTTTCGCTAATAGCCTCTGATAACCTTAAATTGCCTAATCCTCATTTAATGCCCTCCAACTGGTGGTCACCACTGTCTCCTGAGGGAGTGAGTTCCACAGTTTAATTATGTTCTGTGTGAAGGACTTCCCTTTATCTATCTGTCCATGAAGGCGCAGGTCAATTCTGTGTCCAGGGCAGCTGTTTATCAGCTCCATCTGGTACGCAGGCTGAGAGCCTACCTGCCTGTGGACTGTCTTGCCAGAGTGGTGCATGCTCTGGTTATCTCCCACTTGGACTACTGCAATGCGCTCTACGTGGGACTACCTTTGAAGGGGACCCGGAAACTACAACTAAACCAGAATGTGGCAGCTAGACTGGTGACTGGGAGCGGTCGCCGAGACCATATACCACCGGTCCTGAAAGACCTACATTAGCTCCCAGTACGTTTCCGAGCACAATTCAAAGTGTTGGTGCTGACCTTGAAAGCCCTAAACGGCCTCGGCCCAGTATCCCTGAAGGAGCGTCTCCACCCCCAACATTCTGCCCAGACACTGAGGGCTCCAAGGGCCTTCTGGCGGTTCCCTCACTGTAAGAAGCAAAGCTACAGGGAACCAGGCATAGGGCCTTCTCGGTAGTGGTGCCCGCCCTGTGGAATGCCCTCCCACCAGATGTCAAAGAGATAAACAACTGCCTGACATTTAGAAGACATCTGAAGGCAGCCCTGTTCAGGGAAGTTTTTAACGTGTGACATTTTGATGTATTTTTAATCTTTGTTGGAAGCCGCCCAGAGTGGCTGGGGAAACCCAACCAGATGGGCGGGGTACAAATAAATTATTATTATCATCATCATCATCATCATCATCATCATCATCTTGAATCCTTCCAGAATTCAGTTTCATTTTAGATGCCAACAACTGAAAAGTGTTAAGACAGAGGGAGAAAAACGTTTTCCTACCAAGGCCATGCATCATGTTACAAACTTTCCATGTTGCCACTTGTGATTTGCCCCCCAAAGCTAAAAAGTCCCTTTCCTCACAGGGAAATTGCTCTCCTTGGTCGTTTTGCTTGCTAATTTTCTGAACCCTTTCCGACTCCACAGTATCCTTTTCGAGGCAGCCAGACCTGATACGCAGAGCCAGGAGGGCAGTTATTAACTGGTGACAGCAGAAGGGCCATAACTGATTGAGGCCGGGAAGGAAACATTAAAACTTTTCTCCGAGCCGGCGGCAGCGATGACGGACGCCTCGTCCGCATCCATGCCAGCCCCCGGCCTCCCCTGGTGCCTCGCCCTGTTCTCTTTGCCCTGGCCATGACTTGCCAAATGGCAGGGATTTAGCAAGAAGGGGGGAGAATCAGGGGCGGGGAAACATCTCTCCATCCAGAGGGCGGCCACAATGCCAACCTTGGCGCATGGAGCATGGAACGGGGCAGGCATGTGCCGCATTCCGATGCGCTGAGAGACAGACACAGGCAGGGGGGGGGGCCTCTGCTGGGCCACCCACAGTGTGAACTCCCTGCAAAGTGAGTCAGATCAAAACTGGCCGGGTGGGAGCGGGCAGAAGAAGGGAGAGCAGGTTTTAACAGTTCATCTGTGGGCATCTCCCTATCAAAACAGCTCTTCTGCGTGAAAAGCGATGCCCTCCTTCTTTTAGGAGCCATCTGATGCAGGCCTGACAGACACCTCTCTACAGGCGGCACGCAGCGCAGGGTTGTTGTGTCCCTGTTCCTGAATGAGGTAACTGCCCCTGAAGGACCAGGTGCACAGCCTGGGAGTCATTCTGGACTCACAGTTGTCCATGGAGGCACAGGTCAATTCTGTGTCCAGGGCAGCTGTTTACCAGCTCCATCTGGTACGCAGGCTGAGAGCCTACCTGCCCGCAGACTGTCTGGCCAGAGTGGTGCATGCTCTAGTTATCTCTCACTTGGACTACTGCAATGCGCTCTATGTGGGGCTACCTTTGAAGGACTCACAGTTGTCCATGGAGGCACAGGTCAATTCTGTGTCCAGGGCAGCTGTTTACCAGCTCCATCTGGTACGCAGGCTGAGAGCCTACCTGCCCGCAGACTGTCTGGCCAGAGTGGTGCATGCTCTAGTTATCTCTCACTTGGACTACTGCAATGCGCTCTATGTGGGGCTACCTTTGAAGGTGACCCGGAAACTGCAATTAATCCAGAATGCAGCAGCTAGACTGGTGACTGGGAGCAGCCACCGAGACCATATAACACTGGTCTTGAAAGACGTACACTGGCTCCCAGTACGTTTCCGAGCACAATTCAAAGTGTTGGTGATGACCTTTAAAGCCCTAAACGGCCTCGGTCCAGTTTCCACCTCCATCGTTCTGCCCGGACACTGAGGTCCAGCACCGAGGGCCTTCTGGCGGTTCCTTTCCTGCGAGAAGCCAAGTTACAGGGAACCGGGCAGAGGGCCTTCTTGGTGGTGGCTCCCACCCTGTGGAACGCCTTCCACAAGATGTCAAAGAGAAAAATAACTACCAAACTTTTAGAAGACATCTGAAGCTTTTAATGTTTAATAAGCTATTGTATTTTAGTGTTCTGTTGGAAGCCGCCCAGAGTGGCCGGGGAAAAACAGCCAGATGTGCGGGGTATAAATAATAAATTATTATCATTATTATTAAATGAAATAGGGGAGTGGGAAGGGCAGCTGTGTACTCCAACTCAAGATTCTTGGAGGAAAGGTGGGGTATAAATGTAAAATTGATGGTAACGGCAGCCAGACAGGTTATAGCGCGTAATTGGAAAAATGCAGAAGAGCTAGGGGTGAACCAGTGGGGGGGGGACTGAATAATATTATAACTTTAGAATATCTAACTGAAGATACACAGAATGAAAGGGTTTAAGGTCAGTGAGAAAGAGGAGGATTGGTTTGAGAAGATATTGAATTATTTGGGTAGGTTTGAACAATTTGGGGCAATTAAAATGTTAAAAGTTAAATAAACCTTGTGGATGGAGGAGTGTTAATGTATATAAAATTGTACATATGGTTGATTCGAATATGCTATTATTGATAATGTATACCCAATGTATCAGCCGGCTAGTTGGTTTCACTGTTTGTGTTTTGGTTGTTTGTAAAAAACAAAGGTCCGTATAGTAAAAGCTATGGTTTTCCCAGTAGTGATGTATGGAAGTGAGAATTGGACCATAAAGAAGGCTGATCGCCGAAGAATTGATGCTTTTGAATTATGGTGCTGGAGGAGACTCTTGAGAGTCCCATGGATTGCAAGAAGATCAAACGCATCCATTCTTAAGGAAATCAGCCCTGAGTGCTCACTGGAAGGACAGATCGTGAAGCTGAGGCTCCAATACTTTGGCCACCTCATGAGAAGAGAAGACTCCCTGGAAAAGACCCTGATGTTGGGAAAGATGGAGGGCACAAGGAGAAGGGGACGACAGAGGACAAGATGGTTAGACAGTGTTCTCGAAGCTACAAACATGAATCTGACCAAACTGCGGGTGGCAGTGGAAGACAGGAGTGCCTGGCGTGCTCTGGTCCATGGGGTCACAAAGAGTCAGACACGACTGAACAACTAAACAACAACAACGACAAAAAAATAAAAAAAATAAACGTTTAAAAAATGTAAAGAATAGATAAAGAATAAATAAAATCCCCAACGGAATTAAAGCAGGCATCTAATTTTCAAAGGAAGGGCCGCACACAAGCCTGGGATTTTATCTACAAGCTTGGTCTCCCTCCCCACCCCCCCAAAAAAAAATCTAAAATGGCAAAGGACAGGAGTGCAGCAAGGACACCTCTGTCCCCCCCCCCTCTTTCTCTCCCCGGCACCCGAAAGAAAGGTTGACAGCGTTGGAGGAAGCAGCTGCCTGTGCTCTGACCTGTGGGAGGCTGCATTTGGGGGGCCTCAGGAAGAGCAGCTTTTGCACCCCGCTGCTGAGGCACATTCCACATCGTGCGCTGAGCCCAGATGTTTCCAAAGCAGCTTTTCGGGGGGAGGTGGGGGGAGGCCTTTCTGCAGCCGCTGTCAAGGCTCCCTCATGCCACGGAGGCGGGAGTGCGCATCCAGAAAATGGCAAAGCTGGGAAAAACATGATCCAGCCAAAGAACCTGCCTAGTGAAGCATCTGAGAGATCAGGCAGACAGGCTGCGTTAATAGCATATGGAAAGGCCCATCTAGTCCAGTCTCCTGTTTTCACAGTACCCAACCAGACGCGGGTGGCGCTGTGGGTTAAACCACAAAGCCTAGGACATGCTGATCAGAAGGTCGGGGGTTCGAATCCCTGCCATGGAGTGAGCTCCCATTGCTCGGTCCCTGCTCCTGCCAACCTAGCAGTCCGAAAGCACGTCCAAGTGCAAGTAGATAAATAGGTACCACTCCGGCGGGAAGGTAAACGGTGTTTCCGTGCACTGCTCTGGTTCGCCAGAAGCGGCTTAGTCATGCTGGCCACATGACCCGGAAGCTGTATGCCGGCTCCCTCGGCCGATAAAGTGAGATGAGCACTGCAACCCCAGAGTTGGCCACGACTGGACCTAATGGTCAGGGGTCCCTTTAAACAGATGCCCATTATGGGAAACCCTCCTGCAGAACCCGAAATCGAGTCTCCCCTCCCCTCCTGTGGCTTTCAGCATCATTTCCTGCTTCCAGCCATGGAGGCAAAGCATAGCCTTTGTGGCCAGCTGGCCATTGGTAGTTCTCTCTGAATTTGCCCAACCCTCTTTCAAAGCCATCCAAGCTGGAGGCCATCGCCACCTCTTGAGGAGAGGGAGTTCCATAGTTGCACTGGGTGAAGAAGAAGAAGAAGAAGAAGAAGAAGAAGAAGAAGAAGAAGAAGAGGAGGAGGAGTTTGGATTTGATATCCCGCCTTTAAGGAGTCTCAAAGCGGCTAACATTCTCCTTTCCCTTCCTCCCCCACAACAAACACTCTGTGAGGTGAGTGAGGCTGAGAGACTTCAGAAAAGTGTGACTAGCCCAAGGTCACCCAGCAGCTGCATGTGGAGGAGCGGAGACGCGAACCCAGTTCACCAGATTACGAGTCCACTGCTCTTAACCACTACACCACACTGCCTCTTTTTAAACAAGAAGGCCTGTTTAAAATCTGCCTGGCGAATCTCTCGACCAGAAGCGGTTGGGTTGCTGCATTGTGCCAACAGCCTAGTATCCCACAGCAGTCGTGTCAAGTGGAAGCCCACAAGTGTGCTGTGAAGAATACGAATAAATACAGTGGTACCTCGGGTTACAGATGCCTCAGGTTACAGACGCTTCAGGTTACAGACTCCGCTAACCCAGAAATAGTACCTCGGGTTAAGAACTTTGCTTCAGGATGAGAACAGAAATCAGGCAGTGGCAGCGGGAGGCCCCATTTGCTAAAGTGGTGCTTCAGGTTAAGAACAGTTTCAGGTTAAGAACGGACCTCCAATAATGAATGATGGAATGATGTTGGATTGAAGTTAAGGGGTTTTTAGCAATAATGTTTGAAAGACTAGGAAAAAATGGAATGTTAATAGAGGGAAAGGTAAAGTTAAAATATTAAGACCAAAATTAAGATAAAGGTAAAGAGGGAAAGGATTTGCTGAACAAACAATTGAACTGGAATACAAAGGGGGGAGGTGTGGGGAAGTCCGAGAAAAAAGCTAATGTAAGATATGCTTTGAAAGATGGAATTGTTTTTAATCATTTTTTTTTGTATTTTTTCTCTTTTTGTTTGTTTGTTTTTCTTTGTTAATTTGTGAAAATCTTAATAAAATATTATATATATATATAAAAAAAAGAACGGACCTGCAGAACAAATTAAGTTCTTAACCCTAAAGGATTAAGTTCTTCATAGCTAAAGGATCCTTTGGAGGTGAACACACAAACTCTGCTTACAAACCTTCAGCGAGGGGGGTGTCCGGGAGTGAAGAGGTGAAGCGGCCAGCCTGCTCATGCCCCCACCTGTCGAAACATCCACCGCTCTCCCATGTTCAAACCACTCCCATCACAGCTGCCTCTTTCCCTGCACAGGTGTTCGTTCTGAGAACGAGGTGTGCAACCTCTATCCGTCAGGCCCTTCGGATCCCTGATCAAGTCCCAACAAAAAGTTTATTTTCTTTCTCTTCTCCCCCCCTTTCGTTCTCCCATGTACCAATCCTTCCAGCTCTCACACCCACGCGGGTCCCTGCTGCGTCTTGACATGTTCAGAGAGCCCTGGCAGCGGCGCAGGGAGCCGGAGCCTCAGATAAAACCAATTGCCAAGCAGATGGCGCAAGACGAGGCTCTGACAGAACCCTTCGGTCCGTGTTCCCTCTGTCCAGGCTGGACAACTTGCACCCCTCCAGATGTTGACGGGACTCGCTGTCACCCCTGACTGTTGCCCATGCCGGCTGGACATGGAGTTGGTGTCTCCAGGGACCTCAGGAGAGATGCAGGTCACTGAAAGAGACCGTCACTTGCCTTTACTGCCCCTAGCTGTTGTTGTTTAGTCGTGTCCGACTCTTCGTGACCCCCTGGACCAGAGCACGCCAGGCACTCCTGTCTTCCACTGCCTCCCACAGTTTGGTCAAACTCATGCTGGTAGCTTCGAGAACACTGTCCAGCCATCTCATCCTCTGTCGTCCCCTTCTCCTTGTGCCCTCCATCTTTCCCAGCATTAGGGTCTTTTCCAGGGAGTCTTCTCTTCTCATGAGGTGGCCAAAATATTGGAGCCTCATCTTCATGATCTGTCCTTCCAGTGAGCACTCAGGGCTGATGTCCTTCAGAATGGATAGGTTGGATCTTCTTGCAGTCCATGGGACTCTCAAGAGTCTCCTCCAGCACCATAATTCAAAAGCATCAATTCTTCGGCAATCAGCCTTCTTTATGGTCCAGCTTTCACTGAAAGTGAAAGCCCCTAGCTAGCTGTACCACAACTCTGCCATCGTTACAGGATGGGGAATTGGTGGCCCTCCAGATGTTGCTGGCCTGTTGGCTGGAGCTCAGGGGAGTCGGAGTTCAACCTCCCGAAGGCAGAAGGTTCTCCATGATTGAACTAGACCATCACTTGCCTTTAGTGCCCCTCACTTCCTGCATCACAACTCTGTCGTTATCAACCTGTTGCTGGACCATGGACCATGATTCCAGGAGCTTGTGGAAACTGGGAGTTCAGCAACTTCAGAAGAGCTTCCGGTTTCCCATTCTTAAAGCGGACAATCACTTGCCTTTAGTGCCCCTCGCTTCCTCGATCACAACTCTGCCATCTTTTAATGACGGGATGGGGATCCTGTGGCTCTCCAGATGTTGCTAGACCATTGGCTATGATGGGCTAGAGCTCATGGAAATTGGAGTCTAGCAACATCAGAAAGGCTGCTAGTTCCCCATTCTTGATTTAGACCATCACTTGCCTTTAGTGCCCCTCGCTAGCTCTATCACAACTCTTACTATCTTTCAAGGAAGGCGGTGGGAACCTGTGAACCTCAAGATGCTACTGGGCTCCCAGCTCCAGTCATCACTGACCGCTGCCCATGCAAGCTGGGGCTGATGGGACTTGGGAGTCCAGGAACACCTGGAGACTTAAGAAGCTACTCTTTCTAGCACACTGTTTCTGACAGCGCTCGGCTAAGTGCCTCTGGAAGGCTCACCAGCGGGGAATGAGGGCAATATCCCTCCCTCGTTATTTGTCCCCAGCGCACCTGTCATTTGGAGTAGACGGCCTCTGCCCATGCAGGTTTTCCTTTACTCATTATTGGGGATAAGAAATGTAAGAAGAGCCCGACTGGGTTATTAGTATTAATGTCACTATTCTGGTTTACCCCCAAACTGGGGGATCAAGATGGCTTGCAAGACAGATAAAATACAAAAGACTAAAGACCTACAAAAGACAAACATTTTTTCAAAAATTGAATTGCATCAGAATTAAAAATAAAATGTAAACAACTACTGTACTGTAATGTCTTTAAAATACCACAGCATCCTGGATCCAAGCATCTAGTTATCTCTCGCTTGGACTACTGCAATGCGCCCTATGTGGGGCTACCTTTGAAGGGGACCTGGAAACTACAACTAATCCAGAATGCGGCAGCTAGACTGGTGACTGAGAGCGGCCGCCGAGACCACATAACACCGGTCTTGAAAGACCTACATTGGCTCCCAGTACGTTTCCGAGCACAATTCAAAGTGTTGGTGCTGACCTTTAAAGCCCTAAACGGCCTCAGCCCAGTATACCTGAAGGAGTGTCTCCACCCCCATTGTTCTGCCCGGACACTGAGGTCCAGTGTCGAGGGCCTTCTGGCAGTTCCCTTGCTGCGAGAATCCAAGTTACAGGGAACCAGGCAGAGGGCCTTCTCGGTAGTGGCACCTGCCCTGTGGAATGCCCTCCCACCAGATGTCAAAGAGAAAAATAACTACCAAACTTTCAGAAGACACCTGAAGGCAGCCCTGTTTAGGGAAGCTTTTAATGTTTAATAGGTTATTGTATTTTAATATTTTGTTGGAAGTCGCCCAGAGTGGCTGGGGAAACCAAGCCAGATGGGCAGGGTATAAATAAATTATTATTATTATTATTATTATTATTATTATTATTATTATTATTATTACCAGAGCACCCTTCCTGCAGTTTCTAGCATCTGCTACTCAGAAGCATGTGCTGCCCCCACCCAGAGCACAGCCATCGTGGCTAATAGCCGTCCATCGCCCCCTTCTTGCCCATGAATCTGCCCGATCGTCTTTTAAAGTTGACCCCAAGTCACCGGCTGTTGTCACCTCCTCTGGGAGCCGAGTTCCATAGTTCGGCAAGGCAGGTAGAGTGCCCCCGCCCAGGGAGGCTCTACCAGCCTTGCCTCCCCCTGACCAAAGAACCCATCCTCAAAAGAAAAGAAAAAAAAAAGACTAGGAAATTACACACACACACATATTTCTCCCTCCCTCATTTCTTGTTTTCCGTGGAGTCCAGACCCCTTTGCCTTCCCAGCCACTTTTGCAGGAGTTTCTTGGCCCGTCTCCAGGGCGAGCTGCAACAGCAGGAAAGCCACCTCGCCCTTGAGAGAGAGAGAGAGAAAAGAAAAACAGGGTGAGGGCACTATCTCCCATCACCACCAGCCATCGCCACCCGTTCCCCCCCTTGTCCTGGTTAGCTGATTCTTGTCTTTTCACAATATAATCTTGCTCCACTGAAGAGGCAGCAGAGAGGATTTGCTTCCCACAACTACACCACCTCTTCTTTTTTTAAAAAACAGGGAGCAGTCAAAGGCTGGGGTTGGTTGATTTACCCGGAGAAAAAGGGAGGAGAGACGGGGGGGGGGGGGGTTTGATTTACTAGGAGGAGAGCTCTGCTGTCTTTCCTTTTTTGAGCCTAGCCAGAAAGCACCGAGAAAGTTCAAATCTCCCCCCTCTTTCCCCCCTCCTCCTCCTCTTCTTCTTCAGAGCTGGAAATTCTTGCATTTGTAGGAAGCTTGGATCTTTCACAGGAGCTGCGCCGCACTCTGCAAAACTCTACTTATTATAACTGGGCTTTTTCCGCCTCCCCCCAAATAATTATTACGCCTGCATATTGTTTTGAAAGCAGCAGCAGCTTTTAAGAGTTCCTCCTCGCTCTTTTTCCTAGCCTTCTTTCTGCTCCGATCCCTGATTTACTTGGGGTTTTTTTTCGAGGAGGGGTGGTGGTGAAGCTTTCAATAGTTCCACCCCCCACACTTTTAATTATTGACCAAGGGGGGAGAAAAAAAGTCACTCTGAATGGACTAGAGGGTTCCCCCCCCCCCGGACTTTTTTGATCCTAGTGCCTGGTTTGGAAATAATTTATTTTTCCTCCGTTCCTGAGAAGGAGATAAAAGTTTTGCTGAAGTTCAGGTTGCAAGGAATTGTCTTCTTGTCCGCCTCCCCGCAAAAATACCCGTCCGCGTTTCCCTTAAACGCTTGGGATGAACTGGAAATAAACCTCTGGAGGAAATTTGCTTACAGAAAGGCTAGGAATCGGAGCCCACACTTTACCGGATAATGAGGTGTTTTAATTTTTGAGTGCCCCCCCCCTTAAAAAAAGAAGAGACAAGAATATTATCAGAGGACGTTTTGATGGAACACCTCTCCGACCAGTCCATTTAATGGTAAGTAACCATTTTTGGGTGCCTTCTCTGCTATGATTTTGTATCCCTTCTGGCTCCCTGTGGGTAGCTGAGATTTAGCTTACTTATGAAGTGTCTTGTGTGACCCGAACGTTTTGCCAATTCTGACATTGGCCAGGTTCAGTGACAGGAGATTTTCGACCATTAATGCAGTGTGTGAAACTTGCCGTACAAATAAAGAAAAAAGATCGATATTAAAGCAACTGTTGCTTTTTAAAAAATATAAAAATGTGGGGTTGTATCCAGCATGTCGCACTCCGTAGTAAGACCCTATGGGTATTGACAAATGTAGGTCCATTAGTTTCAAAGGGTATACTCCTGAGTAGAACTTTGTTGGTGCTGTGCTTCTGAGGTTGATATGAAAAGGCATTTAAAAAAACCCAGAACGCACATCTGATTTTAATAATGTAGGTTCTCTGTTTTCCAACCTATCGTAACAGCTTTTGAACATCTGTGGCATGATGCTTCTTTATGAACATGATTCATGCATCTCAGATGGTGTTGTGTGAGTGGCTTAGTTGCCCCGTCAGGCTAGAACAGGGAGAGATATGAAAGGAAGTAGGTGGTGGTCATCATTTCAGGACCTTTCTACACATATAGTAAAAGTGGAACGCGGTCGTCACTTTTCCTCCACCCACCAGTGATGACCTGTACCGCATCTTCCTTTGCTTGGTGGCCGATGTGCCTATATCAAAGCACCCGCAGATTATATTTTCCAGTGGATTCTGTACTGTTTTTCAGCTGACACCCAACCATCCCCTAGTTTTTCCTTAGTAGGGAACAGGAGGATTCATTCTGCACTGAAAGGTGAAACTAGCAAATTTGTGCTTTCCAAGAAAATCTGGTGCCAAGCGAAATGTGTCCGTCCTTCGGAGTTTGCGCTTTGAATGCATTTATTTGATTTGATAAACAACACACAGAGTACAGTCACAGGGTGGCAGGAAAAATAGGCGCAGGATACAAGAATTAAATCCTTTGTGGAACGACAGGTGACAATTTCATTGCTTTTTGAAATTTTGCAATGGGGTTCTCCAGCTGAGTGACGCATACGAGAAGAAAA
This sequence comes from Podarcis tiliguerta, assembly GCF_965153285.1. Classification (NCBI taxonomy): domain Eukaryota; kingdom Metazoa; phylum Chordata; class Lepidosauria; order Squamata; family Lacertidae; genus Podarcis; species Podarcis tiliguerta. The sequence goes on from NC_139541.1 coordinate 13,479,788, forward strand.
CACAGGCCAGGGTAAAGTGTCTAGTAAAATCCCTCTATTAGCAAAAATCACATACAATTTTGCATTGTATTAGGGAGCACTGCTTTGCAAAAATGCACGCATTAGACAAAACTGGTGGCAGGCTAAATTGCAGGTGCAAATTGAAAACTTCACCCATCTGGCCCCCGCCAAAAGGCAAATTGATATGGAAAAAGGTGACAGGCTGACCTCTGGGAACAGGATCCTGAACGAGATGAGCCACTGGTCTGATCCAGCGGCCTTTCTGAAAACGACAAACTGAAACGGACCGATCCACCCGTCCCTGCTCCCTTCATTAAGTGAGTTTATAATTCCTCCAGCCGGCTAACTCTGGTGAACTTTGTCACACACCTTGTCCTGTGTTGAATTGTGGCAAACACGCAAACCGTCCCTCTGGTTGCCGCAGAGGGAAGCTATCTCTGGGAATCCACACAACTCTTTCCAGGCCCGTGACTCAGCCTGCTCTTCTGGGGTGAGTAACTCTCACTCCTAGGCGACCAGCTAGAGAGAGAAAGAGGCACACACAGAGAGGGGGGCTTGGTGAAAGGGAAAAGAATAGTGTTCTATCTTTCTTTTTCATCCTGTCCATTTCAAGTGTGGAAGGCAGGCGGGCATGCAGGCTAGTGATCTCTGTGGACTTATTTGCAAGGCTACCTTATTTGCAAGGCTACCAGCAGCAAAGGCAGAGGTGGCAGCCATCAGACACCCTTGCAAAGCCCCCCCCTCTCCTCCACCCTCCAGGGGGAGCCTGAAATGAAAGCAAACCTGTCTCTCTCTTTTTCTCCATTTATCAAGACCAGATTTTTACGCTTCTCTCCCCCCCATCCCGACTTTTCCTCCCCTTTTCCCTGCTGTGATTGATGGTTTGAAAGAGGAGAAATAGCTCACAAATAGAAATCAGTTACAGATGAAGTCGGGGTGTGGTGGGGGGGCATAGCTTTCGAGTCATTAAAATATTTCCACCTCCCACCTTTTCCTCTCTCCTGCGAAGAAAGGAGCAAATCCGTGAAGAATCGCATTTTGGAAATTTCTTTTGTGTGTGCCCGTTCTCTGATCAAGTCTCTCTCTCTCTCCCCCAACTGTTTTTCTTCTTCTCTTTTTTCCTCAAAAGGGGGGGGGGGAATAACTGAGCCAAGAAATCTGAAATTAATTCATTTGGGGTGGGAGTTGGGGGCAAAGGGGAGGGAGAAGAGCTTGAACAAAGAGAAAACAAAAGATTTCCATTTTCAAAGAAAAGTTAAAAGGTTGCATATGTTCCAATCTGCATGCTTAGAAGTATTTGCTGTCTTGCTGCCACAAGATCTTTCAAAACCAGTTTAAAAAAAACCCAGTGACATTTGCTTGCACCCCCGTAGAAAAACACATATCTGAAGGCATCGCAAATTGCTCAGTAATAGATTTTCTTAGTGGGTTTGACTGACAAAAGCAATCTAGGATGGCTTTGAAGGGCTCTTTCTGCCTTCTGACCTTTCTCGTAAAATATATAGTTTGTATTCACATCTTTTCACATCCTCTGACCTCCGGGGCAATATTTTCCTAAATACATCCAGATTCCTTCCAGAGGACTTTGCTGGGGAAGTTCCTGTTTCCCCTGAAAAATCCCAGCGGGATGATGATGATGATTTTATCTTTCTAAATCTGTCCTCAGTTGTATCAACACCCACCCTTTGAATCAGAGCGAAAATGTTGTGAATTAAAAGTTCCCCCAAATTCCTGAGGGCTAGGGAACTTTCAAAGTATTTCTCCATTTTAATACCCCCCCAAATTTGGGTCCTATGATGGAGTTTCGGTGGGGAAACCCCATTGAAAAGCGATGAGGTTGTAGAACGTTGCGGTGGTGGTTTAGACATCACTCCCGAATTTTCAAAAACATTCCCTCGGTTCAGTCATCCCCCAGAGATAATCATTGCGCCTAATTTGGGCTTTCTAGCTTTTGTGAAAGGTGGTTTAGCACGCACAATGGCCGGTTCTTGGGGTTTGCATATATTTATTGTCGAACAAAATCCCCCTAGCACAGCCTAACCATTTTTTAAACACACCCGGTCAACACAACCGGCTTTTGAGGATCTTAATTTTGTGAGGTCAGATTCTGTAACTGTGCTATCTATCAAAAACTTCGCGAAAACATAGCATTACTGGGTTCAGTTCATACCCCAGGCAAATTACCAGTATGAACAGGGTACCGGCAACACTCCATCTTTGTAAGATAATGGGCTTGTACCGCGAGTGAAGATGAGAAAGAAAAGTGTTTCTTTGCTATAAAGTCTGTGCAGTGAAGTCATATGAGTTGCTTCCTCTTAAGAACATAGAAAAAATCCCTGCTGGATCCAGGCCAGAGATCCATCTAGTGACTAGATCACTACCCCCCCCCCCCGATCTAGACCCTCAACTTTCCCCCCATAGTGGCTTGTCAGATGCCTCCAGTATTTGACATTTGGAGATAGACTGCCTCCAGGTGTTGAGGCTCAATTAAATGGTCATGTATAATCCTTGCTGGTAAGCCTCTCTCTCCTCCATGAAGGTGCCTAGTCCGACTTTAGAGCCAGCTAAGTCTGTAAAGCCACCTGCGCATCTTGTGGCAGTGAGTTCCACCAGCTGATTTGGTGTCGCACAAACAAGGATTTTCTCGCATCTGCCCTTAACCTCGCCGATTTGGCTTGGGCGGTAGCTTTGAGTTCTTGTATTATGAGAGAGGGCAAAAGCTCTCTTTATTCACAATAGCAGAAAAATCTCCCTAATATCTATTCTTTCCTTTAGTCACCTTCCTGCTAAAAAAAATTTAAAGGCGAAAGTCAAATGCTTTCCTCTTTTTTCCTCGCAGGGAAGATTGTGCCCCCCCCCCCCGCATGATTTATCCCTTTCTGCATCTTAGAAATGATTTTCAGTTTATTTTTAGGGCAGAGATGGGGGACCTGTATATAGTGGTACCTTGGATTAAGAACTTAATTCGTTCTGGAGGTCCGTTCTTAACCTGAAACTATTCTTAACCTGAAGCATCACTTTAGCTAATGGGGCCTCCTGCTGCCACTGCGCTGCCAGAGCACAATTTCTGTTCTCATCCTGAAGCAAAGTTCTTAACCCGAGGTACTATTTCTGGGTTAGCGGAGTCTGTAACCTGAAGCGTATGTAACCTGAAGTGCCTGTAACCCGAGGTACCACTGTATTTCCATATAACTGCATTTCGGATCCAATTGTTCTCAAGAGCAACATCTCACTGGAACAGCTCCTTCTTTTAATTTCTGATGTATTTCTTGCTGCTCCGCATCGCTTCCCAAAACCCCGTTCATCATATTCCTGGACTTCTGGGGGACAACCTGTCTGGTTCAGCCCAAATTGTATCCTCTTCTCTAGCACACACACACACACATTTGCTGGGTGGAGAAGAGACAGCCTCGGAATTTGGGGTGTCCTTGGGCAAGACATCTTCATTGAGGGACCCTTTTATCCAGAAGGGGCCGGGACACGCAGTCATCTCTTACCATCTTGGGGGAGGGGGGCTAAATTTTGGGGGCATTGGGCTTCAGCATTATATGACCCCAAGAAATCTCTCCTTGTTCCTTCCTTTGATGCTGATCCCAAGAGAGTGGGACGGGTGGGTGGCCAGCGGTTCCAGTGGCGTAGCGCGGGTTGTCAGCACCCGGGGCAAGGCAAGTAATTTGCGCCCCCTAACCCGGGGCAAGGCAAGTAATTTGCGCCCTCCGCTGCACTGTCCCTCCCCCAGATAGTCCCTCGCTCTCTCTCCGCACCGCACACCTGGCACCCCCCCCTCCACAGTGGGCGGCGACCCGGCGGCTCGGATCGGATTCGCACAGCCAGCACTGCAGTGAGAGAGAGTGAGCGAGCCAGGTAGGGGCAGAGAGCTGCGAGTGCGAGCACCCCCCCCCCGATGTTGCGCCTGGTGCGGCCTGCCCCCCTGCACCCCCCATGCTACTTAGATTTGGCCTTAGATTTGCACACATGGATTTGATTTGATTGATTGTATCTTTACGCCGCTTTTCGTTCAAATGAATCTCAAAGCGGCTTACAACCAATAAACAACCGTAGCATAATAAAACATACCAGCACTTCGCGAATACAGCATACATTGTATAAAATAATCCGCAAATTATCTATAAAGCAGTTGCAATCTGAGCAAAACAGCAACTAAAAAATAAACTAGACCTCACAATGACAGCAAGTCACGGGGTTAACAAATCAATGCAAAATAGCAATTAACAAAATAGCAATTAAAATATAAGCTAAGCGCTAAGTTCATTCACACCATCTCTGCACCCCCATGACTCAGGGGCTGAGTGGGGGATTTTTCAGCCTGAGAGCCACATCCCCTCTTGGGTGAATTTCTGGGGGCCACATCCAGAAGGTGGGTGGGACTAGAGGGAAAGGTGGGTGGAGCTATGGGTATGACTGTTCCCTTTGTTTACTGGGCTATATTTCAACCACACTTAAGAGCACAAGGGTCCTATATATATCCACATGCACATACGGGTCTCTCATAATATTAATAATAATAAATTTCTTAAACCCCATCCATCTGACTGGGTTGCCCCAGCTACTCTAGGTGACAAAAATTCAGCAAAAACATCATCATCATCATCATCATCATCATCTCAGACATGAGAAGCTTCCCAAAATAGGGCTGTCTTCAGATGTCTTTTAAAAGTCAGATTGTTGTTTATTTCCTTGACATCCGATGGGAGGGCGTTCCACAGGGAGGTGCCACTACTGAGAAGGCCCTCTGCGTGGTTCCCTGTAGCTTCACTTCTCGCTGTGAGGGAACCGCCAGAAGGCCCTCGGCGCTGGACCTCAGATGGGGGTGGAGATGGACCGAGGCCATTTCGGGCTTTCAAGCACCAACACTTTGAATTGTGCTCGGAAACGTACTGGGAGACCATGTAGGACTGGTGTTAAATGGTTCCAGTCGCCAGTCTAGCTGCCACATCCTGGATTAGTTGTGGTTTCTGTACATTGGCTCCCAGTAAGTTTCTGAGCACAATTCAAAGTGTTGGTGCTGACCTTTAAAGCCCTAAACGGCCTCGGTCCTGTATACCTGAAGGAGCGTCTCCACCCCCATCGTCCAGCCCGGATACTGAGGTCCAGCGCCGAGGGCCTTCTGGCGGTTCCCTCGCTGCAAGAAGCCAAGTTACAGGGAACCAGGCAGAGGGCCTTCTCGGTAGTGGCACCCGCCCTGTGGAACACCCTCCCACCAGATGTCAAAGAGAACAACAACTACCAAACTTTTAGAAGACATCTGAAGGCAGCCCTGTTTAGGGAAGCTTTTAATGTTTGATGTATTACTGTACTTTAATATTTGGTTGGAAGTCGCCCAGAGTGGCTGGGGAAGCCCAGCCAGATGGGCGGGGTATAAATAAATCATCATCATCATCATCATCACCATCACCTTCAAAGATAGTAGAGCACATGGCAGTTGTCCAAGTGGGAGATAACCAGGGCATGGACCACTCTGGCGAGACAGTGGTAGGGCAAGAGGCAAGAGACACACCCCAGCCAGGGAAAAGGCAGGTGGGGGGAGTGGGGAACGGCAGCGGCGTAGCGTGGGGGGTGCAGGGGGGGCCGGCCGCACTGGGCGCAACATCTGGGGGGGGGGCGCGCGCTCGCACTCGCAGCTCTCTGCCCCTACCTGGCTCACTCACTCTCTCTCACTGCAGTGCTGGCTGTGCGAATCCGATCCGAGCCACCAGGTCGCCACCCACTGTGGAGGGGAGGGTGCCAGGCGTGCGGTGCGGTGCGGAGACAGAGCGAGGGACTATCTGGGGGAGGGACAGTGCAGCGGGGGGGGGGGGGTGGGCGCAAATTACTTGCCTTGCCCCGGGTGCTGACAACCCACGCTACGCCACTGTGGAACGGGGTTGATAAGGGGTACGGCCCCAGGAGGGGCACGGCTTGGGGGAAGGCCGGACTGAGAGGGCCAAAGGTCCACGTTGGCCTCTCATCCTGCGATCCCTGCAGTAACCGCAGGATGGCATTGGGGCATTGTGTGCCTATAAGCTTTCGCTGGTGCCTGATGGGTTGATTTTGAGAGCGCAGAGGACCATGAACCCAGCCGCACCTCCAGGTATCACAGTCCAAGCAAGCCATCTCTGAGGGCTTTATCCCCAGGCATGGCTGGAGAACCAGTGCGGTCCTTCAGGTCCTAAGTCAGCATGGCCAACAATGAGGGGAGATGATGGGAGTTGTAGTCCGGGAATATGTGGGGAGCTGCAAATTCGCATTGCAAGAGGGAAGAGCTGCTAAAGTGGTATCTCAGGTTAAGCGCAGTTTCAGAAACGGACCTCCAGAATGAATTAAGTTCTTAACCCGAGGTACCACTGTAAACGCGGGTGGCGCTGTGGGTAAAACCTCAGAGCCTAGGACTTGCCAATCGCATGGTCGGCGGTTCGAATCCCCGCAGCGGAGTGCGCTCCCGTTGCTTGGTCCCAGTGCCTGCCAACCTAGCAGTTCAAAAGCACCCCTGGGTGCAAGTAGATAAATAGGGACCGCTTACTGGCGGGAAGGTAAACGGCGTTCTGTGTGCTGCGCTGGCTCGCCAGATGCAGCTTTGTCACGCTGGCCACGTGACCCGGAAGTGTCTCCAGACAGCGCTGGCCCTCGGCCTCTTGAGTGAGGTGGGCGCACAACCCTAGAGTCGGACACGACTGGCCCGTACGGGCAGGGGTACCTTTACCTTTACCTTTTACCACTGTAAAGCTTAACTTGCTTCAGCAAAACTCTTTCCCAAGTTGGTATGCTTGAAGGATTACGAGGTAGGTTGATTTTTATTTTTTTAATGTGACAGAATAGCTGAATATACGATTGCTTCATGGCAGAGGGTTGGACTAGATGACCCTTGCAGTCCCTTCTACAATTTGATGGTTCTATGCTTGTTTGCACGTACAACCTTTCATTGCCAGAACTGATTACAGGGGTTGCTGTTTACGCAAATGGCACACACTAATCCCTTCCACAGCGGCGATGAAGTCTATCCTAAACCTCTACAGCCCATAAAACTGTCTTTTCCTGAGCCAATTTAAGGTGATGGGAAAGTCTGCAAGGTTTGGAGTTTCACAGGTCTCTTTATTAAGTGGCACGGGGGAAAAACAACAACAGGAAAACCTCAAGCAAGAGAAGACGCAAGATTGGTTGTGGGTTCTTTGCAAATTTCACTGACAGCGTCTACATTTTATAAACCATCCAAAATTTGCAAGCGATTAGCCATCATTATAATGCCGCAGAGACCCCTGATTTTCAAAAAGTCTCTTGTGGTGTTGTGTGCTATTCTCAATAGTGACTTATTTTTCATCTCCACCCACATCTTTTAAAAAGTGTTTCATAGCTTTGCTCCATAAGAGTGGAAATGGAATAATTCTGATAAGGAGCACATTTGTTGGGTGTTTGCATCGAATGCTAATCCTACATAGAAGACACCCATTGAACGGCTCTGGCTAACTGAGGTCTATGAACTTCAATGTGTCTACTCTGAGTAAAACTTAGTAAACCTCCAGAAAGTATTTTGCATAGTTTTTACCTCTAACTTCAATACACTGTATTTTATTGCAATTGGTGCTAGTGGCTGATTCAAATAAAAATTCTTCCCATTCTGATTCTTAGTTGGAGGCAACTTTCAATTGTCTCTTGGCAATTGCCTATGTAAATTTAGGTTCCTTCCATCTTCATCAATGCAGTTAAAACAAAAATAAAAGCAGAGGGCATGGATGGCCATCTATTTTTTGACATTTTTATTTTTTAAAAAGGTTTGTTTTCGTGCTGGGTTCACGCTGTGCAGGGCGACATTAACTGGGACTGATGTCAAGAATTTCCGTCCCGTAAGGACCCGGTTGAGGCATGGCATGGAGATTTATTTGCTGATGTTCGGCAAAATCAAGTATATGTAGACATATTAAAAGAAGTCTAATGTGACTTTTTTTTAATTGGGGGGAGGAATTAATCCTCGGCTTCTGTGGTGCTCATACCCTGTGTTAATTAATCTGGATTAATCTCTTGTTTTGAGATTCCGTTCCTGCAATTTATAAGGTCTGTTAGAAACCCAGCTTTGCCCCTTCTGTCACTCTTGTAGTGTGAGTCTTAGCAAGGTGTGGGGAAGGCTGTTTAGTCCAAAAGGCAAGTGATCTGGTATAATACACACTCTGCTGGAAAGTAGTGCATGAGTAGTGTGACTCATGCAACATGCTGGCGATTAATATACACAGAATAGTAAATTATACATTCTTTATCAACCTTCTGAGAAAAATACAAAACATTAAACAAAGCCACAGAGACTTGAGAACTACCCAGCCTAAGATGAACTTATAATGTCTGGTTTCAATAGATTTTTCAAATGCTTAAAGGTAAAGGTAAAGGGACCACTGACCATTAGGTCCAGTCGTGACTGACTCTGGGGTTGCGGCGCTCATCTCGCTTTATTGGCCGAGGGAGCCGGCGTACAGCTTCCGGGTCATGTGGCTAGCATGACTAAGCTGCTTCTGGCGAACCAGAGCAGCGCACGGAAATGCCGTCTACCTTCCCACCGGAGTATTTATCTACTTGCACTTTGACGTGCTTTCGAACTGCTAGGTTGGCAGGAGCAGGGACTGAGCAACGGGAGCTCACCCCGTCGTGGGGATTCGAACTGCCAACCTTCTGATCGGCAAGCCCTAGGCTCTGTGGTTTAACCCACAGCGCCACCCGCGTCCCCAATACGCACTCTAGCTGCCTCTTATTTACCAGCATTAAGCTATCAGGTGCAGTCACTTACTAAATGCATTTGCTTGTCACCTCCCCGATATTAAATGCCATTGCATGTTGCCCCTTTGAATACTGTGAGATGCCGCTGCATGTCGCCTGTCAAAGACTGCAGTGCGTTAAACACCATTGTGTTTTACCTGCCAAATCCTTTCAGGTCGTCGTGCAAATCCATGGCACTTACCAGCTGCAGCCCCAGTATTTGATCAATATTTGATGGCACCGCCTTTAAAAGGTTGTTCGTGGGAAGTGCTGGAGAGATGCTTAGAGCCTGGCTTTCTCCTGAAGCATCCCTAGAAGCAAAACGTCTCGCTGAGATTATGCCTTTTGCACAGACACTTTTAAGACTATCTAGTTCTTGGGAGAAAAAGAATGACAAACCTAGACAGCATCTTAAAAAGCAGAGACATCACCTTGCCAACAAAGGTCCGTATAGTAAAAGCCATTGTTTTCCCAGTAGTGATGTATAGAAGTGAGAGCTGGACCACAAAGAAGGCCGATTGCCGAAGAATTGATGCTTTTGAATTCTGGTGCTGGAGGAGACTCTTGAGAGTCTCATGGACTCATGGAGTCTCATTCTGAAGGAAATCAGCCCTGAGTGCTCCCTGGAAGGACAGATCCTGAAGCTGAGGCTCCAATACTTTGGCCACCTCATGAGAAGAGAAGACTCCCTGGAAAAGACCCTGATGCTGGGAAAGATGGAGGGCACAAGGGGACGACAGAGGACGAGATGGCTGGACAGTGTTCTACCAGCATAAGTTGGACCAAACTGCGGGAGGCAGTGGAAGACAGGAGTGCCTGGCGTGCTCTGGTCCAGGGGGCACGAAGAGTCGATCACGACTAAACAACAACAGTTCCGTCCAGCACATGTTTAACCTGAAGCACAAAAGAGGGCACTGTTGTGCATAAAATCTGCTCGTGCTGATTTGTAAATATCGATGTAGGATTAGAAAGAAGATCTGTCCTTTAAATGGAAATGTAATACATCTCACCGCGACAGGGAGTATTTATGACCGGTTTGCTGGTGGCTAACTGTTGATGAGCAACATCAAGGCATCTGTCAAGTTTTCATTATTTAGGACATAGAATCAGAGAATTGTAGGGTAGGAAGGGACCCAAAAGGCCCTCAAATGGAGGACTGCCCCCCAACAGCCATTCTGGGTGTCAAATTGAGGGGAGGGGGACCTTGTCCTTTGCCTCAGGCAGCAAAACATCCTGAGGCAAAAGACAATGCGTTTATAGTCCTGTTGTACCACTTTTAACAGTCGTGGAGAGTCCTGGGAACCATAATAATAATAATAATAATAATAATAATAATAATAATAATAATAATTTATTTGTACCCTGCCCATCTGGCTGGGTTTCCCCAGCCACTCTGGGCAGCTTCCAACAAAGATTAAAAATACATCAAAATGCCACACATTAAAAACTTCCCTGATGTCTTCTAAAAGTCAGGTAGTTGTTTATTTCCTTGACATCTGGTGGGAGGGCGTTTCACAGGGCCGGTGCCACTACCGAAAAGGCCCTCTGCCTGGTTCCCTGTAGCTTTGCTTCTCACAGTGAGGGAACTGCCAGAAGGCCCTCGGCGCTGGACCTCAACGTCCGGGCAGAACGATGGAGGTGGAGACGCTCCTTCAGATATACTGGACTGAGGCCGTTTAGGGCTTTAAAGGTCAGCACCAACACTTTGAATTGTGCTCAGAAACGTACTGGGAGCCAATGTAGGTCTTTCAAGACCAGTGTTATGTGGTCTCGGCGGCCGCTCCCAGTCACCAGTCTAGCTGCCGCATTCTGGATTAGTTGCAGTTTCCGGGTCACCTTCAAAGGTAGCCTCACGTAGAGCGCATTGCAGTAGTCCAAGAAGGAGATAACTAGTGCCTGCACAACTCTGGCGAGTAGTTTGGGTGCTGGGGTTTGTCCCTTGGTGAGATCAGCGCTGTTCAGAAATTGCCATTCGCAGGATTCTCCATGACAGTTAAAGTGGCATAATGTACGACGCCACACTCCCTGCAGGATTAAACGCCCTCAGAATGAGGATATTTTAGCAGCTCTGAGATAGCGGCACAGGAAACCTTCACACCAAATCTGAGCCTAAAGACAGTGGTATCTCGGGTTACGAAATTAATTCGTTCTTAACCTGAAACTGTTCTTAACCTGAGGAACCACTTTAGCTAATGGGGCCTCCCGCTGCCGCCGCGCTATTTCTGTTCTCATCCTGAGGTAAAGTTCTTAACCCGAGGTACTATTTCTAGGTTAGTGGAGTCTGTAACCTGAAGAGTCTGTAACCTGAAGCGTCTCTAACCCGAGGTACCACTGGACTGGCCTCCACTTGGGGCTAGGAAAGAAGGCCTTCTGGAGAAGCTCAAGGGCATGAGCAGAGTCTTCAACAGGATCAGGCCAGGGGCCCATCTAGCCCAGAATCCTGTTCTCATGGTGGCCCACCAGATGTCTTTGAGAAGCTCTCAAGCAGGAACTGAATATAAAAGCCCTCTACCCTCCCAGGGCTTCTAGAAACTGTCACTTAGAAGCATCACTGCTCTGTCCATCGAGACAGAGCAGTAGCCACTGATATAGTCCTTTCCTCCATGAATTCGCCTCATCCTCTTTTAAAGCCATCCAAGTTGGTGGCCGTCACCGTTTCCTGTTGCAGCGAGTTCCACAGTCCAACTACCCGCGGCCTGAAGAAGTCCTGTATTTTATCTGTCCCGAGACAAACTTTTGGTGCATCCCGGACAGCGTTCGAAACTCCCATTGTTCTGGGCGCATTTCGCGACCGGGAATTTCATTAGCGCGAGCAGTTTCTGAGCTCTGGGAGCAGTGCTGCGCCTAAGATTTCAGATTAATTGATTGTGATTTTATGTAAACTGTGTTATTTTTACTGTTGTTAGCCGCTCTGAGCCCGGCTTCGGCTGGGGAGGGCGGGATATAAATAAAATATTATTATTATTATTATTATTATTATTATTATTATTATTATTATTATTACAGAGTGGAAGGAAAAGAGGACCTTTTCCTGCCCCACTCCTCTTCCAGCTACTCTCTGAAGACTGGAGAAGAGATCCTCTTAAGAATATTAGGGGGGTGGGCAGGGGAAGTATAGCTCCCCCCCCCCCAGTCTTCAGATGAGGACTAGACAATGTGAAAAATGAATATAAGATTTCAGCTGCAGTTCATTTTCAGCTTTGTATTCTTGATATTAAAAAAAAGCTCGCCTAGACATTCCGTTGTTGCTCCTGTAACCTAGGTTTAAGGTGCAATTTAGCTCCTAGCTTTTCTATCTCAGTTTCTAACATTGATCCTGAATCTAGGGACAGTCCCAGATTTGATCGGATCCTGGAATGTCCCGCTTTCAGCCCCTATTTTCATCAGAGAAATGTTGGAGGATGTGGAGTTATGCAACCCCCAAGTCAAGGAGATAAGTAACTAGACAACCTTTAGAAGACGTCTGAAGGCAGCCCTGTATAGGGAATTAAAAAAAAAAAAATTAATGTTTTACTATGTTTTATATATACAGTGGTAAGGTAAAGGTAAAGGGACCCCTGACCATTAGGTCCAGTCGTGGCCGACTCTGGGGTTGCGGTGCTCATCTCGTTTTACTGGCCGACAGTTTCCAGGTCATGTGGCCAGCATGACTAAGCTGCTTCTGGCGAATCAGAGCAGCGCACGGAAATGCCGTTTACCTTCCCGCTGGAGTGGTACCTATTTATCTACTTGCACTTTGACGTGCTTTTGAACTGCTAGGTTGGCAGGAGCTGGGACCGAGCAACGGGAGCTCACCCCGTTGCGGGGATTCGAACCGCCGACCTTCTGATCGGCACGTCCTAGCTCTGTGGTTTAACCCACAGAGCCACCCACGTCCCATATACAGTGGTACCTCTGGTTAAGTACTTAATTCGTTCCGGAGGTCCGTACTTAACCTGAAACTGTTCTTAACCTGAAGCACCAATTTAGCTAATCAGGCCTCCTTCAGCCACTGCACTGCCAGAGCACAATTTCTGTTCTCATCCTGAAGCAAAGTTCTTAACCTGAGGTACTATTTCTGGGTTAGCGGAGTCTGTAACCTGAAGCATATGTAACCTGAAGCGTATGTACCCCAAGGTACCACTGTATGTTGGAAGCCGCCCAGAGTGGCTGGGGCAACCCAATCAGATGGGCACAATATAAATACAACAACAATAAAATAGGATGTCGCTATTTTCATCAGAAAAAGGTTGGAGGGTATGCGCTTAGCGCAAAATCCCAACGCCATTTCCAATGCCTGTATGGCGACATTTCCATCAGATCATCCTGGGTGTAGTTGTTGCTGCTTTCGATGTTGTCCTCTTTCCCCTGAAAGCTCCAGGCCTGCTTACATCATCTGTCCGTGCGGGTCTGAGCTCGCAAGACGGAAGGGAGATCTGGGAAAGATTGGGAGGGTGGTGATTGAGGGCTGCTCATGGCTTTGCGCCTTGGCTGCCGTACAAGGGCGGTTGGGCAAGAGTCCGTGTCGATACATGTCTGTTTGCGTACCCAGTTGCATCTTGCTTGTGTACCCGAGACCGGTTTTCTGCCCGTGCCAACGCGGAGTACGAAATCCTCTTGGGGCAAGTCTGTGCAGGGAACCCCAGCTTGACATCTCGACGCAAAGACTTGCAAGTGGCTGGTTTGGTTTTTTTAAAGGGCACGAGCTTGTGAAGCCAAGAAAAAAATAATGAACGAGTCCTTTTAAAAACACGTCTTGTTAGCTGAGCAAACGTTGAAAATGGTGTGAGATGTTACCATGCAAAATCAAGGAGAGCCAGAGAGTTTACCAAGTCTACTATATCTTGTACAGTGGTACCTCGGGTTAAGTACTTAATTCATTCCGGAGGTCCATTCTTAACCTGAAACTGAATAACGTGAATAAAATATTGAGGGGGGCAGGTAAACCCCACCCTGCATATAGGTCACATGATGTTCCTAAGGGATCTAAAGGGATGGAAGTGAAGAGCAGAGGTAAAGGAGAATTAAATAACAGAAGAAGTGTGGTTTAGGTGGTGGAAGTCTTTTAAGATATTTTAATTAAGATTTGTATTTTATAATGTGTGTAAGTGTAATTCTGGAATTACTGTTTATGGAAAACAGCATTTTCCTTTTTTCGTTTCTTCTTACTCTTTATCTTCTTTCACAGTTTATGTTTGGCAAATATGTAAATAATTGTGTTTTTTCAGATATGTCTGGAAATTTTATTGTTTTATTAAATATTGATTGTATTATTCAATAAAGTTATATTTTAATTTTTTTAAAAAAAGGTCACAAGATGCATCACATGCACACTATTTGAATGGCAATGCTCATTAATTTTTAGTGGGGGGCGGCCCCCTCAAATATTTTATGGGGGGTGTGAAGGGACATCAACCCCTAAGAGTTGGCTCCTATGTTGGCCACCCTCTTACCCCAAACTTCCTAGTTTGTCTTGCCCTGGAGCTCCACCTACTGGCCACACTCTGAAATATCAGCTTTCTGTTAGAAACATGGAAAACTGCCCCATGCACACACTAACTGGCGGTGTTTCTCCAGGGGTTTGGGGCAGGGGGTCTCTAGAGATGCCAGAGACTGCACCTGGGACCTTCTGTATGCAAATCAGATGCTCTGCCCCTGAGCTACAGCCCTGTCCCTGCATAACAGATGCTTCCGAACACCAGTTGCCAGCAGGGGAGAATTGCTTCTGTGTTTGAATCCTGCTCTCGGGTTTCCCAGAAGAGGCATCTGGTTGGGCCCTATGAGAACAGGATGCTAGACTAGATCAGCAGGACTCTTCTTCTATTCTTATGCCCCTAATCCACTCGCCAGCAAGCAATTCCCACTCGCCCATGTCGACTCCCGATCAAGTCCTTCATTGTTGTTGTTTAGTCGTTTAGTCGTGTCCAACTCTTCGTGACCCCCTGGACCAGAGCATGCCAGGCACTCCTGTCTTCCACTGCCTCCCGCAGTTTGGTCCAACTTATGCTGGTAGAACACTGTTCAGCCATCTCGTCCTCTGTCGTCCCCTTGTGCCCTCCATCTTTCCCAGCATCAGGGTCTTTTCCAGGGAGTCTTCTCTTCTCATGAGGTGGCCAAAGTATTGGAGCCTCAGCTTCAGGATCTGTCCTTCCAGGGGTGATTTCCTTCAGAATGGATCGGTTTGATCTTCTAGCAGTCCATGGGACTCTCAAAAGTCTCCTCCAGCACCATAATTCGAAAGCATCAATTCTTCGGCGATCAGCCTTCTTGATGGTCCAGTTCTCACTTCCATACATCACGACTGGGAAAACCATAGCTTTAACTATACAGACCTTTGTTGGCAAAGTGATGTCTCTACTTTTTAAGATGCTGTCCAGGTTTGTCATTGCTTTTCTTCCAAGAAAATACGATACGATATGCATATATAATGCCGATTCTTCTGGTGTTCTGACGCTTCTTATCCTTCTTGAACCCCTTTCCCCCAGTTCTAGGATTTCATTGGAAAAGGCCAAGATGCTGAAGCTCCTGGTGACCACCCTCGTCCCGGCCTTGATCCTGGCAGCCCCTCCTCCCATTAGCAAGCTGGCCCTCTTTCCGGACAAGAGCGCCTGGTGCGAGGCGAAGAACATCACCCAGATCGTTGGGCACAGTGGGTGCGAGTCCAAATCCATCCAGAACAGGTACAGTACTGGGCCAATGGATCCAACATCTCCAGATCTCCCATAGCCATCTTCCCCAAGCTGTGTCGCACACCCAACTTCCACTGTAGCCTTATTGGACTTTACCAATTGGTAGGGTGAGCATTGCTCCCGGACGGGAGGAAGGAAGTCAAATGACACCGAGGGTTGGTTCAGAGAAAGAGTTCTTTATTTCTGCTCTCCGGAACAGCAGAAAGGCACTTGCGTGGTCAGACCACAGCAAGTCCAAAGAAATGAGAGATTTCATGCAGTATATATAACCTCCAGGCACCCTCTCCCTCCTTCCCCAGGAATCCAGCCACATCAGCTTGTACATGCAGGTTGACATCACAGATGTTCCTGCTCCGGTACTCTTCACCATAAAAGGGTTTTCCTTCCTGTACTTCTGACCATAAAAGTGTATTCCTGTTCCTATACTCTTATCTTGGAGCAAGAGGTCACTAACTCTAAGAACACCCTCTGGCGCTGTTCCTGGACTAGGTCTGTGCATCAGTGTGTGGTAAGATAAGACCCAGACATGTCATCCCTACTCCACTGGAACAGCCAAGGTCATCCATTGCCGTGACTGATAAAGGAGAGAGCTTTGTTTATACAGCTGTGTTCTTGTTATGCATTTGCTCAACAGCTCGTTAATGCATTTTAGAAATGTTCTCTTGGAGAAAGAAGAAAAAGGGGGGCTTTGAGTCAGTTTCAAACTGACTGCACAGAAACCTGTTCCTTCACCACCAGCTCTGGCCAGCACGACTCTGGAAATTAATTTCTGCCTCTTCCTGTTAATGTATCACAAGTAAAAGCATCGTGGCTGTAAACCGATTTATAATTTTCCGCCGTGATGAAAAGTGGCACACATGGCACTGTTAATAGTTCCACATTTGTAAGAACTCATTTTTTTAACGTGGCAGCACCCAGCCTTTGGAACTCCCTGCCTATTGATATCAGACAGGCACCTTTAATAATTTTATTTTCTTTCACTTTCTATACTGCTTTCAGTGGCTGCTAAAATTTGTTGCTGTTGTTGTTTAGGCAAGCCGACCCAGATATCTAGAATACCCACATGTATTCTAATCTGTTTTTTAGTTTATTTAATTTTTAAAAATGTTGTAAGTAACTGTTTTTACCGATAATATTGTTTTATTCTTTTTGCAAATCGCTTTGAGGTGGGTGTTGTTGTTTTTACAGTCAAGCAGTATATAAATTTTATGACATCAAACGCTCGAAACAAAAGAATAATAAGTAAAAAATGTTGAGAACCCAAGATAGCAGGGATGTATCAATCAATCAAACCTTTATTGCATTAGCAAACTGCCATAGCAAAATAAGACAATACAAAAAAGAAAAAAGACAAACTAGAGACAAGCAACCCAGCAAAATTCAGGTGTTTTGGCTGGCGTAGTGACATTTAAGTTACCCAAAGACAATAATGCAAAGATATAGTAGCCAGCGCCCAAAAACTAGTATGCGGGTATATATAAAGCACAAAATGGCCCCAGAACAGACTCAGCATATTGAGTTAAAAGTAATAAAAAGATTAAAACAGGTCCAGGTCTAGGGCACGCTACCCTGTCAGAGTAGCCCTGAGTTTCAGAGCCTGCACTATGAATATTGCCACCCCACGTGAGATTTGGGGATTTGCGTCCACAAGAAGCGATTTCAAACAGTCTTCCTTAGATGTAATGGTGGACGGGATCAAAAGGAGGAGCTTAGATCTTATTGGCTCATAAATAGGGCAGTAGAAAAAGAAATGTATGAAGTCCTCTACTTCATTCATTGTGCATGGACATAGACGCTGGGTAATAGGGGTCTTAGAATAAATCCCCTGCAGGAAGGCCGTGGGTATAGAATGGAAGCGGGCCATAGTAAACGCTCTTCTCAAGTTGGGCTCCGTCAGGTCTATCAAGTAGTTGGCAAGTGATCTTACCACTTTCACTTTAGGGAGCCACATGGAGAGGCGAGCTGAGGTGGACTGTGCCCGGTCCATGGCCTCGTCTCTTGTAAGAATCCAGGCCCGGATTTTATGTTTGTCCCAAGAGGACAGCGAGTCAAGATTTGGGAGAGAGTAGCGTGCAGTAATAGTCACCATGGCCTTGGACCATTTATTGCTTTGAGAACACGTTAAAAAGGCTTGCCTGGCTAGTAGGGGACCTGGGGCATTGATTAATTTACAATAAAAGCTAATAATTCTAATGTGGGCTCTCGCAACAATGGAGGGGAGGCCCAGTTCTGTTCTTAACTGTGCTGCAACCGAGCCCTTGGGGAGACCCAGTATCTTCCGTGCAAAAGAGTTTTGTAGAATCTCCAGCCGTTGTAGTGTTTTTAAATTCCACCCCCAGATTTCAACCCCATACAGTAACATCGGGAGGACTTTGCTGATAAATGCTTTTCTGATTGGTGGAACCAGCTGGCCGCCTTTTGCATAGTAGAATTTCTCCAAGGCTTTGATGGTTCTGCGGGCAGCCAGGATGGTTGTATTTAGGTGAGCTGACCAGCTAAGCCCATGCTGAAAAATGATACCCAAATACTTGAATGCTGAACAATGTTCAATAGAATGGCCCTCAAAATTCCAGAGTGACTTCCGAGTTTTCATGCCAAAAGTAAGAATTTTGGTTTTGGCGAAATTAATTTTAAGGGAGTTGGTATCACAATATGTCATGAGCCCTCTGAGCATGTTGTTTAAGCCCAGCTTGGTTAATGACAGTATCACCATGTCGTCCGCATAGAGTAATATGGGGATCTTGAGCTGTTGTAAGGAGGGGGCAGATTGATTTAGGGCCTTCATAGTTGTGACGATGTCATTGATATAGAAATTGAATAGAAAAGGGGCCAAGAGGCAGCCCTGTTTGACCCCTTTATTCAGAGGAAAAGAATCAGAAAGAGCTCCCAGAGGGCCGAATTTTACTCTGGCCGATATGTCATTATGAATTTCCATAAGAAGGAGGAGGAGTCTCTTATCTATGCTGGTATGACTAAGCTTCTGCCATAGCCTATCTCTGGGAATGGAGTCAAAGGCGGAGGTCAGGTCCACAAAAGCCGCGTGTAGTTTGCAGTTGAACCTGTTTAGGTATTTATCAATCAGGGTAAGTAGAACAAGACATTGGCCAGATGTGCTGTGACCTTTGCGGAAGCCAGCCTGTTCCGGATGGAATAGCTTTGTTTCTTCTGCCCACTCAATTAATTTCTCTAGCAAGAATCTAGAGTAAACCTTGTATGATATGTCCAACAGGCTGATAGGTCGGTAGTTGCGCGGATCTTGTGGGTCCCCCTTTTTATGTATTGGGATAACTATGCTCTGTTTCCAGTTAGGTGGAATCTTAAGAGTAGCATTAATGGTGGTAAAGAGAGATGCTAAGATAGGGGCCCACCACGACTGGTTCGATAAGAATACCTCAGGTGGTATCATATCCTCCCCCGGGGATTTATCCCCTGATAGCATGCTAATTAGTTGAGTACATCTCTCTGGGGAGACTGGCTCCCAGGTGGGCAAGGCAGATGCTGGAAGGGTGGTGACTACATTTACGTCAGAATCTGAGGTGGAATACAGCTGAGCAAAGTGAGAGTGCCAGCTGGCTGCTGTGATGTTATTAACAATGAATGAGGGGGGTCTTAGACCTGCATTAATTAAATTCCAAAATTTCTTGTCGTCACGGGTTTTAATGGCCACTGACAGAGCCGACCAGCGTTCTTTCGCAAAGAGCAATTTCTTATGTTGGAGCAGCTTCTTATAGTATGAACGAAATTGGGCTAACTCCCTGATTTTGCTCTGAGTGCTGTCTGATTTCATGTCTGACTGGAGAAATCTAAGCCTACTTCTGCACTGTTTGCATTCTTGGTCGAACCAGGTTTGATTCTTCCAGGATAGAATCGCACGGGAAGGTTTCGTAAGCGAAGGGAGCAAGTAGACTAGAATTTGCTGGAAAATTGAGAAATGATTCACATTCGTTGTTAACAGCTGAGCTTTCAGGGCTAGGATCTCAGGGGAATTTAGGAGGACTTTTATGTCTTGCTCCAGGTAGATGTCCCACTTCTTGCGTCCGGGGGCCAAGGTCAATGAATCCTGGGGGTGTGGTGAGCTGGGAGGCCCCAGCTGTGTGTGGTGAAAGGAGATGGCAATTGGAAGGTGGTCACTTTCGGTTCTGTTGAACACATTGAAACAGTATGCCTCATCATTAAATGCTGAGGAGGACCAGATGTAATCTATAACACTTGCCCCTCTAGATCCTAGAAAAGTATAGTATCCCCCGGACCAGTCTTTGGGTGTGCCGTGCAAGCTGTGCAGCCCACAGTTTATAGTGAACTCCAGCAGTATGATGCCAGCCCTATTAATGGTCTTGTCCTGTGAATTCCACGTAGGAAACCACTCCTCTTCTATGAATAATTGCGACTTATCGGTGAATAAGCTTATATCTGCTCCGATTCTGGCATTGAAGTCCCCCATTATAAGGATCTCTGACTTTGGAAATTCAGCCCCAGATTTATCTAGAATAAATCTTAAATCCTCCCAAAGCTGATTTGAATGAGAGGAGGAGTAGGTAGATGGATTGTACAAGTTTACACATATGAATTCCCCAAGCGAGCTGTTAGTGATGTGCAAAGTTTGAATGTAATTACTCTCTAACCAAAAGATAGGAGAGATATTAAGCTGAAGCTCCTGCGAAACAAATGTTACCAGGCCTCCACTAGGGCGCCCATACAAGTGTGTTTTGGTCGCAGGAATCACAAAGGCGTCATAGCCCGGTAGGGATGGGGGGGGTGAAGATTCTAAGCACCAGGTCTCTTGTATACCCATAATCTGGAATTTCGCTAAAAACTCTTTCATATCCCCGTCATCCTGTTTGGACGTCCATCCTGCCACATTCCAGGATAGCACATTAAAGCAATTTGAGGAGGGACTATGTGCTAGTCAATTGCTCTGGTTGCTGGTGGGAAGGACATTGCCAGGGGTCTGAGACAGCTCCAGGCGAGGTACTGCCGAAGGTATCGAAGGGGTGGTGAGTTGATTGATGTGACCAGCAGGGTCTTCAGTAAAACCTGAGTTGTCTCTTTGCACAGTGGGTTCCTTAACGTTTATATATTGGCTTGAAAAGGTTGCGGATAAATGAGGTTCTACCAAAAGAGGTTGACTGGCAAAGGACGAGGATATAGAGTCATTTGACTGGACCGCACTGAATGAAGACTCCAGGTCAGGCATAGAAGAATAGGACATTGACAGATTACCAGGATGAGGTGTGTTTGGCGCGTTACTCTTTAAGGCGGAGGACGAGGTAGTTGATTGCAGATCTATTAGTAGAGGTGAAGGGGGTCTGCGTTGCGACGGTGTATGAGGAGCTTCCGCCAGGCAGACTGCCAAATCATCCGTTATTGGAGTCCCAGTATTTGGCAGGGGTTTCTGGGGTGTTAGCCCCTTCATAACTGGTTTCCTTTGATTTAATAGGTTGCTATGTCCAGGATTTGAGGAGATTTTCTCTTGAAGTACATGTGTAAGATGCTGCTTGAGTGTATCAAGCCTGTTTATAACTTCCTGCTGTTCTACTAATGGCAACTCGCCATAGGATGAAATAAGGTCCCTCTCCTCTGAGATATCCAGATGGCTGGGCCCGCTTTGGTCATGCTTCTTTGTTGCTGGAGTAGATAAACCAGGAAGCTTGGGCTGAGAGGGAGGGTGAGGTTCCCGGGTGGACAACTTGAGTTTCAAGACTGAGTTGCGCCTGTCTGGCGGGCAGCTACCTTTTTGTACGGTGCTGCGGAAGAGAGGTTTAATCCTGGTGTCATTAAAGACTCTTGTTGGGAAGATGCCCCAGGTGGCCAGAAACGCTTTACGCCTAACCAGTATGGAGGGAATTTTTGGAGACTGGAAGGAGAGCAATACTTTTTGGAGCCGATGGTGGTAGTTTAAAAGTTTCACTGTACTGAGGTCTATTAGCGGAGGCCAAATCTGAAGGAGTTGCCTCAGATGATCTTTGACGTCTCTCGAATTATTCCACCTTGGGGACCTGGGGTCCCTGCTGTGTATAGTTAGACATATTTTGTTTGGTTGTAAAATCAGAGATTGAGAGTCCAATTGAGTTTTTAGGAGGTGACCACCAGTACCACTTTCATGTCTAATAAGGGAGGTATACCTCTGTCTCTTTAAATCCCTCGGAGGCAGAGTGTGGTTGAGCTGGAGCTCTAGCAAATGGGCCTCAAGCTTTTGGTGGAGATTATCCACCTGCATGGAGATCCCATTTATGCTCTTAAAGATGCAGCGCAGGGTCCTGGTTATTAATTGGAAATGATCGAGTCCCATGCCATCGCCGAGGGCCAACTCGGGCTCCCCCTTCGAGGTGGCTCTCACCTCTTTGTCATTATCGTTAGCATTATTCGTTGTCTTCGAGTTCACCCCCTCCACTTCTATATCGGCTGCGAGGTCAATTAAAGGATTAAAACGATTGTGAGTTTCAACCATGTAGCTAACTTCCTCATTGTTTCTATTACAGTTAAGAAAAAAAGTATCAATCTTGGACTGTTTGGGCCTCGGGGGAGGCATTGCCTCATCCAGGTCCCTTGGCCGCTTGCCATGGCCCATAGTGGAGATTAGAAGCAATATCCACAATAATTGGAAGTATCCTAATACACCTTAGAGAGTATTGTAGGAAGCAGGGGAGTGGAGAGCGAAGAAGAAAGAAAAGTAAAGTTCGTTGCTTACTTACAATTCTCAGTCATTTCGGTTCAATGTCTTAAAGGTCAGACTTAGCAACCAAGTGGATGACTCTCAGGATTTTCTAGTGGGAAGGACTCCAAATGCCTGTTTCTTCTCCATTATGTGCACTTAAGTTCAGGGCAGTGCAATGGTGGTCAAGAGAGAATTAAAGAGCCTTTTCCTGTGCCTAGAAGCAAATGCCTCAAATTCCTACGGGAGAGGTTTCACCAATGCCAGTGATGCTGGCAGGAGGGAGTTTCAGAGTCCTCTGCTTATGTTTTCATTCATGCAGCAGCAGGGATGTAAAACAGGGATGTGGAATCTATGGCCCTTGAGCTGTTGTTGGGCTTCAGCTTCCATCAGTCAAAAACCAGCAAGCCTAATGGTGAGGGTAGATGGGAGTTGGAGTCCAGAAACAACTGAAGTCAGAGATGTGATGGAGGTAGCTAGGGGCAGTGAAGGCAAGTGATGGTGCTGCTCTGGTTCGCCAGAAGCGGCTTAGTCATGCTGGCCACATGACCCGGAAGCTGTACGCCGGCTCCCTCGGCCAATAAAGCGAGATGAGCGCCGCAACCCCAGAGTCAGTCATGGCTGGACCTAATGGTCAGGGGTCCCTTTACCTTTTTAATCTTCACCTCTCGTCCGCAGAGCCTGCTTGGGGCAGTGTTTCAGCTACAGCGTTCCCAACACCTTCCCACAGTCCACTGAATCCCTGGTGCACTGCGACTCCTGCATGCCAGCCCTCTCCATGTGGGAAGTGGTAAGTAATGCCGCTCAGGATGGAAAATGGCGTGTCGAGACCTCGCTGCCACCCCCCCGTTGGAAATAACTCACACAAGGACACAGATATTAGGTTTATGTTATTGGGCAAATTTTGGCCACCACTTTATTGAAATTACAGAATGTGAGCGGTATTGGCTTAGGCATTGATTGGACCTGACTATATCTGACTCCTGCCCATTGTGCAGGAAGTCCAGTAAGGGTAAGCCACCAGTAGGGGGAGCCCTGTCGATGTGAACCAACTCAAGCTCCACCTGGTGTGTCAAGGCCTTAGCCCCCCAGCCAGGCTTCAGACTAGATCAGGGGTCTGCAACCTGCGGCTCCGGAGCCGCATGTGGCTCTTTTACACCTTTGCTGCGGCTCTGGGGCGGATACTAGCGAGGGGAGGAGGCGCATTGTGCGCCCCGACACTCCCCACTTGGCGGGCACTATACTGGCTGTGACATCGCATGGGGGCGGTGCGTGCGTTAGTCACGCACCGTCCCGATGTCACCTTCCCGCCCGCCCACATGCTACATTGTAAGGGGCATGTACGCTGGTCACTGCATTAAAAGGGGGCATGTACGCTGATCACTATTTTGAAGGGGAGTGAAGAACACACACACAGAAAAAGATAACTTGTTAATTTAACATTTATTTCTATGAGGAGGAGTAATTCTGAGGGGTCAAACAAAGAAATAATAAAAAAGTGACAAAAAAGTTATTTTTATAATGATGAGTTTTGCGGCTCCCAGTTTTTTTTCCCTTCAGAAACGGGTCCAAGTGGCTCTTTTTGTCTTAAAGGTTGCAGACCCCTGGACTAGATCAACACCCCCGGATTCCTTTAACGGAATACCCTTAAGCATGGAGGGGCAGGTGATGGCCACACCTCCCCTCCCCCCCACAAGGTCAAACAGTGCCTAACCGCAACCCTAACAAAGTTGTGATGATTGCTACGAGGTAGGCGAAAACCAAGTGGCCACTGCCAATTTGCCAAGTGGAAAAATTCCTACCAGGCCCCTCGGACAACCAAGGCGACCAACCGAAGTCCATAGCAAGGTCATTGCCTAACCTGCAAAATAGGGAGGGAGGGTGATTGAGGTAGTGAGCCAAAGAGGAAGTCCTCTGGCTCGCTCCTCTGTTTAAACAGCTCTGGCCACTCACACCCCGGCCAGCGTATTGGCTGGCCGGGCTCTGACGTGGCTGGGATCCCCCAGGCAACGGAAGACAAAGTCCCCCACCCCCAGTGGGGAGTGGGTGGCCACACGGTCCACCACAACTCCTCCCCACTGGGAAGTGGAGCGGATTTGTGCGGCGATCGTCCAAGAAGGGCTGTTCGCTGAATACCCATTAGCATCCCCTCTTCAATTAATATATAGATGGAATATTTGTGTGGAGGGGGGGATTCACTGTGGGGCAGCAAGTAGGGGGCTAGAGTGGGAATCACAAGTGGGAAGAACGTTGCTGTTGCATCTGGTTGGCCAATGTCAGTGCAGGATGAGGGCTAAGTAGCCCACTGATCTGGTAGCCAGACTTAAGTTTCTTATTGGACCTCGCCCTTAGGTCCATACAAGACATTGTGATGGGTACTACCTGCAATGGCTTTAGAAAGAGGATTAGAGAAATTCACTAACTGTGATCGCTATGCTCTGCTTGTATGGTTGGAGGCAGCAATTATTCTGAATACCAGTTGCTACAAAAAAGCAGGAAGGCGAGCGTGCTCTTATGGTCAGATCCTGTTTGCAGGTTTCCCATAAGCGGCATCTTGTTGGTCCCTGTTAGATTAGGAAGCTGGACTAGATGAAACTTTGACCTGGCCCAACAGCAGGGCTCATGATGTTCTTAGATGATGATAATATATTATTATTATTATTATTATTATTATTATTATTATTATTATTTATACCCCACCCATCTGGCTGGGTTTCCCCAGCCACTCTGGGCGGCTTCCAACAAAATATTTAAAATACAATAAAACATCAAACATTAAAACACAGTAAGACATCAAACATTTAAAAGCTTCTCTATACAGGGCTGCCTTCAGATGTCTTCTAAAAGTCAGATAGTTGTTTATTCCCTTGACATCTGATGGGAGGGCATTCCACAGGGAGGGTGCAACCACTGAGAAGGTCCTCTGCCTAGATGCCTGTAACCTCACTTCTCGCAATGAGGGAACCACCAGAAGGCCCTTGGAGCTGGACCTCAGGGTCCGGGCTGAACGATGGGAGTGGAGACGCTCCTTCAGGTTTCTGGGCCAAGGCTGTTTAGGGCTTTCAAGGTCAGCACCAACACTTTGAATTGTGCTCGGAAACGTCCTGGGAGCCAATGTAGGTCTTTCAGGACTGGTGTTATATGTTAGATGATTGTGTTGGCTCCCTGAAAAAAGAGCGTGAGCCAAATTTCGGGAGGAGGCAGCCACTGATGGCCGCTAGCCCTGAGAGCTACGTACGGCAAGAGGCAGCAGTGCTTCTGAATACCAGGAGAGGAGAGGGGTCTTGAGTTCAGGTCTTGCTTGAGGGGTTCCTACAGGTTGACTGCTGTGAGAACAGGAGGCTGGGCTGGATGGGCCATTGGCCCATGTGTGTTCTGATGTCTTCTCCTTCCCCCAGGTGACACTGGACTGCCCCAGCAATGAAGACATCCCCAGGGTGGACAAACTGGTCGAGAAGATCCTCCATTGCAGCTGCCAGGCATGTGGAAAGGAGCAGAGCCAAGAGGGGGCGCTCCTCAACGTCTACGTCAACGGCGACGAGAACCTGCCGGCTGAGGGTCCTCACCCCCACCCCTACGGCCACCACCACCCAGGAGAAGAGGCCTCCAACCACCACCACCATGAAGAGGAGGCCAAGGACTGACCTCCGAACTTCGGGGGGGGGTGAATTGCCCCTTCAGCCCAGGCCTTGACGACTTACCCCCCCGCCTCTCAAATACCCATCATGCTTTGCTCTTGACAACGTGGTCGTGGGGAAGCAGAGGCCAAGCTGAAGGCGGACCTTTCACCGGGGGCGGCCAATGGGACGAGCTGGCAACCGGCGAGAGAATTGGGGGAGGGGGTGGTTGGGGGGGAGGGCGCCACTGACGAAATTGCACACTGCTCTAATATATTTGGGGGGGGGGAGGGAAGAGGGAGGGGCAAAATGAGAGAGAGGTCTCTGGGGGCCTTTCCTCTGGCGGACACCCGAAACAAAGACATCCAAAACGGCTTCTCGGTTTCTGGCTTTCCATCAGGACATTTCTCTGTGAAGACTACATATAGAATTGTAGACTTGGATGGGACCCACTAGCAATGTAGGAACCACAGACGCCGTGGGTCCGGTTCTGCCACTGGGGAATCAAGGATCAATCTCGGAGGAGCCGGACTGGAACCCCCCCCCCCCAAAAAAAAACCCCGTTTTGACAAAAGAGACTCTCCCCTTTGGTGCTTTTTTAGCAGCAGAAGCGAGACATTTCTTGCACGTTTGAGTTCTGCCCTCACTTGCCTTCACTGGCCCTGGCTACCTCCATCACAACTCTGCCTTCTTTTAATGCGGGGCTGGCGAGCTCGTGTCGCTCCTGGTGTCGCTGGACTCCAACTCCCATCATTCTGGAACAGTGGCCATGCTGGCTGGGACTGCTGGGAGCTGGAGTCTGGACGGCACCACTTTGCTTACCCCTGTTTGACTTCCTAGCAGCACTTTAATGAACGGAAGATAGAAGGGAGCAAAGGAAATTTAATTGGAGAGCGCTGGGCGAGGGGTAAGAAACAGGTGGGTCGGTTCTAGACCATTTTTAGCGAGCCAGATCTAGCTCAATATTGTCAACGCTGACCGGCAGCAGCTCAGTAGGGTTTCAGCTGTACCTGAGATGACAGGGATTGAACCAGGGACTTTCTGAATGCAAAGCAGACACTCTTGTCACTGGGGCCTGGTTTTCCTAAATATTCTAGTTCTCATGGTTATGGATAAAGGGCTGGATCAATGAGGAGGTTCACAGAAGGTAGTCTTATTCCAAGACAGACCACTGGTCCATCCAACCTAGGATTGCCAACACTGACCGGCAGCGGCTCTCCAGGAATTCAGGCAGAGGACATTCCCACACTTACTTGGAGGTGTTGGGGCTTGAACCTGGGATCTTCTGCCTACAACAGCAGATACTACCACCGAGCTACAGCCCTTTCCACGGGAATTTAACATAATCTGAATCTGAGTCAGATTATTGGATGAAGCGGCTGCCATCTTGCCCAACCTTTCCTTGAATTTTTAAACGTCTTAATCACTGAGTGTTTAGAGTGAGATTCGAACTCTTGCCTTTGTATACACCCAGCCTCTCTTGTTCTGCTGACTACAACACGCTTCATGGCTTCTCTCTCTCTCTCTCTCTCTCTCTCTCTATCTCTCTCTCTCTCACACACACACACACACACGTCATATATATTTCCAGCTTTATCGTTGTGTTATTCATCCCTCTTAATTAAATAAATTAGATCCAACATCCACATACCGTTCACTCCGGGTCTTTTGTCAAGCGAGACAAATATAGTCCTTTCAGAATGCAAATCCAAGAGCAAATATTTATGTGGGGCTGCTTCCCTCTAAGTCCTACTCAGAGTAGACCCGCTGCGGGTAACAGACTTAAGTCGGTCATGTGCAACAACTTCCGTGAGTCTAAGATAGTGTCATACAAGGGGCAGAAGAATTGGACACATAAGAGAGAGGCGATCATCCAAGCTTATTATTATTATTATCAGGGCGGCTTCCAACAAAATATAAAAAATACATTAAACATCAGTCATTAGGAGGTCTCTCCAGCTGCACGTTTCCTGATCTGCAGCCTCCCTGGCTGCCCACACTTCCTGATCTGAAAATGCCCCAGGGGAGGTGTAGGCTCATAATGGGAGGAGTTACCGTATTTTTTGCTCTATAAGACTCACTTTTTCCCTCCTAAAAAGTAAGGGGAAATGTGTGTGTGTCTTACGGAGAGAATGCAGGCTGCGCAGCTATCCCAGAAGCCAGAACAGCAAGAGGGATTGCTGCTTTCACTGTGCAGCGATCCCTCTTGCTGTTCTGGCTTCTGGGATTCAGAATATTTTTTTTCTTGTTTTCCTCCTCTAAAAACTAGGTGCGTCTTGTGGTCTGGTACGTCTTATAGAGCGAAAAATATGGTAACTTGTGTTTACCTGCCAAACTTTAATTGGCATACAGGCATCTGGGATGTAATCAAACCCATTTCCCCCCCTCTATGGCCACCAGGTGGCACTCTGGGACTAGCGAAGCTCCGTGGGATGGGAAAGGGAGTATTTTGTTGATACTAATGTTGATGGAAGGAATCTCTTCCGATTAAGGTCAAGGTGTGTCTCTTGCGAAACACCTGCGCGTAGCCAGGAGCTGTCTCCAGGGGGTGCAAGAGAGCACAGAGTTACAGGGATTTCTCTGCCTTTCTCTCTCCCCCCTGCCCCCCGGGCATCAAAACGACGACCCTGTAAAGAAGGTAAGGCTAAGAGCGACTGGACCAAGTTCATGGCTAAACTCGTGAACTGAGGGCCTAAAAAATCATGAGGACTTAAGGCTACAGCTTCATTAGCCTAATAGTTACTGCGGCCCTGCCCTTTCTAAGGTTTCAAGCAGAAGTCTTTCCCAGAGGTTGAACCCGTTTACAAGTCCTCGTCATAGTGTATCTTCTGTTTTTATATTGTGATTTTATTTTGTGAACTGCCCTGAGACCTGCGGGCATACGGCGGTATATAAATTTAATAATAATAATAATAATAATAATAATAATAATACTATTTCAGTTTCTCCCTGTGGGTTTGGACCAAGTCCAAGAGAGATGATTATCAGCTCTTTTTAATAGTTCTTTCTATGTATATATCTTTATTAGAGTA
Organism: Podarcis tiliguerta; assembly: GCF_965153285.1. Taxonomy (NCBI): domain Eukaryota; kingdom Metazoa; phylum Chordata; class Lepidosauria; order Squamata; family Lacertidae; genus Podarcis; species Podarcis tiliguerta. The sequence continues at coordinate 13,508,493 of NC_139541.1, forward strand.
GAATTACTTTTTAAGGATTATGTTAGTTTTCCTGTTTTATGTGAAAGCCACCTTGACTCCCAGTCCTGGAAAAAAGGAGGCATGTGCTATGGCTCCCAATGGTCACTGGATCCTGTATGGGGCACCTGCTGGAGGAGAGGATCCTGTACTCAGGGCCTGATCCTGCAGGGCTTTCTACACACAATCGGGACTCCTCTCCTCCGGAGCAGCCAAGAGGTTCCTCCTGCTTGGCTCCTACAAGTTCTCGTCATGAGCTCCCGGAGGCTGCAAGCAGCGAAACAGAACTGCTGTTGCCTGTAGCGAGGGGGAACAAAGGCAAGAAGAAGAAGAAGAAGAAGAAGAAGAAAGGGAGTTTGGATTTGATATCCCACTTTATCACTACCCTAAAGCGCTGTGGGTTAAACCACAGAGCCCAGGACTTGCCGATCAGAAGGTCAGAGGTTCAAATCCCCTCGACGGGGTGAGCTCCCATTGCTCAGTCCCTGCTCCTGCCAACCTAGCAGTTTGAAAGCACGTCAAAGTGCAAGTAGATAAATAGGTACCACTCTGGCGGGAAGGTAAACGGCATTTCCGTGCGCTGCTCTGGTTCGCCAGAAGCTGCTTAGTCATGCTGGCCACGTGGCCCGGAAGCTGTAAACCGGCTCCCTCGGCCAATAAAGCGAGATGAGCGCCGCAACCCCAGAGTCGGTCGCGACTGGACCTAATGGTCAGGGGTCCCTTTACCTTTACCTAAGGAGTCTCAAGTGATGGCCAGTGTTGTGGCAGAGGCAGCTGGGGCAATAAAGGCAAGCGACTGGTCTAGTTCGGGGAAGGAGAACCTCTGCCCTCAGGGCGTTGCTGGTCTCCAACGCCCCGCAGCTTCAGGCAGCAGATCCAGTGAGAAGCAGGAATAGGATTTGGGAACAACAGGAAGGTCTCAGCTTCACCATCCCTAACGCACAGGCAGTTTGAGCTTGAGGTTGCCAATGGGGAAGGTTGGCACCTCAGTGGCCGAACAGGCACCTGCAGCCAGGAAAGGCCTGATTCTAGATCAGGCAGATTTGTTTCTCAGTTACTGCAAGGAGGGAGAGATTTACAAGAGGCCACTGAGTCTGCTTCTCCAGGAAACGGGAGGCCAGAGCCCCGGGGCAGCCCTGGAGCGGTTTGAGCAGGATGCAAAAATCCGAGGAGAGAGCGAGTTAACGCAGGTTGAATGGAGGACAAGAACATCCATAAAAACGGCAGAAGGGCCAAGGCTCGTTTCGTAAGAGCGTCGTTAACGGCCTTGCCGGATCAGACCAGGCTGCATCCTGCGACGCCAGGATAGGAGAACCCGAGGCCTGACTGTTGGCCATTCCGGCTGAGTCTGGAGTGAGTTGGAGCCCCAACAATGCATGGAAGGCACAGGTCCCCATTTCTGAGCTGGGCCATCACTTGCCTTCGCTGCCCCTAGCTATTCCCCATCACAACTCTGCCTTCTTTTAATGAAGGAATGTGGAACTCCTCCAGATATTTTTTTGGGGGTGGGTAAGCAATGACGCGGGTGGCGCTGTGCGTAAAACCTCAGTGCCTAGGACTTGCCGATCGCATGGTCGGCGGTTCGAATCCCCGCGGCGGGGTGAGCTCCCGTTGCTCGGTCCCAGCGCCTGCCAACCTAGCAGTTCGAAAGCACCTCCGAGTGCAAGTAGATAAATAGGGACCGCTTACCAGCGGGAAGGTAAACGGCGTTCTGTGTGCTGCGCTGGCTCGCCAGATGCAGCTTGTCACGCTGGCCACGTGACCCGGAGGTGTCTGTGGACAGCGCTGGCTCCCGGCCTATAGAGTGAGATGAGCGCAGAACCCTAGAGTCTGGCAAGACTGGCCCGTACGGGCAGGGGTACCTTTACCTTTTTAGGCAATGACAAACCTAGCCAGCATCTTAAAAAGCAGAGACATCACCTTGCCAACAAAGGTCCGTATAGTTAAAGCTATGGTTTTCCCAGTAGTGATGTATGGAAGTGAGAGCTGGACCATAAAGAAGGCTGATCACCAAAGAATTGGTGCTTCTGAATTATGGTGCTGGAGGAGACTCTTGAGAGTCCCATGGACTGCAAGAAGAACAAACCTATCCATTCTGAAGGAAATCAGCCCTGAGTGCTCACTGGAAGGACAGATCCTGAAGCTGAGGCTCCAATACTTTGGCCACCTCATGAGAAGAGAAGACTCCCTGGAAAAGACCCTGATGCTGGGAAAGATGGAGGGCACAAGGAGAAGGAGACGACAGAGGACGAGATGGTTGGACAGTGTTCTCTAAGCTACCAGCATGAGTTTGACCAAACTGCGGGAGGCAGTTGAAGACAGGAATGCCTGGCGCGCTCTGGTCCATGGGGTCACAAAGAGTCGGACACGACTAAACGACTAAACAACAACAACAACAAAGGCAATGTTGGCTGGAGCTCCGGGGATCGGGAGCCCAGCAAATTCTGGAGGGCTGCACGTTCTCCATTCTTGAACCAGACCATCACTTGCCTTCGCTTCCACCACCCCCGGTCACAACTCTGCCTTCTTTTAATGAAGGAATGGGGAACTCCTCCAGATTTTTTTTGGGGGGGCGCGTGTAGGCAATGTTGGCTGGAGCTCTGGGGAGATGGGAATCCTTGGAGAACTTCAGATTTGGAAAGCCTGGTCTGTCACACCTCTTCCTTGCAGTGCAGTCCTGTACATTAGGGTCGGAGAACTTGTGTGTCTCCAGACTCACACAGGGCATAGTTAAACTATGGAACTCACTGCCACAGGAGGCAGTGACAACCACCAACCGGGATGGCTTAGGAAAAGGAAAGTTATCAGCAACCACTAGACAAGTTGGCTAGGCTCTGCCTCCACAGTCAGAGGCAGGGATGCTTCTGAATATCTTTTGTGGGGAAGGATGAGCTTGTGCTCAGACCCAATGGGGCACCAATGGATTCAAACCGCAAGAAAGGAGAGTCCAACTAAACATTAGCAAGAACTTTCTGAGAGCAAGAGCTGTTTGACAGGGGAAAGCTGAGGGAAGGGTGGGATAGCCTTCTGCCATCTGCCAGGGATTCTTAATTTTTTAAAAAAAATTTTTTTATTAAGTTTTCCATATTTATCATTATCACATTCTATTACATAGCTCTGTAACCTG